>NC_083718.1:144230908-144858908 GCF_028564815.1 Eubalaena glacialis | reverse complement strand
TAGGCAAAGATTCCACCCTCATTAAGCTCATTGAAAAATTCATTGAGCTAAGATAACAAGTCTGAGGAAAGGTAGTTCAGAGAGCTTGGGTCCTGTATTCAATGGGCTGTCATAGGGATAGAAAAGAGTGAAGTGGGTCAGATGCAAGAGATGTAGGGCATGGTGAGAATATACTCACAGGCAGCTGAGTACAACTGACTATTACACAGAGTGATATGGGTCCAGATCTTCCAGGTTTTCTAGAGAAGATATAAATCTGGGTTTTCTTGTGAAGTGTTATAATTTTTCCTTCTGGCAATTCATTCAAAAATTGTCATTGCTCTGCACCAACCAACGCTGCAGGCCAAACAAAACACATCTCTAGAAAATGAAAGGGTCCCTGAGCTGACAGTTTGCAATCTTTGGATGAGATGATCCCTAGGGTTGCTTCTAGATTGTACTCTATGGTTATAAAATGGTCCATAAATTTGGGGTAGGTTGACTCAAACAGTGGGTGTTGGCATCATGTGTCTTAGGAAAACATACCCTGTTATGTCTCTTTAGTCCCCACCATTATTGCTCCCATCAGCCAAAGAAGGGTTGAGAGCACACAGGGGCTGGAGTCAGGCAGATCTGGGTTCAAATCCCAGTTCTGCCACTTTGTAGTTCTGTGACCTTGGGCAAGTGATTTAACTTCTGACCTCAGATTCTTCAGCTTGAAATAGTAGCTGAATTTGAGTTTACAAGTGCTTTATTTATTAACTTAGTTCTCTAAACAACCCTAAGATGGGCAAAATTACCATTACCTCCATTCCACAGATGAGAAGACTGAGGCAGAGAAAAATTAAGGTCACAGCTAGTAAATAGGAAGCCGAGATGCAAACTCAGACACTCTCTCTCCAGGGTCTGTGCTCTTAGCACTTTACAATACTGGCTTGAATCTGAGAAATGGGGATGGTAGTGGGAGCGGACCCCAGGATTTTCTTGAGAATATAAATGAGGATGTATATAAGATATTTAGCCCAGTGCCTGCACATTCTAACAATACAAAAAAAGGCACTTATTAACCTTTTTCAGTGTTCATCCTCATGCTCTCTTTCTCCTTGTGTCTGTCTCTGTCTCTCTCTATATATTCTAATTATTAGAGTCAGGATTATTTCAATACCCACCTCTAGAAAAACCCTTTTCTATTTACCTCCACACCATGGCTTATTCCTATTCATTTTTCTGTTCCCTGCAATCCCTCCAGAGTTCCTCCCCAACCTTTTTGTTTAATCCTAGAGATTATTTATCAGGTAAATCTATCATGAGGTAATGTTTTAATAACACATTTCCCATCAGATAGTGGCTATTACGTATTCCCTGTAACCAGCCATGCACTATGGTAAATATTACCCTAAAAAGGAAATTCATGACTCACGAATAACTGAACAGCCAACTGGGAAGCCAGGGAGTTCTCACTTATGAAAATTATTATTGTTTGATTGATTTTTAACCCACCCACTGCCTGAGGGTCCTTTGAGTCATGCTGTACATATGCAGCATGCAAACCAGTGGGGGCTGATTGGCTGGGGATGAAGTCAGGGTTATTTACAATCCTATATTTATAATATCTACCTACAAGGGAAAAATCTCCTCTGTTTTATGCCATTACCTATAATCAGGAATTTGCTGGCAATGCACACTCGCGAACACTGACAATGGCTCCCGCGCCTCACCTGCCCCAACAGGCCAAGAGATGCTTCCCAGTTCCTTTCCTCCATCCCAGGGCTGAGCTGTATGGAACATTCTCAGGTCTGGCAGTCACTCATGCCTGGTTTGAACCCCGGCACGGTCACTGACTTGCTATGTGATTTCAGGCAAGTGACAAACTCTCTGAGCCTCAGTTTCCCCCCTCAGGGATATTGCCATGAGGATTAAATCAAATAAAGTGGCATACATAGTAAAGTGTTCAAAATATGGCTTTGCTGAGGGGGCATCGAAGAATGTGAGGTTGGAGAAATTCTGCTCCAGGACAATGGTGGCTATATTTTTGAGATCATAATTGGGAAGGGACAAGGCTCCACACACATTTTAGAACCATCAGTCATTTGTTTGCCTTATATTAGTAAGTCTGGAAACAATGCCTCCTCCATACAACAAGGTTGAAATTCACATTACCTGTCCTTGAGCACTTACTACAGGTCAGGAACTGGGGTGGATAGATGCAGGGTCATTTAGAGATGAATGTCATATCGTCCCTGCCATCACGGAGCTCACGAGTAACCAAGATTCTCTGAGTTAGATGTAGTGTCCAGACCACCTTAATTCCTGGGCCTTGACCCCAGGCATTGAATCGTAATCTCTGGAGAAAAAGCCACTGGTCCTGCATTTTCACAAGTCCCTCTGATTGATATTATGTACACTTGTCAGCAGTTAGCAGCATCCAAGATTTATTGTGTGTTGATTATTCATTCCTTCACTGGACAAATATGTGCTGAGGGTATTTCTGCACCAGGCGCCGGTCTAAGTGCGTTATATGCGCTGTTTCAGCACATCTATACAACAGGTACCGTTAGCCTTATTGCTCTAGCCAGAGAGCTAAGGAAAGTACACACTTTACAAGACTGGATGTGTTAGGTGTCATAACAAAGGGACATAGAATGTGCTCTGGAAACCCCCAAAAGGGAGAAACCACATCTAATAAAGAGAGGCGGTGCAAGGAAGCCTCTAAAAAGGGCCAGATCAAATTTCCCTCCAGCAGAGTTTTGGAGTCCTTCAGGGATGGGCAAGGCACTCACTCACAAAAAAAAAAGGCAATTGCTCCCAGTCTCCCTAGTTACAAGGTGTGGAAATGCAGACGAGCTGTCCCACAGAGAGATTTATACATCAGTAAGCACTTTGTGTGTTTCTCAGACATAATTGATAGCTTAATAATCATATCCATATGCACCAAGAAGGAAGCATGGGGCTTTTCTATTAACGTGAGGTGTTTTTAAAACGAGTTGTCATTCTTCAACTAGTTTGTGTCAGTGACATCTATTTTTCTCTAAGTAAAACTAAGTACAGTCTGTGGTTACAGAGCTATGAATGTGATGCCTATCAGGTACACAGGATTAAAAAGAGAGAGAAAGAATAGTCAGTGTTGGCAAGGGTGTGGTGAAAAGGACATTCCCAGAAACTGCTGAAGTTGATGGGAGTGTAAATCGCGTTACACCCTTTCTGAGGGTTATTTGGCAGTATGTGTTAAGAACTTGAAGGAATATTCATACCTTTCAACTGTATCATTCCCACTCTGGGAAACTCTCCTCATGAAAAAAGCAAAGGCTTGGAAATACATTTATCAATCATTATGCTGTCCCTCACAGTGTGATTTTTTTTTTTTTAAAGGGCATTAAATCAGAAAGAGTTGAAACATTCCACCACAGAGACTGGTTAGGTAAATGACCACAAGTTCCCATAATAGAGGTGAAATACAACGTAAGCCCCATCGGGGTAGGGATCTCGTCTCCTTTGTTCATGCTGTATCTTCAGCACCTATCACAGTGCCTGGCACATAGTAGACACTCAGCGAATCTTTGTTGAATGAGTATAACACCGTAGTCAGGCAGGTGGACCTCCTGGCCCTCACTCTCCTCATCTGCAAAATGAGGGTGAACATAGAATATTTTCCATAGGATTCTACTGAGGATTGAAGGCCATAATGAACACGTAAGGTGGCATTAACATAGAAGCACAAAATAAATGCTGTCTGCTGTGATTATCCACGGGAGTTCATAAGGGAGTATCCTCATGGTTAGTAAACACCAACATCCCAACTAAATTCAGTGAGACTCAACAGTTGCAATAGGAAAGTACAAACACAGTATTTATATTTAAAAGATGAGAAGGAAGCTTACTAAGTTCAGTGATATCTGAACCACGGAAACACCATAATTTTCATAAGCAAAGGAACAACGTGCCCCTGAAAGACTTGTGATGAAAGACAGAGTTTAATACATCTATGCCTCACTCTCTGCATTCACAGCCCCTGAAGGGATCAAAGCAACTCGGCAGGATCTGGGGGCTGGGGCCGGGGAGCGGGGGGCAGCGGGGGAGAGAATCATGCTGTAATCAATTATCAAAATGGCAAACACAGGGCTTTGAAAACTTTATTCACATCAAGCCACATGTTCGATGTTGAGATTTGATCTTTGTCTGCGTGCTGATAAGAGGCCCCTCAAATGAAATTTAGTTCTTGGCATACTTCTAGAATTGGTAGAGAACATCTGGGAACCTCAGGGAAAGTTCTGTCATTTGCTATTTCAAGGTTTCCCCAAAGCGCTTCTTGGCTCTAGACAAAGCACATGCCCAGACGGTTTTTCCAGAACTTTGTCTAACAACTTCAGTTAGATCTCACCAATCTAAAAATCCTATTGGGTAATTCATGTTTTCAGAGCTTGCCATAAAACTTCCTGGTGGCATGGGAAGCCCACAATAATCTGTGGTTAAGAGCAGTGATAATTGTTTGGAGTGACTTCGTGCTTTAAAGGAGCTACAGACAGAGTTCATATTATGGAATTTTAAGATGTTTCCCAGGCCACCAGCCTTAAATACCATCTGGGAACCCAGAGGAAAGCCAATGACACAAAAGCATTTTCGTGGTTCCACCTCCACCTCCACTGGGCTGTTGGTCCAAAGGTGGGCTGTGGAGAGGGAAAATGGGCAAGAAACCAGTCTTGTATGTACAATTCAAGTATCAACTACTGACATCAAGCGTGAGAGACCCCTGACTGAAAGCATATTTATTGAGAGACATGTTGAGAACGTTCATTAATCACAAAACAGGAGAATTTTTTTGGTTTTAAACTGCCTAAAAAAATCAAAGCAGAGAGGTTTGGCGAGGTGGTGTGCTGGTTAAAATTCAGATTCCCAGGTTCCGGGCCAAGAAATTCTTACTCGGTGGATCTGCATGCACACTGTTATCTGCATTTTTAATAATCATACCAGGTGAAAAACACTAATTTAGGAAAACTTCAGTTTAGGAAATAAATCCTATTTTGCTTGAGAAATTACTTTAATTGGCTTTTTGGACTCTGCAAAGGTAGGTGCCAGGGCTCATCTTGATGGAGAGGTTAAAAAAAGACAGGACTTACATTTTTTAAAATTTTACAACATAGTAGAACTTGGGGGTTTCCCATTGTCAGCCCCTGTCAGAGTCTAAGTGCTTGAACTTGAGAGAGAATGGAACATGGCCAGCCCCATGGAAGGAGGGGCTGAGTCACTGCCTTCAAGGGGCGGATGATGAATTCCACCAACATGCTGTCTGACATTTAGCTTTCCTTGTCTCCTGTCTTGTGATGTGACTTCCTTACTTCATCACCAAACCTTTAGTGAAATGCTGTATACAAAATGGCTCTGTGTTGGTAGTGCACCGGGGGCTGAGGAGAGAGGAGCATGCCGGGATTTTCCGGGGAAATAACTAGAGAGAACTGGAACAGCCAGGAGGAGCAGGGGTGTGAGAGTGAAAAGTGGGTGAGCATTGAGGTAGAGGGGAAATTCATAGAACAAAGAAGGAGGGGTTCACAGGGCAATCTGCAGACGCTTGAGGGACCTTCCCTCTGGAACCTTTGAGAAGACTGCTGGAAGCCCGGGGTTTGTGGAATATCATTTACATACAATAAAATACTCCCATGGTACATGTACGATTTAATCAGTTTTGACAAATGTAATCATCACCATAGTCAAGATCTCCACTACCATCACCTAAAAAGTTTCCTTCTGCCCATCCTATCAATCAATCACCACACACCCCTGGTCATAAAAAATGGTCAAACAAGTTTTTGTCACTGTAGATTAGGTTTGTCTCTTCTAGAATTTCATATAAATGGAATTACAGTATACACACTTTTGTATAGGATGATATTTGAGGTTCCTCCATGTGGTTGCATTTTTTCAGTAGACTGGTTGGTGGCTTGATTTGATGAGCAGTGACTCATTGTATGGATATACCAAAATGTGTTGATTCATTCACCTGTTGGTGGTCATCTGGGTTGTTACCAGTTTGGGGATAGTATCAACAAATCTGTTATGACCATTTGTGTACAAGTCTTTGTGTGAACATATGTTTTCATTTCTCTTATGCTATGGTGTAGGGTAGTTATATAGGTATCTGTTTAACTTTATAAGAAAATGCCTTTTTCCCAGAGTGGTTGTACTGGTCTTGTTACCACCAGCAACACAGAAAAATTTTAGTTAATCCACATCCTCTTCAATACTTGATATTGCAGTCTAAGTTTTGCCATTTTAATGACTGTGTCCTGGTGTCTCACTGTGATTTTAATTGACATTTCCCTAATGACTAATAATATTGAGTATCTTCTCATACTTATTGGCCATTTCTATATCTTCTTTTGGAAAGTATCTGTTGTAGGCTTTTGCTCACTTAAAAAAAATATTTTTTGTCTTCTTATGTTTTAAGAGTTCTTTATATATGCTAGATATTTGTCCTTTGTCAGAATTATCTATGACAAATATTTTTCCCAGTCTGTGGGGTACCTTATTATTCTTTTGATGGTGTCTTTGGAATAGCAGTTTTAATTTTTCATGAAGTCTAATTTATCTAATTGTTTTTATACTGTTTGTGTCCTATTGAAGAAATATTTGCCAACATAAAGGTTGCAAATATTTTCTCAATGTTTTCTTCTGGAAATTTGTAGTTTTAGCTTTTACATTTAGATCTATGATCCATTTTAAATTTTTTTGGTGTTGGGATTTAAGTTACTAGGTTAATGGTCTTGTTCCTGATCTTAGAATGAAAGTATTCTGTCTTTCACCTTTACGTATGTTAGCTGTAAGATTTTCACAGATGCTCTTTTTTAAAATTTTTATTGGAGTATAGTTGATTTACAATCATAGATGCTCTTTATCAAGTGATTGAGGAAGTTCCCTTCTATTCTTAGGTCAAGAGGTGTTTTCTTTCATTATTAAAAACATAATGAATAAATATAAATTTTTTAAAATGCTTTTTTGGCACCCATTAAACTTTTCTTTTTTCCTATTAATATGTTAAATTATATTAACCAATTCTTAAGTGTTAAACCAAACCTGTATTCCTGGAATAAACCCCATTTGGATGTGGTATATTACCCTTTTTAAATATATTCCTGGATTTTATTTGCTACTTTTTAAAAGGATTTTTACACCAATCTCATGAAGGATATTAGTTTTTTTTTTTTTTCTTATAAAGTCTTTGGTTTTGATTGCAAGATAAGGTTAGCCTTATAAAATGAGTTGTGAAGTGTTTCCTCCTCCATTCTTTTCTGAAACAATTTAAGTAGGATTGGTATTATTTCTCTCTTAAATGTTTGATATAATTTACCTTGGAAGCCTTTATTTTTATCCATGGAAATATTTTAATAACAATTTCAAATTCTTTAGTTGTTAGGGCAATACAAGTTTTCTGTTTCTTCTGCTACCTGTTTTGGCAATTTGAATATTTCAGAAATTTGTGCATTTCATTTAAACTGTTGAATTTTTGGTATAAGATTGCTTATAATATTACCTTATTGTTCTTTAAATTTCTGTAGGACTTGTAATGATGTCCCCTCATTTATTCCTGTTACTGATCATTTAGGCCTTCTTCCTCTACTACTTGATGAGTCTACTAGAGATTTATCCACTTATTTATGTTTTAAAAAAAACAGCTTTTAGGTCAACTAATCTATGACAAAGGAGGCAAAGATATACAATGGAGAAAAGACAGTCTCTTCAATAAGTGGTGCTGGGAAAACTGGACAGCTACATGTAAAAGAATGAAATTAGAACAGTCCCTAACACCATACACAAAAATAAACTCAAAATGGATTCGAGACCTAAATGTAAGACCAGACACTATAAAACTCTTAGAGGAAAACACAGGAAGAGCACTCTTTGACATAAATCACAGCAAGATCTTTTTTGATCCACCTCCTAGAGTAATGGAAATAAAAACAAAAATAAACAAATGGGACCTAATGAAACTTCAAAGCTTTTGCACAGCAAAGGAAACCATAAACAAGACGAAAAGACAACCCTCAGAATGGGAGAAAATATTTGCAAACGAATCAATGGACAAAGGATTAATCTCCAAAATATATAAACAGCTCATTCAGCTCAATATTAAAGAAACAAACAACCCAATTCAAAAATGGGCAGAAGACCTAAAAAGACATTTCTCCAAAGAAGACATACAGATGGCCAAGAAGCACATGAAAAGATGCTCAACATCACTAATTATCAGAGAAATGCAAATCAAAACTACAATGAGGTATCACCTCACACCAGTTAGAATGGGCATCATCAGAAAATCTACAAACAACAAATGCTGGAGAGGGTGTGGAGAAAAAGGAACCCTCTTGCACTGTTGGTGGGAATGTAAATTGATACAGCCACTATGGAGAACAGTATGGAGGTTCCTTAAAAAACTAAAAATAGATTTACCATATGATCCAGCAATCCCACTACTGGGCGTATACCCAGAGAAAACCATAATTCAAAAAGACACATGCACCCCAATGTTCATTGCAGCACTATTTACAATAGCCAGGTCATGGAAGCAACCTAAATGCCCATCGACAGATGAATGGATAAAGAAGTTGTGGTACTTATATACAATGGAATATTACTCAGCCATAAAAACGAATGAAATTGAGTCATTTGTTGAGACGTGGATGGATCTAGAGACTGTCATACAGAGTGAAGTAAGTCAGAAAGAGAAAAACAAATATCGTATATTAATGCATGTATGTGGAACCTAGAAAAATGGTACAGATGAGCCAGTTTGCAGGGCAGAAGTTGAGACACAGATATAGAGAACAGACATATGGACACCAAGGGGGGAAAACTGTGGTGGGGTGGGGATGGTGGTGTGCTGAATTGGGCGATTGGGATTGACATGTATACACTGATGTGTATAAAATTGATGACTAATAAGAACCTGCAGTATAAAAAAACAAACAAAACAACTAATACTAAACTTTCATTGGGTTATTTGTATGGAAATATGTTAATATAAATGTTTCAGACATTACATGAAATTTCTAAAAATCTTATATGTTCTGGTATAATGTTATAAGTCATAATTCTAGTTATTACTTTAAAATGTATATCTCAGAAATAACTAAATTTCCTTGTCAATTGCATTATTATGAACTTTCATCAAATCTTTAACCGTGGTCATTTTTAAGTCTTTTGTCATTTACAGACAGTTCTGGGTGTACTCCGATGCTTTTGCAAATATGTTCCTGTAAAAGGGTTTCATCTTCAAGGAATTCATGGAAAAGACTCTGACAAGTACAGGTTTCTGGTAACTGACTATACTGCTGAACTGAATGAATAAGCATTTTCAGAACTCTAATGAAAAACTGATGTACTCATAAAAGTGCTAACAAAAGATCAAGATGAAAAAATAAAAATTAATTACATGGGACTGAGTGAACTGATGAGGATGATTATAATTTTTGTGACTTTCTGTTTGAATTAAAAAAAAAAAAATTCCACAAGGACTCAGAGGCAAAGAATATACAAATCAATTTTCACTGCAAAGTAAAGGAGCTGTTACAGTGGAGGATTACTGGACTGAATGTCAATATTATGACATAGTATGAGTGTGTTTTGTGTTTGGTAATTGCAATCATTGTTGCTTTTGTTGTGGTCATCCATGTACAATGCTTGGTGTCAGTCTATTTATCTCTTGTAAAAATAAAATACAGTGTGTGTGTGTGAAAAAAAAAAAAAAAGAGTACAGGTCTTTCACCTCCCTGGTTAAATTTATTCCTAGGTATTTTAATTCTTTTTGATTTGCTTGTACAATAAATGAGATTGTTTTCTTGAAAAAAACCCCAAAAAACAAAAAAAACCAGCTTTTAGATTCACTGATTTCCCTAAGATGATTACTCTATGTCATTGCTTTCTGCTATTATTTTTATTATTTCTTTTCTTCTACATATTTAGGTTTGAAGCAGTTTTCTTCTTCTAGATTCTTAAGGTGGATCACTGATTTTGGACATTTCTAATTTTCTAATATAAGCATGTAAAGCCATAAATTTCTCCCTGACCACTGCCTTAACTGCATTCCACAAACTTTGATGTGTGTTGTCATTTTCATTCAGTACAATATATTTTTCTAGTATACTTTGTGATTACTTTTTGACCCATGAATTATAGAGAAATGTGTTGTTTAATTTCCAAATATTTGAGGATTTTCCACACATATGTCTGGAAATATGATTTCTAATGTAGTTTTATTGTGGTCAAAGAGCACACTCCACATGACTAATACTTTTAAAAGTATTATTTTCTTGCATATGGTAGATCTTGTTAAATGTTCCATGTGCACTTGAAAAGTAGGTGCATTCTGATGTTGCTGGGTGGAATGTTCCATAAATATCAATAATATCAAGTTGGTTGATACCTTTGTTGAAGTCTGCTATATTTTTTATACTTGTTATAACAATCTGTGGATTTGTCTATTTCCCCTTTCTGTTCTGTCAGTTTTTGCTTCATGCATTTTGAAAATCTGGGGTAGGGATTTAGGAGTATTGTGTCTTTCTGATGAATTGACCCTTCTGTCATTATGAAATATCCCACTTTACCCCTGGTCATATCGTTTTTGCTGAAGCCTACTTTGTCTGATGTTATCATAGAGAATCCAGATTTCTTAAGACTGGTGTTTTCATGGTATATTTTTTCCACCCTTTTACTCTATGCCTTTATATTTAAAGAGATTTCTAATAGTATATTGTTGAGGCTTGCTTTTTTTAAAATCTAGTCTTACAATATCTGCCTACCAATTTGAGTGTTTCCACTACTTACATTTAATGTAATTAGCAATATTGCGCTTCAATCTACCATCTTGTTATTTGTTTTCCATTTGTCCCATCTGTCCTTTGGACATTCTTTACCTTTTTCTGCCTTCCTTTGGATTGATTATTCCACTTTCTCTCCATTATTAGTTTATTAGTCTACCATTTTATTTTATTTTCAGTGATTGCTCTAGGCAGGGGTTAGCAAAATACAACCTGTAGTCAAATCTGACCCACAATTTATTTTTACAAATAAAGTTTGATTGGAACACATCCTCACTTACTCATTTGTGTATTGTCTATAGCTGTCTATCTAGCTAAGGAGTTTCATGCTATAAAGGCAGAGCTGAGTAGTTGTGACAGTGATCATCTCACCCACAAGCCTAAACTATATACTATCTGACCTTTACAGAAGAAGTTTGCCAACTCCTGCTGTAGTATTTACTATATGTTTCTATAACTTACCACAATCTACCTTCAAATAATATACCACTTCACATATAAAAACTGTAATATCTTATACTTTCATTTTTCCTCTCCTGTCCTTTGTTCTATATTTAACTTCTACATATATTATAATCTCCAAATATATTGTTATTATTTTACTTTGAAGAGTCCATTATTTTTAAAGATATTAAGAAATAGGGATTTCCCTAGTGGTTCAGCAGTTAAAACTTCGTGCTTCCACCGCAGGGGGCACGGGTTCAATCCCTGGCCAAGGCACTAAGATCCCACATGCTGAGCAGTGTGGCCAAAAAGTAAAAAAAAAAAAAAAAAAATTAAGAAATAAAAGGTATTTTATATTCACTCATACATTTACCATACTTTGCATTCTTCACTTCTTTTCTACATCCAAGTTTCCATCTGTTGAAATTTTCCTTCTGTCTAAAGGACATCCTTCAATATTTCTTATAGCCAGGTCTTCTGGCAAGAGATGATCTCAGCTCATATTTGTCTGAAAGTTTTTATGTCATCTTCATTTCTGAAGACTATTTTCATTGGGTATAAAATTTTAGGTCAACATTTGTTTTTTTCTTCTTCTATTATTCAGCACTTTAACTATAGTGTCCCATTGTCTTCTTACATAGTTTCAGATAAAAAGTCTATAATCATTTTTTTTTATCTTTGTTCCTCTACACATAATGTGTTTATTTTTCTTTGGTTACTTTTAAAATTTTCTCGTTATCACTTGTTTTTGAAAATTTGGTTATAATGTGCCCTGGTGGAGTTACCTTTGTTATCTTGATTGAGGCTCATTGAGCTTATATTTTTCATCAAATTTTGGAATTTTTAACTATTACGTTTTCAAATATTTTTCTGCTTCCCATTGCCCTAACCTCTCCTGTAATTCTGTTAAACCACTTCAAAATTGTCTCAAATGTCACTAAGACACTGTTAGTTATGTTTTTCAATTATTTTCTTCTATGTGATTCATTTGGGTTGCTTCTATTACCATGTCTTCAAGTTTACTAATATTTTCTTCTGCAATATATAATATACTCTTAATCTTTCCAAAGACGTTTTCATTAGCATATATATTTTTTAATCTCTAGAAGTTTCATTTTGTCTATTTTAAAATCCTCCATCTCTCTCCTCACTACATACATGTTTCTAATAATTCTGTATAACTTAAGAGCTGTTTAAAGTCCTTCTCTGCAATTCTATCATCTCTATTACTTCTTGGTCTGTTTCTATTGACTATTTTTATATTCCTGATTGTAGATGACATTTGCCTACTTCTTGCCATATCTACTTGTTTTTTAGTGGATACTGACTATTGTGTTTTATGCTGAGGGTCTGGGTTTTGTGGTTATCCTTTAAAGAGTGCTGAGCTTTGTTCTAGCAGGGTAAGTTACTTGCTGATCAGCCTGATCCCTTCCAGACTTCTTTTTAAGACTTTTTAGGGCAAGTCTAGAGAAAGCCTTTACTCTAGAGACAGTTTAACCCTCTATTAAGGCATCACACCTCTCTGGTCCCTACTGAATGTCCCAGATGATCTATGAGGACCTTCTACTCTTAGTGGTTGAAGTCTCCCAATTCTGTGACCTCTGTGAATTGTTCAGCCTACAGCTCCCCAGTCATCTATCACTTGGTCTCATGGAGTTATGTCCTAGGCGTAGATGAATTAATATTCAGCAAAGACTCTGAAGTACTTTTTCTATGTTGCTCTCTTTTCTCTGAAACTCTGCTCTACAATTTTGGGTCACCTCAGCCTCCCAGATCTCTGATCTCTGTTTTCTCAACTTTGTGAGACCTGTGCGGCTTAGGATTCCCTTGCCTGAAATGAGATCCAGAATGTGATTCTAGGCAGAAGGCCAAGGGCTTACCTCACTTATTTCCCTTTTCTTGGGAATCACAATACCATACTGTTTGTTGTTCAATGTCTGAAAACGTTGTTTTGTATAATTTTTTCCAGTTTTCTTATTGTTTATGATGGGAGAATATGTCTAGACCCTATCACTCCATCATGGCCTGACATAGAAGTTCAGCTATTGCACTTTTATTTGTACATTAGAGAAAAGGGTAAACCTCAAGACTGGAAACAGGGATATTCATGTTACAATAGCAAAATGAAACAACATTTACAAAGAGTGATGTCTAAAATGTGAAAACCATCCTAGCCTGCATTAAAGGAAGTATGGTGTCTAAGACTAGGAAAGAAATAATCCCACTTAATCCCACTCTACACACAATTGGCCTTGTTCCCGCATTCATTTATTCCATAAGCATGTTTTGAGCACCATCTTTGTCATTGTCTGTCCTAGGCACTGAGGATACCATGATGAATGAGATATAGCCTTTGTCCTTAAAAAACTCATAGACCAGGGAGAAACAGACAACATGGAAATAATCATACATCATGATAAGTAATACAGTAAAGATAATCCCAGCGGCTATGAGAACACAAAGGAGGGATAGCTATTCCAAACTGAGTGAGGGTGGGAGTGTCAAGGTGGACTGTCTATAGGAGATAATGACTTATGAGTGGAGTCCTGATGCATGAGTAAGAATGCATCAGATGAAGAAAGTGGGAGGAGTTGAGGGTAAAGCACACACATGAAAAAGCCTATTTAATTTCTTCAGGGAATTACATGTATTTCAGAGTGGCTGAAGTGTCAAGTGGGAAGAAGAGGAGTGAGGTGAGATGAAGCTAAAACGAGATGTAGGAGCTGGGTAATACAAGGTCTTATTAAAATTTTTAATTCTATTCTAGGAGAACTGAGGAACTATTGAATAGTTTATCCAGGTGAATAATAGCCTAATTTGTATTTCAGAAAAATATCATGGGCTGCAGTTTGGAAAACAGGGCTGTATGGGGGAAATAATGATCCATCAGGAAGATTTAGCATTAATTTAGGCAAAAAACGCTTTGGACTTAATCTGTTATTGGAAATGGGAACCAGGATAAGTAGATGAATGAGAGATATTTAGAAGGTATAATCAACTGAGACTAAAGAGTGGCCAGATATGGGGAGTAAGGAAAGGGAGGAACCATAGACAGCACCTGGAGTTTGACTAGGATGACTCAAGCATTCTATTAAGGGATAGCAGATTTCTTTGTTTCTGTCTGTATTGACTATTGTTTTGCCATGTGTGTGATTCCAACCTTCTGGTTACCTGGGCTTAGGCACTTCCTCTGGGTGTTTGAGATTGTTTCCTGTCTGCTAAGCTGCCTTCTATCTCTTGCCTCTTCTAACAGTCAGAATGTGTGTGAGCCAATACTCCTGGCTGCTCTCCTGGTTCTGCCTGGATTACCAGGTTGGGTACCTTACTGGGTTTGTCTTGTTCCTCTATCTGCTCTAGACCCTATATGTCCAGCTCAAGAGTTCTGCCATATTTCTTTCTATGATTCATGGAAAATTGTGACATAGAGCTGACAAAATAATACTTGGAGATCAGCACTAGAAAGGAGTTAGGTACTATGTGGAACAACATGTCAATTTTGCAGCTGAAAAAATTAAAAACATAGATTCATCATTCCATTGATACATTCCCTAAACCTGTGTTGATGTTACTACCCTTCCTGGATCAAATATAACTTATTAGTAATTATAACTCTCCCATGTATAGAGGCATATCTGTATATTCTTACAGTCTTGTATTGGGTAAGAAAGATGGTGATTTCCTTGCATTATGGATATCAAGACTGAAGGATAGAGGTTCAACCTACAAAAAGTGAACCTAAGAACTGATCAAGAAAGGCTGATGGGACCATGGTCAAGACTACTAGCTGTTCCATAATATGGGTTCTCTTCTCCTTTTTTGGTAATAGAACCTTCCATTTTTAGGTGAGTGCCTGGCCCATAATAAAAACCTTGTAGTTAGGTAAATGTGTCAAAGTCCCAACAGAAAACAGATGACGTACTCAAAATGGGATAAGCCAAAGAGGATTTATTTATAAAGGGGCTATTTACTAAGTTTGGGTATGGAGGAACTGTAAGTATAATGCAGTAATCTAGTGCTCATAGCAGCTAGGCTGTTACCTCCCTCGTTGCCTAATGGGATGAAGGGAGGGAACAGTTACCAGAGCCTAGAAAAAGAGGGAGGCAGGCAAAATCAATTATTTTTCAAGGATCATAACCCTCAGTTGAGGGATAGAGCCTACCCAATGCAACCTTGAAGGGAGGGATCCAGAGAAATAAATATCTGATCTCACTCTTCTTTTTTTTTTTTTCTTTTCTTTTTATTATCTCCTGCTAGAGCCCCTATTGTCTGAACTAGAACCATAAAAACCAGAGGTTACCATCTCCCATTGATGAGGTCCCACAGGCCAGCCTCCCATGGCAGAGAGCAGATGAAGAAGAGTAGGCAGTGGGTCTGGAGAATCAAATAGCTGGCATATGGGCATTATATAACTACATTTTGGCCAATGTAATAGAAGCAGAAATAGTGTGTTCCACTTTGGGGGAGCACACCTTTAAAAGGAGGGGCATGTCTTCCTCCTTCCTATACGCTGGATTGGTGACTAGAATTTGAGAAGCCATCTTGGTCCATGAGATGGAAGTTCTGTCCTGAGATTGGCAGAACAACATGATAGAGGGAGCTTGGGTGCCTGAGGATCAGGCAATTAGTTCTGGTTGTCTACATTCACCTGAGAGAGAAATAAACTTGTAACCTTATATTGGGTTTTCTGTCACTTGCAACTGATACAAATCTTAATTCAGAGACCAAGCAGGGAATTTTTGGGGGATTTGTACTGTATTGGTTATGATTTTTTTTTAACTTATAAATTTCTGAAATAGACTTCGTCTAGCTTAAGGAAAGGGGAAATTTATTGGAAGGATGCTGGGGGTGTCTCAGAGAATCAAAGGAAATGCTGAACTACCAAGATAGGAGAACCCAAGGCAGTTCTGGTATCTTGAAATTCTTCATGGCTTTTCACCCTGGAGGACTGCCACAAATGTGACTCAGCTCCAACAACTCCCAGGCTTTCAGCAATCCATTCCAAATTTCATATTTCTGTTAGAGAGAATCTGATTGGGCCAGCTTGGGTCAAGCTCTCATGTCTTTACTGGGTGGGGGGTAGGGTGGGGGGGGTCACAATACAGACAGGGTCACTGGGGTCCTCCAAGATTCTTAGAACCAAGAATGCATTGTGTGTCAGACAGTCACTCCAGTGACTGTGACAAAGGGACCATCACCTCGGTTTAAACCTACCGTTTAAATACTAACAGCATGGACAATAATAATGCCTGGTCCACAGTAGCTACCAAATAAAGACATTACTTGATGTTATAAGCTCATTACAGGGGTAAGGATGGGCAACAACTCAAAGCCACAATTTTGTGTTAATTCAAAATTGTAACTAGATTCACCAAAATTCTCAATACCTAATCTAAGCCAGGACCTATGTTGAATACAATTGACAGGAAAAAAAATGACTAAATGTTTTCAAGAGTTCATAGACTGGCAGAGAAGAGAAGCATGTAGACAAATGATCATAATAACAAACAGCAAGTCATATGCCATAGTAAAATTAAGTGTCAGATTCCTTAAGAGAGAACAACCGAGAGAGTTGGAAGAGGTGATGTTTGAGGCGGGTATATGTGGATGAGTAGGAGTCCTACAGGCATAAAATGGAGGAAAATAATTCCAAGTAAAATGAATAGCAGGTGCAAAACTACTGAGGCATTTAAATGCTCATCCACATTCAGAGAAAAGCTAAGACCTCCATGTGAATAGACTTCTAGGTACTGACTGGAAACTCCTTTATTCATTCACCAGTAATTCATTGAGTACTGCTCTGTGCAGGGTTACCAAGGAGTCAAAGATAAATGAGATGCAAGCCTCACCTTCAGAGGGAGAGGCAAACACAGTGGCTACAATCAGATGAGCGCTAAGCAGAGGGGAGAAAACTCTACGTGAAATGGAAACAGGGGAAAGGACGTTATCTAGGGACTTAGGAGGAGGAGCCTAGAGCTGTAGGCAGGAGTTAGGACCTTGAAACTCATGCTATAGCTGCTTGAGTTTCTTTATCTTGTAGGTCATGGGACCGTCTAAAGTTAAACTCACATGCGTTTGTTAAAGTAAGACGATTCTTATTTGCTGAGGCTGTTTAAAACCCCTGACTCAAGACAGATAAATCCCATTTGTTTCATGTTTGTGTGCCAAGCACTGCGCTAGGGATTTTATATATGTTCATTTGAGCTGAGATTGGTCAGCAGATGGAGAGTCCTACACACCCAACTTTGGAGGTGAGCAAAGCAGAGAACAGAGAAAGGAACACTGTGTAGTGTGAGGGGAGGGGGATGGTTGAGCAGGTTAATGCTATTTTGTGAGTAAGGTACAGGAGTTTAAATTCCGCCTGCATTTCTGAGAAAGGTCCCTGCTCTAATCAAAACGGCTACCATTTATTTGGGTATGTATGGTGTGTCAAAGCCTAGATTATTCCATCAGTTAGGAATACAGACAGCTGCAAACTGATTAGGCTAACCAGGGTCGATTTGTCTCAAGCAATGAGAAGTCCAGGGAAAAGCAGCCCAACAATACCAGGAGAGGTGCAAGCTCTTCCATCTTTCCAAGATGGCTGCTGAATCTCCATTTTTGTTCTCTATTCCTCGGAATGCACTTCCATGCCAAGAAGGAAGAAGGGGAGAAGAAAGGCTTTTGCCAAAAAGGTTTAACTTTCTTATTCAGGACCAGGTACCCTTTCTAGAGACTCCTGCTTACATTTCATTGGCCAGAACTACATCATATGGCCACACCCGAGGGCAAGGGAGGCTGGAAAATGGAATGTTTTAACAGGGTGTCTTTGCTGCCCCCTCCACACCAAGTTAGTTTTGAGTCCTAAAGAAGGAGGAAATTGGTAGCACGTGGGCAGCATATATAGTCTCATTCCATGTTTCCAACAGTTCTGTACGGTAGATAAAGTTATCCCCATTCTACATATAGGAAAATGGACTCAGAGAGGAAAGTAAATCACCCAAAGTCATACCAAGTAGTGAGTATGCAATCACTACTTCATGGAATAAAGATTTTAAAACAAGCCTGTATCATTCCAAAAGCAAAGGATTTTTCATGATACCAGCCTGTCTCCCTTAGCCTTGTGACCTTGAGCAAGTCACTAAATTTCCCTTAGACTCCATTCCAAGATCTGTAAAATGAGGATAATCACCCTGACTCAAAGTTTCTTAAAGCATCAAGTTAGATGGTGAATGCAAAAGGGTTGGAAAGGATAGTATCGATGGGACCCTGATTATTATCCATATACATCTGCCAAAGTCTCTCCCCCAAGGTTGACGAGCAGGAATCGTTCTTGGAGAAGCACAGCTCCCAACACTGGTATTTGAGCTTGGCACCAGTAAAATCTCTTGACTGGCATTTCCTATTTGGGCCCCATGACAGTTTCCCAGGAATTTCCACTGGCTGGGTTTCCTTTGTCCATTCCAATAGCTGCCCATGCAGATAAGTTATGAGCCACATTCCACAGCAGGTCAGATGAAAACAACGTGCAAACCACTCGTCCATCTCTCTTGCCTTCTTCCTCTGTGGCTGCTCCCCAGCTAGAACTAAACTCAGGCCCCTCCTCTGACTGTGCTTCTTCTGGTGCCCTGTTTCAGGATGGAAAACCATCTGAGCACCGAGGGTGTCAGTCCAGCCACAGACCCGCCACAGCCCACCCTGTTTCTTGCTCTAGGCCTGGGTTCTTGTGCACCTGTGCCTGGAAGGCTTTGCCTTCACTGTTTTCCCCTGGACAGCTCCTCCTCCCCAGCAAAGGTTCAGGCTAACCACCAGAGCCTCCTGTACATCTTCCCCTGTGCTTCCAGGAAGATGTTTGTTTTGTTTTACATTCTCTTCTGTATTAGCACGGGGCTTTGTCCATACTTTTATTACAGTGTAACACATAGTTCACCAGATTGAACTAAACCTCATCACAAGTCTGGCTTTGCCTTACTTGGCACCAGAACCTTACCAAAAACAAACAAAGTAATATTGATACCCAAATGCATGTTCATTATACTGAAAGAAGAAAGGATAAAAGGAAGGTAGGAAGGAAGGAAGGAAGGAAGCCACAGATATAAATGGGGGGAAAAAGTCCCATCTGCTCCTTCCCTTCCTGTCCCTATTCCTTATAATCACTTAGCTATGTATCTGGTGTGGCACCACCATGGACAAATAGGAACAAAGAATCATAGCTAGACTGCCAGAGGGCTCCTGCAGAGACAAGCGTTCATTTTTTAGAATCTGGTCATCTTTCCATTTCAACACATCTTTCCATTCCATTCTATGAATATACCATCATTTTACAAACCATTTCCCTACTTTGGAAGCTTCTGGTTTTTCACTGTTACAAATGATGCTGGAGTGAATTTGCTTGAAAATATATTTGTGAGCATGTGCGCTGGTAAATCTGTGTGGTAGAGTCCTGGAAATGGAATTTTGGTGGAGACTCCAAATTTAGACTCCCACTAACTGGATATCATCTACCCATTTCCTCAGAATCTCATGGACCCTGGATATTGTTGATCTTTTTAACTTTTGCAAACCTTGAAAAAAAATCTCACTACTTAGTTTGAATTTCTTTGATGATTTAGTGCAATTGAGCATCTTTCTATATGTTTACAGGATATATCTTTTTCTTCTTTTGTGCCATCACTGTTAGCATCAGAATCTTGACTGCAATGGGTTCCACTCAGTCCTGAGATCCATTTCTAACAACACCCCATTAAGTTTTTCAACTCAAGACCATATGACAGTGAGGCGAGAATTTGTTAACAGTGACTGAGACAACACTCTGGAATTAGAACTCCAAAATGTTTTCCCCTTTGGAGTTTATTTGACATCATTGTGTTTGTCAACCACGCACACCATTCACTGAGGTTCTGAGGGCAACTTCCAGACCATCCTCATTGAGCACCTATTGAGGGTCCTTCACTTGTGTGGCTAAAGGAAGAGTTTTATGTGGAGGTTTGTATTTGGGGTTGGTTTTTTAAAATTTTTTTTCAGTTGACTCATCTGCACGGCTTTTATCTTTGCTTTGTCCCAGTCTGGCTGCATCCCTTCTGTGTGAGATGATGTCTAGCTCTGCAGTATTCTGACCTGGGAAGTCACCTTCTCAATTTAGAGACCTTGGTATTAAATAGTCGTAGCCAACTGCCTTTGTATGATGAGTCAATTGCATTTCATTTCAAAGTCAAGGGGCACCTACTCTGTGCTAGACTTTGGGAATACAAAAATGGATAAGACTCAGTCCCTGTTTCAGGGGGAGCCTGACATCCAGTGGAGATGAAAGCCACGTAAAGGGGATTGTCATGGTCATATGGTTAAATCGCCAAAGAGTGGAACCCAGGTGCTCTGGGAGACAGGTCAGCTCTCCTGCTTCCCACTGATGACATCTCAGGCAGATGATGTCAACTCTGTGTGCCTCAGTGTCTTCATCTGTAAAATGCAGAACATAGCTTCCCTTACTTAATAGGATTATTATGAGGACCATGAGTTAATTCAAATAAAAGGGCTTAGAACCTGTCATGTAGTAAGTGATCAATAAATGGTGGTTTTTCAAATTATTATCAGTATTATTTTAATAGCACAGCAAAGGGACCTAACCCCATCTGGAGGCTACTGGAGAAGGTAATGGCAGGGTCAAATCTTCAAGAGTAGAGAAAGTAGATGTAGCCTTGATCTAGATGAAAATATCCCATTATTGTCATGTGCTGAGCAGTGACAATGGGCTGGACATTTAACCTTTATGACCTCACGTACAAATGAAAACACTCAGACACAGAGAGGTTATGTAACTTGACCAAGGTTAACACAGCTACTAATATATAGTATTTTTATTTCTTCTGTTTTATAGCTAAGAAAGGTGAAGCGTGAAGTGGTTTTAGGGGCAAGATTTAAATCCATGTCTCTCAAACTCCTAAACCCGTGTTCTTCCCACTATGCTATGTTGCCATCCAAGGGAGTATATGAGTCTTGTCTCATTGGGACTTTTGAACAAAACATGGGCTTCTTTATGCTTTGGTTTTCTTCTGCCTAAAGCAGGCATCTCCACACCTCTCGTCTCTGCACACAGCCCTTCTTTCAAGCTCCAGGAGAGTCTGTGACAATGAGTGGGCTCCCTCTGCAAGATGCCTTGATTCCTTTGAAGAAAGGCAGCCAGGAAATGTGAGGTATGGTGATGGTGGCCTTTTCAAGGGTGGGTGATGAGTGGAAACTTCCTGACATTTCAAGTGACAACATCAGAAAGGAAGTGGAATTTTCCTGAGGCACAGGCAGGAGATCTCACCAGCTATTGATTTGGGGTGTGCATCTCGCATTTAACCCAGTGATTAATTTGGAAGGAGGCAGCATGCATGCTGGGCTTTCCTTTAGTGAGTTTAAAAGCATACGGCTTCTGATTTATTTTTTCTTTATTCGTGCAGGGCTGTTTTATTGCTAAGGGTTGAATGACAGGCTTCCCAGCAGGCTGTAAAGACAGGTAAAATTTAAATAAGAAACATAAAATCTTTCAAGGCACTCTATTTATCTTTTATAATTTATTAATCACACCTAGTGAAGGCTGGTTGACCCTCTGGGAACCAGTTCAGCAAAGGAAAACTATTCGGCAGGCTCAGCTTGCCAATCCCCTTGCTTTTCTTTTTCTTTTTTATGGATGAGAAAACTAAGGATCCCAAATAGGAAGTAACTTGTCCGAGTCATAATACGGGTTAGAAATGAAGTTAAGTCCTAGCCATGCCTGGCAACCTCGGGATCACTGAAACACAAGGAATACGTGTAGAGCTCCAAATATGTTCCCAAAACGTTCAAAGTATTTTCAAAACAAATCGATGAATTAACATATGCACTCCCTTGTCTACATCTCTTTCGTTTTCCTAAAGGACAAACTTCAGGGTGAGGCTTACAAGATCCTTTAAGAGCTGGCCTCTGCTTAACAGACAAGCTTCATCTCTGTCTTTCCTCCTTTGAACTCATCCATTTATATGGAACATCTTTATCTTTTCCCATATAGAATATCCTTCTTACTGCTGGGTCGATGAATATGCTGTCCGTCTGCCTGGAACATTTCTCCCTGGATGGGTGGATGGATGGGTGGATGGATGGATATATGAAAGAATGAACAAACAACCTAGGACCTGGGTTTATAGCTCATTTCATTAGAAGTCACTGCCTCATTAGGTGAGTGCTCATTCAATCAGTTCAAATTACCTCTAACCCCCAAGAATTTTAACTTCTCTAGCATGACTTTATCATTTGCCTGAGATTCTCCAATTGTAACCTTTGGGTCTGAAATGACCCACTTAATTCAGGAAGCTGCCATACTTCCTGTGGTACAAGTCTTCCCTCTTAAAAATTCAAGAAATTCTCTCCATTTGATGCCTTGTTAGGAAAATCCCCCCATCTATAAGCACATGGATTCCGAGAAATCAAATAAAAATTTGAGAAGTTCAGAGTAAAAAAAAAAAAGAAAAAGCATTCGTATTATGTAAGTGAGCCACATTACTTTGAAGGGTGGTACAAGCTCAAAAAGCAGGCATTTCCAAAAGGGATTGGGGATGTACAAGACATGATATAAATGTGATAGGCTGCTGAGGGGCAGGTAGAGATCACAGGGCGGGAGGGGTGGGTGAGCATGGAGAATATGTCTTGACTATGTTGTTAGCCTCATGGAAAAGACAGAACCCTAAAATAAAAGGGTGGAGGGATGGGGTGCTGGGAAATTTGGGCAATAGGTACACATTTTATTGAGTACCTACTATGTGCCAAGCCCTGTTCTGGGACCTGGGTGTTTTCAGAGAAAAACGTGTGATGGAAAGAAAGTTTAGAATTCAACATCATGGAAACCTGGATTTCAATTTCAGTTCTATCACTCGTTACCAGTTTGATCTTGGATGGTTTACTTTGGTCGCCTCATTTGTAAAATGTGTGTGTCCTTTTGTCCTTTCATGTTTAGCAATAGCCTACTATGTCATTCAGACACTATGCTAGGCACTGGACACCCAAGAGTGAACAAGACAGATATGGTCCCTGCCCTCCCAGAAGCTTACTGAGTAAGGGAAGAGACCGACAAGTTATTAGAATAAGGTATTTGCTGTGGGACGATTAGCAGGGCTGAGATAACACTTGACATACAGGACTATTAGGATTAAATGAGATTAAGTATTTGAGAGCCCACCACGCCTTTGATAAGAGCACAGGACAGGACTGGAACAAGACTGCCTGGGTTCAAATCCCAACGTGGCCACTTATTAACTATATCACTTAAGGAAGTTACTAAACCATTTTCCTCATCTATAAAATGGGGATAATGACAGTACTCAACTCATGGGGTTGTTAAGAAGATTAAATAAGTTAATATATGTAAAGAGTTTAGAACAGTGCCTGGCACACACTAAACACACAGTAGATATATATTAATTATTGTTTTTGCCATTGCTGTTTGCACACGCTGGCCCATGTGGGTGCTCACAATCGCAAGTTCCCTTCCTCTACTCCAGTGCTCTTCTGAAAGTCCACGGCCCTGGCAGAGAACAGGAGTCCATGCTCATGTTCCATCATATATCAAAGACTCAGACTGGTAACTACAGAAAGGATTGTTCTCAGTGTAATTTATAATTTATTCCTGTCCAAGCAATTTGCCTTGTTGAGCCTTTGAAGAGCACAGAGTTCTTTCCTGTACTTGGCTGAACTGAGCACAAAAGGTCATGGTAAAATTAGAGGTACAGGGATGAGAGCGCCTGGAAAAGAACTTGGGCCCCAAATGGATGACAACTGGCTCCTTCCCTGGGAGCCTCATGGGAGAAAAGGCCACGTGTTGATGTTCAGCCATAAGGGGCCTTTGGGTCTCACACACTTGTGAACAATGCTTGGCTCTGCAGATACAAGCTGTGCAATCTCCTGGGTCATGTCTACATCTTAGGATCACCATGAGGATTATATGGAATGACTAATTTTCAAATGCCTGGCAGTTGTCCAGCCTTGTCATCAAACGATGCTCATTAAATTCTCAGAGCAAGAAGAGCTTGCTTCAGGGAGGTCAGCTCGGTGCTTTGCGTCCACCTAGAGGGGTGGGATAGGGAGGGTGGGAGGGAGACGCAAGAGGGAGGAGATGTGGGGATGTATGTATACGTATAGCTGATTCACTTTGCTGTACAGCAGAAACTCGCACACCACTGTAAAGCAATTATACTCCAATAAAGATGTTAAAAAAAAAAAAAAAAGAAGAGCTTGCTTCTTCTCAGCACTGAGTGGTGGTTGCTGTGGGGTTACGGTTCTGCTCATCAAACAGCTAAACAGCTTTCCTCCTCCAGTGTTTGAAGATCTGGTCTACACCCTCCCGGGAATGCAGCCTTAGAATTAGTGGCCCAAGCTCCATGAAGGCAGGCACTGGTGAGTCTAGCTCCTCGTTGTGGTCCCAGATGCTCCCTGGCATGCAGCAAGAATGCAAAGAATACTTGCTGGAAGGATAAACTGTAAGGACAGGCATAGAAATGTAGCACGTTTGGAAGGAGGCTGGCATGGTGAAGGGACTCAAAGCCACTGTGTAAGGAACCTTTGTGGAACTAAGGCTGCAAAACTGGAGAAGGAAGGCTGGGGAGACAGAGGTCTTGTGAAAGGTGATTGAATCAGTCAGAGTTCAACCAGTAGGACAGACAGATAACTGAGATAGATAGGTAATAGATGACAGATGATAGATAGATAACAGATTCATTAAAGGAAAATTAATGTTATATATATATATATACACATATCTCAACTCATCATTTTGTACACCTAAAGCCAATTGTATCTCAATTTTTTTAAATGTTAAATAAATAAATAAAAGTAAGGGAGCTGTTTCAATGACACTTGGGAAAGTTAGGATCTGTTGTGTCAATACCAAGAAGTTCATGTGTCTGATTTTTGTCTCTTTCTTGTTTGATTTTATTAAACAATACCACTCCAAAAAAAGAAGAAAAAAAGTGAGAAAATTTACAATTCACATTGTTACAGGAATAGCACAAGTTTGCTTTTTAATAGAATACCAACTATGTGAGGGTAAAATCTTCTATAACCGCAAATTCCATCAATTTTTGTCTGAAAGCAAGAACAGCAAATCAAGGAGAAAGCAACTCAGTTTATTTATAGATTTAAAAAATCCAGTCATGTTTCATATATTCAATAAACTAAGGGCTTTTGATTTACATATAGGAAGCATATGCAAACAAATTGAAGAACAGGCTTAAAATATTCTAAACTCTGACGAAAACCTATTACATAGGGACTCGTTTGTAGACCAACCCCCGAAATAAAATTTAGCAAGAAATGTACTAAGTATTCACATTTTTCTAAGCAATGTATTAATAATCAATTTTATATTATCTGTACAACAGATTAAAAAAAGAGGGATATCTTTTAAAAGGAAATTTAGTAATTTACAATTCTTATTGTTATTACAATTGTTAATTATCCTGTGTAATCTGGGGAGCTGGCTAAGCAAACATCTCCAGGTAAGCAGTCAGGAAGGGAGGACCCACAGGGAAGTGAAGTCATTGCAGACCCCTGCCGGTTGTGTGGACCAGGAGAGACTTCCTGGGGAGTTAGGTTTAGAGCAGGGACTTCAGAGAAGAGAAAGATTCAGACAAACAGAGAGGATGGGGAGGGCATTTCAGGTGGAGGAAATAGCGTGGCAAAGGTGCAGAGGCGGTGGGCTCCTGGTATGTTCCAGGGGCGTACAGACTGTGGGAATGGGAAGGCACCAGACTTAATTCAACCCTGGGGGCTGCGTCTAGCTGATATCACACAGAGGTTGTGTGGTTTCCCTGAGCTTCAATTTCCTCCCTCATGGACTGGATGTTATATTACCTGCTTCATCTGCCTCTCAGGGAAGAAGATTTGGACCCAATTGAAGAAAGAACTTCCTAACAGGTGGGAATGGGTTTCTGAGTCCTTGCTATGGGCAGGCTTATTGGGAGGGTGACCTGTGAAGACCGCTCCTATGCCCACGATTTTGTGATCCCATGAGTCAGATATGCAGGCCCAGCTTCTGACGTTGCCCCTCACACATCAGCCTCATTCAAATACTCAGTCAACATTTGTTGCTGGCCTGCTCTGCACCAGGCACAGTAAGATCTGAGAGGCACTTAGATGAAATGACACCTGCATCACTTCAGTTTTAACATCCAATAAATCTCTTCCTAGGAATTGAGAAGGTGCCACCGACACCCTTAAAATTACATCACAACAAAGACAGGACAGTTAAAACCATGTACGTCAATTTGTGGGGGGAACGCCAGATTTGTGGATCACGTGGCCTGGGGCAAAAGCTTCGACCTCACCCCTCGGGCAAACACAGAGGTGGCTACATTGCACCCGTCGGTCTGTAGTGGATCAAGACCTCGAAATTCTACATGAGGATATCGAATCTCTTCAAATTGCAAAAATATTTTAGACACTCTTTCACCTCTTGAAACCCCTGCACCTATTATTGTATCCTTTTCCTGAAACCCTTACAGCCTGTTTCAGGTATATAATGCTGCATAACAAAGTGCCCCAAACATAATGCTTTAAAACCACAAAAATCTTTATTTTGCCCCCGAATCTGCAATTTAGGCTGGCTGAAAGGAAAGAGCTCACCTCCGCTTCACTCAGTGTCAGCTGGGTGCCATGAAGGCTGGGGGCTGGAATTAGCCAAAGGTGGGCTCCTGCGCATCTCCCTCTAATGTGTGTGGCTTTTCCACGTGGTGTCTACAGCATGGCAGCTTCAGGGTAGCCAGACTTCTTACCAGTCAGCTCAGGGCTCCCGAGGCATGTGTCCCAAGAGAGAAAGAACCAAGGAGAAGTCGTATAGCATTTGGGTGACCTGGCCTCAGAAGTCACATGCATCGCTTCTCTGCCCTCTCTGGGTGGAAGCAGTCACAGGCTGCCACCCAGATTCAAGAGCAGGGAACACAGAACCCCCTACTTCTCCACGTGAGGCATGCCAGTCCCATTGTGAGAGGAGCACGTGGGACGGGAGATATATCATGGTGAATATATCTCTGAAAAGTATAATCTGCATCCACTCTTTTTCTGTCTGAAAAACTTGTGCTTCAAGACCCAGCTCAAATATCACCTCCTTTATAGAGCTCCCTGCCCACCCCCCGCCATCTCCCTGAGGGCTAGTTACCTCCTCGATGGGGCCTAATTGCACCTGGTACATCTGCTTTCAGAGCACTTAGCACCCTGAAATGGTGTTGTCTGTCTCTTTCTGGAGACTGTGAATGGTGAGTTCTTCAAGGTCTGGAGCTGTGACATGTATTTCAATGCTCCTAGCTTTCGGTCCTGGGGAGGTGCTTAGGAAATAGATGTTGCTACAAGCTAGACTGGGGTTCTCATACCCTGGACTACCTGCAGCAGAATGCCTGGGTGCTTAATCAAAATGCAGACTCCCAGATCTGCATCAAACCTGCTGCACTGACTCTTGCGGGTGGGGCTATAGAAGCTACATTTATTCAACTCCTCGCACGATTCCAATGGGTATCAACCTTTGCAAGCTATTGTATCCCCAGTGCCTAGTACCATGCCTGGCATGTGGTTGCCACTCAATAAATACCTGCTGAATGAATGAATGAATAAGTGAGTGAATGAATACATATTTTTAGACTCGACTAGGTACACAAGAGTCAGTTTGCTCTTTTGGCTAACATGACGTCCAGGTCTGGCTCCAGAGTCAGATAAGCAGACATCCCTCTAGGTTAGGCCCAGGTGGGACTCAATGCCCCCACTGTCCCTTGAATGGGCTGGCTTCCTGGAGGAGGTGGCTGAGCCAGTAGAAGGGAGAGACTCTTGGCAGGTGTAAAGCTGGTGCATTATCTCACCCTCTACCATTGGGCTCCTTTTCCATCCCCACCTCCTGCTCATCTCCCCACCCCCAAGCATCCTGTCACATCCCAGATCAGAACCATTCTGGAAGCAGTATTTGCTAGTTTGACATTTCAAAATAGCATCGAGGAGGCTAAAGATAGCTAGGTTACAAGGGAGGTTAAACAGCTTGCCAAATGACGCTGAGCAAATTCGGTCTCCTCCGCGTCGTCCAAAGAGTACTTTGATGTTTTCCCTGTTTGCAGGAGTAGAGTACTGGATGAAGGGGGAAGAGGATATTGAGCCAGAAGCCGAAGAGCAGAACCCTGGTGTGAATTCAGTGAATGGTAAAGGAGTGTGTATTTCAGAGGTCTAGTTAACAAACTCTGCTTTCTCTAGCTGTCTGGGACAAAAAGCCTGACATGGTAAGACCCTGCTTGCTGGGCTGCCTGCGTGGCCCTGGGTCTACCTATGCATCTGGTTTCCACTGGGACCAACACAACCATGAGGAAACGATTTGTCCATTTGAGATAGTAAAATTTTTTAAATGTCACTAGCCTTTTACTTCCTTTTCATTTCTTCCTGGCTCACTCCCATTTTAACTAAATTGCCCCAAGCCAGGACTACGTGACTGTGGATGTGGGAAGGTGGAGGCCAAGAGCGTGGTGACTGCACGGAGATGCCGTGTTCTCCAGAAATCAAGTATCCACAGAGAGATCGGCATGTCCAAATAATAATACCTACCATTTATGGACTGTTTACTGTTCGCCAAGCTCTCTGCTAAGTTTCTTACATCCTTTATTTCATTAATTCTCACAACAGCCCTATGCCTTAGGTAATATTATGGCCTCCCTATAAATGAAGATCTGCCAGTGCTTTAGAGATGGGATTCCAATCCAGGCGCGCCTGACTCCAAAGCCTGCTCTCCTCCCAACCATGTTACAGCATCTCCCTTCACAGAGACGGACAAGGTCCATCTTCCCCCACAGGCCCTGCATTGAATCCATTCCAGAAATCACAGCAGCTTCAAAGAGCAGACGGGTGCCCCTTGCGATGGGCAGGCCACCACGGCAGAATGGTGGGGAGGGACATTCACACCCAGTGACTCAGCAGCCCAGCCCACTCGTCTGACCTTTTCCCATGTCACAGATATCTAATGAAAGGGTCAGCCCTGCTTGCGCCCTGCAGCCCCAGGGGCAAGTGGCAACCTGAGTCACAAGAGACGGACTGAATGTCAGAGTTGAAGTGAGTGTCTCTGCCTCACCCTCTCTAAATGTGACCGCAGCTGCCCATTCAGTGGTGGCAGTGCTGTCACAGCCAGAACATGTTGGCAGAGAGGCAGGCAGGGTGCCTGAGGGGGCAGGATGCTGGTCGTCTGGCTACAAAAGAGGGGGGCGGGGGGGAGGAGGCCCAATTATGCCTGGCTTTGGTTCCAAGCTCTATAATCGGATTCAGGTGCTTCCAAAAGCTCCTGCCTCTTCCGAGCAAATTCAGTGAAGGGCAGGGTGAGGGTGCGCTAATGGTTTCCACATTGGGGGCCCTCAGCAGCGAGGCCTCTCAAGCTCAGGGGCGAGGAATCTGACCTCGCCTCCAAGTAAAGCCCTGCTCTCTGGAACACAAACGTGTTCATTAAGCACCTCTTAGGAGTGAGGGTCTTAGGCCTTGTGGGCTGGACTCTGGGAATATGGTAAATAAGCACACACAGATGCAGCCCGCCCGGAGCTTACAGCTGGTGGGAGAGACAGAGAATGGACCAGAAAATTGCAAGACAGAGTGAGGAAGGCTGCAGTCACTGTAGGAGCAAAGAGAAGGCCACCTACCCAGATTTAGGGGTTCAGGGGAAGGGTTGGTTCCCTGTGTTAGTGGCTGAGGCCGTGGACTGAAGAGGAGTGCATCAGGGAATCCGGGGGTTCCAGGAGCAGGGAAAACAGCCCATGAGAAGAACATGGGGGTGGGGGAGGCGTAGGGCAGGCCAGCGCGTAGGTGCAAAGGCCCAGAGTGTTAAGGAGTTAAGTTAGGAATGCGGAGCGGTTGGTAAAAACTTTCAGTCTTGTAATCCAGCAAGGGGAACAACTGAAGAATTAAAAGAAGGCCAGAGATATAAGGAGATCTGTTTAGAAAGGTCAGTCTGGCCGGGATGGGACAAGCTGCGTGCAGGGGGACCAGTGAGGAAGCAGTGGGGGTGATTCAGGGCAATGCCAGTGATGTCCCAGACTCGGGCGGAGAGGAGGTGAAGGGTACATCTAGTTATGAGGCCAAATCAACAAATTATATGGTCCTTGCCTTCACGGAGAAAACAGTTTTAGTTGAAAAAATATTTTCTCCCTTAATTCATCCCAGCCTTATGCGACCGGAAGGGAGCTTAGGGGTCACTGAGTTCAGTCTCCTTTGGCAAGAAGTCCAGTGGTTTTCAATCTGGGTTTGAACTCCTTCAGTGCGGGGAGGGAGTGGTGGAATATTAGGCTGCTTGGGAAGAGTCTGGGTGGGCAGCTGGCCTGGACACAAGTTTTCTTGAAGTTTCAGAAACCCTTGGACCTGAGAGACTGTATATCCTCCTGGCAAAGCCCCTGGCTCCAGGCAATGGGGCAGTTTTGAGGCGACATCTATTCTGTCAGCTGTGATGCAGCAGGCTGCTGCCCTCCCCCAGAAGAGGGGGGCCACGGAGGTTGGTTGGGGGCTGAGGCCACTTTTCTGCCAATAGACCCACCCACAAGTGCTTGCTGAGTGACTGCCCCGTGCCCAGCTTTGTTCCTGGAAACTGCTGTGATAACACTCCCTGGGTGAGAACCAACACTGGCTGACCTTTTACATGGGCAGAATCCGCAGGGAAAAGTTGTTGAAAATTTAATGACAGCAATTCCTGAGGCTCGTAAAACTCTTTTAACTTTCTCTAAGCACAGATAACAACATCTTCTCTTACCCTGAGTCAGGTTCTACAGCTCTAAAGCACTCACTCAGTCAGTGTCGCGCTTGATCCGCAGACAAGCCAGGGAGAGGCAGAGATCCTGGGCCCTAGAGCCCAGTGACCTGGATTCAAATCCTCACTCTACCCCATACGACAGTGTGACTGTGGTCCTTGCTTTACCTCTCTGAGCTTCCTCTTCTGTAAAATAGGGATAAGCATTAAATGAGAAGATACTGTCTAGCCCAGTGCTTGGGAAAGGCTAATTTCCTCTGCCTTATTTCTCTCCCATTCCTATATTCCAAACAAGGGCATATCCAAGGTTGCAAAACTAGAAGAAGTGGTGCCTGGCATATAGTGTCTTAGTCAGCTCAGGCTACTGTAATAAAATACCATAGACTGGATGGCTTAAATAACAGACATCTATTTCTCATGGTTCTGGAGGCTTGGAAGTCTGGGTGCCTGCATGGTCAGGTCTGGTGAGGACCCTCTTCCTTGCTTGTAAATGGCTGCCTTCTTGTTGTATCCTCACATGACATAGGGAAGAAGCTCTGATGTCTCCTCCTCTTCTTATAAGATCACTAATCCCATCACAAGGAGTTCCATCCTCATGACTTCATCTATACCTAATTACTTCCCAAAGATCCTACTTCCTAATGCTATCACCTTGGTGGGTAGGGCTTCAACATATGAATGTAAAGGAACACAAACATTTCATCCATAACACAGTGGGTCTGAAATAAACCTTAGTTTTCCTTTTCCTCCACTTCAAGGCCCTGAACTAGGGCTACCTCTTCTCCAGGCTTCTTTTTATGCGTCCTCTTGTGCTTCCTGGCAACCCCCTGTGAGAATGTAATGAGAGCCACGGAGCCTCTCTCCTGAAAATGCACATGTATATAAATAGGTACCATGCACACCTTCTTACCTACCCAATTTTGCTTACAATTTTGCAGAGGTCACAGATCCCTGAAGCTCATTCATGGACTCTAATTTAAAACCTGCCATAGCGCCCATATGACACAAAGTACCTTTTGCCACAAATTGTGGTTCAGTTTTCTAATTTCCCCAGGTGGATTATAAACTACAAGAAATGGGGGACCAGCTATTCTTGTTCAAGTCTGTATGCCATATAATGACTAGAGAGAGGTAGGTATATAGTGAATATTAATTGAATGCTTTGGTGGATAAATGGATGGATGGATGGATGGATGGATGGATGGATGGATGGAAAGAAGGATGGATAGATGGATGGAAAGGTGGTCGGTGGGTGTGTGGGTGGGTGTGTAGATAGGTAAGATGGATAGATAATAGATAAATAGGTGGATGGCTGGCGGGTGGGTGGACAGATATGTGGGTGCTTTGGGTGGGTAGATAAGTAGAGGGATGGTTGGGTGGATAGATGGGTGGATGGATAAGATGATGAACGTGTTGTCATGCTCAGAGAAGGGCCCAACCAAGCTCCCCTTGAGAAGATAAATTCACGGTGGTGGGGACCCGAATACTGGGGGACATTGAAAGCCCTGGCTAAAGACCTCTGAATTAACTCAGTAGAGAATATAAATATAAATTCTAGAGGGAACAGAAGCAGAGGAGGCATGGAGGAAACAATGTGATAGCAGGCTGGGTCTGAAGCAGGGCTTTGGGCTGGGGTGGGAGAAGAAGACTCTGAGTCAGAAAGCCAAGTAGGAAGATGGACAAGAGGTAGGGGAACCTCTGATGGAAGTACTGAATGGAAAGCTGCAGGACCCATTTCTAAGGCAAACCGGAGAGAAGGCAGGACCCAGTAGGGAAGGGAGAGGGCTGAATGGAGACACAAGAATTCATCGTCTGTGAAATTCTCTGAGCCATGCATTCAACGATCGTTTGTTGAGCCCCTCCTGAGTGCCAGGTTGTTGTAGGCACTGAGGAGAAGTCCCAGTCCTTGCCGTCAGATAAGAAAGACAGAAACACTAGTAAAAGTTGAAATTTACAGAGCACCTACTATGCACCAGCCACTGTTCTGAAGGTTTAAAGTGACTCTCCTCAACAACAACCGTACGAGGGAGGTATTATTATCATCCCTACTGAACGGGTAGGGAAACTGAGGCACAAAGAGGGTAAGTTACTTCCCAAAGTTAACACAATCAGTTAAGTGTGAGGGTCAGGATTGGAATCCAGGTTCCAGAGCCTATGTGCTTCATCACTGCACTATATTGCTGCCTTAAATGAATGATGAAGCAATAGTCGTAATGCAAGGTGATGAAAGACATGTTGGCAGTCTGAACTGTTACAGTGGGTTATAGAAGCGGGGGCGGGGTGATTGACTCTGGTTGGGTGAGTCCAAGAGGATTTGAGAGAGGAGACCCTTTGGAGCTGGGCCTTGAAGAATGAGTAAGGTTTTTTAGGCATCCTGCGAGTAAGGGGTACAGGTGAAGAATGAGGGGAAGGGCATTCCAGGCAGAGAAATCAAGCTGTGCAAAGGCTACAGGCACTGAGGCATGAAACAGCAGAGACCTGTGCAGGTAATTGTTAAGTAGTTCTATGGGACTGCTTTGCAGGACTGGGAGTTGGGAAAAGGGGAGACAAGCTGCATGTTGGAAATAACGCTTAGGGACGTTCCCTCATACTTGTGTGAAGATTTATGATGTTCAACACATTTTTCTGTCTCTTTTGATCACTCTGAACAACCCCAACGAGTAAGCAAGTCAAATAGTAAGTCTATCCCTATTTTGGAGATAAGGAAACAGGTCAGAGAAATTACATGACTGGTCTAAGGTTGTATCAGCATGTAACAGAGACCAAACTAGACCCTCTGACGCCTAACTTGAATAATCTGGGCACTTCTGGCACACAAAGCATTTTGCTGAGCATTGATAAAAAAGATGAATACGATTGAGTTCTCTGTGTTTTCTGCTACAAAGGGAAAGATAAGGCAACTCAGATCACCAAAGGACTGGATATAAAGCCTTGAGAGAAAAATAACTACCAAGAATAATCAGCATGGGCATAGCGCTTCACAGTTGCAAAGCACATGAACAAACAGAACCTTACTTGATATCTAGGAAGACAGTCTGTGGCAGATTGTACATATAATATTTTTGTTCCCATTTTTTAGTTGAAAAAACTAAGGTTCAGAGATAGTAATCGATTTGCCTAAGGTCACACAGCTTGTAGGTGATAAAGCTAAAGACTCAAACATAGTTCTTTCTAACACCAAAGTACAAAACCCATGAGATCTGTTAATATGATAATAGCCAGTATCCATCCTATGATTACTATGTGCTAGCCACTGTGTTCAATGCTTGTCATTTCATTTCTGCAAATATACCATGAGATAGATGCTGCTGTTAAGCTCATTTTAAAATAAAGAAAATTGAAACTCAAAACAGCTAAGGTCCTCCCACCACTAGGATGATCAACCAACCACCACACAAAGCCCCTGCTCTTTGGCACCATGCAATACTGTCCTCACTGACTTTGGACTCTTGTCTAGCCCACCTGAACTAAGGAAAAAAATGCTTTGAGCTTTGCACAAAACCTCTGTGAAAGCAGGTACATTTGATGATGAAAAGTTTCTAACTATTCTATACAAAACTATCCCCTTTGTGGGTGAGCCAGTTAAAAAGGCTTTGACTGAAAATCCACTGGGTTCCAAGACTCCTGGGATATCCCTGGTTCCTTCACAATCAGGACTAGAGACCATGACTTTCATTGCTCTGGGAAAGAAAGGGCTTAGACTGGGCAGGAACCAGGCACGAGATAGGCCTGGGCTACAGGGCACCGCGTCCCTGGCCTGGGTGTTGAAGTCGGCAGGCTAGAGCTGGGATAACAGAAGAACCAGCTAACATTCACTGGGTAGTTACTTTGTGCTAGATACCCTTCCTAACCTTTAACAGAAATCATTCACCCTGTCATCTGCTCAGTGAGGCAGTAACCATTACAGCAATCTTTCAGATGAGAAAATTGAGGCCCAGAGAGCTTAAGTGACTTGTCCAAGATCATACAGCAAGTCAGTAGTGGAAGCAGATTTCCAGCCCAGCTCTTCTGGCCCTAGAGCCTATGTGCTAACCTACATGTTACACCTGGAGGAGGCTTTTGTAGCCAGCAAGCGGAGCTCTCCATTTAACCTTTAAGGAGGGCCCAGAGAGGTCATAAAACTTCATCAGTAACACACAGCATCACCCAACTCTCAGTCCAGTACTCAAAAGTTTCCACTCCAGAGCCATTCCACTTCTCCTTCCTCACCTCCCTCTTCTTTGTGGTAGCCTCGCCTCCAAGCTGGCCTTGTAGGTTAGTGGGAACCACCTCAGGAGTCAGTCAAACTGGGGGTTAAATCTTGGCTGTACAACTTACCAGTTGTAGGTACTTGGACACGCTGCATGGTCTCTCAGCCTCAGTTTTCATATCTATCAAATTGTTATATAGTCTTATTCACCTAGAAGGGGGATTGAAAGGGTTAAATGAGGTACTGTTGGGTCCTTCTGCATCATTGTTTTAATTTCTTCAGAGCGCTGTGAAGAACACCATCTATTGGACAGGGCTCATCCTGAACGACGTCCAGCACAGACTAGGTCCTCAATAAATCACTGAATGCATGCATACACATTCTTGAATAAATGAGTGTCCAGCACAAAGGCCAACGTAGGTAAATAATAGTTTCTCTCCGTGACCTCAGAGGATCCGGCTGTCTGCGTTAGGCTAATAAACTAATTTTGGTTGAGGTGTCCATAGCTCCTAACAGTTGAAACTAGTGTTATTCTTCAAGATCAGATTGACATTTTAACTGCAACTTTCTAGTAGTTGGACAAAAGTAGCCTTTTTAGTCCTACCATGGGACCTTCCGGAAGAAAAACTCCTTGAGATACAACAATGAGAGGTAGAGGGAAGAACAGCAAATTCTGGGAGGGCAGGGGAGAGCTGGGGTGCGGAGGGAGCGGCGGAAGATGGGGGAGAAACGGATTAAAGACCCTGTAAGCCCCCTGCCCGCAGGTTCCCTTGTTTCCACCGCTCACCCCCCAAAGCCTAGGACCATCCTGCGCACGTCGTGGGCGCCTCATCACTTTTTGTTTAAAAAACAAAAACAAAAAAACGGGATGAGAATGAAAAAGGAAGAGGGGGCGGGGAGAACAAATCGGGTAGGGGGAGACAGAGATGAAGAGAGAAAAATCAGAGACGGAGCTCCAACAAAGACCCGGAGACTACAGCCAGAGGCAGAGAGAGAGTGACCGGCGGCGGGCGGGCAGGCGGAGCGCCGCGGCGGACCGGAGCCCAGCGCCGGGATCCCACCAGCGCGGCCGGACCGGGCGGCGGCGGCGGCAGCCTTGCTCCCGAGCGCAGCGCTTCCGGCCGCGGGCCCCCGGCAGCCTGCAGTGGGACGTGGCCGGCGGAAGGTCATGGCTGGGCCGGGGCGCTTTCCTGGCGTGGGGGTGGAGGACTTGGGAGCGCTGACCTTTAACTTCCCAGGTCAGACCACCCCGCGCGGCCTCTGACGCAGGGAACCCACCCGGTGTTAGCCCGCCCGCGGGGACGTGTCCTCTGGCCTGACCTTTTAAGTCCCTCCCCGCCTTTAAGGCTCAGACAAAGTCCCTCCTTTCCCCCAGCCCAGGGGTTCTCCCACTTGAGCGCATCGCAGTCACCGTGAGGCTTTGTTCATTAATTTAATCGAACGATTTAATTAAGTCCGTGGTTTAATTGTTGTTGAACCCATTGTTGCCCGCTCACCCCACCCTCCTGTTTCTGATTCAGTGGGTTTAGGGTGGGGCCTAAGACTATGCATTTCTAATAAGGTCCCAGGTGATGCTGATGCCTCTGTTCGGGGTACCAAAGCTTGAGAACCACTGCCCTGTATGGGACAATTGTCTCCCTCATTTTCCTCCTTAGTCCACAGAGTACGTCGTTCGGCCTCCCACTGAGCCTGCAACCCTTGACAGCTAAAGAAACAGGCAGGAGAGAGGGGATCTGCATTTGGGCAAAGCCAGGAGGGAACCGGGGAATCCCGACTCCCAGCGCAAGAGGCCGGCCCACAGCATCAGCTGCTTCCTCTAGTCTCTAGGGAGACCTATGCGTGGGATCCAGAACAGGGCAGAGCCCTGAGTAGTAAAAGCTGAGTGGAAAGCAAGGTTAATCAAGTCCCGCCCCAGGAAAGGGAGCAAGAAAGTCCTTTTCTTCAGGAGAGGAGAGAGTGCATGGAGGATGCACTATCCATCAGCCAATCGTGCCCCAAGCAGTGCCACTGACACCCACTTATTCCAAAAAATGTTAGTTGAGCAGCTACTCTATGCCAGGCACTGTCTGGGTATTGGGGATAATGGAGGAAATAAAACTGAGGTCAATGTCTTTAGGGAGAATGCTTTCTGGTAGGGAGATTAACAATAAACATAGTAAAAAGTAAATTATTGAGTATGTTAGAAGGTAATAAATGCGATGGGAAAAAGAAAAACAAAACAAGAGTAAGGTAAGGGAGTGCCAGTGGGTGCAGTTTTAAACAAGATGATCAAGGTAGGCCTTGTGGGGAAGGTGACAGTTGAACCAAGAGTTAAGGTAGTTAGCCATGTGATAGCTGAGAGGAGAACTTTTGGGTAAGGGGAACAGCCGGTGCAAAGGTCCTGAGGCAGGAGCATGCCTGTGTGTTTGAGGCCCCATGAAGAGGTCAGTGTAACTGGGGTGGAGGTGCGGTGCAGGAAGAGCTGAGTTGGAGATGAGGGCAGAGAGGTAAGGGGCAGGCAGGAAGATATTATAGGGCTGGGTGGGCCATTCATAGGGGCTTGACTTTTACCCCAAGATGTTCCTCCATTTTTCTTGACTTTTTTGCCCTGACTGTTCTTGCCTCTTCCATCTACAATACCGGGTTTAAGAATAGTGTTAATCTGGCTCACAGCTGGAGCTGGTTCTGAGAAAGAGACAACTTTCAGTAAGTCAGTCAGCCCCACCTTCTCAGATTGGGGGCTTACAAAGTTTGTAATAATAGAAGGTTAGAAAGAGTAATTAGATAGAAGGATAGAAGGTTAGCAGTTCACGTTTGCCTCAGCATCCTCAGCATTCTCTTCTCCCATCATTCTCCACGCCTCCTCCAGGCTCTAGTTTCCCTGATGTCCCTGCTCCCTGACTCTCCCCAGCCTTCTACATCAGCACTGTCCAATCAAAATATAACATGAGGGCTTCACTGGTGGCGCAGTGGTTGAGAATCTGCCTGCCAACGCAGGGGACACGGGTTCGAGCCCTGGTCTGGGGGGATCCCACATGCCGCGGAGCAGCTGCGCCCGTGAGCCACAATTACTGAGCTTGCGCGTCTGGAGCCTGTGCTCCGCAGCAAGAGAGGCCGCGATAGTGAGAGGCCCGCGCACCGTGATGAAGAGTGGCCCCCACTTGCCACAACTAGAGAAAGCCCTCGCACAGAAACGAAGACCCAACACAGCCATAAATAAATAAATTTTAAAAAAAAGTATAAAAAAAATGATCAATTTCATTAAAAAAATATATAACATGAGCTGCACATGTAATTTAAAATTTTCTAGTGGCCACATTAAAAAAAATAAAAAGAAATAGACAAAATTAATTTTAATAATAGATTTGATTTAACCCAATATAACCAAAATAGCATCATGTCAACATGTAATCAGTACAAAAATTAATGAGATGTTTTACTTTATTTTTTCCTATGCTCAGTCTTTGAAATCCAGAATGTTTTTTATACTTATATCACACCTCAATTCAGCCTAGCCTCATTTCAAGTAGTCTAAAGCTTCATGTGGCTAGTGGCTACTTGGACATCACCACCCTAGACTATACTCCTGATCTTCCCTGGCCTTCCCCTCCTCAACGTAACTCCTCCTGTTTCCAGAATAAGCTGACACTTCCTTCAGGAAGCCTTCATTGATTTCTTCACTTCCCTCATTGGTCTGTGAGAATTAAATGAGTTAAACTCTATGAATATAGAGTACTTAGAGTAATTCCTGGCACAAAGTAAATTCAATTGAGCTTTTAGCTATCATTATTATACCACTTACTGCAATTGTAATACACTGATTGTTGTATAACTCATATTTCCTGTTTTCCTCACCCGGCTACACTGAAACCTCCATGAGAAGAAAATGGCTGCCTTTCTCACCGCTCCACCCTCAGGACCTTGTGTCTGGCACAAGTAGATGAACAGTCAATATAAATGTATTGAATGAATGAATAAATGAATAAGAAAATATGCTTGGAGTTATGATTAAGTATTTTAATTCTAACATTACAGTAGATAATCATAATCCTGGATGACATGATATCAGGTTCCATTTTTACAGAAGTTCAGACAGTAGGTACTAAGGAGAAATGAAGTCTGGTTTCAAAAATGAAAAAAAAAAAAAAAAAGCAGGGTGGTGTGGTGAAAGAGCCCAGACTCTGAATTCAGACAGACCTGGGTCTGAAGTTCTGTTACCTCACTCACTACTTGTATGACTTTGGAGAGGTTAGTTAATTTCCCTGTGCCTCAGTTTCCCCATCTGTAAAATGGGGATGTGAGCACTTCTTTACATTATGTACCTACATGCATAGTTAGTTTGTAAGTGGCAAGAACACAGGTCCCAATCTCAGCCCAGCTATACTTTGGCATGTTATTTACCCCTCTGTGCAGCAATACCTGGGTGTGAGTGTGTGTGTGTATTCTGTTAGTATTTAATGAGATATGATACTATACATACAAAGGTTTGATACACATTAGATGCCCACATTAGTGTCTTTAGCTTTTCTTTCATTTCCAACCAGCGGCATGGGATCTTTCTATTCTCCTTCTCCTTTTCTTCATCAAAGGAGAAAAGTTCAAGCAGTTTATTTACTATTTTGGGGAAATTTCACCATCCTGCCTAGTAGGTAGTGTGAAACAGGTTCAAGTTAAGAAAAGGCCCCTTGTCAAAACTGTAAAACACGCCATTTTAGTCTCCCTGCCCTTTTGTCTCTTTCTTCAGCCTCCCTACTTCCAGAAAGTCCTTTTTTTGTACCATTTTGATTCTTGGCATTTTCTTCTCTCTCTGGCTCCCAGAGACAAAAGTAATTCCCACCCACACTGAATTTTGCTGCGTGTTGAAGAGGAATTCCAGGCACCTAGAAATGGTTGCTACTCATTCCTCAGCGTCCTCAAAGCTCTCTCTAGCTCTGCTACAGTGCTTTTTCCATTACTTCCTAATGTCTGTTAAATGCATTCTCCCCCACCAGACCCCTGAACGGTATGGGCAGATAAAGCCACATCTCTCTGGATCCCAGCCCTTAGCAATCAGCCAGACACATAGTAGGTGCTGGATGAACATGTGCTAAACGCATACGTGCACGCATGATGTCTGAGTGACTGTTTCTCATTACCTCCCCTCGGAAATGCCCAGAAGACTGACAGTTGTGTGCAGTGAGAGCTGTAACAGGAGGAGGTTGGCTGCTTGTTTAGAAATGAAATGGAACACGCCGCAAAGCTCAGCTCCACTGTCTGCTTTCCTTTGGTGTCCTCTGGGGACGAAGGGGAGGAGGGAGGGGGTGGGGAGCCCAGGAGGGCTGATAAGGTGCCCTCTTCAGCACTGAGTCAGCAACACCCAGCCCTGTGGACAGAGGAAGATCCCGCTTTTGGGGGCTGAGTCACATGAATAACTGGAATAGTTGTTGTTTAGATCATAATGAATTCCCAGAACCTTTCCAGGCCAACCAGCAGGCACTTGCTCTCTCCCTACCCTAACAGCTTTTCAGCTTTGTGACTTAGCAGAAAGGAGGAGCCAGGCCTGGGGTTCTGGAGGGGAAGGGCAACAGGGGAGTGGGGGTACAAGCATCCTTGCCATTCCCATCAGCCGGCACTGCAGGTTGTTTCTGGACCTTTTTGTGTTTCCAAGAAGGTGTAGAAGGAGGTTGGCATTGTGGGCACAAGTCCTGCACAGTCCACACAGCTGTCGTGTCAACTGGTTAAGGTGTGGACCAGAGGCCCTGGCACCTCTCAGTAAGCAATTAGGGTGTCAGTGGATACTAAATGCCTCAGGAGCCCGGACAGGTTATCCTCTGCTGAAATGTCATTAGAGGTCTGTGTACCTTGGATGAAACAAGATATCTATCTGCAGCCCTAGAAGAAGTGTATGGGGGAGGGGAGAGGTCGGCACCCCAGGCATTGTGGGACTGGTGCACAGGTCCACAGGGTGTATCTTCTCAGCTGCAAGTCCCGAGACCAGCAGCTCCCAGAAACGCCTGTTCTGAGTGTCACAGAAGCTCTCGGGGAAGGCCTCATCCAAAATATTGGTCGAGTTCAAAGCTATGTCTCAGTGTTTCCTTCCTGAGAGCATCCAAAGAAGATCTCAGGCTTCCAAAATTTTTCTCTACCTTCTTTGATACCATATCTACTGTGAAAGTCCCACTTAGGCCAGCAAAATGCCCCTAATGCTGTATCACTCACGCTTATGCTTGTGCTAGGGCAGTGGTTCTCAGACTTGAGCACACATCAGAAGCACCTGGAAGACTCATTAACACAGAGTTCTGGACCCCACCCTCAGAGTTTCTGGTTCACTAGGTCTTGGGTGGGCCTGGGAATAGGCATTCCTAACAAGCTCCCCAGCAATGCTGAGGCTGCTGTTTGGATCACACTTTGAGAACCACTGCCCTAAGGCAGAGTTCTGAAATGTATTTTTAGGTCAAAAACCTATTTGAGAATCCTTGATAACCCATTTGATAAGCCTTGCCACCACTTCCCAGAAAAACAATACACAAATGCTGAAAAACTTTGATTACAACTTCAGCATTCATTAGATTTGCAGAAATTCATCCATGAATATCTAAGTTAAAAGAACTCCTGCTTCAGGGTCCAAACCAGAATTAACAAGTAAAATGCAGATTAATACAGTACAGGAAAGCAGCTTTCATGACTAAAAGGAGAGGCGTTTCTTAGCAAATTGGTTGAGTATTCGTTGTCTAAAACTAGACAACCTGGTTTCAAATCTGGCTCTGACATTTGCCGGCTGTGCTTCAGTTTCCTCATCTGCAGATGTGAGTTGATAACTGAACCTATTTCGCAGGGTTTTGTAGGGACTGAATGAGTTCATACATGCCAAATGGGTAGAATAGAGCCTGGCACATAGTATACATGCAATAATTGTTCCCAATTATTTCAGCTCAGTTGAGTCCTACTGATTTCCCTACCTCCTGACATATTCCAAGTTCCTCTTCCCCAGCCCAACATCCATTGTGACCATACAATATGCTTCCTCTAACACTTTAGTGCACATATACATTCATGAATCTGTGGAAGACACTGCTGGCTATTCTCCCAATATCAACTCTCATCTTTTATAGTACATGTCCATTTTCCAGACTTCCCTGTAGATAGGGTTCTGAATGAAAATTAAGTTCTACCAATAGACGCACTTGAATGAGATTTGAAAAGTAAAAATGAAACAAAGGAAATCCTGCTGTTTTAGAGCTTTTCTGCTAGCAAGCCCAGTTGTGGAGACATGAAGTTTTTCTACATTGTATTACAATAACTCATCAACAGTTTTACGACTTTCAAGAGTCAGTTTTAACAGTATCAATAACAGATTCCTGCAGCTGCCTTTCTGATTCCCTAGATAAAAATATGGGACTTGTTCTAGTTCTAGAAGCTAGAACTCGTGATTCAATTTGGGTCCTCCTGATGTTCACATTTCTGATGGGGCAGAGGTAGCAGGTCTCTCTGGAAATTATCCTGAAGCCTACACTCCTCCAGCCCTTGCAATGATCCTATGAGCCTCTAATCCCCACATTGAAAGCCTTTCTGCTCAAAATACTGAGAATGGCTTCCATTTCTTGAATTGAACACTGAATAATAGAGTCTATTTCCCTCGCCCTGTTGAGAGTTATTAGGCTAAGATCATGTCTCATTCATCTTTGTATCCTTCATGTCCAAAATTGTCAAGAGAGGCTTCTGGAAAATGAACCCCTTAAAGAAGTGGGTGGAGCCACTAACCTAAGTTAAAAAGGGGCTTGACTGCCAGCGGACTGAGGCAGGTCATTTATTTGTATTCACCACATGACCTTTGAGGCCAGAGCTGCTATCAGACCAACCAATGAACAACACACTACCATCACCAAAATAACAAAAGGTAGGGGTTGAATGAATAGCTGAAACAGCAGTGCCAGCTTTGAAACAGGAAGGTGCAGACCTTCCTTGCTCCTCACTGTGGGGCAGTTCTCTCCTCTGCAGATGCCCCTGGCCCCTCAGAAGCCCAGTGGAGATGTCAGGAGATAATAAAGGGCAAGAGACTGTAAGTAGTTCCAACAGCCTGGCTTATGAATATGTATCAGGAAAACTGCAAAGAATCGAGAAAAGAATAAGTACTGCTGGGCACAACCCCAAGGTCTGAGGCCCAACATGGCTGGAGACCAGAGGGGTTGCCTGTGTGGGGTACAGGTGCGTGGAATGAGGGACATAGTGCAAAAACCTAAGATGCATACAGTGGGAAATCCATGCACTTTGGAAATCAGACTCATGATCCAATCCCAGGTCCGTTGCTAATCTCTGTGTGACCTGAGACAAATTCTTCCAGCTGCTTGAGCCTCTGCCCCTCACTCCTAAACTGAAGATTATAATCCTTATCCCAGGGGATTAGCACCCCAGCAGAGGCAGCACTTGGCACACAGTCCTCCCCGAGACCCCTTCAGATCCTCAATCTCTGCACGTCCCTCAACCCCAGTCTGGTATTCTTTCTAGTGTTAACACCTTGCCCTATAAAATAACTGATTTAGTGTTTTGTTTTCTAATGATGGTGCCTGAAGGTAAGTCACTGAGGTTTGTGTGAAGGGCAATTTCTCAATCCACTCATTTTGTCTGAAAATGCTTAAGGCAGGAAGTAAGATTCCCGGAAGTTTTTAAGTGCAGAAAGGATGGAAGGTAGGAGGGAGCTGTTCCAAGAAGATTGCTCCTGCCAGCTGGGGAGAGAGTGCAGGACTTGGCTTTGCTGTCCCTGTGTAATCATGTTGTCCACGCTCATCAGTGGGGCTATTAGCATTTGAGTCTAAGCCAGTCTTCCTGTGGCATCCCGGAGGATGGCTGCCTCCTTCCATGTATGCTTTGTAATCTACTGTAGGTTTATTGTGATGAATTTCTCCGCCAGAAAGACCAGAATGTTTCCACTTAGTGAGAGAGACGGCTATCTCAGATATCTCACCCGTCTTTTCACCAAGATATGTCGTATTTCCTTCAGGTAGAGAATATCTGAAGTTCTTCAGGACAGGTCTAAGCCCTGAAACACTGGGAGGGCTGTTTATCCTTTTAATGAGTCTGTGATGTTCCAGGGGCCCCTTGGCATCTTCTATGAAGCCTGTTGTTGGGTTTGTGGACTGAAAAAAATGCACAACCTAAAAGTTGAGAATTATGTTTTATTTGGAGGGCTAAACTGAGGACTTAAGCCCAGGACACAGCCTCTAAGATAGCTCTGAGAAACTGCTCGGAAGAGGCGAGGGAGGAGCTGGGATATATAGGAGTTTCTGCAACAAAGACCAGGGAGTCGGAACATCAAAAGATTACTGTTAATTAAAGAAAGCCAGATATCTCAAGTTAAGGAATTTAGCGCTTTTCTATGTATGGGAAGATGCAAGAGTTTGGGCTCACTGAAATCATTCCTTTGATGTGCACCTCACCTATGTGCAGCCAGTATCTTGTGCTTTCCCATCCTGAGTTTCCTCAGGGTGCATCATGGGGGGTGGCTGCAGTGACTGAGGGCTTGGCAGTGGGCAGCCCATTTGTCTCCATCCTGAGTTCCCTCAGGGCTCACCATCGGGGTGGCTGTAATGGCCTGATGGCTGCAACATCCTTTGCTTGAAACGGCAGGCAACATTTTTTATTGACAGGTTCATCCAGGACAGGTAGGACTAAGGGAATTAGCCTCATAGAAATTGAAGTACCTCCTAGCAGTGAAGACACATATACAGAACCTCAGTAACATCAACCATAGGGGAACTTGGAGAGATGGCCCTGATACCTCTGTGGAAGTAGAAATCAGAATTAGGAAGAAAACTACCATTACTGGGCACCCATTATGTTCACAGCATTGTGGCAGGGGATTTTGTAGCTCTCGCAGACTGGGCATGAAACAGTTAAGCTGTCAAATTCTAAGCTTCAGCAGCCAGTGGGAATATTTGATGTTACTGCACAGGAAGCTTATCCTAGACTGAATAATTCCTCCACAGGAGGGGAGCCTTTTTGCAGGTTGAACCCGTCTGGAAGCTGCTCTTTTCTTGTCAAAGAGCCAGGGGCAATAGCTATCATCCTGTTCTCCTGCTCCTGCCCCTCCCCAGCCAAGAAAGTGGTGCAGGCAACTCAGTGCCAACAGAGAAACACACAAAGCTCCAGGTAGAGATCCCCAGAGCTCCTACTGTACTTTGTGCACAGTGGAAGAAAACAGACCTCCTTCTTAGCTGTTGATGACCACCTGTATCTTTAAGCCCCTGCAGACCGAGAGACTGGGAATCCTCTACCATCGCTTTAAAAAAGTACCAAGTGGAAGTGACCATTGTTTTGTCTACCTGAGCAGGATATAGACAAGGAGGAACTCAGAAAGGGATGAGAACAATGTAAAAACAGGATGACTAAGAAGAGCCTCTAGATCAGAGGGCTCCCAGATCCCTGGTGAGAGGCTAATACCATAGGATGTATTGGGGTGTGATAGTATTGGGGTGTGTTAGGTATATATGTATGAGAAACTTGTTTTGCAAAGTGTGTGTATTATACATACAGAAGGGAAGAAAAGATTAAATAATGAAATAATAAGCAAGATGCCATTCCAGATATTATTCTACATGAATATCTGGCATTGAGGGTATTCTAATAATTCTTACAATTAAAATTCTCCTAAGAAGCTTTCTTTTTAGGACTTGACATTAACAAGGGTTATTCTCATTATTTTATGCCACTTGTTTGAAAAGAGTGTTTCAGTTATTCCTCATAGAAACACTGGGAAATAGTTCCCTATATCCATTTTATAGACAAATGAACTAAGGTGCAGGGGTGTTAACTGAGTTGCCAAAGCAACATAATTTATCAAGTGAATAGAGCTAAAGTGCAAGTCCAAATATACCTGATTATTTACAAACCTGTGCTCTATTTACTAAACCACGCCCTCGTCACCCCCATCTGTGTTCTAATCTGTGGCATGTCCTCTTAGAGAAGAAGGAAGCCAACTCCAGGGGGAAGAACTAGGACAAATAATTTTTTTTAAATTAAACAATCCAATAAAAATAAAAGGAACAAAATATTTGTCAAAATAAGCCTTTTGACAAAGGAGATATACATGGCAAATAAGCACATGCTTAACATCATTAGTCATTAGGGAAACATGAGTAAAACCCACAATAAAACACCTCTACTTGACAGCTAGAATGACTAAGATTAAAAAGACTGATCATATCAAGTGTTGGTGAGGATAAAGAGCAACTGGAACTCTCAAACATGGCTGGTAAGAATGTAAAATAGTACAACCACTTTGGAAAACTGTTAGATAGTGTCTTAAAAAGTTCAACGTACACCTCCCATACAACCCAGCCATTACACTCCTAGGTATTTATTTACATAAAAGTGTATGTCTGCACAAAGACCTGTACATGAATATTCATAGTAGTTATATTTGCACTGATGTGCATACTGTTATATATAGCAGCATCCATACAAAGAACAAGGTATTGATATACTCTAAGTCATGGATCTCAAAATAATTATGCTGAGTGAATGAAGGAAGACAGAAAAAGAATACATACTATATGATTCCAATTACAATTCTAGAAAATGCAAACTGATCTATAGTGACAGGAAGCAGATCAGTGGTTACCTAGGGATGGGGAGAGCAGGAGAAGAGACAGATTACAAAGAGACATGAGGAAAATTGAGGGAGGGAGTAATGGACATACTCCTTATTTGAATTGTAGTGATTTTTCATGGGTGTAAACATATATCAAAACACATCAATTTGTACTGGTTGTTGTATGTCAATTGTACCTGAAAAAAATCAGTAGAGATAGGCTGCCAAGAAGATACAGCAGTAAGAAATAAGAGAAAATAAAAGCAAAATCAAGCAAGGGAAGTAACCTAAAAATAAATGCAATATAATAGTTAAGAACCCAAGCCATAGACTCAGTTCTCAGCTTAACTTTAGGCATGGCACTTAACTGCTTCTGTAAAATGCAGATGATAATAGTATCTACCTCACAGGGTAGTTGGGACAATGAAATGAGTCACACACATAAAGCCCTAGACCAGTGCCTGGTACTTAACAATGATTCAATAAGCACTAGCCATTATTATTGCAGAAATCATTGTTTTTCATCTAAAGTCAACCCTTTTCCATTGGAAAAATCTTAAAGTCCCATCCAGCTGATAAATCCAGAAATAAAACCAGGGGCCAGTGATTTCCAAACTCAAGTTTTCTGTTGAAGGTCGATTCCTCCTCTTGAACATGGCTCACTGTGGCTCCTTGAGATTTTGCAAGTCAAGTGCTAAATAATGTATTTAACTGCCCAATGCACTCACTATCCAAGCATCAGGGAAATAAAGGATAACAAGACTCCCTTAGTGAGGGTGAGGGGAAGTAACAAGATACTGAGTCACTGGGGTAGAGCATCACCTGGATTCTGTTGCACTGCTCACTCTTATGGATATATATTTGTTCCTTGACCAATTATTCTAGCTGCCTTGGGTTCTACAACCAGAAGGACTTCCTTTGGCCAGTGTTAATCAGTACCAGAACTAAGAGGAGAATTGAGGAGCATTCCATCATAAGGGACTGTACCACCTTGGTAGTTCATTTCTGTTTGAGTCATGAATGTGGATCAAGGGTTGCTTTCAGGGTTGAACAAGCACAGGTCTCTGTTTCCTAGGTTCGAGTCTTTCTTACAGTACAACTCTTTTAAGTCCTTTTTTAGCCAAGCCTATTGATTGCATTGGGTTAGACGAGGGAGGAGGCAAGGGAGACTCAGTTTGCTGGTACCCAATACCAGAAATCTTGCCCAAATTTTACTTTTGAATTTGGACCACACATTTGTAGCATCGGTTTCTTAATATCAATCTTGGGGACTCTGCACGTCTCCCTAAATCTTAGATTATTGGCTTCTGCCTCCAAGTTTGAAGAATAATAGGCTGGAGTAGTGAGGAAAGGCTCATTTTTTCTGCCATGTAGCTCCTGTCTCAACTTCACTACCCATCCAAATGTGCATTTCCAGCTTTCCCAGGCAGGGATGCACAGGAGAGTTGCTCAGAAGCAATCTGGGTTCATCAGGCTTCCCAGATTCTGCTGGATCCTCCCAGATACACAGTATCCTAATTGATGCACCAACAGTAAGACCATATTCCTAAGGCACTTGTTTATCTGGTTCAACAGATTCAAATTCCTAACTACAGGTAGAAAGAAATTAATTCTTTGAACAGGGCTGTAAATCCACCCAGCTATTCTCTGTCAGCTATCAGACGGGCCAAAATCAATAACTTACTTGAAGAAGTAGCCAGAGGTGGCAATATTTTGACATTTTTCTACCAGGTTCCTAAAGTTCCTATATTGTGGACAACACTCTGAGTTCTAGCAGAAAATTGATAATCTTTTAACCAACTGATTTTCTACCACCTAACAAGGATTGCTGGTATCTCAGCCCCTTATGGCAGAGTCCTCACAATTCCCTACTCTATCCTGACTCAGCCAGTTTTATATTAGGGGATCTGTCAGTGGTAACATTCCTGCATTAGTCAGGATTCTTTTGGTTAGAAGTGACAAAAACCCGTCTCAAATGAGCTTGGGCAAAGGGATAACCTATTGGAAGGATGTGGGAGATCCCGTACAATTGAAGGGGAAAAGGCTAAGACTTCTGAGAGTAGTGACTTAGTCAGCTTTGGTCACTGTTGTAGGCCCAATACCTCGAATAGAGTCTGTTGAATGTTAAATGAATAAAAGACCAAACTACAGTAAGGGCAAGGTTGCTACTTGGCCTTGATAATAACTAAAACAGCACTTTATGCCCCAGGAAGGGAGAGGAGATGGGACTTTATAATAACCAGCTTTGGGTTGTCTCCCCAGTCCATCTATTGTCAGAACTTCCCTGCTTCCATCATCTACATGGTGTGCAGGGATCATCCCCAGGAAGCCAAACTCATACTCTGTGATCCTTCCTCCTAGTCAGTGTTGACTGTGGCAGCATTGGCCACAGGATTGGAGTGTGGCCAATCACATCTGCTCTGCAAGAAACTTTAATTGGGTCTGAGATTCAGTCTCTTTTTGGGTGGTTGAATTGGTTACATACAAGTGTAGATACTGATGGAGGCTGTTATTCAAAGTGAGAGAGAGGAGGTTGGGGGAGAGAGGAAGAGGAGGAAGAAGAAGGAGAAGAAGAAGGAGGAGGAGGGGGAGGGGAGAAGAAAGGAAGAAGAAGAAGGAGAAGGAGAAGAAGGAGGAGAAGGAGAAGAGGAAGAAGAGAAGGAGAAGAAGGAGGGGGGAAGGGAGGGGGAGGAAAAGAGGGGAGGGGGAGGGGGAGGGAAGAACAAGAAAAGGAGAAAGAAAAGAGAGAAGAGCAGATAGCATTAGAGAGAAACAGAGTGCCAAATGCTTTTGAGGTCCTGGTCCAATTCCACTGCCAGGCTCGGCTGAATCCCTGTACTTGGGTTCCAAGAGATGTCTTTTTTTCCTATAACAATTTCCCCTCATTCACAGAAGCTAGCTCAAGTCCTTTTCTGACACTTTCAACCAACAGATACCTCCCACCAATAAAAATATGGACACTGAGAATTCAGAAGTATACAGATTTGCCTGTTAGTGAGAGAACAGACAATAAGCGCCATGGCCTTTACTACTCCCTCACTCCTGAAAAGAAATTATTTTGGTTGCAGATAACAGAATAGAACTAATAAAAGCTTAAGAAACAAAGGTATTTTGTTATTGAACTAAACTAGGAGAGGGGAGGCAGGCCATTCACGGGTTTTTTGCAAGCCCCAATAATGTCACCAAGCACCTAGCCATCCTCAACTTACTGGTTTTCTATCTTTATGTTTTTGGTCATAAAAGGCTACCACATAGCTGGGCATCTTGAGCAAAATCCAGTGGCAAACCCAGAGGGACTATGCTTGCCCCCATTGTGTGACAGGTCTGATATCATGTTCCTGGCCCACCATCAGCCTCCTTCAGGGCCCATCCTATAAGCAGCTGTGATATTAAGAGAAGAGTCCATGATGGAGGTTAAAGTCTGGCACTGGAATCTAAGCCCTTGTTTTTTCTTCTCACTATTTTATGTTGGAAGAGTCACTGAAGCTTTCTGTCTCAATTTCCTCATATGTTTTTAAAAAAAGGAAAATCGTTATCCTCGATGGTTGTGAAAAGTAAATGACATAATATATATAACTGTGCCTAGTTTAATACCTTGGAATTGACACGTTTCTCAAAGAATGAGACTTTCCTTCCTTCTTCCTTCCAGCCTCCTAGTTCTCCTAGGGGAGAAAGTACAAGAGCCAGCTCAGGAAAAGCATGGGCTTTGGAGTCAGACAGATTTTATTTCAAATCCTGGCTCTGCCATTTATTAGCTATCTGGCTTTGATAAATTACTTCATCTTGCTCACTGGCAAATATTTACTGGGCACCTACTATGTGCCAAGCACTGTTCTGCCTGCTGAGGATACAGGAATGAATTAGAAAGACATACTCCCTGCTCTTTAAAGCTTATATTCTAGTTTGCTCATTTATTAAGACTAATAATACATTACATTCTATTATTGCTGTAAGTATTAAACAAAACAATTCATGCAGAATACATGTGAATAGCAGATGCTCTCTAAATGTGAATTCTCGTCCCTCCTTCCCTTTCTTAGGCTCTATTGGATGCTGGAAAAAGTATTGGCTTGGATGTTAGAATGCTGGCATTCTAATCCTAGCTAGTTAGTTGTGTGATCTTAGGCAAAGACTTTAACCTTTCTGGGTCTCAATTCCTCCTCTATAAAATAAGAGGGTTGTTTGAAATAATTTTTAAGACTCCTTTTGTTTGAATGAGATTCTGTATTTCTCAAAAGCAATCATTCACCTTGATATATTGTGGCAGAATGGGTATATTAGACTATGTGATGATTTAAAGACAAATTTATAACTAACATTCATCAAGGACTCACTAGGTCCAAGCATTGTGCTGTATCCCTGTTTTCTGCTTTAATCCCATGACAACTGTATAAGGCAGGTATTACAATCTTCAGTTTATATGAGGAAATGGAGCCTCAGAGAAGGAAATTTGGTCAAAGTCACTCAGCGAGTCAGAGGCAAAAGTGCCATTGATACCCACACCTGTCTGACTCTAAAAGCCATTAGCTTTGTCCTTTACTGCTACTGTGTGGCCACTGAGAACGTGTTATAAGACCAACTGAACAGAGTTAGTGACTCTATAAATGAATCAGGATGTCATGTCGGGAACGAGTGCCTCCTGCATGGTTCATCCATGGGAAGACACAGATATAAGTCTGGGCCCCTTCTGCATCCCAGGTCCTATTCCTGGCTTCCCCTACAGCTGCCTCTCCCTGCCTCCATCTCTGTGGATGGGTCCATGTGATGGCTGGGAAACCAAACATTATTGTTCAGGAATGATGTTTTTCAAATTGGACATCTGCTGCTTATTTGGCTGGGAGTTTGGCAAGTGTTTCAGTTTGTTGTGGTGGTCAGACCTAGAGGAAATAATTAGGTAGTCATGGCAACCAGCATCCCAGGAACACCACAGTGACGCCAAGGAGAGAGCACTGAACGGAGAGTCCAGATGTCCACTCTGCCATGAATGCTCTGGCCTCAGGTTCCTCAGCAGGGCGTCTGGAACTTCAGTTCTAAAAGTCTCTCAATAGGAGAATGAAATATTTAATTCCATATGGAAAGAGATAGGTCCTGAGATCCAAAGAGCACCTGGACAGGTGGTTCAAAATTCATACGAAGCTGAGAAAGACTAAGGAGGGGTGCAAAAATGCGTCTGTGAAGCATCCACTATGTCCCAGGAACTGTGCTATATGTGTTGTACCATCACCTCAGTTCATCCTCATGATATCCTTTGGACAGAGGAAGAAACTGAGGCTTAGAGAGGTGACATAACTTGCCTAAGATCACACAGCTAGATAGTAAAGGAATCAGAATTTGAACCCTGGTCTAGCTGATCCTAAAGCTTTGCTACAACACCTATACTTATCAGTGATCAGAACCTTTCCTAAGATCGCTTCTGCTAGAAGTGGAACAGGGGCTGAGTGGAAGGTAAGATGGCATCAGTCCTGAAGGCCATGTCACTTGTTGATATTCTCTCCCCTATGTTGCCCAACTTGGTGGGATTCTGCCCTCTGGCGTAGACCTAAACCATTTTAGCATAGGCTGAACATCTTCTCACCCCAATTATTTTAAATCCATGTTCTCTCTACAGTATTTCTGTTGTGCCCTAGGCAGTATACTGCAGTTGAGTCTGAGCCCAACTCTCTCTCTTTCTTTGCCTTATTGAAAAAACAAATGACAGAATGTACAAGATGCTCTCCAATTCCTGAATCATGGATCACCCCTCTGACTCAGAAGTTGGATTGCTTGTTACCTTATAGATCTTTGAAAATTCCTGTTCCCCTTGCCAGGTTCAGAAAAATCCCACTCTTCAGTGATTTTTCTTCCTTTTTCCAGCTTCCTCTAATTTTTTTAGAGTCTCATGATATTATTATATACCCTTTGCTTGGTGAGGGCAGGTTATCTTGCACTCATGCCTGGTAGGCTCGAGGAACAGATGAAAATTCTGATATTCCTGAAAAGTGGAATCAGAGGACCTGCCTTTGAGTCCCCTTTCTGCCACCAACTAGCCTGTAACTTTGAAGAAGTCAGTGGACATTTTTCCATGTGCCAAATGAGAAGTCAGACAAACTCCACCTGAAGGTGTCTTTCAATGCTAAGATGTGGCAATTCAAGTCAGCCTTCTAGTAAACAAAAGTTCAATTCCCATTTGAAAGTTAAGATTGTTCAACCTGCTCCTCACTTTAGAATGGACAGGGTTACCTTGAAGATGGATGCAAATTCAATCTCCTCGCCTTGAGCTTTGGATTTTTCTACTTCACATTCTCTCTGAGTTCTGAGGAGGTAATCTATGAGCTTTTAAGAGAGCTGTCCTTCTCTCTCCTGATGGGTAGAACACTGAATGAAGGGCAAATAGAGACGGTGGTGGTGCCAGCGAAGAAAGTAAACAAGTTAAATGATACCTTCAAAGAATTGAAGGCAAGGGTTGCCTGGGTCAGGCTGTCCTCACTATTACCATATTTCACTGTGCTTTGGCCACAGTGGATGATGGTGTAATAGAAAGGGCACAGCCTGTGGATCTGGTTCTGTCACTCACACCATCTATAAAAATTAACTTGAAATGAATCAAACACCTAAATATAAGGGCTAAAATGATAAAACTCTTATACGAAAGCATAGGTGTAAATCTTTGTGATCTTGAATTAAGCAACTGTTTCTTAGATATGACACCAAAAATACAAGCAACAAAAGAAAAAAAATAGATAACTTGGACTTCATCAGAATCAGAATCTTTGGTGCTTCAAAGGACACCATCCGGAAAGGAAAAAGACAACCCACAGAATGGGAGAAAGTATTTACAAATTATGTATCTGATAAGACACATATCTTTAAAATATAAAGAACTTTTACATCTCAATAAAAAAAGACAAACAACCCAATTAAAAATGGACAAATGATCTGAATACATATTTCTCTAAGTAGTCCCCCCTTATCCATTGGGAATAAGTTCCAAAACCCACAATGGATGCCTGAAATCGCAGATGGTACTGAACCCTATATATACTATGTTTTTTCCTACACATGTATAGCTATGATAAAGTTTAATTTATAAATTAGGCACAGTAAGAATTTAACAACATTAATTAATAATAAAATAGAACAATAATAAGAATATACTGTAATAAAATTTATGTGAATGTGGTCTCTCTCTCTCTCTCTCTGGCTCCACCTCAAAATTATTATACTGTACTCACCCTTCTTCTTCTTGTGATGATGTGAGATGATAAAATGTCTACATGATGAGATGAAGTGAGGTGAATGATATAGGCATCCTGACGTAGTGTTAGGCTCCTGTTGACCTTCTGATGATACATCAGAAGGAGAATCATTGGCTTCAGGTGGTCCTGGATCATTGAGCCATGATGATGTTGATGCTTGGATGTCAGGAGCAGATGACATGGAAGCTTGCGGGGTCCTGGATGGGACGGAATGGGACTGCATGAGATTTCATCGTGTTACTCAGAACAATGCACAATTTAAAATTTATGAATTGCTTATTTCTGAAATTTTCCATTTAATACTTTCAGATCATGGTTGACTGTGGGTAATAGAAACCGCAGAAAGTGAAAATGAGGATAAGAGGGGACTACCATACAAATGGCCAATGAGCACATGAAAAAATGCTCAACATCCTTGGCAATCAAGGAAATGCTAATAAAAACAACAAGGACACAGAATTATTATTAGGGCAGTCAAAATACTCTGTATAATACTATAAGGATGGATATATATCATTATACATTTGTCTAAACTCATAGACTATACAACACCAAGAATGAATTGTAATGTAAACTGGACTTTGGGTGATTATTATGTGTCAATATAGGTTCATCAATTGTAACAAATGTACCATTCTGGTGGAGGAGGCTAATAATAGGGGATGTTATACATGCATGGGGGCAGAGATTACATGGGAAAATTATACCTTCCTCTCAGTTTTGAGAACATAAAACTGCTTTAAAAATAAAGTCCTTAAAAAATTAAAATAAATAAATAAAAATAATAAAAAGTGTTGGGGAAGATGTGGAGAAATTAGAATCCTTATACGCTGCTGGTGGGAATGTAAAATGGTGCAGCCACTTTGGAAACCAGTCTGGCAGCTTCTTAAAAGATTAAATGTAGAGTTACCATATGACCCAGAAATGCCTCTCCTAGGTGTATACCCAAGAGAAATGAAAATATATGTCCACTTGTATATGAATGTTCTTGTACACAAATGTTCATAGTAGCATTTTTCATAATAGCCAAAAAGTGGAACTCAATGTCCATCAACTGCTGATGGGATATATAAAATGTAGTATATCCATACAATGGGGTATTATCTGGCAATATAAAGAAATGAAGTGCTGATAGATTCTACAAGATGGCTGAACCTAGAAAACATGATGCTAAATGAAAGACGCCAGTCACAAAAGACTACATATTGTATGATTCCATTTATATAAAATATCCATAATAGGAAAATCTATAGTGACAGAAAGTAGATTAGTGGTTGCTTAGGGCTGGGGGAAGAGGGATGCAGGAACAGGGGATGATAGCTAAAGAGTATGGAATTTCTTTTTGGGGTGATGAAATGTTCTAAAATTGATTGTGGTGATGATTGCACAACTCTATGAATGTACTACAAACTATTGCATTACACACTTTAAATACGTGAATTGTATGGCATGTTAATTATATCTCGGTAAAGTTGTTACTCAAAAAAGTAATAACCTAGGTTGGAGTTGTTGGTGGAGAGTAAGTGAGGGAATAGGGGAAAAAAGGTTGATTGGCTAGGATTTGATCATGTAGAGGCTGGTTAATAGGTACATGCAGGTTCATTATATTATTTTCCCTACTTCACTATATGTATAAAATTTTCTATAATAAAAATAAAACAGCAAGACATAATAGGCTGGCACTAAATGCAACTATTACTATTATTATTATATCCTAGAGCCAAGCACTGAATTTAAGAATTTAAGCATATACCCCTAAATAACCCATTATACATCTGACAGTTTTCCTTTAACTTGTTTAAATTCCTTTTGCAGGAGTTAGCTCTTTTCACCATGGCCCCAGAGAAGCGGGAGAACTGGTCACAGACATGAAGACAGCATGTAACCCTTGATTTGCCCCCTTCTTTATCTCCCCATGGCTGATCAGTCACCCGCTCTTGCCAATTTTCCTTCCAAATGACTCTTATCTTCAGCCACCCTCATTACCCATGCCACCTATCTAGACCAAGCCCTTGGCAAATTCTACCTAGGCTACAGCAAGAGCTCAGCTTCTCTCACAGACGTTCATCATTCCCTCTCCTGAATCTAGTGCCCATCTCTCCTACACACCACCAGCAGACTCTTCCCATGAATGTCCTTACTTATTCCTTTCCCCTGCTCAAAGATTAACAGGCTCTGCATTGCTTATGGCATAAACTCTTAATTTTTCTATCTGGATTCCTAATATCTGATGCCATCCTGTGAATCCAAACTTATCTCTATTTCAAAATTTGTCCCTGTTGCTTTGATTTAGCACTTCCATCCACTGTGTGCTTTCAGGCATCCATGTGCTTCAAGGGAGGTAAATCTGAAATAGTCTTATCCAATCATGTTATTCCATTTTTCTTCCCAGTGACTGGTTTGGGAATGAGCATGTGATGAAATTCTGAGCAGTAATCCAGGAGAGGAGGTCTTTTGGGGAAAGTACATCTTGGGGGAAAAAAAGTATTACGCATAAAAAGACATGGAGGAAGAGACAGGCCCTTTCCATCTGCCTCCAGCCCTAGACATCTAGGCACTGAGGAACAAAATGTGATGCCTGGAATTGCTGCAGCCCTCTTGTGACCATGAAGAGAAGGCCAAGAGAATGAGAGATGCTGTTGAGCTGGAGACGTAAATCCACTGAGCAGCTGAATTAAACCAAACCTGGAACTGAGCTACTTCTGCACATCTTATTACATGAAATAATAGATGTCCTTATGGTGCAACGCAGTTTTACTTCAAATCCTAAATCTTCGTGAACCATCTCAATATAGAGTCTCCCTGACTCTGGTTTAGGAGACAGCCAGACTCTGATTTCCAAGCCTCTTCCTGTGACTTATTAGCTCCTTGAATTTATCAAGTTACTCACTTTTTCTAGTCCAGTGCTTCTCATATGTTAGCCTGCATCAGAATCACCAGGGGGGCTTGTTAAAACACAGATTCCTAAACACGACCCTCAGGGATTTATTTTCAAGAGGTTTGTGAAGGAGCTGGAGAATTTACATTTCTAACAAGTTCCCGGGTAATGCTGTGGCTCAGAGGACCACACTTTGAGTAAGAGTGTCCTAGGCTTAAGTTTCTTTGTCCACAAAACAGACATGAGAGCATTCCCTAGTAGGTTTTATGAGGATTAAACATGATAATACAGATACAGTGCTTGGCCCAGTGTCTGGCACAGAAGTAGAGCTCAGAGATGATAGCTATTAATGTTAACTTGGGAAAATATTAATCCTGCAGCTGAGGGCTCAGTTTGTGCAAATTCCAGGTTCAGAATCATTTCTCTGGAGTTCTGGGACCTTGCATAGCAAGCTTTCCCAGACAAAAGAGCCAAAAGAAACCTGTTGACTGGGGATATTAACTAGGTGGCTGTGGGAGAATGACATGAGTGATTTGCTGGGATGATTAGAAATCATCCGAAATATGGCTAGGTTGAGAAGGAGCCGGGAGGAAGAATGGCCTTCACTTATCAGACTCCCATTAAAATGGTTTGTAGTGTGTCCCAGCTTTATCCAAATGATTAAAGAGGTGAGACCTTGAAGAGGGGTGGGGGAGGGAACCAGACTGGTTGCTGGCTTTCAAAGAGAGGAAGGCAATAAAAGATTAGTTATTAAATAAATGAAGTTCAGGAAATGATCCAATGTCTTGGGAGTGTTCAATCTCAGAAGACGAGAAGCTTCTAACCTTGTAGAGTCAAAGAAAATTCACAGACACACACTACCTCAGGCATGCCATTCTCCTGCAGTTTCCCAGGGTAAGAAAAAATTAAGAAGACTGAGAAATCTGGATTAAAAAAAATTTTCCATGAATTCTTTTCCTAAAATTTCCAATAGATCTTACTTTTTTTTACTTCCCAGCAGTAAAGAAAAGTTTCTATCACTGTTGTTCTTGGTATGTGGCATAAACACAGCCACTTACTGAGTCCTTAATATGTGCCAACATGATGCTAACATTTACCTGTATTATTTCATTTAATCCCTTTAACAATTCTAGGATGTAGGCTCTATTGATGTCTTTTAGAGATGAGTAAACAGGTTCAGAAAAGTGAGTGGCTTGGGTCATATGTCTCGTAGAAGTGTCTTTAACCTGGACCCAAATGGTATTTTAACTTTTCAAATAATATGTACCACTATTTCTCACTGTTCTCCCCAGAATGTCAAGTAGGTGTTAATATTCCTGTTTTTTAGATAGGGACCTGGAGATGTAGAGGATTTACATGATGTGCCCAAATGCCATCATGCACATGAAGCTGTGAAATCAGAGTTGGAACTCAGAGCACTCTCTCTACTGTATTACACTGCCCATGGAAATCACTCAGTTGTTTTTTAGAGGTAATTTGTATGACATACATATTTATAATTCCTTTCCCATTGATAAATGAGACAAAAGTTTCCAAAATCTCTTCTCACACTAGTTTCTTAGAAACAGTGTTCACCTTCATTCTAATTTTCGTTCCTTCTTGTTTCCATTTCCCCCCATTGCCAGAGGAGGTACCGCCTCTCCAAACAATTCACCTTCTGACTTTGCTATGAATTTTCATGTATGTACGAACCCTAGAGAGCCGGAGTGACTATGTCAGAGATCTTTCTTCTTTTTTGTCCCTGTTTCCTTTTAATTAGTCCTTATCACCTACAACTTGCAAAAGGTCAGACATTACTATCTCGATATTAGAGATGAGGAAATTGAGTCAACAGAAATGTTAAAAACATTTTCTACCACACAACCACACGGGTTTAGTCAGTGTTCTTTCTGATTTTAAAGCCTGCACTCTTTATAAGTCTTTACCTTGAGTTGGCCAGAGATCCGATCTTGAGAAGAGTCAGAATCTGTCCACAGTCAGCTTAAGATCAGACTGATCTCAAGCAAATTGCTTATCTTCTCTGGTGTGTGTTTCCTCTTTTGTAAAATGGAATTTCTGTTAAGTTTGGAGGTAACATGTGTAAAGTGTTGGCTACTGTGCCTATAGCAAAAGACATCAATAAAGGCAGATTTTATATATATGTATATATACACATATATATGAATACATACATATACATACATACATACATAAACTTATAAAAGTGTTACAGTGTTAGCTCTTATGTTTAGCTTTGATCCATTTTGGGTTAATTTTTTTTTTGAGTTAATTTTTGTATATTGTTTAAGATAAGGGTCCAACTTTTTTTTTTTTCCACATGAATATCCAGTTTTTTCAAATACCATTTTGTTGGAAAACTATCCTTTCCCCCATTGAATGGTTTGGCATGCTGGTTGAAAATCATTTTACTACATGTGTGAGGGTTTATTTCTGGGTTCTAATTTTGTTCCATTGGTCTATGTATCTATCTTTATGCCAATACCTCACTGTTTTGATTACCAAAGCTTTTCAATAAGTTTTGAAATGAGGGAGTGTGAAACCTCTAACTTTGTTCTTCTTTTTCAAGATTATTTTGGCTATTCTGGGTCCCTTGAGATTTCATATAAATTTTGGAATGTGCTTTTCTATTTCTGAAAAAAAAATCATTGGGATTTTAACAGGAATTACATTGAATCTATAGATAGCTTTGGGTCATATTAACATCTTAACAATATTAAGTCTTCCTGTCTGTGAACACAGGATGTCTTTTCATTATTTGTGTCTTTAATTTCTTTCAGCAACATTTTGTAATTTTCAGTGTACAGGTCATTTGCTGCCTTGATTAAGTTTATTCCTAAGTATTTTATTCTTTTTGATGCTATTGTTTTCTTAATTTCTTTTTCAGATTGTTCATTGTTACTATATAGAAATGCAACTAATACTTTGCATGTTGATTTTGTTTTAACTTTTTATTTTATACTGGAGTGTAGCTGATTAACAATGTTGTGATAGTTTCAGGTGCACAGCAAAGCGACTCAGCCATACATATACATATATCCATTCTACCCCAGTGCATGTTGATTTTAAATTTTTCAACTTTGCTGATTTATTTCCTAGTTCTAACAGTTTTTGTGGAATCTTTAGATTTTGTACATATAAGATCATGTCATCTTTGAACAGAGACAATTTTACATTTTCCTTTCCAATCTGGTTGCTTTTTATTTCTTTTTCTTGCCTAATTACTCTGGCGAGGACCGCCACTATTATGTTGAATAAAAGTGGCAAAACCAGGTATTCTTGCCTGTCCTGCTCTTAGGGGAAAAGCATTTAGTCTTCCACCATTGAGTATGATGTTAACTATACGTTTTTTCAGATATGGTCTTTATTATGTTAAGGTAGTTCCCCTCTATTCCTAGTTTTTTGAGTACAGATTTACATTTTTTAAAGACACTTTTGCTACTCAGTGGAGAATGGACTGGTTGGGGATGAGCTGATAGCAAGGAGACCCTTTTGGAAGCTGTCACACTAGGGTTTTGTTTTGGTTTTGGCCACACTGCGTGGTTTGCGGGATCTTAGTTCCCAGACCAGGGATTGAACCCGGGCCATGGCAGTGAAAGTGCGGCGGCCCAACCACTGGACCACTAGGGGATTTCCTGTTATACTAGTTTAAGCAATAGATAATGTCATCCTGAATTCGGAAATTATCAGAAAGAATGAAGAGGAGAGAATGGTTATAAGAGACTTTTAGGAAATAATGTTAGTAGATCTTAGTGATTGATTTGATGTGCTAGAAAGGGAAGGGTCAAGGATGCTTTCCAGTTTTCTGACTTGGGAAACTGGATAAAGAAGAACCCTTTGAGGAATAATTTTGTGAGGAAAGATGATGAATTAGTTGAAGATGAGGCACTCAGGAACAAGAAGTTAGACGGAAGGGTCAGAAGCTTGACAAGAAAGGCACAAACTGGAGAAGTTTTGATGTATTTCCATCCAGGTGGTAGTCAAATCCATGTGTATGGATGAGTTGAACAAGGTTTACACAAACAAATTCTTGGAGAGGCCAGGCGGGGAACAACCATAGTGAATGGACCTGATGCTATACTCTAAGGGGTCACAGGGCCTGGGGCAAATGACCATGCATGTCCTGCACAAAGACTTTCCAATGCAATCAGCCAAGCAGAGACTGCTGGCTTGCGTGCAGGTCTTCTCCCACCCCGTTGTTCTCCCTCATAGACCTAACAGAATAGGTTCCATCATCTTAATGGAATTTCAGGGAGCGTGACCAACCAATGGGGAGGTAATTAGAGTCAGGAGACACCCCTCGCCTTCCCCCTTGACATCATTCCACAGAGGCAGATGTGGCTCCAGCTGCAATTGGCTCTGTTTTTAGCAGCATTACTCAGAGCAGTGGCTGCCGGGAGCTCAAATTTGAGAGCCTGGGGGTCTTTAATATGAGAAAGCCAAGAAATCTCAAGGCCGAGGCCAGCAGACCTGCCTGCTATTTCAGGGTCTGGAAGCACAGTTCTTCAAAACATCAACGTATTAATGACCTGCTGAAGGCTTGGCTTCCAGTGCATGGGATACATGGAAAGAAAAGGTTATTTTTGTTGTTGTTTTTATACATAAATAACACAATCTGACTTTTCAGCACTACAGATAGGTCTGGGCAGCCAGGATGGAAGACCCCCCCACCGGGGTGACTTTCTGGAGCCAGTTCTTACATGAACCTGAAGCTCCAAGGGGATTTGGGCCTGAGCAACCAGAGGTCAGCATCTCTGTTCCTGTTTTCCCTATGAATGGCAGGCCAACTAGGGCAGGAGATTGAGATAATTGGCCTACATTGTTGAGGCTGATTTTTGAAAGGCTAGATTAAACAAATTTAGCATGTCTGTGATTTTTGCCTCTTTGATGCGGACCAGGGAGGAGATTTTAGTAACCTCTTTCCAGTGAAAGAAATAATTAGCTCCATTAAGCAACTAGCAAGCAAATACATTCACCTTTAAAATCCTAGATCAGATGTCACCTTCTGCATCCAAACCTTTGCCTATATCATTCCTTTGGGGCCCCATAACATTTACTTCTGTTTTGAGCCTAACTAGACCATACTTTGGGCTTCTCAAAGGCAAAGAGAATCGTATTCTAATTCTTCATGTATCTGCTCCAGGGCCAAATGAGAGGTGCCTCATACACATTGTGTTTGAATGAATTAATGTATGGTTTTATTGTTTCATTAAGGCATTGTTCCTTCCCTCACAGTGCCTACCTCCTGTGGCTCCCACATAACTTTTATTTCTTTTAGCGATTGTATTAGTTTCCTAGAGCTGCCATAACAAAGCACTACAAAGTGGGTGGCCCAAACAACAGAAATGTATTGTCTCACTGTTCTGGAGGCTAGAAGTCCAATATCAAGGTGTCACAGGATCAGTTCCTTCTGAGGGCTGTAAGGGAGATTCTGTTCTGTGCTTCCCACTTTGCTCCTAGTGGTTTGCTGGAAATTTGAGGTGTTCTTGCTTTGTAGATACATTGCCCCAATCTCTGTCGTCATGTTCACATAGCATTCTCCCTGTGTGCACATCTAAACTTCCCCTTTAATAAGGACCCCAGTCATATTAGATCCAGGGCCTACTCTACTCTAATATGAACCTCATCTTAATTAATTTCATCTGCACTGACCCTGTTTCCAAGTAAGGCCATATTCTGAAGTTCTGGAGGTTAGAATTTCAAATTATGAATTTGAGGAAGACACAATTCAACTCCTAACATGTTTTAAACCTAGCAATTTTCACAGCACTCTCCACTCTCATAGCTTTTTCCAGGTCAGGGATTATGTCCTGTTCTTCTCGCAAGGCTGAGGTGTAGTAGAAGGAGCTCTCTCTAGAAGAACAAGTCACTCCTACTTCCTGGCCTTGGCTTTCTCATATGTAAACTGCAAAATTAGAGTAAATAATCCTTCAGGTGACTCCCAGCTCTGAGATTCTTGGATTTCTCTGGTACTCACTAGCCTCAGGGCCTGCTGCCTTTTCTAGGAATTCTTCCCTCATCATTAACTAGCAGCAGACCTCACCATCAGTAGGTGACTGTTACCGATCAATGGCACTTCTCATTTTTTATTCAATAATTTCCATAATCTTCTATAGTTTGTTAATCTACATTTTTTGCTGGGTGTGAAGGTATACTCACAATGTAATTTTTAATAACCTTAAAGAAGATGTTATCCACACAGTCCGAAAGTAGTTCACACTCAGTTGTCCAAATGATGATCTAGCCTTCTCTGAATTCCTGTTGCATTAATGAACAACTAGGTCTGGTATCTGCCTGGTAACCTTGCGACCCAGACACCTATTTTTCACCTCTATCAGCCAGTTCTTTCTTTTATGCACATTTCTCTAGCCACATTATATGTGTATGTCTCTGTGCATCTCTGTATGTATCATCATTATTAATATCCATTCCTACCTTTATGCCTTTGTTTTAGACATTCTTTACTCCTCACATATGGCCTTTTCCCACCATCTCCTACTCATCAGTCAAGATCCTGCTGAAATGCCACCTCTTCCATGAAGCCTTCTTTTACCTCCCTAGGCCAAAGAACTCGCTCCATTCTCTGAGCTGCCATTGTACTATATGTGTATTTTCTTTCACATTTAATCACTTTCTACTTTGTATCTGCAGAGGATTCCACCTCACCACTTTTCAGCTCCAACTCTGAGTAAATCAATTGAACTTTCAAGTCTCAGTTTATCCATCTGCCAAGTGGGAACCATTATGCCCAACATCTAGAGTAGTTATGAGAATTATTTAATACAATAAATGCAAAAGTACTAGAACACAGTAGGTGCACAATAAATGTTAGTTCCCTCTTTGTCATCTCCCGTGTCAGGTTGGTGCATTTGTTCATTTCTGTACCCCCCCATCACCTTCTAGAACAGAACCTGGTATTTGCTGGATGCTTAATAAAAGATGGATACATGGATTGATGGATGGATGGTAAATTGAAGAACCTGTGAGAAAAGTTGAGAATACTCAATTTGGGCTACTACTTTTATATCAGCAATGCTGGAGTTGAGTCTTCATGGTCCAAAACCATGACCTAATTGGTAAACAAAGAAAAATATTTCTGGTCCCCTACATACAGGCCCTCACCCCACGCCCCAACCCCAAACTCACACATTATTTATTTATTCACTCCTATTCAGACACTCAAAATGCTAAAGCTGCCTCTTGGCTGCTATATTCAAGCCTGCCTTTCTCCCTGGACTTGACTTGTTCTATGTATTCTTTCTTGTTTCTCTCTATTTGTCCATCAAAATTTACATGCTCCCTGTGCTAATCACTTAGGACTCCAACTGTCACCAAAAAAAGTCTTTAATTAGTAGCAGGAAGGGCTTAATGATATGGTATCATCCTCCAAAATGGCCCTGAATGAGCCTCACTTTATGATATCCATGCCCTAGTGTAGTACACTCTCATGTTGAATAAGGATGACTTGGGTGATCCTTAAAATATTGAGAAAGTGACTGTGTGTGATGTCCAAGGCGAGGTCATAAAACACATTGCTGCTTCTGCCTTGGGCTCTGGGATTGTTCACACTGGGGGAAGCCAGCCACCATGTTGTGAGGACACTCAAGCAGCCCTAAGAATAGATTCATGTGGAAAAAAACTGAGGCTTCCTGCCAACAGTCAGCACCAACTTCTCAGTTATATGAGAGACCCACGTTGAAAGTGGATCTTCTAGCCCCAGTCAACACTTCAGATGACTTTAGCCTAGACCAACATCTGATTCAATCTCATTAGAGTCTTAAGGTTTGAACCACCAGCCAAGTCACTCCCCAATTCCTGACCCACGAAAACCATGAGGGATAATAAATACGTATTTTTGATTTAGGCCACTATATTTGGAGGGGATTTTTTTTGTGTAGCAATAGATAACTAAGACATTGGGTTACCCAAGAGCAATTGATTCCTTATACCCAAAGACTAAGAGTACAACTCCTGCATTCCAGGAGGTACAAGTCCAGTGAGAGAGAGACTGGGAGCAGATGGAACTATCTTGAGTTCCTACAAATTAAAAGCAGGGGACACTTCAGTTACTTTGTAAAACTTCATGAGAGTATCTACAAAAGGTGAATACGTACAAATCCTAACATTCAGAAATTCCATTCACAGATACGTACTCAACAGAAATGCATTCACTAAAGACACATGCAAGAATTTTTAAAGCAGCGTTATTGATAATAGCCCAAACTCAGGAACCACCCAGATGCCTGTCAACAGTAGAATGGATCAGTGAATTGTAGTATATTCACTGGAACACTGTGCAGCAACAAGAGTGATCAAGCAAGCCACAATTACACACAGTATGGATACATGTCTCAAACATCGTGTAGAGTAAAAAAAGCCAGACATAGTAACATCTATCTGTGATTCGATTTGTATAAAGTATAAAAAGGCAAAATTAATCTGTAATGTAAGGTAGTAGTTACTTTCAGAGATGGTAATAAGGGGGCTGCCGGGGTGCTCGTGATGTTCTGGTTCTTGACCTCAGTGCTAATAACGTGGGGCAGATTCCCTATTTGGAAAAATCAGTGAGCTATACACTTATGATTTATGTACTTTTCTGTATGTATGTTTACTTCAATAAACAATGTACTTTTAAAAAAGGACTTAATTTTGAAAAACAAATAAGTGTATCTGAGAGCAGTACAAGTTTAAAAAGATCTTGCTTTATATTAAGGAGGGAGATGGGAAATTCCTGGTCTGCCATTAACTTGCACTGGGCCTCAGTTGCCTAACCATAATAAAATAAATATAAATATTCATTTTGTACCAACTATACCTAAAGTATTATGTCAAAAAGCAAATGACATTGTAATTAATTATAAAACAATATTTCAGGACAGATGATATTATACTCATTTTATAAATATGGAAACAGAAGTCAAGAGAAATTGAGAAACTTGCCCAGAATTACACTGTGTATCAATGACATGGGTTGCATTTGAACCTAGATCTCTGGCTCCTGAGACTGCTTTTTTCACCAATGCCACGTGCTTACTGAAAAGAGGGAGGTAACTAGGTGTGACTTCTCTTCCTCCAGTACAAGATTAGGATCTATGCAAGTGTAAATCTATATTGCATGTGTATGTAGGTTTGTACACACACACAAACACACACCCCTATGTGTGTGGGGGGGGTGTATGTGATTGTTCATGTACTGAGTTATGTGGCCAAGGCTCTGTCTGCCCAGTGCCAAGATCTAGACGGAAATTGAAAAATGTGAAGATTCACAGGGATGATTCCAAACATTTAATTTTTAGCATTGAATAATTCAAGCAACTGACTAGACCCTCCCTCTGCTGTTCATCCAGATATTTACTCAGTACAGACACTGACTCAGGTTCAGTGACCTCATGGGTGAATTGATCTGTACAACTGCCCTTTGGTATCTGCAGGGGATTGGTTCCAGGACCGCCAACCCCAGCACTAAAACCCACGGATGCTCAAGTTCCTCATATAAAATGGTATAGTATTTGCATCTAACCATGCACATCCTCTTGAATACTTTAAATCATCTCTAGATTACCTATAATACCTAATAAAATATAAATGCTATGTGAGTAGTTGCCTGCACAGCAAATTTAAGTTTTGCTGTTTGGAGCTCCCTGGAATTTTTTCCAAATATTTTCCATCCTTGGTTGGTTGAATCCACAGATGTGGAACCTGCAGGTACTGAAGGCTGACTGTATTCATTTCCCTGATGTTTTTCTTGCTTCTGCTATTCCTGATCTTGAACTTAGAATAATAAAACTCCCAAATTGAAGCTGGGCACATGGTCACTAAACTAGAGACTACATTTGTCATCCTTCCTTGAAGTGGGACATGAATGAGGGTAAATGATGCATGGAACCTCCAGGTTACCTCCTTAAGGATAATGTCCTTTATGCAGGACTTGCTTTTTATCCTCCCTGCATGCTGGAAAGCTGACGAGACAGCAACCCAGCCTCAACCAGAGATAAGGATGACACTCTAAAGATGGTGCAGAAATCAGCTGGAAGAAACCTGTGTGGCTGGTGGAGTAGAGCCACCCCACTAACCCCACTGCTTTCCTTTGGACTGGTAAGTAAGAGAGGAAGAAAACTGTTCACATCAGCCCAATGTGAGGGCTCCGTTCAGCCTCTGTAACAAGTGTAACTTTATAGGAGGGTGTTAATGCACAGAGACGCATGAACAAGCACCTTGGCCAATGGCCAATAGCTCAGCCCTCGGAGAGCAGACACTTGGGTCCCCAAGTTGGAGACCACTCTGTGGGAAGCAGCCTCAGAGGAATGGATAATGTCCTCTTTCCCCCGTGGCTGACAACACAGTCCCATATGCACCTTTTTATTTGATCCCCACCAAAAACATGTGGGGTAGAAATTAACTTTATTCCACTTTGTTGGAAAACCGGGTCTCAAATAAGTGCCTTGGTCACATTAATAAGTGACATGGAGCCAAAAGCTTTTCATCATTCCTGGTCTCCCTGGAAAAGGAGCTACATGGAAACTTGAGGCCAAGGAAGGGGTTCCTGACAGATGGCTTTTCACCATTCCCACAGAGCCACACAATTCAGAATGGCAGTCCAGGCCTCCTCTTCAAGAAGGTAAAAAAAATGCAGGAATTTCAGGAATCTGACTCTAAATCAGCCTCGCTCTCTGTCCTTTGCCAGCCTTGGGTACAAGCTGGAATAACTGGAAGCCTTATGATCATAACCTAGACTATGGCACACTCATTCTCATTGGAGCCTCGCGACAAACCTGTATTTTTATTTTTCCCATTTTTTATAGATGGAAAACCTGAGGCTCAGAGAGCTTAAGCAACTTGCCCATGGCACCCCAATGAGTAAGTGAGATTCTTCACATCAAACTCTCAGCTCTGCCTGAGCTCTGGCTCAGTGTCTGGCTCTTTTGAAGTGTACAATAAAATGTGAGTTACTATTTGGAATGGCAGGTAGGGATTAAATTGAAGTCTCCTGGACCTAAATCCACTGTTCCACTTGGCCTCTGTCCTGATGCTTTTTTCCTGTCCCTGAGGCTGCCTTGGTAACCTACCCAGTAATTATGATGGCATCACCGGCATGGTGTTTACTGTGTGCCAGGAACTGTTCAACTTGCTTCATTTATTAACTGTGTCCATGCCCTCCAGACAAAGACCACGAGGAACAATCTGTAGTTGAACGTTGGGTTGATGGACTCATTGTAATGAGGGAGCGTGCACATCATGGGGAACCATTGGGTGTTTCAGCAGAGGGTGACAGAAAAGACTTATAGGATGTGTACTTAAAGGAACTGAAGTCAGGTGATCTTGGAGAGAGTTCAAGGAAGTAGGGGTTTGCTTGGTATTGGGTGCTATCAAGAAGCAAGGATAAGGCAAAATATTATACATAGGATGGATAAACAACAAGGTCCTACTGTATAGCACAGGGAACTATATTCAATATCCTGTGATAAACCATAATGGAAAAGAATATGTAAAAGAATGTGTGTGTATATATATATATATATATATATATACACACACACACACACACACACACACACATATGTATATGTATAACTGAGTCATTTTGTTGTACAGAAGAAATTAACACAACGTAAATCAATTATACTTCAATAAAATTAAAAAAAAAAGAAGCAAGGATAATTCTGATTTGATACCTTAGTGGATCTTATCTAGAAAGAGGGAAGAACAGAAAGAGGCTAAAGAAGTAATTAATAAAGAGGCAGCAGTCACTCACGCATATTAGCTGGGAAAGGGGGACGTCTGGTATTTTTGTGGTTTGCATGGTGATCCCGTTCCTGTAAGTGTTTAGAAAAAATATAAAATAGCCCTTTTTTGGTCTCATTTGTGAGATGATTTATGTTCAGCAAGAGAACACTGCAGCCTGGCTGCAAGGGCGAGGCCAGCACCTGACAACCTTGTTTTTAGTGCTGGGCCAGTTCACAGATGTACGGCAGCTTCTTCTCATCTATTTCATCTTCACAAGAATTCTATTTATGACTTAGATCCTATTAGTATCCTAGATGAGGAACATGAGATACAAAGGATGTGAGTAACTTGCCAAGGTCCCACAGGTAACAAATGGAAGCACTAGGGTGAGAACCCAGGCAGTGTGGCCTCAGAAATCTTCCCTCCTGACTGGTGGGTGTAACATTCCACCTCTCCAGTTATCTCCCCGAGGCCTAATTCCATCCGTAAACCCTCAGCGTTTGACCCTAATGGGACACTCCTGCTGACTCCCCGACCCTATGCTGTGGATTCCCTCCAATCCCATGGCTGGATTCCACAGATCCTTGGTGGCCCAGACTCACTCTCTGGAAAACAGCTGAAACTCCTGACCTGAGAGCCTGCCTGGACCTTTCGCTCATTCCCACCCCAAACTCTCTGGAAACCTGCTCCGCCTGCTTTGCTGGACAGCCCCCTCATCACCTCCTATGGCTCCCCGATGTCCTCCCCGCCCTGGCGAATGAGGCTTGTTTCTGGAGGGGCTAGACTTAGGGCCTGCCCAACCCCAAGTGCTTGTTGTGACATCCTGAAAGAATCTGATGAAGGCCCCCTAGGGTGTTCGACGCTGCCTGCCAGCTTGGAGGTGGGGTTGTATAGGAAGCACTAGCTGAGCCCCTATTTAACAGATCTATGTCCTCTGGGCAAGTTACTTCACCTCTCTGAGGTTCATCTGCTGTCAAACTAAGGGCACTAATGACTCCCTCCAAGTGCTGCTGGAGGATCAGATGAGATAAAGTATTCTTCTTTTGGTGGAAACTGAGGAAGGTATTAAGTTTTCTGTCTGGGTTGATATGGAACAGACTAGAGAGAGTGAGCAAGGGAGGGCGACACAAGCTAGAAAGCATCCTGTGCGGGGGAACCTTCTAGAACTATTAGTCTTCCCCTCCTCTTAGGAGATAGAAGGAGCACCAGGTTGGGGACTATACCCTAGAGGTTATGAGCACAGACACTGTCACTGGGCCTCACGGTTCAAATCCTTGTGCCATCAGTGCTAGTGTGTGGCCTCAGGCAAGTTGCTTAACCTCTCTGGGCTTTTCTCTCTTCACGTTTGACACGGGAAATAACACCACTTGCACAACGGTTGTCAATGAGCAGCGGGTCAGCATCTGTGGAGTGACTGGACCAGGAAAGGCTTTCGGCAGAGGGAAGTTCCCTCCATTCCCCCCACCCTGCGAGGGTGTTTGTATTTGAAAAGAGGCTGAAGGGGAAAGGGCAGTGTCTAACTTCAAGGTCGGAAGGGCTGACACAGCTCTTTCAGGCTTTTGGGGTCGGGGTAAGGAGGGCATCCCAACTCTCATTCAGTGGGTGACCACCTATCGTGAACAGCTCAGTGCAGGGCCAGGCTGCCAAGGTGAGGGTCGGGGCGGGTTTCAGTCTTTGGTGGGCCTGGGAATGCAAGATATTGAATATAGTGGAAAAGTATTGAATTTAGCCTCAGAAATACTGAGTTCTAGATCTGGTGCCACCATTTTCTGGGCTTGGGAGAGTCACTTAACCTCCATCTTCTTCTCCTCTCCCTCCTCAAGAACTGAAGGGAAGTTCCTATAAACCCAAGGTTAAGTACTTGACTTCTGCTTTTTAGTCTTCACCACAACGACCTCCAGTATGTAATATCGTTATGCCCATTTTACAGAAGAGGAAACTCAGGCTTAGAGCGGTCAAGGAGCCCATCTTAAAGACACACAGCCAATAGCGGCTGGGCTGTGACGGACCCAGGTGGCCAGACTCTAGAGCCTGTGCTCTCAACCTCTCTCATGAGCACAAAAAGCATCTCAAGTTTTCCTCTTTCTTATCTGAAACCCTGGAAGAAGAACTGCCCCCCTGCTTTCTTCCAGGAAGCTCTGAGGATCAGACAGGCTGATGGATGTGACTGGGACGTGCTCTGTTGACTGCAGGATGCATGGCAGAGATTTGGGGGTGTCCTTGCTCACTGTGGCTTTGGAGGGCAGCGTCAGCACAAAAGAAGTCCTCGGCATGGATGAGAAGAGCAGATTTTAGCTCCAGGTAAGGGGCAGTCTTTCTGAGGCAGGAGATAGATGGGCCCCAGGCTGAGTAGCTGGAGTTTGTCCCCTGTGGACAGGTACTTCAAGATGAAGACAACAGCAAGAGGGAGGAGAAACCGAGCCCTGTCCAGATAAAAGATAAAGAGACAACATATCCCTCATTCTCAAGGTCAAGGAGACCTTCCCGACTACACATGTGTAGAAAGGCTCCTCAGAGGTCAAAAGGGAGGGGGCACCACCCCATAGTAGGTGATGTCAACCTACCCATAGCCCTCTTCGCTAGAATCCGTCTTGGCTAAGAGATGTGCGCACGCACATGGCAGGACACTGAGATAAACCAAATATGGACTCAGAGCCAGGCAAATCAAGATGATTAGCTAGAAGAAATGCCCCATATAAGTGATTCAAACTACCTCGAAGGCACAAATCTCTCTCTGAGTCCGCCCATGTGTGCCTATTCACATGTACTCTTTTTCCTCCTAATAGACACTTTGTTTCACTACTTTCCACCTCTTTGTGGAAACTCATTTCTACAAAGCTGACGGGCCAGGCGCCTTGTCACTGGCCACTGGTCCCCAGTGGTCTCGTGGCTAGGATTCAACGCTCTCACTGCCGCAGCCTGACTTCAATCTCTGGCCAGGGAACCGGAATCCTGCTTCAAGCCACTGCAGGCCGAGGCTACCCAAGATCATTTCCACAGTGCATGCTCCTGAGTGAGTTGGGTTGCCTCTGAGGCAGGAAGCCTTCCCAGCAAAAGAAGCACCTGATGAGAAAGCAAGGGGGTTCCTTAAACACCTAAGGTAGGTACTGGAAGCTTCTAGCACAGGGCTCTGCCCACGGGAGATGCACCATTCAGTGGGGTTTCCTTCTTCTTCCTCTCCTCTTTTCTTGTTAGATGTTCTCCAGCCACCATTTCCCCTCAGATTCTGTGAGTTCTCCTGTTTCTGTGAGGTTGCCTGAGCCCAACTAGATCTGAATGTTGTCTGCCAACTTCCTCACAGCCTCTGGGGCAGGGGTGGATCTGCGGGAAAACATTTTGCCTGAACTCTGGCTCGGACTCCTGCAACATCTGTGGAAAACAAGGGAGTTTACCACACAGCCCTCTCCCAATCACACACTCATTTCATGCTTGGCTCCCCAGAGCGACCTTTCTCAAGAAAAATACCATTTAAAACTTTTTCTCCACCTCTTTCCCTCTTTCTGAGAGAGGGAGTTCTGAGGACAGTGACGGAGAAAGAGTCTTTGGTTTCTCCCCTGCAAATTGTTGTTCTAATAGCCTGGGCCAAAGCAGGCAGAAGGGACCTCTGAGTGTACCCTGGTGTGACCTCCACACCGCCTGAGTGGGGACAGAGCAGGGACTGAGGTGAAGGGCTAACAAGGCAGCAGTGGCTCCTTGACAGCTTTCCCTGTCACCAGAGGACAGGAGAGCCCTGTTTTCTCAGGAACTCTGGGAGAGAAGGATGAAGATGATGATCGTGATGCTGCTGCTGCTGCTGCTGATGCGGATGGTGAAGAAGAAGAAGATGATGATAGGAGAGAGAGAGACAAAGACAGAGAGACAGAAAGAAGGAGAGAGAGAGAAAGAGGCACTGCAATGCCAAAAGGAATTTTCCATCCCTTTGAGATCCAAAGCCCTATGACTCAAGGTGTGGTTCACAGACCAGCAGCATCACCATCACCCATGAACTTGAGCTTGTCTGAAATGCAGAATCCCAGACCCCACTCCAGATTGACCAAATCAAAACCTACATTTCATCAAGACCCTCCGGTGGTTTGGAGACACATTAAAGTTTAAGAAACACTGCCCGACATAAGATTGCCTCCAAGCTCCTAGCTATGTTCCATGGAAGTCCAAATACCTAGTGCACATTCTATGGAAGTCCAAATTCCTCCCCAAATTGTCTGTGAATTCCCAGGGAGCTCACTCTCTGAGAGTCATCTTTGGTAACTCTGGAATAATTGTTATTTCCCTGCATAAGACAGTTTATAGCTTCTTTTGCCCTCCTTTGCTCACTCTCTCTGTCTGACCTATATCAAACCAGATTGGAAACTGAGTCCCTTTCTCAGTTTCCACTAAAAAGCAACTCACATAGAGCATTTGTGTGAATGTGTAGGAGATTTTCCCCAAACGTGTTGAGTAGTGGGGATGGGGTAAAACAACAACCGTAACCACTTTATACTGAACACTAGACATCTCTGATCTTTGACTACACAACACTGGGAATTCTTCACTGGCCCCTCACCCCAGGTGTTCCCTACTTCACCTCATCTCCCCGGATCATCTCTTTCTATCTCTCCTCCCTGGTCCCAATCTTCTCTTCTCTGCCCATCCCTTTCAGGAGCTAAGCTTCCCTCATTTTCTCATATGGAGCAGTAATGACATCCCTTCTGTTGTCTTCATACTATGCTCCTAAGTTTCCCCATCTCTCCTACATGTCTCAAAACCCATCTTTATAGCAGCACTATTCACAATGCCAAGAGGTGGAAGTGACCCAAGTGGCCATCGACAGATGAGTGGATAAACAACATCTGGTATATGCACACAATGCAATATTATTCAACCTTAAAAGGGAAGGCAATTCCAACACATGCTACAACAGGGACGAGACTTGGGAACATTATGCTAATAAAATAAGCCAGTCACAAGAAGACAAATACTGTATGATTCCACTTACATGAAATATCTAGAGTAGTCAAATTCATAGAAACAGAAAGTAGAATGGTGGTTGCCAGAAGCTGGAGGGAAGGGGGAAATTGCGAGGAGTTGATTAATGAGTACCAAGTTTCAGTCTCATAAGATGAAAACTTTCTGGAGATGGGCTGCACAGCAATGTGAATATATTTAACATTACTGAACTGTACACTTAGAAATGGTTAAGATGGTAAATTTTGTTATTTTTTTCCACAATTAAAAATTAAAACAAACAAACAAAAAACCTCTGGGCAAAGAATGTATCCTTCTGAACCTTAGTTTCCTCACTGGATATTGAGGATGAATATATGTGCTCTCCTCTAAATACACCTCAGAGGACTTTTGAAGCTCATGTAAATTGATGACTTTGAAAGAAAAAAAAAGACAATTCTTTTCCCAAGAGGAATTCTGGTGCCAGTGGTTTAGTTCACTTTCCTTTGTAGCCTATATACCTCTCATTTCCTTCTCCTGTCCTTCCTAGGCTCCACCCCTCCCCTAACCCTGCTCCTCTTCCTCCACCACTTCCTCTCATGGTGTGCCTTAGCATTCACTTCCTTCCTTCTCTGATGCTTCTGATCTCTCTGGGATTTCACTGACTTTCAAGGCTTCAAGTAGCTCCATGGGTAGATGAACACCAATCTATAACTCCTGTCCAGATCTCCTTCCTAATTCAAACTAGTTTATCCTATTGTCTACTGGACTTCTCCCCTACGCACCTCAACTTGGCATGTTCAAAGCCAAACAAGCCACCATTCCCCACCAACCATCTCCTCCAAGGTCCCTACTCTTATTGAAAGGTCTAAAAGCCATCTCCCTGGTTGCAAAAAAAAAAAAAAAATCTGGGAATCACCCAATGACTGCCCCCCTCTCCTTCCTACCCTCACTCCTTAAAGGCCTACTCAAGGGAGAGGGTCTCAGATGAATAATTTCTCAAAGGTTCATTTCTCTCTTAGGTTACTGTCGGAGGACACTGCAGGGTGGCTGTGCTCTGCTCTGCATGTCTTCTTCATTCCATGATCCAAGCCGAAGGGACATGCCATTCTTATGGCAGAGGGGAAAAAAGACATGGCTGAAATTTGCAATGGCTCTTAATATTTCTGCTTGGTCTTGGCCTAAATCACTCCCACTTTTGTTCCATCAGCTAAAGCAAGTCATATGCCCACATCTGATGTTAGTAATCTATTTCCTTATTGCATTGCAAACAAAGAAAATAAGACATGCAATGATGAGGAGGTAAATTTCAAATAAATAAAAGGCAATTATCTTACCACAGCAGGAGATGGACTCATTAAACTCATTGACCCAACTGGGGAATAGGCTTGAAAATCTGTAGTGCTTTAATGAAACCTGGCCTAAGGCAACTTCAGACAATTCTCAAGCCCTCTCATTCCAGGGGAATCATGATAACCCACACTCTGCAGTGCCTATTGACAATACAATCTTTTGTTTTTAATCTTCTCAGCTTTGAGGGTGGCATGTCTCAATCGGATATGAAACGGAAGAGGGCAAGGAAACTGAGAATGACTGTATGGTCCTATATCATGGGACCTCATGTCATGTTACAGATAGAACATGGGAGCTCCAGGAGATAATGTAACATGCCTTCACTCCAACAACCTGGAAGTTGGAGAGTTAGAGAGTTGGACTTCAAATACAAGTCTCTCTAACCCCGAAGTCCCTGCTTTTCTCCCCATACCTTGAAATGCCTTACAGAATTAGATAGCTATTACTGCTTAACAAATGACCCAAAGTCAGTAATTTGAAACTTATTATCTCACAGTTTCTGAGGGCCAGGAATTAAGGACCAGCTTATCTAGGTGGTTCAGGCTCTGTCATGAGGTGACAGTCAAGATGTCAGCTGGGGCTACAGCTATCTACAGGTTTGACTGGGGCTGGAGGATATGTTTCCAATTGCCATGGCCGGCAATTTGGTGCTGGTTGTAGATTCTCTCCATGTAGACCTCTCCATAGGTTGCTTGAGTGTCCTTACAGCACGGTGACTGACTTCCCCCAAAGCAAGCAATTTGAGTGAGAGAGCATGCCACGGAAGCTATCCTAGCCTCAGAAGTCACATAGAATCACTTCCGCCACATTTCATTAATTAGAATAAGACTGCCCTACATTCAAGGGAGGGAAATTAGGCTTCACCTTTTGAAGAGAGGAGAATGATGGACATATTTTAGACCACTACACTTAGCAAATGAGAAAGAATTTGCAGCTCTGGTGAGAGTTGCCTAGCCTTTGTTTAAAATGAATTAGAGGCTTCCAACTTCTCTCAGGTTAAAGATAAAAATCTTCAACAAGACAGCAAGGCCATGCATGCCCTACACACTGCGTGCCCCTCAGCCTCAAACCAGGTCTTTCCCCTTTATGTTACACACCTGGAGTGTTTTCATTTCTTCTTAAATACTGCACTCCCACCTGCCTGAAAGCCTCTCAGAGATGTTCCCTCAGTCCTCTGTGCCCTCCCCCAACCTCCTTTTGCCTTGCTAACATTCACTTATCCTTCAGGTCCTGGTTCAAAGGTCGCTTCTTCATCAAACTTTCCCTGATCCCTCAGACCACATCAGGTCTGGTCAGAAGCTTTTATGAATCCTTGAGTTTTTTTTTTTTTAATGATACTTTTCATTTGCAGTTATGTATGGATGTGATCATTTGATCCACATCTCTCTTTTCCACTAATGTTCAGTCTGTATTGAGATTAATTTTTTATTCACTGTTGCATCCCCAGCACTTTTCACAGTGTCAGGAACGTAAGGTGTACTCATTTACAAATGTGTTGAATGATAACTGCCCAGACAATGATCTTCTCATAGCAGAAGATGTGCAAACAGAGGTGGAACCACCTCTTTATACGTGTGTTTGAGGGGAGGTTCAAGCGTCAGATCAGAGCTGACTGGATGATTTTTAAGGTTCTTTTCCTTCAGGGGAGTCTTTGAGATTCTGTGAGTCTGTGATTCTAGGGTTTCCACTCACTGGGAGAAAACTCTGCCTCCCTGGATGACTCACCTATGGCCCAGGTCTCAGGTCTCCTGGCTCCTAGGACACACCCTCTCAAGGGGCAGCTAACTCCAGGCTCATCTGGCAGCCTGGTACTCACATCAAGCACAAGGAAAGGTTATGCTGGAAACCTTGGGAGCAGCTCCCTGGAGGCTCTAGCAATTGGACTCTCCGTGGTTCCTTTAAGAAGTTTTACAAGGTTAAGGTTTGCTCTAAAAATAAGCCCACAAGGCTTTTAAAAAGTTTCTAAAACCATAGGTCCACAACAGCCATTTTTGAAGGGCCAGTGAGCCTTTAAAAGCTTCAAAAGCCACTACTTGGCCTGCCTGCCACAGAGGAGAAAGTTCAATATGCAGTGTGTTTAAAAACAGACCTGCTTTTAAGTCTTCTAGAATCTGCACCTGAAACATTCTGCTCCTGTCAAAGAGGTTCAAGATGGAGATCAGTATGTGTGAGGCTTGTTTCCCCAGAGGCCAGGTTCTTTGCACAGTAATCAAGTGCCCCAAATAACCACAAAACTGCAATTAGTTGCCTATAGAGAGATTAGTTCAGGTTTTTCTTTCCTGTTCCCTCTCTCCTCCTATAGGTCTCTTCATATTATGGGGTACTGTGGATTATTCTGTTAAGTGCATACAAACACACACACACACACACATAGGATCCATGGTGTGTCAAAGAAAATGTGCACCCAGATGGAGTGCCTATCAGATGATCGGCAGCAAATGAGGAAGGGCACTTACTTGTTAAATTGTTCTCAAATTCAATGTGTGGCACATAAAAGGTAGGCAGTTATATTTATAGGTATTGAATACCTATATTTCAGGTGGGAAGGCAGAGGTTAGAGATGAGTGGAGAGCAGTAGAAAGAATATCTCAATGAATCAGAAATATGTTCTCCCCCAGTATGGAGATTCCTCAAAAAACTAAAAATAGAGTTGCCATATGATCCAGCAATCCCACTCCTGGGCATATATCCAGACAAAACTCTAGCAGCACTATTCACAGTAGCCAAGACGTGGAAAGAACCTAAATGTCCATCGACAGATGAATGGATAAAGAAGATGTGGTATGTGTGTGTGTGTCTATATATATATATACACATACACAATGGCATACTACTCAGCCATAAAAAAGAATGAAATAATGCCATCTTCAGCTACATGGATGGACCTAGAGATTATCATACTAAGTGAAGTTAAGTCAGAAAGAGAAAGACAAATACCATATGATATCACTTATATGTGGAATCTAAAATATGACACAAATGAACCTATTTATGCAACAATAACAGACTCACAGACAAAGAGAACAGGCTTTTGGTTGCCAAAGGGGAGGGGGACCGGGGAGGGTTGGACTGGGAGTTTGGGACTAGCAGATGCACACTATTATATACAGAATGGATAAACAACAAGGTCCTACTGTATAGCACAGGGGACTATATTCAATATCCTGTACTAAACCATAATGGAAAAGAATACAAAAAGGAATTTATATATATATATATATATATATATATATATATATGTGAATCACTTTGCTGTACACCAGAAACTAACGCAACATTGTAAATCAATTATACTTCAATAAAAAAAAGAAAAAGAAAAAAATATGTTCTCCCCAAAGACATTTTACAATTTGCAGGGGGATTGGAGAGGGGTACAGGGTATGATGAACCATATTTAAGCTCCCTGAATCCTTCAAGCCTCAGTAAGGAATCCCCTATTGACCCCTCTACATAATGAGGAACCTCAGAAGTTAAGATGATTGCTCATGATCCCACAGGTCTATCAGCCTCTGTGCACAAATGTTCTTCATTCTGGTATAAAGGGACAGTATGACTGCTCTAGACATAGACTACTGAGGTTTGAATCCTGGCTTCACCACTCACCAACTGTAAATCTTCGGGCAGTCTTCTTCATCTCACAGACCTTCAGTTCCTTTATCTGCAAAACAAAGATATTATCTAACATAGAGGGTGATTAAAGAGATAAATTGCAATAATCTGTGTGAAACTATTATCAGCATACCTGGAATATAGTAAGCATGTAAAATACGTTACCTCATATGAGAGGATAATTACTTTATCCTGAGTAATAAAGTATTTCTTCCCTGTTTGGGGGCAGAAAGGAATGAGCAGAGAGCTCATTTGGAAGGATTACAGCATTTAGGAGTCAGAGATAGCTACAGAACTGAAATGTCTCAGGTGCATTCTGGATTACCATGGAGAGCAGAGATTCTTAGACATGAGCATGCACCAGAATCTTCTGGAAGACTTGATAAAACACAGCAGGCTGGGCTCACCCCCGAAGTTTCTGATTTAGTGGGTCTGGGGTAGGACCTCAGAATTTGCAATTCTAACAAGTCCCCAGGTGAGGCTAATGCTGCTGGTCCAGGGACCACTCTTTGAGAACCACTGTCCTAGAGCTTAACGAGTGGTAAGTAGTAATTTAACAATGATCCTCCCCAGCACTGAGCACATTCATTTTATGTCTTGTCTCAAGCAGTCCTCCCAACAGAACTCCAAAGTAACTACTTACTCACTTCCCTTGTAGAAATAAAGAAACTAACATGGGAGTTTGGATAACATGGGAGTTTGGCCCTTTACGACACAGTCAGTGGCAGAGCTGGATTGGAAATCCAAGTCTGATTGCCCCAAAGTCTGTGCTCTTAATCCCCATTTAGCAAATGAGTAAACTGAGTCACGGAGCAGTTAAATCTTGCCTAGATCCCCCATATAAAAGGTAGCTGAATTCATTTTCATATCTAGATCTGTCTGACCCCAAAGTCCAAGGCCTTAACTCAAGCTTCTGTGCGAAGCAGGGTATGTTAAAGGCTGTATCCATTCCAGCATGGAGCCCAGGAACTCTTCCCTGGTGCACGATTTTCCTTTGTCCTTTCCTTTTTGCTTGACTTCTCTGGGTAATTGCCTCCTTCCTCCAGGCCCTTGACTGGGTAGGCAGTCTTCGTGGGGATCGAATGACCACAGAAGGAAAATAACTTAGAACAGGCGATTCTTCATTCTTCCTCAGCTGGTGTTTTCCCTTCAGAGCCTGGAAAGAAATGTGGCCTCTGCGCACTTTAAATTGGACCATCAATTATTTGTGTCCTGAATATGCAGAGCTCATTAGGGCTGCATTGGCCACAGTAGAGCACCTGGGCTGAGAAAAGTAAACTTTCCTCAGCTATTTCAATCCATGCTGCCCCTCCAGAGTGGAGCCCGGCCTGGGACTGCCAGTCACTAATGTGACCAATTATTTCTGTCCTCAGTTACTAGGTCATAAATCCTGCCCTGGCACCAAGTCCCTGGTTTCTGGTGGAAGAAGGTTGGGTTTTAGGAACAACTCTACCTTCTGGCTGTGGAGTGGTGTGATACTGTGGTTAGGACTCTTGGACTTGAAGCCAGAGTGTTGCTGGGACATCATTATGGCCTGTCAATAACCAGCTGTCACATTCCTGCTCTACTTCTCAGCTATCAAATGGGTCCAGTGCCTCCCAAGTTTGCTCGTGACACTGTGTTTGAGAAGAGAGGTCAGGCATCTATAAGGGACCACTGGGAATATCTAGGTTTATCTGAAATCTCTGATGCGGTTTCCTAAAAGGAAGGTGCAGAGTCAATCCCAGGCTTCTTCCCGTTCTAGGGCCTTTGCACTTACTCTTACCTGCCCAGAATGTTCTTCCTTCTGCTGTTTGGATACCTGGATTATTCTCACTCTTCAGTTATCTCCTCAAACTTCCCCTCTTCAAAGAGGCTTTCCCCAGCTCCTACCTAAAGTCCCCCTTTCCTTTCTGTGCTCCAGTTACTCTCTGAAACATCACCCTCTTTTCATCCTCTTTGGCATGGAACACAATCTATACTTACCTTGTTTATTTCTTTGATTGCATGTTTGTTACCCAATGATGTCACATGCTGCCAGGTTGAGCTGTCTTTGTGCAACATTATGAATGAGAATTTGCTGTCCCCTCTGTGAACTCCACTCCCCCGAGATTAGGAAGCTCGCTCTTTAAAAACTCTGACAACCGCTCATCAGGGCAATTTGGGTTTTTCAAACCAAGCAACCAAAACAAAGTGCAGAAGTAAATTGAGTGCTGAGGGTGACACCTGATTGAAAAATGTTTGTATTCATTAACTTAGTTTTATTGTTTTTACTGATGGTCATTAGATGTTATAAATTTGATCTGTTTTTAAAAAGGCAGGGAAAACACCAATGGAAAAAGACAAAAGACAATCCTTGCTTTGAAGGAACTCAGTTAAACGGAGAGATAGAGTAGCAGACAATGGCGCAGCCGTTTGCTAAGTTTGCCAATCGAGGTAATAAAACTGCACGGAGGCTTGTGAGGTGAAGAAGGGCAGAAAAAACCAGTATGAGTAAAGCCAGGGCTAAGAAACAGGACAACATGTTCAGGGACTTACAAGTAGCTCAGTGAAGGCTGAATGTGAGCAGAGGGGCGTGAAGGACCCATAAATACCTCTAGCGCTGCTCCACCCCATCCTGACTCTGGGTTAGGGCTGTGTGATTATTTGTCTGTCTGTGTATCTGTCTGTAATCTGAATCCCAGATTCCAAGCACGGCGGTACTTGGTGGTCCCCAGTACCAAGCATGGTGCCTTCCCAAAATCAATACTCACTTATCATTTTCTGAATGAGCTTTGAATAAATGGCCAGGTTTCCAGGGCAATCGAGGTGGCAGGTGGCAGACATGTTTGCAAAGTTGCAGACAGGGCTGAGCAAACTGGGGAGAGACAAAGGGAGCCTGCACTTTGGTTGATGTGTAGGTATTTCACAAAGGTTTTGGCCAGCAATTTGGCCAAACTAGCATTGAAATGTGGGAAGAATAATTCTAGTTTTGTAAGCCATAACCAAATGTCATTAAAATATGGTAGATAATTAATACCCAATAAAGGAAAAAATTAGAGTTATTATTTTATAATTTCCCCCAAATCTTATTATATATAAGCAGTATCTAGGTTCAGTTGTCTACTTCAACTTAATGGTTTTGCTAATAAATGACTAAAGGAAAAAAAGATCCTTTGGTAATGAAGTTTAAAATGCAGGATTTGAAATCAAATGGATTTCCTTTCTGACCAAAGCTTTGCCACATTCTACATGACCTTAGACAATTAACTTGATCTCTCTGAACTTCAGATGTCCTTCCCATAAAACAGGGCTAAAATTGCAAGTCTTATTGTGGCAATTAAATAATGTGTTTCAATTATCTACTGCTGCCTATCAAACCACCCCAAATTTAATAGCTTAAAACAAAAACTTGTGATGATATCTTACAGTTCTCTGAGTTGCCTGAGCTTGGCCAGGTAGTTTTTGCTTAAAGCCTCTCATGAGTTGTAGTCAGATGTTGGCTGGGGCTAGAGTCATCTGAAGGTTCAGCTGGACTGGACGTCCAAGATGGCGCACTCACAAGGCTGGCAGTTGCTGTCACCTGGGAGCTCAGCTAAGGCCTGTTGATTAAAACACCTAAACATGTGCTTTCCATGTGACATGGAACAGGAACACAAACAACAGCACAGCAACAGGGCTGGGTTCCAAGAGGGAGCATCCCTAGAACCAGCACTACCAAAGCATCTTGTGACCTTTTCCTGGCAGTCCCAGATCATCATTTCTGCTGTTTTCTGTTGGCCAAGTAAGTCACTGAAGCCAGACTAGATTCAAGGAGAAGATAGAAGTGGACTTCACCTCTTGATGTGAGGAGCAGAATGCATGTACAGAGAGGGAAGGAATTGGGGGCAGCCACCTTTGGAGACTATCAGGCACACAGTACATGGCGTATCTTAGTCATGGATGAACATCTGTTCTCTCCTCCCCATCTTCAATTTAACTCATTACTTTTTCAAAATCCTTTTGATATATACTTTTAGAAAGTCAGAGCTAGGCAAAATGGCACTTTAAAGATGATCTAAGAGATTCTTCTCTTATTCTACAGACAGGAAAACTGAAGCCCAAAGAAAGGCAATACTCAATCCATGGCCTCTGTCCTTAGGCTGTGTCCCAGGTTCTCAACAAAATAGATTCTTAGTAAGTGTTTGCTCATGAAGCAAGTGGCTCTCCACACCATATTACTGTTTATAAAGTATTTCCACATAGACCCTCAAAGGCAAAGTGAGGTAGTGAGACGTTACCAGATTTTGGAATAAACAGATCTGTGTTAGAATTCTAGCTCTTCTACTCCCTTTATGATTCTCAGTGAATTGCTGAACATCTCTGAGCTTCAGATGCCCTTAATCTAGAGATAGTCTAATGAAGCATAGGTTTCTAAGACACTGTGAGTGCTGAGGTCATTAATTCAAGTAGCTGATACAAACCAAGTGCTCAGTATTTGGCAGCCATGTTTGTTTCTTATTAAGTTTCACAAAAACCCTGTGAGGTGGGCATTGTAGTCCCACTTTACAGATTGGGAAACTGGACCTTGAAAAGAGTAAATGCTTTGCTTAGCACAAACAGCTAGCAAATGGCAGCTCTGGGACCTGAAAATCAGGTCAATCTCAGAAGCACCTTCCTACCCATTACGCCCACCCTCACTGCCCACACATCTATCCTTTGTAGTCTACTCGAAGAAGCAGAGAGGAGATCCTGGGTACCAACAATTTACGAAATTAATGACTACTTAGGACTTTTTTCCATTAGGGGAGGGAAATCTGCAGATCATAGTCTGCCCATATTTTAGCACTTTTTCTAGCACTTTAGAGAGTTTATTTTATTTTATTTTTTTAATTAATTAATTTATTTATTTTTGGTTGCATTGGGTCTTTGTTGCCGCGCGTGGGCTTTCTCTAGTTGCAGCGAGCAGGGGCTACTCTTCGTTGCGGTGCGCAGGCTTTTCATTGCGGTGGCTTCTCTTGTTGCGGAGCACGGGCTCTAGGTGCACAGGCTTCAGTAGTTGTGGCATGTGGGTTCAGTAGTGTGGCTCACGGGCTCTAGAGCGCAGGCTCAGTAGTTGTGGCACACGGGCTTAGCTGCTCTGTGGCATGCGGGATCTTCCCGGACCAGGGCTCGAACGCACGTCCCCTGCATTGGCAGGCGGATTCTTAACACCTGCACCACCAGGGAAGTCCTAGAGTTTTTAAATTTTCCATGTTTCTTTGATCTTCAATAGCACATGAGATAGGAAAGGCCAAGATTATCATGTCTATTACATAGATGATAAAATCAAAGCTTACTTTCAGCAAAATGCCCATGGCTTCCCCTCATACTCTAGGGAGAGGATGCTGATCACACTGTTTGCCACAAGGCAGATAAATTAGAGGGAATAAAGAAGATAAAAAGAAAACTTAGAGGGAATCAGAAGATTGTGAATATAGCTTTTTCATCCTCATTCAACTGGTGTCATATTGCCTCTTGAAAGGCCAAAGATGAACCTTGTCAAAAACTGTGACATTCCTGGAAGGGCATCATAAGCAGAAGAAAATTAGAACAAGAGTAAGACAGAAACCATGGGGGAAGGGAAAGGGAACCAGATACCCAATGGACAGACTTGGGCTGGCCCCTAAAGAAATCTTCATTTCCTGATCCACTGGACAGGGAAGGATTATAGCCCTGTCCAGCCCCTCCCCCCCCAGCCCCCATCCACTCACCCACCCCCTTTAATTGTTGACTCCACTCTCCATGCAGATATTGACATTTGTGTCAGCCCAACACAGGGCCAGTCCCCGGGATGAAGGCTACACCCTTCTGTGCATGGCACACGTTTTAAAAAGGTTACTTGAAAATATGTGTTCTAGATCCCATGAGAGAGTGACTTGAGAGGAGAAGAATTATTTTATTGTTTTCTGGGTTGCTTTCCTCCCCAACTATCACCCTTTCCCCTACTATGAAGAAAACTCACTTGAGAAGCTTCCCTTTCCCCTCTCCTTCCCTCTCCAGAGCAAGATCAGAATTGGCAACATACTCTCATCTCCAAATGATAACAAAGTGGAATGATGTCTGGGGAGGGGGCTCTCTGGCCTGGCAGAAACCCAGCTTGTGTACAGTGTTTCTGTTCCCTGTCACCAGGCAGTCAGAAGACTCAGGTTGGAGGACCAGCTTTACCCCTTTACCAGCTGTTGGCTGGGGACAAATGACATACTGCCTCTGAACTTCACTTTACTCAACTGTAAAATGGGGATACTCCCCAGAAGAGTGAGGAGACTCTTCTGTAAGATGACTCCAGGAAACATGTTTCATAAAATGTTCTCCATGTAAAGCTGTTACCGTGAACTTGGCAGGTCCCCTCTCCTTCAACTCCAGAGCTTTCTTTCTCCTCTCACTGCCAACTTACACCCAGATATGCCCATGGAAGAAATGTACTGTCCCAAAGACAATAACATCTTGAAAATGGGATTCGAAGGGATAAGGGGAGGGGAGAACAAGCCTTTCAAATGACAGCAGGTGGGAAGTCTTGAACTGCTTTTTCTTCTTTTTAAAATTACAGTTTACATAAGGGTAAACCTGTTGAAAAGAACATTGTTCTGGAATCCTGGAAAATGAGCTCTGCTGGAATTTACCGCATGACCTTGGGCAAGTCACTCTGCTCTGTGAACCTCACTCTTCTACAAAGGGGGTCCCTAAAGAGGAGTGTTGCATAAGAGAATACACTCTAGACACAGACAGGCCTGGCTTCAAATCTCAGTTCCTGTGGCTTACCAGCCATATGACCTTGACCACTCTAAGTCTCAGTTTCCTTGTCTACTAAGCAAGGTTATTTAAAAGTATCTATCTAATATGGTTATCCTGAGGATTAAACAAAGTAAACTACATAAGAGATTTAGTAGCTTGCTTGGTTGATAGTAAGTACTGAAGAAAAGGAAGTTGCTATATTATTAGAACTATCATTATTATTATTAGTGTTATTGTTACTGTAAAACTGTTTGGATTTCAAGTAAGTAAAGCTCTATCCCTCAGTTCTCTGCACTCTCTAAGTTGAGGTCAGTCTCAGCAGGGGTGTATTTTGAATGGCCCATTCTCCCCAGGGCCCACAGCAATACCCCAAAGAGACGGTGTCCATCCTGTCTGGCACACAACTTGGGAAGGGAAATTAGGCCCTCCTGTGCCCTCTCTCTGGAGTCTTATATTTTCTTTCTGGCCCTGCCCTGCCTGGCCCAGGTCTGATAGCTGGAGTTGCTGTGCTCTGGGCTCTCACTAGTCAAGCAGCCAGGAGTGAGAGGAAACCAGAATAAACATGTTTTGCAAGAGCACAGTCACTTTAAGTGAAAGCAATTCTAAATAAGGACAATACAGAGCCTTGGCCTCCTGTTGGCAGCTTCCTCCACAGAGGGGTTTGTCGTGAAAAACCAAAGGTCAGACTGATAAGCTGGGGGTGCCTGCAACCTGGTTTGCAGGAAACTCACGACAGAACCTCCTCATTCATCATCTGAACCCATCACAGGCCAGAGGGTGTGGGTACAGGGGTGGGGAATCCAAAGACCCAACTGGAATCCAGTCTCAGCTCCTCTATTGTGACTTATGGCCTGTCCTTTCACCTTGCTGAACCTCAGCTTCCTTATCTATATATATTTTTAAAAAGGAATAAAATCTGCTCTGGGTTCCCATGAAAACTTAAAAAAGATAGTTAAATAAAGGTGGTTATAAACTTTAAAGTGATTTGCAAAACTCCGAAGTTTATCAGAAGTAGGTTTTAATCTCAGATCCATTGTCTGCTAGCCATGTGACCCTGGGCAAGTTAATTTGTTTGTTTGAAACTCAATTTTCTACTTTGTGTGTTTCATACTTGTCCTGGTCTAGTGATCCCAGAGGTCATCAAAGCAGCAAAGTATGCTAAGTTGGTGTAGTTTCTTGTTGCTTAAAAGGTCCAGAGATCTGATATCAGTTTCACTAATCCAAAATTAGGGTGTCTCTCTAGAAGTTCCAGGGGAAAATCTATTCCTTGCCTCTTCCAGCTTCTGATGGCTGCCACAATTCCTTGGCCCATGGCTGCATCACCTCAGTCTCTACCCCTGTGGTCATATTGCCTTCCCCTCTTCCGTGTGCAGTCAAATCCCCCTCTATATTCCTCTTATAAGAACACTTGTGATTGCATTTAGGGCCCCCCTGGATAATCCAAAATAATCTCCTCATCTCAAAAATTTTAATTTAATCACATCTACAATGTCTTTGCTACATGAAGTAACATTTACAGATACTAGGGATTAGGACCTGATACCTTTGAGTTCTATTACTCAGCTACACGTAGGGATATTTAAGTAGTAGTATTCCTACTATGCTTATTAACTTCATTATTAAAGAGATGGAGGGTGTCAAAAGGATTTCACCATTAAAAAATACCTTGTGATTGAAGCTGAGGATTAGGGACTATTAAGGTGTACCAGAAATAATGTTGAAATTCTTCATATTTCTATGCTCTGCATAGAAGCCCATCTTAGTTATCTCTTCATCCCAAGCAAGTGACTGAGCAGAGACACTCAGTACAAGCTTGATGAATGGATGAATGAATGCATGGAAATACTTGCATAAATTCGAATTTCATTTGGGTATAGAAGAGTAGTTGTGTGTGTAGACTAAAATCAGATGACCTGAATGAAACCATGGTCTCCTCACTTATTAGCTATGAGATTTTGGGCAAGTTACTTAGCCTGTCCAAGAAGCTTCAGTGTTCTCAGATATAAAATAAACATAATTAAAGTATCTACCACATAGGGTTTTGCAAGGAATAAATGAGATCCATATAAAGGAATTTTCATCGTGCCTGGCATGTGATAAGCACTTGTATAATATACACATTAGCTATTATTAACTTTTTTTAACATCTTTATTGGAGTATAATTGCTTTACAATGTTGTGTTGCTTTCTGCTGTATAACAAAGTGAATCAGCTATACACATACATATATCCCCATATCCCCTCCCTCTTGCGTCTCCCTCCCACCCTCCTTATCCCATCCCTCTAGGTGGTCACAAAGCACGGAGCTGATCTCCCTGTGCTATGCGGCTGCTTCCCACTAGCTATCTATTTTACATTTGGTAGTGTATATATGTCATGCTACTCTCTCACTTCGTCCCAGTTTACCCTTCCCCCTCCCCGGGTCCTCAAGTCCATTCTCTACGTCTGTGTCTTTATTCGTGTCCTGCCCCTGGGTTCATCAGAAACATTTTTTTTAGATTCCATATAAGGTATCACCTCACACTGGTCAGAATGGCCATCATCAAAAAAATCTACAAACAATAAATGCTGGAGAGGGTGTGGAGAAAAGGGAACCCTCTTGCACTGTTGGTGGGAATGTAAATTGATACAGCCACTATGGAGGTTCCTTAAAAAACTAAAAATAGATCTACCATATGACCCAGCGATCCCACTACTTTGCATATACCCTATTACTAACTTTTAAAAGTTTCCAAGTTTAATTCATTTAATACATCTTTTGTACATGCCAAGAATTGACTAGTTTCGGGGGAAGGGAGAGATGGTTAGTTTAGAGAGAAATAGAGGAACTAGAAATACATCTTCAGACTTACACTAAAGAATTCTAAAAAAAAAAAAAAAGAATTCTAATTGTTTTACTCATCTTCAACCCGGATTACCACAAGGACCAGGATTGGGCTTTGCCTCTAGGTTTTATTCCTTGGTAAAACAAAACAAAACAAAACTTAGATCAACTGAGGTCTTTCTTTCTTTTAAAAATTCCTTCAACAAGTATTTTCTGAGCACCTATGACTCAGAACCTTCCTGAACTCCTTTCCACTGGGGTCAGGGACTGAACCAGCAGTTGAGAGTTTCATGGTCCAAGGCAACAGCCTAGAGTATGGCACAGCTCTAAGCCATAGCTGTGGCTCACATGATCGGATGGAATTGGGTAGGGACAAGACTGGCAATTGAAAGAATAATATCTTCATCACGGAGAACTGGAAGAGATACCAAAACATAGATACCAAGGCCCAAGACATCAGAAGGCCTGGGGACTGATAAGGAGTTGGGTGAGAAGAAACGCCCAGAATATATGTTGTTGCTGTGCTTGGCTTTTATGTGTTGCTTTGTTTGGAAGAGCAGACTGCATTTAAAGGACTTATTTTCAAGGACTGTAGGCTCTACCAAGAAAACAGATAATGTATACAACAAATTTAAGATGGACTGTGAAAAATGCAGCTTTAGAAGTGTGACAGGGCAGGGAGATGAAAGCAAAAACTCCAGCTCAAGGACAATGGAAGGGGATGAAACTGGGAAAGTGTTCCAAAGAAAGTGACATGACATTTCAATGGGTTTCATGCTGTTTCCTGTAACCCCTAGCCCTTTCAAAACATACTTTGAAGAATCAAACACAAGAGACCAGGAGAGATTATCTGGTTTAGACCTCTGCTTTCAAGGGCCTGTTTATCCCTATTTTATAGATAAAGGTGCTGAGGCCCAAAGAAACACAGGAAATGTTGGTGGAGAGAAAATGATAACATAGATCTTTCTGCTTCTTAATATTCTCTACTTCTAGACAGGATAGATAAGGAGGAAATACAGTTTTTTTAAATTGTAATTGCTAGATCCCTTGTATCAGCTAAAAGTATGAACAGTTGAGAATGACAAAACTCCAAACAACAATGGGTTAAATAGACAGAAATGTACTCCTGTCTTGTGTAAAAGAAATCTAGAGATACTTGTACACAAACATCTACAGCAACACTATTCACAGTAGTCAAAAAGTGGAAACAACCCAAATGTCCATTAACAGATGAACAGATAAACAAATGTGGTATATACATATAAGGAACTATTACTTATCCATTAAAAGGAACAGAATACTGATATATAATCCATCCGATGTGCATGAATCTCAAAAACATTACGCTAAATGAAAGAAACCAGACACAAATGGTCACGTATACTACGATTCTATGTATATGAAATGTCCATAATAGGCAAATCCACAGAGACTGAAAGCAGACTCATGGTTTCCAGTGACTGAGGGAAGGAGGGAATGGAGCGTGACTGCTTAACGGGTATGGTGTTTCCTTTTGGGGTGATTAATATATCTTGGAACTAGATAGATGTGATCATTTCATAACCTAGTGAATATACTAAGTGCCACTGAATTGTACACTTTAAAATGGTTAATGGCCAATTTTATGTTACATAAATTTTACCTCAAGTAAAAAAAAAAAAATCCAGAGGTGGGAAATTCAGAACTGGTAGGCAACTTTACGACAACTTGAGGGATCTACACTCTTTCTATCTTACAGTTCTGCCATCTACAGCTTTAACTTTTACCTCATGGTCCAAAATAGCTGCTCAAACTCCAGTAATCACAACTGCATTTCAGGTATCAGGATGGAGAAAAGAAAAAAGAAGTGAAATAGGGAAGGACCCTGAAGAATGACATATACATTGAGATTTGAAGAACGTACAGGAATCAGCCAGAGGAAGAGTGATGACGAAGAGCTTTCCAGAAGAAGGACTCAGAGGGTACAAGTCTCAGGAAAGTTTGGTGGGAGAAGTCCAGCACAGCTGGCACATGGGGAGTGAGGAGGAGAATCTTGGAGCATGGACTGGATTTCCTAGCCCACCATAGGCCGTCTGGCTCTGGAAATCTGCTATCTTTCCTCTTGCCACCACAGTTCTGGTTCTTTTTACCATACCATACTCCTGGGCCTTAAGGAAATTGATTCCATAAAAATAAATGAGAGAAGAGTCTAGAGATGGCCTTTGGTATGCATAAAAGCACACATTTTATCTTCCAGTCAAGGACTTTTTGAAGTTATTTACCTCTCAAAGACAGCTGCCAAGGACCCCATGACTCAAGGGTTCTCTCCCGCCTCCTGAAGGCATGTTTTACTGCTGTCCTTCTAGAGGTCCTCTCCATTGTCTCCCTCCTTCTATGACCTCATTCTCAGTGCCAGTGAGAGCCAAGGTAAATTGTGCGGACTTACAGCCAGGGCCAGCTGCTGAGATGTGAACTGGTTATTTGTCTCTGCAGGTCCCAGGGGAGAAGCCTTTGGTAGAACGAGGAGGAGGAAGCCCTTGCCTTAGGTCACCAGTGTCCACGTCTCTCTGTTTTGGCTTTGAATGGAGCTGGGATTGTATGTGCCAAGGGGCACAGCTGGGGCCAACCTGCCTTGGCTGAACCTCTCACACCTAAAAAGAGAAAGCAGGAAACTGCTGTGCTCAGCTAGGGCTCCAGGACACTTTGGTGTGCCCTAAAGATGCCACGGTTTGTTGTGATGACAAGAATGGCAGAGCTGGAGGACCTGAGTCCTGGATGGGTGACAGGGTGTTCCCAAGGGCAGAATTTGAAGAGTTAACCTGGTCAGCTCAAGGGTTACAAATTATCTCATTAAATGTCTTTTGTTGTTAACCCAAGAAATCTCCCTCCAAATTGCTAGATTTTTGACCAGGAAAGTTGGGGACAGAGAGGAGACAAGAATGCAAAGATTAATAGGGAATGAGAACTTGAATACTGCTGTGTATATGAATGAACTCTTAGCCGGGAATAACTGCTGCCTATTGATTCCTAACCACGTGCTTCACTCTAAGTGCATTCATCACACGTTTAAATTCATTTTGTCATTGCTCCAATGCTGTAAGGTGATATGATTATCTCCATTTCACAGGTGAGAAGCTGAGGCTCTAAGAGGTGACATAACTTGCCCAAAGTCACCCAGTTATTAAGAAATAGTGTATGATCTCAAGGTCCAGGATCTTAGTTAATATCCTTCACTGTTTCTCTTTAAACTCTACTAACCAGCATTTCCCTATTCAGGCAGATATGGTGTTTCACAACACAGGAAAAGATGTGAAGAAATCACCAAGCTCCTCTTGGATTAAAAGCAGAAACAAGGTAGCTGAAGATGTGAGATGCCTGGCTGAAGGCTGGCGATGGACAGAGGGTGGAGGAGAAGCAGGGCCCTCTACTTCCTGCCATCTTGCACTGATCTGCAAAACTCCTGATATAAACTGGGTAGTTTCCATTCACCCTTGCAAATCCCCTTTCCACCTCAGTTTCTCTGGGCCTCAGAAGCCTGGCCTCCATGGTCCCCATCAACCCTCTGGCTTCCACTTGGGTTTGGCCAATGGGAGGCAACCTCAAGAGACTTGAGAGCAAGCGAGAAAGGTCAGAGTATTTATTCCCTGCTCCCTCCTGCGAGGCCACAGGTTGGCAGCGGTTGTGCTCCTCTACCAAAGGCCTCAATTCCCATCAGGTAGCTCACTGCTGAAGCTACCGCACAGCTCCTACTCTCTCTAAGGGCCCTGTTACCCTTGTTTGTTTCCCTTAATTCCATTCATACCTTTGTTAATAGTTCCTTTGTTAAACTGTCCTCAATAACCCCATTCTAATGAGTCATCTGTTTCCCATTAGGACCCAGGGTAATTCAGTACGAGAGTTTTAGGTCTGGAAGGCATGTCAAGTGTCTACTACTAACCTGCTGTATAAAAAAATAAAATAAATTTCAAAAAAATAAAATAAAATAAAACCCAAAAAGAAAGAAAAAGTCTACTACTCCGGTGGTTTTCAATTTTTCTATTGTTAGAGATCTAGTCAGAACCATAATTATAAAACTGATGAAGTTCTGGAAGGTCATGGAACCCTGCCGGCTCTGCATCCCACCCACTCCTCTTCTCTGCCTGCCTCCAACCGCTCCTTGAAATGTGAGGGTTGTAGGGAGCCCAGTCCGGAACCAGCTGACCTAATCCAAACCCCTCACTCACACCAGGAGAGAGGCAGTTGGCAAAGTTTCCAAAGTGTCCTTTGTTGGCCCGAGTGGGTCTGATTTATGCCCTGGGCTTCATCAACAGTTTGCCTCAATATCTTCCAAAGTGCAAAGTCCCGTAAATCTTCCCGGGGAGTGACAACTCAACCGCCGGCCCCTGTTATACAAATATACAGAAATGTCATTAAGGCAACCAAGAGCCCCACTGGCTTTGGCAGAGGTCTTTTCTGCCAGGCTCAAGTTACCTAAAATCAATATTTGAACAAGGACAAAACCACATGTTTTCAAAACCAAATTAGAGGGGTCTAATACCAGGCCTGGAGATGTGGTTACATCACGCTTGCTCCAGCAGGCCCTCTGGGGGCTCTGCCGTTGGGCTTGACCCAGCTGCACAGGCTCCCACCCCTCTGCAGTCACTGGACTTACCTGTCCTGAGTGTGTGACTTCACCAGACAGGTGACACTGAGGGACAGACTGAGCAAGAAATAGGAACTTAGAGGAAGTTAGGTGTGTTCCTTTGTGCACGCCTCAAGCAGTGATTCAGGATCTGTACCAGGCTCTCCACAAAGGTCTGGGAGCCCAAGAGTGAGCAAAGTCATGAGTCTCTGCTCCCAGGGAACTCACACTACAGCGTGGGAGGAACAGGAGACGATAGGTAAGTTGTTTTTTAATTGAGTTATAGTTGATTTACAATGTTGTGTTAATTTCTGCTGTACAGCAAAGAGACTCAGCTATACCTATATATACATTCTTTTTTATATTCTTTTCCATTATGGTTTATTACAGGATAGATAAACCGAAGTCATTTCAATACCGAAGGACGAGTACCAGGGATGCAGGGAAGTTCAGGATGCCTTTGGAGGCAAACGGCAGGGACAGGTAACCCAGGGGCTTATTAGGGGGCCTGTCAGAGAAGCCTTCCAACAGCAGATACGCTAAAAGGTGCTCTATCTAACCTATTATTCTGGCTTTGTATGTGTGAGGCCCAGGAAAGGAAGGCAGTCAATGAGAGGAGAGAAAACCCTGCCTTCTCCCAGGAGGGAAAAGTGTGAGAGGAAGAATTTGAGCTTTTCTCCCTGTTGTCAAGCTGGGGACAGTAATGGAGCACGCCCAGCTCGGTCTTTCTGGGCCCTCTCTATTTTAGAAACAGTCTGCCGCAGACACCCCCCACCATCCTTTCCCCAGATTCTTTGCAAGAGTGTATGGTAAGGATGGGCACGGTTTTTGCATCTGGGCCAGCCCACTGGTACCTGTTGCTGTGTGGGTATATCTTACTCAGAGGGCAGCAACAAGGCCTTTGGCTGCACAGCTGAAGCCACGTTCTCTGGGTAATAAAGCTTTCAGTAACTTTGCTCTCCATCTGCCTCTTGTGTCCTGAGTCTCTCTTAAAAGGGAAGTGTTCACAATAGTTTCCTTCCAAAACAAATAACATGCAAATTGGTTCAGGGTATATTATTAGACACAACTATGGGACACAAAATTTTTTTTTCGTATTGTACTTAGAAAAATAAGATAAAATACAGCAATATATGAACCATGGTTATATTTATGTGTGGTGATACAAGGTTTTCTTATTTTTTTATGGTAGTTTCTTCTTAAAAAAATCAGTATGTGCTATTTTTCATCTTAAGGGGGGAAACAGGTAAGTGTAATGAAATGGCCTTTCAAATTTGATAAAAATATAAGAGGAACTTGTAAATCCTGAAAAAGACGTTGAGGATCCTGGATGGAGCAGTCCCAAGTGGCTGTCAGAGCAGGCCCGGCCTGTGCTCATTCTCTTTTAACTTCTTAAGGAACTTTGTGTTCAGTGTGCAGGGCTGGAGTCCCTCTCCTCCTGAGGGTAGTATTGCAGGCAGGAGCCTGTGACCTGTCTGTGCTCATCACTTGCCAGGACCCACATGCTGTTTGACACGTCTTTCCCTGGGGAGTGAGCTCTGTCACGTCCCTGTGCAGGTGTGCACACCCCATACCCTCGGCTGGAAATACCTTTCCCCCAAGGCACATGATGACACGATCTTCAGTGTCTTCTTCCCCAGGACATCTTCCCTGATTTGTCTCTGTTTTCCCTAGGCAAACTGGACGTGTTCTACTCTCTACGCGCGTTTAGAATTTAGCTGTGAAAGTACCTGGCACTTTGCATTGGAACTGCCTGTTTACTTACCTGTCTCTCAGCGTCAGATCTGCATTCTGTTCACTCCCTGGTTTCTTTAACTATTCATTTCCTTCAACCAGAACACTGACTATGCTCTACGACAGGCCAAGTACTGGGCACTGGGGGTACAAAAAGGAAAAGACAAAGATTCCGGCTTCCAATGGCTTATTGTCTAATAGAAAAGAACTAATATTTCTCTTCCACAGAGTAAAGTAGAGCTTGGTGGTGAAGGGAAGGTAGAACTTAGCCAAGCAGATGGCAAGAATTTTTAAAAGAAAGAAAGATCAAGGGAGAGTAAATAGCAGCCAAGACCTAGGAGCCTGAAATTGTCCATTTTATGTAGGAACTTACAGGTAATTCAGTATGGTTGGGAGAGTAAGTGCAGCGAGGATGGGACAGAGGGGGCCGGGTGAGGTGGGAAGAGAGTGCAGAGAGGCCATAAAGTGAGGGGTAGGCCTGAGCCAGGATGTCGAGGGCTGTGTGTGCCGTGTTAGGGAGCCTATACTTTATTCAGTAAGGGATCGAGCGCTGTTGGAGGCTTGGCGGGTCCTAGTCAGATTGGCAAGTCAGGAGGATTGTTCACCACTGTTTTCCCAGCGCCATGAAGAATAGAATCTTAAGAAACATTTGATGTTGAATCAGAACATCCTCGCCTGTCCTCAGACACTCCAGGATCTGAAAGGCCAGGCCATTCTGCCATGGGGTGGAGCAGCCATCTTCTCCTGGTAGGATCAGAACTACAACAGTCCTGGCTTTAACAACTTGAACTCCATTCACTGTGGTGCTTAATTCACACCCACCCCCAGGTCTCTCTACTATTACCTACACTGTGTACACGTCAGGGTGGGCACAGCAGACACCCTTTCTCTCCCTCCCCCACTTGGTCCATCAACCACCAAGACCTGTGATTTCCATCTCACTTTATCTCCCAGATCAGCCCTTTCCTCAGCATCAGGCTAAATCTGCCAGACTTTAGGCCTCTGTGATAGGCAGCTTCTGAAGTGGGTCCCAGTGCTCCCCTGTATTAGCTGGTAGTGCTGACCTAACAAAGTAACACACAAATGGGGAATTTATTGTCTCACAGTTCTGTAGGCTAGAAGTCTGAGATCAAGGTGTTGGCAGGGTTGGTTCCTTCTGGGGGCTGTGAGGAGAGTCTGTTCCAGGCCGCTCCCCTTGTAGATAGCTGTCTTAAAGTTCACATGGTGGTCTCCCCGTAAGCATCTCTGTCTCCAAACTTCCCCTTTTTATAAGGACACCAGTCATATTGGATTAGGGCCCACCCTAGTAGTTTCATTTTAACTTGATTACCTTTGTAAAGACTCTCTCTCCAAATAAGGTCACACTCTGGTGTACTAAGGGTTAGGACTTCAACACATAAATTTTGGGGTGGGAGTGACACAATTCAACCCACAGCCTCCCCCAGTAGTTAGGTCCTCATGTAATCCCCTCCCCTTGAGTGTGGGCCTTTATGCCCCTGCCGTGCTTACTACCAGTGACTGCAGGTGTGTGATTCCAGGTGAAGCATTTTTCTGCAGCTCAGGCTGACCCTGGGGGATCTGATCACACTCCTGACATCTGGGAGGCATGTCTCTGTGTCTGTCACAATGAGTGGGCACATCACTCAGGTAGGAGGGGCATAGGGAGGACTTCTAGGGGGAGGTGACACTGAATTCTGAAGGATTTTGCCTAAAGGGAGAGCAAAGGGCATTCGAAGTCGAGAGCTAAAATCAGGAGAGACAGGAAAGGAGTAGGAAGGAAAAAAGACAAGAAGCAAATGAGAGGAATGGCTACACCAGCACTTCTCCACCTTCATGGACCTTCTCTCGTTGTCATGATCCTGGCAGGCTAAAAGGCTCACCTTTCACATCACACCCCCTCCTCATTAAACTCACAACCATCAGGGCCTCCTAAGTGCTCCCTCAGGGATTTCTGTCCATACAACTCAGGCTTCATGGGTGTTGTGTCTTGAACAATGCAGCAAGTTGGGCAGGCAGGGAGGAGGCTGGTTTTAGGGTAGACCTTTTCTGGGTACACAGGTGCACCTACAAATTCTAGGGGGAGGTTCAATCCAGTGAGTGGAACAATTAGACCATGAGAGACTGTGGTGACAGCAGCAGGTTATAGTCTAGAAAAGCAAATAACAGGGCCTGGCATTTAGTAGATTCTCCATAAGTATCTGTTGATGAGTTGTCCTGCTCTGTGACATCCTGGACAAGAAGGGGGGTACACTGACAAGTGCGTGAGTCTAGGGATATGGAACCCCGAGTTAGGAGATACTAGGAAGTCTGGAACAGTGATCAGCATCAGGTAGGATTCTGCAAATAACTGAATCCCAATCAGTATTTCAGCTCAGAGCCCTGGGATTCAAGACAGCGACCACGTAGGGGAGCAAGCAGAAACATGGTCAGCACTGCAGTACCAGGGACCATGGCCAAACCAGGGCATTTCACTTTTTTATTCATCAACACATCCTGTCCTTCATTTGTTCATTCATCCAACTATCCATCCATTCTTTTCTACATGAAATCTTTCCATAAAAGATAGCATTTGACTTCCCTCTCACTTCCTTCTTCTCCTGCCGTAAATCCTTTGCAGAGAAGTGATTGTTAGTAAGACAGAATAAAGACAGAAAGGTGTGTCAGCACAAAAATACATCAAAGATTTACTAAGAAAGTTGGTCAATATTAGGAATCAAAATGCTGATTTGGCTTTGAATGTTGATGTTCCACTCTGAAGAACTGGAAGACCCTCAAGCTTTATAGATTTACTGCTGCCCCTTCAGGTTGAAGCAGAGATTCTGAGCAGAGGAGGAGGATGTATAGGCAGGAAGTGGGTGTAAAAAAAGAAGGGGATAGACAAGGGGGGAAGAAAGGCCCTGGATCCCAAATATCTGTATCCGTTGGACTCTGGCATGGGGGATGGCAACATGAGAAAATAAACGTTTCAGATCATCTTTATGTGTGCTCAGAAATAAAAAGGATTTTCATTTTGAGGATAAGAAATACCGACAAGTTATCCTGGTATTTTGTTCAAACTAAGACCAACCTTTCCTAGGCCCTGGGGACACCAACATTGATTAAGATACAGTCCCTGCTCTGGGAGTCCCTCACATTCTAAGGGAGACGGCAGACAAGCAGACCTAGACCTACCCTAGGTCTACCCTAGAGCAACGTGATGGAGGATAGTTGTGTTGATAAGGTGGGCATTGCATCCAGACTTGGACTTTCAAGAAGACTTCCCAGAGGAGGTGTGGTGGCTGAGAGGCTGAATTTTGAAAGAAAGGTTGGAGTTATTCAGACAAAGAAGTAACAAGAGTTGTAGGCAGTAGGAAAAGAGCCAGGGCATGAAACGCTGGTGGTGGTGGTTAGAGAAGAGGTATGAGCAGGAAGGAGAGAGGTGGTAGGGCAAGAACTAGGTCAGGAAGGATCTTGTATGACAGGATAAGAGTTTAAACTTTATTCTGACTGCTACCGAGAGCCATTTGAGGAATATTCTGCAGAACTGTGATCTTAAGTCACCAAGATGGAACTACTGGAATTTCTTGGATGCCTCCAACCGTTTACCTCTGGGTCCTAGGCTCTCATGTCTGGCCTGAAACTCATGCAGCCTTTGGCTTCATCCTGTGCCTTGGGAGCAAGGACTCACACCCCTGGCCCAGAGGATGGGCTCATTTCCATGACGTTGGGCCACTGGGTGGAGCTTCACTAGGTGGGGCCTTCCAGAAATGAGCTGTACACCCATGATGTCAGAGGGGTGGCACATGGGGAATGGAGTGGGGCGTAACCGCTGCTATCACTGTCCTCCCTCTTTCCTCCTGAGAAATTACAAATCCCTCCCCAGGATGCTGATCAAAGAGTCCTTGCACTTCTGGAGCAATTCAACCTTTTGTAAAACCCAAATTACTTCTGGAAACTGTAGGATTGTGAAAAGACCTCAAGCTTTGTAGTGAAGTTGATCTAGATTTGGATCCTGGCTCTGTTACAAGCTGTGAGACCTTAAGCAAGTTAATTACTTTCTCTGAGTCTTAGTTCTTTATCTATAAGGTGGAGATAACAATGCCTCTCTCACAGGGTTATTAGGAGCATCACAGAAGAAAATATTTGTAATTATCTTTGGCAGTATTATATTAGTTCTGTCCCCAGAGAATTTTCTTCTCGTGGAGTTTTGCTCTTTTATTGGTCATTCAGGGCTCACTCAGTTCAGCTGTTCTGCCCTAGTAAAAGAATTAGGGAAGTATTATTTGAAAACACGGATGCCATTGGCCAAACTGAAAAAATGTGGCTCATCTTGAATTCGTTGGTAAATTACACTAAGTCAGGCACCACGAATTTATGAAGTGGGAGTGCAAAGAGCTTTGGACTCAAGGTACAAGTCCTGAGCTCCTATTTCTGTCTATGCCCTTGGCCAAGTCCCCCCTCTGGAAAATGAGGTCCTTTCCGATCCCTTCCAGTCTTGATGGTCTCCAGAACAAGCTAATAAATGATGAGACTCCAATGAGTCATGCTTATGGGGGAAACAGGAGATGAAGCACCAAAGGGTGTCCCTCTTTCTTTGTTTATGTAAGTTCTGTGCATTTCCACGCAGGCCTGCAGCTAAGAAGAAATTCTTCCATGGGAAAAGAGTTAAGAAGTTCACACTCCAAGGATGAATCATAAAATATTCCAAGAATGTCAGAGAGAAATATGACCTACCCCAGGGGACCCCCAGGGGGAGTGAGAGAGGTGAGCAACTGAAGTTGCCACACTCTGAGTCTGGTGCTTTCTCCAGTCTGATTTTAAAGAGATTAACATGATGCAATGCCAGGATGGGACTTCTCTCCACCTGTCTCTATCCCTGTCCTCTGGATACAGAAGTCCTTTCCAGGGCCAACCCATTGACGCTATCTTTGGAATCAGACATCTGGATTCAAAACCCAATTCTGCCACTTACTGTGTGATTTTGGCCAAGTGAATTCATCTCTGAGCTTCAATTTCTTTACCTGTCCAAAAGAAATACACATATCTATGCCCCAAGATTTTTTAAAGGACTGAATGAAATAACATAATAAAGCCTTTAGCCTAGTATCCTAGGAGAGACTCCATCAATGGCGGTTAATATCTTAAGAAAAGGCAGCTGGGTGGAGTGGCCACGTGCTGCATGCATTGCTCAGGCCCTCTCTGAATCACCCTGGGTCTCAATGGATGAATACAAATTATGAGGTTGGTTTGGTTTCCAAGCATAGATCTAGAGGTCTCTAAAGTATGGGGAGGGGAAGCAGAGACTTCTTCCAGCAACATAAAGGGAGAAAGAGAGCTTCCAAGAAGCCGAGTGGCCAGAGGAGCAGGCCTGGCTAGCCGCCTGAACGTGGACCTGCAGCTGGGCCGATACTGGGAGGGTGGGGCTCTGAGGGGTGTGGTAAGCCCGATGGGATTCATTCAGTAATCATTCAACAACTCTCTGCTGGGCACCTACTATGTGTTAGCCCCTGGTTCTGGAAACTAGAGACACAGAAGAGAACAAGTCATTGCCTCTGCCTTCTTAAAGCTGACATGTTAATGGAGGAACAGAAGTTAAACAAAAATAATTAACTGATATCTTTCAGGTAGTATGTATTTCCCTGATTCAGACAAATTAATCTCAGGTTTCTGAAGGGAGGCAGAAGGGCTGGCAGGGGCCCACAGGTTGGCAGCAGTCTCTGTCCCCAGGAGGGCAGTGTCCACAGTTGGCAGCAGGAGCGATTCACCGTTACTGGGGTTGAAAGCACAGGTTCAGAAGTCAGACAGCCAAGGATGACACCTCACTCCACCAATTTCAAACTCTGGGCCTTGGGCGCATTACTTAACCTCTGGGGGCTTTAGTCTCCTGCTATGTAAAAGAGATGAAAACACAATTACCTTTGGGGTTGCTATGAGTTTTAAATGAGATGATAGATACAAGGTCTTAGCAAGCACCTAGCTCAGAGTAAATGCTCAATAAAGGTGAACCATTAATTAGACTGTTATTATCCTATTAATTAGCATGACCAGAATGTATGGGTTCATCTGAAATGGATTCCTACAAGAAACAGCAATGGGGTGCATGCACAAGGAACCCCATGACTAGGGCAGGAGCTCTGTCCTGGATCTAGCAATGAGTGGGAGAAAGCAGAGGGCACTTGGGGTGAACATGAAGAGGGAAAGAAAGTGGGACTCCAGTGGTCAATGCCAAGTATGGAACCTAGGCACATTTGGCAGCAGAGCAAAAATAAAGAAGAATTTTCAGACAACCTGAGGTACAAAGAGAAAGTCAGGATTCAAGCCAAAGAGTAGCTAGTAATATCTCATCTTGACTGAACACTTCCATGTGCCAAGCCCTGTGTGTTTGCTATACCGTTTAATAATTCAGCGTTCTCTGTGGTAGGTATTATTATCCTTTATTTTACAGATGAGGAAACTAAGACTCAAAGAGATTGTAACTTACCGAAAGTCAACCAGCCAGCAAATGTTCTTAAACCTGGATTTGAATCCAGAGGTATCTAATGCCAAAGCCCATGTTCTCAGACATAAGGCCATTCTGTTTTTCCCAAACCCACTTGGCCTGCTTTAGTCAGGATGGCTACCTTCATTCAACTGACAAACATTTATTAAGCATCCACATTGTGCTAGCCATATGCCACAGACTGACCTGAGCTAAAGTCCTCAATAACTCTGAGAAGTATGCAAAGAAGGACGTGCAATTGAAGGAGTCCTGCTTGGAAAATGTACAGATCTTTGTGACTAGTAAAGGGACAGTTTCTGACAGCTCGATTCCTCAAAACGTACCTCAAAGGCCACCTAGCTCATGTTTTGGCATGTTGTATTGCACTGAAAATGGTTTTGCAGAATGAATCTGGGTCTCTGAGTCAGAAGACCTGTTGCAGGTCTTGGACATGTCATTTAGCCTACCAGAGCCTCAGTGTCCTCCATTGCAAAACCAGAATTTAAGACTAGAAGCCTAAAAAGACCCTTCTGGGATGACAGAAGGACTTTTGGCCTTGAATTAAAATCTTTGAGCTTCAAGGGAGAGCAGCCAAATGGTGGAACAGAAAGACACTGAGCTTACCTCTTCTCATGAACACACCAAAATCACAACTATTTGCAGAACAACCATTGATGAAAAAGACTGGAACCTACTAGAAAAGATCTTCTACAGCTAAAGACGTAAAGAAGGAACCACAACAAGATGGGTAGGAAGGGCAGACTCATGATACAGTCAAGTCTCATACCCCCAGGTGGGTGACCCACAAACTGGAGAACAATTATATCACAGACGTTCTCCTGCAGGAGTGAGTTCTGAGCCCCACGTCAGGCTCCCCAGCCCAGGGCTCCTGTACTGGGAAGATAAGTCTCCAGGGCATTTGGCTTTGAAGTCTAGTGGGCCTTAGTTTCAGGAGTCCCACAGGACTGGGGGAAATAGAGACTTCACTCTTAAGGGCACATACAAAATCTCACACACTCTGGGACCCAGGGCAAAAGCAGTAATTTGACAGGAGCTTGGGCCAGACCTACCTGCTGGTGTTGGACAGTCTCTTGGAGAGGTGGGGGTCAGCTATGGCTCACCCTTGGGACATAGACACTGGTGGCAGCCATTCCTGGGAGCTCTTTCTATCATGTGCATGATGGTGCTGGTGGGCACCATTGTGGAATCCTCCCTTAGATCATTCATGCCAAGACCTAGCTCCAACCCAACAGCCTGTAAGTGCCAGTGCTGGGACTCCTCAGGCTAAGCAACTAACTGGGCAGGGACACAGCCTCACCCATCAGCAGACAGGTTGCCTAAAGATCTTCTGAGCCCACACCTGCCTCTGGACATGGCCCTGCCCACCAGAGGTCCCAGGACCCAGCTCCACCCACCACTGGTTAGCCACCAGCTCCAGAATCTCCTGAGCCCTGGCTCTGCCCTCCAGGAAGCCTGCTCCAGCCTCTGGACCAGCCTCACTCACCAGAGGGCAGACACCAAATGCAAGAAAACCACAATCTGGCAGCCTGCTGACAGCAGAGCAGACCCTGCCCTGGAACCAGCTGGGCCACGGCCCTGCCCACTAGCAGGCCAACACAAGCTTTGAGACACCCCAAACCCCATATCCAACTGCGTCAGGAGCCAGCCCCACACCCCCACCAGATCTGACACCAGGGATTCCTGGGCCCTGCAACCAGACTGATAGACGTGGCTCTGCCTGACAGCAGATCTGTCCGGCATTAACCCTAGGACCTGGTTTCACACACCAGTGGGCGGGCACCAGCTCCGGAGTCTTCTGAACCCTGACTCCACCCACCAGTGAGCCAGCACTAGCCCCGGGGCCTCCTGGGGTTCTGCAGTCAGCCACCTTGAGACCTGGCCCTGCCAACAAGCAGCTGGCAGCCTCTGTATAAAGCAAGGCCTGGCAACCAACCAGACTGGAGGCCAACCAAGCCTACCAGACTGTTTACATAGTCAGCCTAACACAACAGAAGGACCCATGAAGCCCTCACAGGGGAACCCCTGGAGCACATAGCTTGGGTAACAAGAGGGGAGTGCACTGCTGGGACGCATAGGATATCTCCTACGGAAGACCACCTCTCCAAGCCTGGGAAATGTAATTAACCTACCAGATACCTAAAAATACAAACAGCAACTTAGGCAAAATGAGGTGACAGAGTAACATGTTCCAGATGAAGGAACAAGACAAAATGCCAGAAGAAAAAGTAAGTGAAGTGGAGACAGACAATCTACCCAAGAAAGAGTTCAGGGTAGTGATCATAAAGATGATCAAAGAACTCAGGAGAAGAACAGATGCACAGAGTGAGAAGTTAGAATTTTTTAGCAAAGAGTTAGAAAAGATAAAGAACAACCAAACAGAGATGAAGAATAAAATAACTGAAAGGAAAAATACACTAGAAGGAATCAACAGTAGACTAAATGATACAGAGGAATGGATCAGGGAGCTGGAAGACAGAGTATTGGAAATCACTGCTGCTCTACAGAAAAAAAGAAAAAAGAATGAAAAGAAATGAGGACAGCTTAAGCGACCTCTGGGACAACATTAAGCACACTAATATTCATATTATATGGGGTTGCAGAAGGAGAAGAGAGAGAAACAGGCTGAGAACATATTTTAATAGATAATAGCTAAAAACTTCCTGGGAATTCCCTGGCAGTTCAGTGGTTAGGACTCAACACTCTCACTGCCAGGGCCCTGGGTTCAATCTCTGGTTGGGGAACTAAGATCTCGCAAGCTGTGTGACACGGCAAAAAAACAAAACAAAAAAACAAAACAAATAGCTGCAAACTTCCCTAACCTGGGAAAGGAAACAGTCATCCAAGTCTAGGAAGTTCAGAGAGTCCCCTACAGGATTAACCCAAAGAGGAACACACAAAGACATAATGTAATCAAAATGTCAAAACTTAAAGGTAAAAAGAGAATCTTAAAAGCAGCAAGGGAAAAGCAACAAATAACATGCAAGGGAACTCCCAGAAGACAATCAGCTGACTTTTCAGCAGAAACTGTGCAGGCCAGAAGGGAGTGGCATGATATATTCAAAGTGATGAAAGGGAAAAACCTACAGTCTAGAATACTCTACCCAGCAAGGCTCTCATTCAGATTTGATAGAGAGATCAAAAGCTTTACAGACAAGCAAAAGCTAAAAGAGTTCAGTACCACCAAACCAGCTTTACAAGAAATATTAAAGGAACTTCTCTAAGTGAAAAAGAAAAGGCCACAACTAGAAACATGAAAATTACAAAATGAAAAAGCTCATCAGTAAAGGCAAACATACAGTAAAGTTAGCAAATTGTCTACATACAAAGCTAATAGGAAGGTTAAAAAACAAAAGTAGAAAAATAATCTATATCCACAATAATCAGTTAAGGGATACACAAGTTACATGTAAAATATGATATCAAAAGAAGTAATCATGAGGGGAGGAGAGTACAAATGCAGGGTTTTAAAAATGCATTTGAAATTAAGAGATCAGCAACTTAAAACAATCATGCATCTATACAGATGGCTATATAAAAACCTTATGCTAACCACAAACCAGAAACCTATAATAGACATATGCACAAAAAAGAAAAAGGAATCCAGATATAACACTAAAGATAGTCATCAAATCACGAGAGAAGAGAACAAAATAAGAAGGGAAAAAAATGTTCTACAAAAACAACCTCAAAACAATTAACAAAACGGCAATAAAAACATACATATCAATAATTACATCAATACAAAAATACAAAAATACAAAAATGGATACAAAAATGTATATGCTGCCTACAGGAGAGTCACTTCAGATCTACAGACATACACAGACTGAAAGTGAGGAGATGGAAAAAGGTATTCCATGCAAATGGAAGTCAAAAGAAAGCCCGAGTTGCAATACTTATATCAGACAAAATAGACTTTAAAATAGACAGCTACAAGAGACAAAGAAGGACACTACATAATGATCAAGGGATCAATCCAGGAAGAAGATATATAATTGTAAATATATAAGCACCCAACACAGGAGCACCTCAATATATAAGGCAAATATTAGCAGACATAAAGGGGAAAATGGACAGTAACACAATAACAGTAGGAGACTTTAACACTCCACTTACATCAATGGACAGATCATACAGATAGAAAGTCAATAGGAAAACACTGATCTTAAATGACACATTAGATCAGATTGAGATTGACTTAATTAATATATATAGATATACACACAAAAAAAGAAAAAGGAATCCAGATATTCCATCTGAAAGCAGCAGAATACACATTCTTTTCAAGTGCACAGGGAACATTCTCCAGAATAGATCACATGCTAAGCCTAAAAACAAGCCTTGGTAAATTTTAAAAAATTGAAATAAAATCAAACATCTTTTCTGACCACAATACTATGAGACTAGAAATCAACTACAAGAAAAAAAAAATGCAACAAACACAAACATGTGGAGGCTAAACAGTATGCTACTAAATAATCAATGGATCAATGAAGAAACTAAAGGGAAATCAAAAAACACTTGGAGACAAAGGAAAACGAAAACACAATAATCCAAAATCCATGGGATGCATCAAAAGCAGTTCTAAGAGGGAAGTTCATAGAGATACAAGCTTACCTCAGAAAACAAAAATCTCAAATAACAACCTAACCTTACACCTAAAGAACTAGAGAAAGAAGAACAAACAAAACTCAAAGTTAGTAAGAGAAAAGAAATCATAAAAATCAGAGCAGAAATAAGTGAAATAGAGAATAAAAAAAAAAAAAGAAAATATCAATGAAACTAAAAGCTGGTTCTTTGAAAAGATAAACAAAAGTGATAAGCCTTTAGCCAGACTCAAGAAAAAAAGGGAGAGGGCCCAAATCAATAAAATCAGAAATGTAAAAGGAAAAGTTACAACCCACACTACAGAAATACAAAAGACCATGAGACTACTATGAACAACTATATGCCAATAAAATGAACAGCCTAGAAGACATGGACAAATTCTTAGAAATGTACAATCTAAAATATGAACAGACCAATTATCAGTAATGAAACTGAATCAGTAATAAAAAAGACTCACAACAAACAAACGCCCAGAACCAGATGGCTTCACGGATGAATTCTACCAAACATTTAGAAAAGTGTTAACACCCATCCTTCTCAAACTCTTCCAAAAAATTGCAGAGGAAGGAACACTCCCAAACTCATTCTACAAGGCCACAAACACCCTGATACCAAAACCAGACAGAGATACTACAAAAAAAGAAAAGTACAGACCAATATCACTGATCAACATAGATGCAAAAATCCTCAACAAAATACCAGCAAACAGAATCCAACAACACATTAAAAGGATCACACACCACGATCAAGTGGGATTTATCCCAGGGATACAGGATTTTTCAATATCCACAAATCATTCAGTGTGAAACACCACATTAACAAATTGAAAAATAAAAACCATATGATCATCTCAACAGATACAGAAAAAGCTTTTGACAAAATTCAACATCCATTTATGATAAAATTCTCCAGAAATCGGGTATAGAGGGAACATACCTCAACATAATAAAGGCCATATATGACAAACCCACAGCTAACATCATACTCAATGGTGAAAAGCTGAAAGCACTTCCTCTAAGATCAGGCACAAGACAAGGATGCCCACTCTCACCACTTTTGTTCAACATAGTATTGGAAGTTCTAGCCACAACAATCAGATAAGAAAAAGAAATAAAAAGGAATCCAAATTGGAAAGGAAAAAGTAAAACTGTCACTGTTTGCAGATGACATGATACTATACATAGAAAATCCTAAATACACTACCAGAAGACTAGTAGAGGTCATTAATGAATTATGTAAAATTGTTGGATACAAAATTAATATACAGAAATCTGTTGCATTGCTATACACTAACAACAAATTATTGGAAAGAGAAATTAAGGAAACAATCCCATTTACCATCACACCAAAAAGAATAAAATACCTAGGAATAAACCTACCTAAGGAGGTAAAAGACCTACAGTACAAACAGATGGAAAGATGTACCATGTTCTTGGATTGGAAGAATTGTTATTGTTAAAATGACCATACTACAGATTGAATGCAATCTACAGATTCAAGGCAATCTACAGATTCAATGCAATACCTATCAAAACACCAAGGGTATTTTTAACAGAACTAGAACAAATAATTTTAAAATTTGAATGGAAACAAAAGACCCTGAATAGCCAAAACAACCTTGAGAAATAAGAACAGAGCTGGAGAAATTATGCTTCTGGACTTCAGACTATACTATAAAGCTACAGTGATCAAAACAGTATGATATTGGCACAAGAACAGATACATAGATCAATAGAACAGAATAGAAAGTCCAGAAATAAACCCACACACTTATGGTCAATTAATCTATGACAAAGGAGGCAAGAATATACAATGGAGAAAAGATAGTCTTTTCAAGTGGTGTTGGGAAAACTGGACAGCTACATGTAAAGGAATGAAATTAGAACATTCTCTAACACCATATACAAAAATAAACTCAAAATGGATTAAAGACCTAACTGTAAGACTGGAAATCATACAATTCCTAGAGGGAAACATAGGCAGAACACTGACAGAAACCGTAGCAAATTTTTTTTGGATCTGTCCTTTAAAGCAAAGGAAATAAAAGCAAAAATAAACAAATGGGACCTAATGAAGCTTAAATTTTGCAGAGCAAAGAAAACCGTAGACAAAATGAAAAGACAATCTACTGAATGGCAGAAAATATTTGCAAATGATATGACCAATAAGGGGTTAATATCCAAAATATATAAACAGCTAATACAACTCAACATCAAAAAAACAAACAACCTGATTAAAAAATGGGCAGAAGACCTGAAAAGACTTTTTTTCCAAAGAGGACATGCAGATGGCCAATGGGCACATGAAAAAGATGGCCAACATCACTAATCATCAGGGAAATACAAATCAAAACCACAATGAGATATCACATCTGTCAGAATGGCTATCATCAAAAAAACACAAATAACAAATGTTTTGAAGAAAAGGGAATCCTTGAACACTGTTGATGGGAATGTAAATTAGTGCAGCCACTATGGAAAACAGTATGAAGGTTTCTCAAAAAACTAAAAACAGAACTACCATATGACCCAGCAATTCCACTCCTGGGTATATATCTGAAAAAAACAAAAACACTAATTCAAAAAAATACATGAACCCCAATGTCCATAGCAGCATTATTTACAATTGCCAAGATATGGAAGCAACCTAAGTGTCCATCAGCAGATGAATGGATAAAGAAGCTGTATATACAATGGATATATATACAACAGAATACTACTCAGCCATAAAAAAGAATGAAATTTTGCCATTTGCAACAACATGGATGGACTTGGAGAGTATTAGGCTAAGTATAAGTCAGAAAGAGAAAGACAAATTCTGTATGATATCACTTATATGTGGAATCTAAAACATACAACAAACTAGTGAATATAACAAAAAAGAAACAGACCCACAGATATAGAGAACAAACTAGCAGCTACTAGTAGGGTGAGGGAAAGGGGGAGGGGCTATACAGGTATAGGGGATTAAGAGGTACAAACTATTTATGTATAAAATAAGTTACAAGGATATATTGTACAACACAGGGAATACAGTCAATATTTTATAAAAACTATAAATGAAGTATAACCTTTAAAAATTGTGAATCACTATACTGTATACCTGTAACATATATAATATTGTACAGCAACCATACTTCAATAAAAAAATAAATAAAATAAAATAAAATCGTTGAGCTCAAATCCCACCTCTACTGCAAGTCTACTCTGTGAATTTTGGTGATTCAACCTCCTATACCCACCCCATCCCACATCCTGCGTTTCTTTGTTAAACAGAGGTAATTGATTAATCCACATTCAATGAATCTTTCAAGTGGTGGCTGTTTCCTCCCCCACATTCTTGCATCATGGGGATGAGACTGGAGATTGATTAGGTGTCTTCCTTCTTACATCCAGCCCATTGTCCCATGCCTCTCTAAAAATTCACCAGCTTAGGAGCTCATCAGACACCTGACAGCTGGGAGAATGAGTGCCTGATCTGGGGGTACAGCACTACAGTTGTACCACTCAGCTCTACTTGCTTTGAATAATAAGTTCAACTTAACTGAATAGCTCCTCTCGGAGCCTGTTTTCTTTTCCCAGTGAAACGTATGAGAGGAAAATTAGTGGGATGAACTAGTCCCTGCCACTGCAGTTGGTCTCCTGGAGGCAACAGATTTGCCCTGGTCATCATGTCCTTCCTGTCCATTTACTATTAAAATTGGTCACTGGAGTACCAGAAGATGCCCCCGTGATCCCCCTGGGTGTCAAACCAATCCCTCCATGCCCCCATTGTATAATAGCAGCCCCACCTCCTGCTGATGATCAGAATCAATGAACTCTAAGTGGTGATTCCTTTCCTTGCCTGCTGGTCTTTTGACATAAAAAGCCCAAGGTGACCAGGAGGTAGAGATAGCTTAAAGTTTATTGGGATTCTTAGAGTGCATCCTGGTGGAAGTATTCTTTTGGGAGCCAGTGCCTCTAAATCCACAAAGTCCAGAGCTGTGGGGATTAAAACACAGATTCTCCAAGTGCATCACTAGGAGCCATGGTAGATAAGACACTCTTACTTCTACTCCTTTGTTCCTGGACCCCTGAATTCTACCTATTGGGGACACAGCACCATATAGTGGTCATTGATGTAGCATGTTTACTGCATCCTGGAAGATAGTGTCCATCTTTGCAAGGTGCCATTTCAAGGCTGGCACTTTAGACGCTTCTTCAAAAGGCCATTCCATCACTCTATCAGGGGGCAGCTTGTGGATTATACAATATATGATAGGACCAATGGACCTCATCATATGTCACGCCTTATGTCCTTTGTCGTAAAGTGGATTCCCTGGTGTAATGTGATATTAAGCACAGTAGACTCTCTTATTAATGGATTGAACACTCTGTAATCTTTGGATGGTGGTCCTGGCCAAAGACTTGCAAGTAGAAAAGGCAAACCTATACCCAGAATATGTGCCACCAAGTGACCCCTACTATTTGAGGAATCTATCATCCCCACTGCTATCAGGGAGCCTAGTTCTGTGATATTATCTTCTACAATTAGCTCAGACCCCAGTAGGACAGGCAACTAAGCTTCTCAATAATGCTTGTTCTCCTCTGTCCAAATCATTCCCTTTTGTGTTGGTAAACTGAGTGTCCTCCCACAAAACATGATTAATTGGTGAGTTTTCTAGCCTTTCCTGTATGTTCACTCTAATATGCCCACTTCTTTTGATCCCTTCTTCCACCATCTGCCATGGCCATTCTGTTGATTCTACTTTACCCAGTGTTGGTTAACACTTTTTTTGAAGCTTCTGGGATCCATTGTATCATCTCCTGAGGTTTTCCCCAGGATATTAAATCTTATTTCACAGGATAGTATTATACAAATGAACTATCATTTATCCTACTTTATGTCCTGCTTTCCTTGATCCATCACTCTTTGGAGGCAGGTCCAAATGCACTCTCCCAGCTCTTGCTGGTTTGTGTTGTGTAGGTCTTTCAGCTCCTTCAGGGTATAGGCCCTCTCCTTCTTCAGCAGGCCTAGCACTCCATCAGACTGGTTATATTAGGACTTGATGTATTTTCTGGTCTGGAGGCCATGAGGAGAGGTGGAGATGGATCCCTGTTGGGGGGATTTTGTCTTGAAAGTCAAAACTGCACTATTTCTATAAGCCAAGAGGGCTCAGAGATATGTTGGGTCCTAAGGTTTTCACATGCAATCAACCTAGGTGTCCCCACCCCAAGTCTCAGGATTCTTTTCCTTCCCAATCAAGGGCTTACCCCTGCTTTAGCTCGCTCACCGTGGTTGAGAATTCAATCTTCTCTAAAGCTCTGCTACCTTTATAATTAAGTTCTGGGACTGAGACTCAATGTTTTTTCTGCCCTCTGCCTGTATTAAATGAAAGTCCGTCTGTATGCTGACAAGGAGGACCTCTGACTCACATTTTGTCATAAATTGGTGATTAATCACCCCAGTCTTTCATACCTTTTTCCAATGTGTTAATTATACTTAACCATCTGATTCCTTTGTCCTTATAATTACTCTTTCCCATAAACCTCTTAAATGGTTGAGATATTGCATGGCTAGTGCATTCCTTTCCATTGGTATCCCATTCACCACTAATTGAAGTGTTAACAATTGTATTGTCAGGGCTATTAGGGCTCTACATATCACCAGCGATAGGGTATTCATTGCCTTTCAGGATGCCCATTCAGTTAGCCCCCACTGAGACAAGGGGTCAGGTCTTTGTAACCCTGCATCAACAAGTCATTGGATGTGAACTGCCCCTAGAGAGTGGGTGCAAAATGTGATCAAGGTAGCTCCTTTAGTTGAGGGGCAGTTCCAGGGGAGAGGTGCAAATGTGAGCCGCCAGCTGCTTCCAGAAGCCAGGGGACTGAAAACCTTCATCCTGATATGGGCCACTCAATACAACATTCTCTACAATAACTTGAAATTATAGGAACAGTCTTACCACCATCATTCACACTGCAAGTGAATGTCAAATGCCATCTTACCAGTAAGGCCTCTCCCTGGCACTCTGCTCCTCTCACTCTGTTTCCTTTTTCTCCATAGCACTTATCTCCATCTGAAACTCTGGTTTATTATTTATCTCCTACTGTCAGATTGTATACTCGAGACTTAGGGTACCCACTACCAAGAAGAGGATCTGGCACAAGACAGACCCCCAACAAATAGAAATGAAATAACAAATATTTATATAAACCTGCTCTGTGCATCTCACTGGAACTGATGTGAGGACTAAAATCTCCAATGTGTAGGAATCTAGCTCACAGTATACACTTAATACAAATAAATAATATAAAAAAATATAAATGTAAGTAAAGAAACGTTTGTGAATATATGCCTTTATATATGGCCTTGGGATAAGGAAAGGACCTTTCTTCTTTGAGGAAAGATACTGCAATTTGAGCAATTCAGCAGCATGGAACAGAGACTGAACTCCTTATCCAGAGCTTAAGGGCAGGCCTTTGACTCTCTGTAAGGTAGGGAGATTTAAGACTAGCTTTTATTTCTTCCAGCACCAGCATTTAATTGCAGACTTAACAGGGTCTGAGGTCTATGAAAGATTCGCCTTGTTTCTCTGAATGTGTACATTATTTACCATAGAGTCTATAAAATATTTACCTTTTTCTCAGCCGACTGCACCCTGCTCAGCCTTAACTACCTCACTGCTGCTCAAAGCTGATCAAATAGGTGGCTGGCATCTCTCCAGAAATGGATGGAGTGAGCAGCTGGAAAGGAACCACATTTGATGCATTTGTCAGAGCATATAGCAGTCAAGGGTGTTGAAAGCCTTTCTGAAGGTACTAGGGAGAGATGTGGGTCTTTAATCCCTTCCCACTTCTAACTACCTACCTACATCTATTCAGGGTGCACTTATATAACAGCTACTGTCAGCTAGAGGTCTTGAGAAGATGGATGGGAGGAACACACATTCCTATGTCCTTGTTGGAGAAGACAAGCCCGATGATAAAGAATCACGGCAAGGAGAACACCCAGATATTGGGCTAACTCTCCATATGACCAGAGTGTCCAAAGCACATGGCCTTATGAACTAGATTTCTAGGTTGAAATTCCACCTTACTCCCTCACTTATGAGCGTATAACCCTGGACAAATTGCCTAACTTCTGGTTGCCTCAGTTTCCTCAGGACATTAATAGTCCCAATTTCATGGGGTTACTAAGCATACAGTACCTGACACATAGAAAGCACTCAATAAAGGTTAGAGATGAGAAGAAAGGGGGGGACAATCCTAAGGATAGCTCTACGTGGTAAATATGTTATGATTCTCACTTTATAGATGAGGAACTGAGATTTAGAAAATTTAGTACTTTGCCAAAATTTACTTTTAAGTGGAAGAGCCAGGATTCAAGCTCATGTCTGCCTAATTCCAAAGACTCTACTTATAATCACTGCTTACACAAACACACACACACACGCACACATTCATACATAAGAAAACATGGCATAATCATCATGTGTACCACAGCTTCAGTGATACTACCAACCAACCTTCAATGAGATGAGATTTTCTTGCTATTTGTCCTTATAGCACCTCTTTCACTACAGTCATCATGATTGTAATAATTTATCAATTTGATCATTATTTGCTACAGTCTGGGTCCCTCCCTAAACTGTATGCAGACAGGTGCTTGTATTTATCATGTATTCCCAGTGCCTTGATGAATATTTCATACACACTGTCATTTAATTTCCACAATAATGTTAAGATGTAAGCAATATTTTTCTCCCATTTTATTGCTAATGAAACTGAGGCTCAAAGAAACCAAATAACTCATAGAAGAACCCACAGCTAAAAATAGGAGAACCCAGCTCAATCTATTCCAAAGCCCATGCCCCTCTACTGGGCCATACTCTCCCCCAAAGGAAGGAAGAAGCCAGTGTTCAAGGGTAGAGGAACAAATTTCTACATATTAAGTGCCACCATGGCAAGCATCATACTGAAATTCATTATCCACGCTATCTCTTTTACTCCTCAAGACAAATTAATGTTCAAAACAAGATTGTTTTCTAAGACAAGTTTTTTTTGCAGACCCAGATGCAATCCCTGCTGGGCTGAGCTGGTGTGGGGGGAAGAGGAGGCTAGCACTGAGCATGAAGTGACTGGCGAAAACTGACAAGGCTACAAAGCCCTTCAGTGTAGCTTTGCTCCAATACTTCACGTTCAAAGAATAAGGCCAGCTCAGTTGGGGCTCAGGCAAAGGCCAAGTTCAGGAGCTCAGTCCTGGCAAGGTGGGGTGAGGGAGGGATCAGGAGATAAGTCAGATGCTTTGACCCCATCATTTTGACTCTGACTCATACGGCACTACCTGTGTGCTATACTAATGCTCTTTCTCTTATGCTTTTAAAAAAGAAAATACAGGTACCATTGATCTTCTTCATCTTTTATGTTCAATTGCTGGTTGATTCTTAATGAACACTACTGGTAGAAGTACTTGGCACAAAACAAAGTTGATAATGATAAAACCACACATAGTATAATGTGTTACTGACTACCAGTTAACAGAAATATCAACTCTTCTTAAATAAGAATAGATTTTCAAACTGAATTTTATAGAATTAATGTTCACAAAAGTAAATTGGCAGTGGCAGAAGCTATAATCAGTTCAACTGAACATGGAAAAAATAATGATTGATTAATATAATACTCATTTTACAATTCACAAAGAAATATTTGATTCTAATAAAATTTCAGTGGGGGCTTCCCTGGTGACACAGTGGTTAAGAATCCGCCTGCCAATGCTGGGGACACGGGTTCAAGCCCTGGTCTGGGAATATCCCACATGCTGCGGAGCAACCAAGCCTGTGCACCACAACTACTGAGCCTGTGCTCTAGAGCCCGCGAGCCACAACTACTGAGCCCGCATGCCAGAACTACTGAGGCCCGCGCGCCTAGAGCCCGTGCTCCACAACAAGAGAAGCCACCGCAATGAGAAGCCCGCGCACCACAACAAAGAGTAGCCCCCACTCACCACAACTAGAGAAAGCCCGTGCACAGCAACGAAGACCCAATGCAGCCAAAAATAAATAAATAAAATTAAAAAATTTCAGTGGGACAGTCAGAAATAGTGAATTGTGCTGTACAGAAATTCAATCAAAATTATAAACTGGCTCAATAGAATTTTCTCCAGAAAACAAATTTTTGGATCAACATGAGTACAATTTTGATGAAAATAGTTGTTTCATATAGTAACAGCTTAAACAACTTTTGGGTCAAATGCAAGGTCTCTGAATATCTTATTCATCTTACCCAGGGTCTGGTGCTGCGTTGGGGGCCTTACTTAATGTTATCTCTTATCCTTACGACAACCCTTTGTTATAGGATAGCAATCCCCCGGTTTTCAGATAAGGAAACAAACCAGAAAAGGTAAGCAATTTGCCCAGGGTAGCCCATGATTTAGTACCAGGGCCAGGATTATTTGTTGATTAAAACAGAATAGTCTCATGGAATAATGGTCACCTGGACCTCCCTTCCTAGATTTCAGGACATTTTGCAAGGGGTGGAGGTACCTCTTTATTTCTTGGCCTCTCCAGAAAGGCAGGTGTGGCTGTGCCACTTTTCAGGTGGAAATGTTGAGACCTCAGGAGAGAAATGCACTAGCCTAAAGCTTCACATTGTATGAAGGGTTTGAGCTTTCCCTGATCCCCAATCCACCATTCTCCTTACTTGATGAAATGACCTGCATTATAATGCTATCTCTAGAGGGGTGGGATAGGGAGGGTGGGAGGGAGGGAGACGCAAGAGGGAGGAGACACAGGGATATATATATACGTATAGCTGATTCACTTTGTTATACAGCAGAAACTCACACACCATTGTAAAGCAATTATACTCCAATAAACATGTTAAAAAAATAATAATAAAATAAAATAAAACAGATAACTAATAAGGAAAAAAAAAAAAGTAACTAGAAGCAGGGAGCTCTCTACTCCAAGAAGGGTAGAGTTGTATGGAATGTAAAGTGATTCATTCAGGGCTGATAGTATTCAGGGAATTTTGTCTCCCCACCAACCCCCATCCCCCAAAGTAAAACTATCCATCAAAGATACCCGAATTAATACATCTTTCAAAGAACAGCCCATGGTCCCTGCACTCGTTATTCAACACTCAGACAGTGAAGGGAAGGAGCCTAAGCTGGTCACTTGCAACATATTAATATCAATGTCTTCTGTTATCACTGGTTTCTCCACGAAGCAGATTTCTCCTATCTGTTCAACAGCTATCTAAACTGGGGGTTCATGAGGAAAAGAACTAAACACATTTCAGGTCTCTGGGGAAAGAAATTAAATGTTTCTATTATGATTTCCATTTTTTTAAATCCAAATCAATAAAATCATACTGAACCTTATTTCACGTTCCTGGCATGACACCTTAGTGTCCTGTGATGAAGAAGCAATTTTATAGGACAACTTAGGGGATCACCTGCCCTGGTTCAGGAGATCACCAGACCTTTCAGTTTTAAAACTGAACACAGTGTCAGGCAAATCTGGATGGTTGACCACCCTACTTGTTCACTACTGTATTATCAATACTAGCAACCATGCTAGTACCTGGTGTGTAATGACCCTCTGCTACTCCCACTAGAGTTCTCAGTGCCTTGATTTCTTTCCCTGTAGAATGGGAACAAAGGGGGCTAATACTTGTCCCGTCTCATTCACAGTGTTATTGTTCTATATAGTAATGTTGAGGAAGGATTGTTACTGTTATTTTTTTAACTTATTACATCTAGTAAAGTAAAAGAGAATTTAAATAATCTCTGAAAAATGCTATCCAGAGTGTCAGCTTTTTGAGACCGGAACAATGTTTTACTGTATTATGGCGTGCAGCACAGTGCCTGGCAGAAAAGATGCTCAAAAACCTAGTCGGATGAATAAAAGAATGAATAAGTGGATAGTTAGATGAATAACTACATGAATGAACATAAAGGGATTAAATTAACTCATTTCATAGGATTATTTTCAGAGACAGAAGTTTAATCCAACCCCTGCATTTTTCAGAGCCCACATACAAACAACAAATTCTTGATAGGATTAAGATTAAAACTGGGTCATTTCAATATACTAAAATATGGTAAAAAAAAAAAAATCTCAATTAACTGTACTCATTTTCCCCAATGATATTTTTTTTCCCCAGCACCAGAAACTTTAATTCAACCTGTAGTTTACAGCTCTTCTTTCAACAGAAGCCTGAGGGCTTGTCTAACAGCAGAGCACTTGGGTTTGAATCCCACCTCACATCTACTCTCTGCTCTTATACCCAGATATTGATAAGCTTCAGAGATGGCTTCAGAGAAAGACCTGAGAAGCTGGAGGGGGTTATCCAGGAGCCCAGGTCATCGAAAGACATTAGCATCAGTATCAAGAAATTGCAAGTTGTACCAGAAGCCTGACCAAAGCAAGCTAGAAATCTCAACCTGCTTCCATCTTTTCTTCTACGTTGCTTTTCCAAATCCAATCTCCTTCTAGGCCCCCCGTCAAATTTCTCCTCTTGTCTCTTTGGCTTCTGTCATAGTTAAGACTCCATTAGACTCTGAGTAACTTGAGGACAAGGACCTACTTTATTCATCTCTAGATTCCAGCACTTAGCAAAGTGCCTTGTAGCATAGGAGCTCAAGAGGCATAAGAATGAATAAATGAATTTAATGCCTAAAAGTTCCAGTAGTACCCCAAATTACAACATCTGTGCCTAGCTTGAAGTGTGGTTTTGAGAAATGTTAAATAAATGTGTGAAATAATGAATAAATGATTGATATGAATGACTACTATTAATGGACTATTGATTATGTGCCAGGCACTGGCTAGGAACATTTTGTATGCTATCTTATTTAATCCTTTCAATCATTTTCTCTGTAGTGCTTAGCACTATCTAACATACCATATATTTTAACTTATTTACCTTGTCTACTATCAGTCTCCTCCGCAAGAATTTAACCTCCACAAGGCCCTAAATCTTTGTCTATTTTGTTCACTGCTGCTTCCCCTGCTTAGAAGAGTGCTGGTACCAAGTTTATATTCAGTAAATATTCATGGTATGAATATTGAATAAATATTACTATCCTTACCTTGCATAGAAAAAGCTAAATTTAGTGATGCTAAGAAAAAAATCCCTGATCTTGCGTCAGACATTCCAAGTCTTGCACGCTTTCACTGAAAACTGGTCACACATTGTGATGTAGGTAATATCATTATTCTAGCAGGGTGGACACTGAGACTCAGGAAGATAGGATCCCCGGCTCGAATCAGAGAACAGTTCACCTAATAAAGGGCTGGGTCACAATTCAAACCCTAGTTCGTGTGGCCTCAAAACTCTTGCTCTTGCCATGACCTCAATCCACCTTGCAATGAGAAGGCAACCCATCCCTGAATTAGAATATTCACGGGAAGGTGTTGCACACCTAGAAAAAATTGAGAGACCCCATTACAACCCAAGTCAATTTAGAAAGACCCCATTGAACAAAGAGCATCCTTTTAACATTAACAGTGCAATAAATGCTGAATGCAGGAGATTAGAAAAAAGTTATTCGGAGGAGAAAGACATGCCAATAACTTGAGCTCTTAATGAGATGCCCACCGCATCTAGGACGAAGCAGTTTCCCAGAGGATTATTTGATGTGGAAGGAATAGTAAGCAGCTCTTTAGTGGCACCCAGACACATCCTCTCACATACACACCTGCTCAGGGCTCAGTGAAGACAGTGTGTAAATGTCTGGAATATTACATAAAAGCTGTCTGCCCAACCAGTCAAAGCTATTAAAATCCATCTTGCTGAAACGAACCCTGAGAGCAGGTCAAACAAATCTAATTTTTATTGTTCCTTAAGGAGATGACTGTGTCAGAGACAAAGGAGAGAGGCAGGAGGCCAGTTAGAAAGAAAAAAAAAAAAACCCTAAGAGGCCTTAAAAAATTAAATGTTCAAAAGAACCATGGCAGGCAAGATAAATGATATATTACAGTGCTGGTTTAAACCTAATTGATGACTAATGTTGTAATGCATCTGAACCTACACTGATCTATTATCCGTCTGGTTCAGGATGAAGGGACACTGGGAGGAGAAAAATTGCTAACTGTTTTAACCTGATGGAACTTTAAAAAAATAACCAGCCCAGTTACTTTAAAAGATAAATGGCTCGGTGGTGACCTCCTAATGTATATTAGGGTCTTGCAATGCAAAATCAAATGTTAATTAAATAGAATCCAGTGCAGGAACGGTGCAGAAAGAGCGTGGTTTAGAGCCCAAGAGGCCATAGGGAATTGTGTTGTCGGGTTTCAAAGAAACTACCAGTGGAGAGGCAGTAATGGCAGACCACATAGGAGTAATTGAAAAAAATCAGATGTACACACAAACACCATCTAGATAACACCTACATAAAAGTTATACAGAGTAGCCTGTGGGCACAGTTAAATCACAGTCATTGGAAGGGCAGGGTTACCAACAGAGTTGCTTAAATTCACTGAGGTGGATCAGAGAGGCTTTATTTTCTTGATCTGTTACAACACAACCTCAACATAACCCTCAGAAAACAAAACAATGAAAGACGTAAGAATACGTCAAAAGGATTCAAGAGCCAACTTGAAATGGCTCCAGATGGCCAAGTCTAGGATAATGTTAGCCACAAAAGAGTGAATGTAATAAATTGTAACCAAAGACTAAAATAAGAGTCAATGAGCTCATACTGATATTAATAAATGAATATATGAATGAAAGAATGAATGGATGAATGAATGAGTGAAGAGAAGGATCTACTAGTTAGATCTACTAGGAGGATCTACTAGTTGGATCTACTCTAAATCTTGTTAGAGTAGATCCAACTAGTAAGTGTGTAAGATATGAAGGAAATAGAAAGGCATCATTTCACAATCAGCAAGATAATAACTGTTTCAGGCAAAAACCTGTAATAGATTCTAAAATTAGTGAGCAAAAAATGTGAGAAACAGAATATTTATATGTTTCCACAGTATCTCCACTTTGAAGACAGCTGGACCAAGGGACCACAGTTACCACCAGTAATGGTGCAGATGGACATCATGTGCCTCCTGTTAAAATGCACTGAGAACACCACAGTGGTATTCTTGATAGAAATGCATAACCAGAACTTAATCATGAGGAAATATCAGACAAACTGAAGAAAATTTTGACCAGAAATTGACTAGTCAGTTCTCCTCAAAGGTATCAAGGTTGTGTATCTAGTATCAAGTCAAAGAATGACTCAGGAAGTATTCCATATTAAAGGAGATCAAGGAGATATGGCAATGAAACACAACCTGTGAGGCTGGGTTGGATGCCAGACCAGAAAAACAGACATCTGTGGGACAACTGGAGACGTTTGCATTAGGTCTGTGGATTAGATACCAACACTGTATCAATGTTCCTCTCATATATTTGATAGTTATACAATGGTTATTTGGAAAAAAAGTTAACATTTGGGGAATTAGAGTAAAATACAGACTTTCTTTGTTCTAATTTTGAAACTCTTTTGTAAGTCTGAAATTATTTCAAAATGAAAAGTTAAAAAAAATTAATACATAGAATGCCATCATTGCACTTTCTCTGAGGAATTATACCTAGAACAAGCCATTCTCCTCAGAGGTGGGGAGAGCTACCACAAAAGCCTGTAGGTCCTTGCTCAATTGGGAAAGGAAAGAACCAAGAGCAGAAAGAGGTGATCATTTTGATCAAGTTCATCAGAAAGGGTTAGATACCTACAAGGCATGGGCAACCACAGAACAGTTTTGCCTGGCTTGCTCATGCCCAGGATGGTATCTGACCCTTTAGGTGCAGGGGTTGCAAATGGGTACACTGAGAACAGTTCTCTACTGACTGTGGCTTAGGAGAGGGAATCATTGTTAACAACTGTAATAATAATTACACCATTTAATTTGCACCTACTGAGTTAGTCTTTGTGCTAATGTCCTTAATATATTATCTAATCTAAGATGTATAAAAGCCCATGAGAGAGGTACTGTCCACATTTTAACAAATGGGAGAAGACATATTTGTTTTCTAAAACAGACTTGTTTCACTAAAAGAGAGATTTAGCAGTATTGTTAAAATGACCATACTACCCAAGGCAATCTATAGATTCAATGTAATCTCTATCAAATTACCAATGACATTTTTCACAGAACTAGAACAAATAATTTTTAAATTTGTATGGAAACACAAAAGAGCCCAAATAGCCAAAGCAATCCTGAGAAAGAAGAATGGAGCTGGAAGAATCAGGCTCCCTGACTTCAGACTATACTACAAAGCTACAGTCATCAAAATAGTATGGTACTGGGACAAAAACAGAAACATAGATCAATGGAATAGGGTAGAAAGCCCAGAAATAAACCCACACTTATGGTCAATTAAACTATGACAAAGGAGGCAAGAATATACAATGGAGAAAAGACAGTCTCTTCAACAAGTGTTGTTGGGAAAACTAGATAGCTACATGTAAAAGAAAAGAAATTAGAACATTCTCTAACACCATACACAAAAATAAACTCAAAATGGATTAAAGACCTAACTGTAAGACCAGATACTATAAAACTCCTAGAGGAAAACATAGGCAGAACACTCTTTGACATAAATTGCAGCAATATTTTTTTGGATCCGTCTCCTAGGGTAATGGAAATAAAAGCAAAAATAAACAAATGGGACCTAGTTAAACTTAAAAGCTTTTGCACAGCAAGGGAACCATAAAGGAAACAAAAAGATAACCTATGGAATGGGAGAAAATATTTGCAAATGATGCAACTGACAAGGGATTAATTTCCAAAATATACAAACAGCTCATACAGCTCAATATTAAAAAAACAAACAACCCAATTTAAAAAATGGGCAGAAGTTCTAAATAGACATTTCTCCAAAGAAGACATACAGATGGACAACAGGCACATGAAAATGTGCTCAACATAGCTAATTATTAAAGAAATGCAAATCAAAACTAAAATGAGGTATCACCTTACACCAGTCAGAATGGCTATCATCAAAAATTCTACAAATAGGTTCAGGGAACTCTACTCAGTGTTCTGTGGTGACCTAAGTGGGAAGGAAATCCAAAAAAGAGGGGCTATATGTATACATATAGCTGATTCACTTTGCTGTACAGTAGAAACTAACACAACATTGTAAAGCAACTATACTCCAGTGTAAATTAATTTAAAAAAACGTTTAAGAGAAAAGAAAAAGTCTACAAATAATAAGTTCTGGAGAGAGTGGGGAAAAAAGGTGCCCTCCTACACTGTTGGTGGGAATGTAAATTGGTACAGCCACTATGGAGATCAGTATGGAGGTTCCTTAAAAACTAAAAATAGAGTTACCATATGATCCAGCAATCCCATTCCTGGGCATATATCCAGAGAAAACTATAATTTGAAAAGATACATGCTTCTTGAGGTGAGATTGAATTGCTATAAACTTCCCTCTTAGAACTGCTTTTGCTGCGTCCCATAGGTTTTGGGTCATCGTGTTTTTGTTGTCATTTGTTTCTATGTATTTTTTTATTTCTTCTTTGATTTCTTCAGTGATCTCTTGGTTATTTAGTAGTGCACTGTTTAGCCTCCATGTATTGGTGTTTTTTACAGTTTTGTTTTTTTTTCCCTGTAATTGATTTCCAATCTCATAGCGTTGTGGTCAGAAAAGATGCTTGATTTCAATTTTCTTAAATTTTCCAAGGCTTGATTTGTGACCCAAGATGTGATCTATCCTGGAGAATGTTCCATGTGCACTTGAGAAGAAAGTGTATTCTGCCACTTTCAGGTGGAATGTTCTATAAATATCAATTAAATCTATCTGGTCTCTTGTGTCATCCAAAGCTTGTGTTTCCTTATTTACTTTCTGTTTGGATGATCTGTCCATTGGTGTAAGTGGGGTGTTAAAGTCCCCTACTATTATATACAATGGAATATTACTCAGCCATAAAAAGAAACGAAATTGAGTATTTGTAGTGAGGTGGGTGGACCTAGAGCCTGTCGTACAGAGTGAAGTAAGTCAGAAAGAGAAAAACAAATACTGTATGCTAATATATATATATGGAATCTAAAAAAAAAAATGGTACTGATGAACCTAGTGGCAGGGCAGGAATAAAGACATAGACATAGAGAATGCACTTGAGGACATGGGGGGGTGGGGGAAGCTGGGGCAAAGTGAGAGTAGCATCGACATATATACACTACCAAATGTAAAATAGTTAGCTAGTGGGAAGCAGCAGCATAGCACAGGGAGATCAGCTCAGTGCTTTGCGATGACCTAGAGGGGTGGGATAGGGAGGGTGGGAGGGAGGCTCAAGGGGGAGGGGATATGGGGATGTATATGTGCATGTGGCTGATTCACTTTGTTGTGTGACAGAGGCTAGTGCAGTATTGTGGAGCAGATATACTCCAATAAAGATCTATTTAAAAAACCAAAAAAACCCACCAAAACAAAACAAAACAAAAAAGATACATGCACCCCAATGTACATAGCAGCACTATTTACAATGGCCAAGACATGGAAGCAACCTAAGTGTCCATCAAAAGATGAATGGATAAAGATGTGGTATACACAATTCAACAAATGATACAAATGAACTTATTTACAAAACAGAAATAGGCTTGCAGACATAGAAAACAAACTTATGGTTACCAAAGGGAAAAGGGGGAAGGGATAAATTAGGAGTTTGGGATTAAAATATACACAATACAATATATAAAATAGATAACCAACAAGGACCTACTGTATAGCATAGGGAACTATACTCACTGTCTTGTAATAACCGATAATGGAAAAGAATCTAAAAAAGAAAAAAAAAAAATATCTGAATCACTGCTGCACACCTGAAACTAACAGTACGTTAGAAATCAACTATATTTCAATAAAAATTAAAAAAAAAATAAAAGAGATTTATCAATTTGGCAATGGATGGAAGTGATAACTCCATAGTCTATGCTTATTATTCTTAACCCTGGTATACTCCACAGCCTCAGAAAGAGTGCAGAGCCCACTTACCAATGACTTTTTAAAAATTTAACTAGATTTGATCCATAGTTTAGGGTGAAAGTTAAAATGTGAAAAGAAAAAAAAAAAAAACCCAGACGAAGGAATTTCTTAGCCAAGTATACACATATATAGGCAAGAGTGTTGCAGGGTCATTTAATCTACTTAGGACACCTATGATATCTAGCACTTAGGTAGAACTTCACTTGTTTCACAGTGATCATTAATGTGCTAATTGCTAATGATCTTCATCTGTTCTTTTGAGTCAATAAGAATTTAGTGAACATCTTCTTGTGCAAAATATAGTGCTGGGCCTCAAAGGGATAGAAAAATAAAAGTTACCTATTTGGACCTACTGAGGGCAAGCCATGTTAAGATCCATCATAGCAATATTCCTTCCTCTCCTTCTCCCTCCCGCCATCCCCCTCCCACCCTTCTTCTTCTCCTTCTTCCTTCTTCTTCCTTCTTCTATTCCTTTTCCTCCTCCTCCTCCTCCTCCTTTTTCCTCTTCTCCTCCCCCCTTCCCCCTTGTCTTTCTCCTCCTCTCCCTCTCCCTCTCCTCCTTTTTCTTTCAAACTATGGAAGCACAGAAAAGGGAGGAATTCATTTTAACTGGAAGATTTAGGAAGACTTATGGAGTATAAAGCCCTGAGCAGGGTCTTGAACAGGAGGCAAGACTTTAATATGCAGGGATGAGAGAAAAAGCTTTTCAGGCAAGGGACTCATTGGAGCAAAACAATATTGGTGGGGGAAGTTCAAGGACATAAGAACTAGCGTGAGTGGTCAGAGCATGTGTACATGAGATGATAAGGGTAAGGAGGAAAGAGCAAGGGGTAGGAGTGGTGGGACTGCCGAGGGAGGATGTGGCTGATCCTGAAGAAGCCATTAGTTCCCTCAGGAGGGCTCTGCATTTGGCCTTCTGGACCAAAGAATGGTTACTTGTAGGAGGCGTAAGTGATGAATAAGCAGATTCCTTGTCATCATCCAAGACCTGAATCTAATTCGTGAAGGTTAGGCTCAGGAATCTGCATTTACACTCTTGAGAGAGTCTCACAAACACTGAAATGACTCTATGAGACCTCCACCTGGGCACAGGTTGTTATTATTACATTCTTTTTAAAGAAAGGATTATATGTGCTGTTGTCCTTCAAGGTTCTCTGTAATCCAAATTTTTATAATATAAACTGGCTGTCTCTCTGCTTTATAAGAACCAGTAGAGTTTACTCATAAGGGCTCACTTTCCATGATATATTTTGATGGAAGTGGATGATATGAGTGCCCAAAGTTAGGAAAATAAGAACAAACACGCTGGGGAAGAATTACTAGCTTCCCTGTTAGTGCAGGAGCTGACAAACAAGCTCCCCTATACAGAGGCACTGGCTACTTTCCAGGCTGGCCATGACCACTCAAGCTCCCAGACCACTGGCTAGAAAGGTCAAAGTCATATTTTATGAAGCTCAGCTAGTTCAATGAAACATCATGTTGAAAAACCTCAAGTACTCTGTAAACAGATTTCTAGGGTTTTCTTGAAAGGTTTATGAGAACACCATGGCTTAGCACAAAGTTATGTGAGTGAAAGGACCAGAATGCACCGTTGAAGGGATGTGTGTCGCTTTGTAAATCTGTGCCTAGCCACCCAGATAAGAACGCAAGTTTTGGGGTCAGGAAGACCTGGGTCCAAATCACAGGTCTTTCATTTACTAGCTGTGTGCAGAGGCAAGTTACTTAATTCTTCTGAACCTCGGTTTTCTTGGGGCTATAATGCCTAGTTCTCAAGGTTATTTTGAGGGCTGTTCTCTTCCCCCAGATATCTATATGACTCATAACAACATCTCTTTGGGTCTTCACTAAACTGTCCTTCTCAGTGGAGACTTCCCCAAGCTCTATATTTTATGCTGAAAGCAACTCCCTACCTGACCCCAACACTTCTTATCCTCTTCCCATGCTTTAATTTTCTCCTCAGTACTTAATATAATACACTATATATTTTACCATTTTTATCTTCTTTATTTTCTATCTCCAATAGTAACATTTTAACAACAGAAGAGTGGGGATTTTTGCCTGTTGTGATCACTGCTATAACCTCTGTGCCTCGAATAGTACTTGAAACAAAAATAAGTGCTTAATAAATACTTACTGAATGAATGGATGGATGATTAAATGGTTAGTCAATGGGAAGATTCCAGGGCCAGAACTTTTGGTCAGTATGGCTTGATAAGTTCATTCTCCCACTGTCCTTGAGTGCCAAATACCCAGAAATAAGAGACCAACTACAAAAAGGAAAAAACATTAAAAACCTAACTGTGTTATATGAGAGGTTAAAATTAGGAGAAGAAGCTGGTGGAAGGTATTTGGGAACTTTCTGTACTATCTCTGAAACTCTTCTGAGAGTCCAAAAATTATTTTAAAATAAAAGTTAAAAAAAAATAACTGTGGTTGAAAAAAAAAGAAAGATTAGCATCTCTGTGGCCTAGAAATAGAACCAAAACACAGCAATAATCAGGGGCTAAAGGTGTGGCCCACTAGGCTCTTCACCTAGCCCGCCAAGACTGTGGGTAGTTGAATTTCTGGGGCAAGGAGAACCACATGTGGCAGGGACCCAGAGTGAATCTCACAAGCTAAAATTGAGAATCTGGGCAGGACTCTCCAATCCACAAAGGGAGGCTTAAAGTCATACTACCTGTTGTCCAGGGCTATGGTTTGTGTAGTGCTATGGGAAGGAGACAAACAGCTGTGCAACTAGGACTTGGGCCAAGCTATTTGTTATTGGCCCTCTTCTAGACAAGGGTGGAAAAGCAGTATTTGAAAAGATAGTGGATGAGAGTTTTTCAGCATGAAACATAGACCATTGGACTCAGACTGAAACACAAGGAAGGCTAAAGATAAATAAAAATTGAATTGTACTTACATAAAAAGGGCAGAACATCATGGATACCAAGAAAATCTCCAAAGCTACTAGAGAAAAAGGACAGATTGTCTACCACAGAATAACAGTGAGGTGGATGGCAGGTAGCTCATCAGCAGCAATCTCTGCCAGAACTCAATAGATACCTACAAAGTGCTGATGGGGAAAAAGATCTCACCTAGACTTCTATATTCTGTCTTACTATCAATCAAAAGTATTAATATATTAGTTTGCTAGGGTTGCCATAACAAAATACCACACACTGTGTGGCTTAAACAACAGAAATTTATTTTTTCACAGTTCTGGAGGTTGGAAGTCCAAGATCCGGGTATTGGCAGGTTTGATTTCTCCTGAGGCCTCTCTCATTGGCTTGCAGATGGCTGCCTTCATGCTGTGTCCTCACATGGTCTTTCCTCTGTGTACGTAAATTCCTGGTGTCTCTTTTGTGTGTCCAAATTTCCTCCTCATATAAGGACACCGGTCAGATTGGATAAGAGCTCACACTAATGGCCTCATTTTAACTTAATCAACCATTTAAAGGCCCCATTGCCAAATACAGTCACATTCTGACATAGCAGGGGTTAGGGCTTTATCATATGAATGGGGGGGGGGGCACAATTCAATCCATAGCAAAGAGTAAGAGAAATAAAGACATATTCAGATCCACAAAAATTTAGAGCATTTATTACCTATAGACACTTGCTTCAAGAACCATTAAATGCTGTTTATCACTAAGGAGAGAAGAAAATACAAAAAATACTAGAAATACATCCAAAAAGTGGTAATTAAGTTGATTATAAATGAATTAAATTCATCTGTTGAAAGCTAGCGATTATCACATTGGTTTTTTAAGACATCCTGTTACATGAGTCATAAAAGAGACATATCCAAAACACAACGACCCAAAGATTGAAACTAAGTGGATGAAACAAGATATAACAGCCACATATGAATCAAATAAAGCTGGTACAGCAATATTAGAATTAAGCCAAAACAATTTAAGGAAAAAAAAAATTAGTGAAATAAAGAATACTAGATAATAATGAAAAGAAATTCTGCCAAGAAGATGTAAAAACCGTAACTTGTATTTATCTAAAACCTAATAAAAATATATAGAACAAACACTGACATAGCAGATGTGTAATCATGACTGGAAATTTCAGATCATCTCTCTCAGAGATGATTTAACAATCTTGAGTATATATACATTTATACTCACACACAGAGATACATGTAAGTTTATAACATAGAGAATATACATTCCCCTTGAAAGTTCTCTCTGCCTTGTTAATCTGGCATAAGCTTTTCAAACTTCAAGACTGAATCTTACTTGGGTCTCTTGGGAAGAATTAGTCATAACAACTCTGGGTTCCCTTAATATCGTCCACATATCTTCTATAGCACTTATCTTAGTATTTGTAGAAAGGTACTTATTTGTTTCCACTAGACTCTGAGTCCCTTGTTGGCACTGGTGTGTTGTCCATCTCTGCAACTCCAATTCCTGGCACATAATACATGGTTGGTAATTGCCTGTTGAATTAATGAATCCATAGTTTCTGCCCTTGAGAGCTCACAAGGTAGAATAATAAGCAGCTAACATGCATGGGAAAAGTCTAGGTGCTGAGCACTCTTCTAAGTGCCTTACAGGTAGTATCCCATTAGGCATCACAGCATCCCTACAAGGTTAAGTGTTCAGATTATCTCCCTTTACAGATGAGAAAATTGAGACTAGTGAGCTTTTGTGTTGATAACTTGTCCAAAGTCACACAGCTAATAAATGGCAGAACCAGAATTTGGTTCCAAATTCTCTGATTTCGGAGTCTGAGTCCTTCACCATCATATTATGCTACTCATATTTTATATACGAAAACACAATCACTAATAGAAATGGGTACTGGCCAAGCAACCATTGAACTAAATAGTCAATAAATTCAATGCTATTTTGCTGAAAAGATTAGTTGCACAAATTCATATCTTGACAAACTGTAAAGTGACTCCCACATCTTTCCCTTTCCCTCTTCTCTGGAAAGCACTTCTCTCTCCCACTTCTCTGGAAGGATGTCTTGCGTGGGAGATAAGGGAAGAAGTCACGTGGTCCCTTTCCTTGGAGTCCAGCTCCTCTCTGAGGTCATTCCAGAACCCTCCTGGCTACCCTACAATTCTACAGTCTTGGCAGGAATTGCAGAGTGGTGCCCTGTGACTCTCAAATCCATCTGGCTTGATGTTTCTCCGTGTCCTTAATAGGGACAGGAGAGACAAGTGGTACTAAGGGCCCATGTAGACAATTGGGCAGCTGCTTTTTTCTCTATGTTATCGAGAAAGTTCAGCTATAGGTCACTCAATGGATTCTGAGAAAAACCTGGGGTGGAGGGGAGCAAGACAACCATTTGCTTCTCAACCCTCATTATCATGAAAACATTATGAACTATTTTATATTTTTGGTGCCTGGATCATATGGGTCATGAACTAACATATATACACATACAAATACACAGATATACACCATTGACAGCTTTATTCTCACCGAAGTAACAGTCAAGAAGAAAATACTGCTTTATTTGAGGAGATACGTATCAACTCCTCTTGAGTTCTGGAAGCCCTCATGCTCCATCCAGCGTCACTGAGAAATTATTATACAGCTTACATTGCCCATTGTGTCTGTTATACGGTACATTTGACCACAGTTTATGAGACAATTTACCACCGAATAATTTCCCGCCAAATGTGGAAGCTAGAGACAGTTTAATTCATGTCTAACTTCAAAGCTGAAGCAATTGAGGGCTGCAGCTGAGCAGTGAAACAGTTGACAGGGTGAACATTGTAAAGGTTTTGTCTACAAGATTTAGAGTGCAAATTTCTGGCCAGTAATTTAACATCAATGATCCCTTTTAAGAAATCATCTTGAAAAGCTCCTCTGGTTTTCAAGGTAGATCTCTTAAAGTCCCAAAATGGTGAGAGAGATAATAATCAAAATAACAATACTCTGTTTTTTGGTAGAGAGGGTTCGAGTTTTAAAATGTATTAACAATTTAGTCCTAATACGGATTTTGCTAAGGCTTTATTCTCCCCCCAAATTAAAAATGAGAAAAATAAAGTTCCCAGAAAAGAAATGACTTATCTGTGCAAAATCACACAGTTGTTAGGAAGTATTATAGATAAGACTTAAACCTAGATTTTCTTGTCTAATACAACACCCTTCCCTCTATACCAAAGTTTGTCGGTTGTACTTTACTTTGTGGTTATTTTTAACTGCCTTCAGATGTGGATCCCTTAGCCAAAGAGCTAGAATCTCTGCTGTGTTGCACAAGGGAAGGACAGTCAGAAGATAGCTGAGCTGAGAGGGACCTTAGAGACCATCTAGTTCCATATTTTTGCTTTAAGATGAGAAAAGCAAGACCCAGAGAGATGGGGTTATTTATTGAGACGAGACCAGGGTCAGAATCCATCTTTCCTCACCTTTAGCCTTTCTGCTACTCCCTGACACTTCATCAGAAATGTTTCACCTCCAAACTCTTGAAATTGTATTTATTTATTCAATCTACATTTACTCATCACTTGCTATGGGACAATTAAAATGGTTTAGTTACTGAGAACACAGAGATTTATACTACAGAAACTCTTAGTCCTTTAGGGAAGATAGATACATAAACAGTTATAGTTACTATTGGAGGTTTACACAGATGAAATGGATTAGCAAAGAAGGTGTAATTAATTAGGCCTATGCAACAGGGGAAGACCTAACCAAGAAGTAACAGTTGAGTTTTCAAGTAAGAGGAGAAGTTTACTATCCAGATCATGGAGAAAGGGTTTTGCATGAAGAGAGAATTATTTGTGTAAAGGAATTAAGGCTGTGAGAAATCACCAAGAAAAACATGCCAGTCCTTAGGTATGGGTAAGTCACAGGAGACTCAGAGTGACAGGAAAAGAGAGTGGAAAGAACAGTCAGATGAAGGCTTCATATGTCATAGCAAGGAATGAGGACTCTCTCCACAAGGAGATGAGGAACTTTAAAAGCATGGAAGGCAGCAGATTTGATTCACAGACTGACTTTGTTAGGTATTATTATTCCCAATTTTAGAGATGGAGAAACGGGTTCACAGAATAAATAACACGCTCTCATCATCCAATGTGTGTGTGTATGTGTGTGTTAAACAGCCTCAACCAAGACTCGGGTACTCTGAATCCAAATCCCAAGTTCTTTAGACATCATTTTTAAAGGGAGAGACGGAGTCCTGAGGTCCTTCCAAAGATGTACAGCATGGAGAGTACAGAGGCCCCATATGACTCCTTCCCTGATGAAACACCCACCTGACCACTGCTTACTTCCCAGAGCCTGCTTTACTATTGGTCTGTAGAGTTTAGTTTATCTTTCCCCAGCTTCTGAAAAACAAGTGAATGAAGCAACCACAGTTTTCTCTGCTTAAGACCCTTAAGGGTTTGTGTTGACAGGACAGGCAGTAAGATGTAAGAGGAAGAAGGCACTGCTCTCTCCAGCTCTGCCCTCAAAAGAAGAGCTCAGCCAATGCACAAAAGCACTCCACATTCATACTCTCCCTCTCCCTCCTCCCTCCCTGTCTCTCAGATTATTTTGTCTCCAGACTCCTTCCCAAGAATCAGCATGTCAAGCCTGCCCTTTCTACATGATTCTAGGATCCAAACAAATTTTATTTATCCTTTCTGCTCAAAAAATGCATTGATTCTATGTTTCATTTCCTCTGTGATATACTTTCTGCTTTCTGTGGTTATAGAAATGAGAAACAAAGAATCCCAGATCAGAAGAGTTTTAGTAGCAACTCAGTCCAACTGAAGCATCTTTTGTAGCTTTTGTATCTATAGCATCTAGCACAATCATTTGTGGCCAATTCATTGAGAGTTTGTACCTGGCCTACAGTAGACCCTCAATAATTTTTAGTTAAGTTGCCCAAATGCTTGATTTCCTCTCTAGCATCTTGGGTAAAAACTGGAAGAAAAAAAATTATAACAGCCATCTATGTACAGCTGAGCAAATTTCTAAAAATGTAAAAGAATACCATCAAGAAAATAATAATTACCAGGCCAGTCAAGGTCCAGTTAGAAAAACAGAAGCTAGACCCAGTAATTCAATAGAGGGAATTTAATAGGAGAAACTCATTTCATGTGTCTTGGGAGAACTAAAGGTGCAAATGGGATAGAGGAGTAACCCAGCAATTAGCAGGAGCCCACTGTCACCCTTAAGGATGGCAGGACAAAGAAAAGAAATGGTATCAGAACTGAGAAGCAAAGCCACATAGAGGGAGGGGTTGCCAGGGGGAGATGAAACCATTGCAGAATCACAGCCACCCTGGAAATGCTGCCTGAGCGAGCAGAGTACTGCACTAAGGCAGCTATTCAAATAGCCAAGCACATGAAAAAGTATTTGATTTCATTAGTCATAAGGGAAATTCAAGATAAAAACACAATGAGATGCCACCATAAAACCCATCAGAATGGCTAAAATTAATGACTAGCTATATCAAGTGTTATCAAAGATGTGGAGCAACTGGAACTCTCATACATTAATGGTACCATTGTAAACTACTTCAAGCACTTTGGAAAACTGTTTTTCAGTATCAATTAAAACCAAGATGCAGGAATTCCAATACTGGTATTTACTTAAGAGAAATGAAAATACATATCCACTAAAGACATGTACAAAAAAATTTATAGCAACTTTATTCATAATAGACCCAAACTGGAAACAACACAGTTGTCCATCAGCAGGAGAAATGGATTAGCAAATTGTGAAAAATGTGTACAATGGAATAGGACACAGTAATAAGAAAGAACAAACTATTTATATTCACAAAAATGGATGAACGTTATAAACATGAAGCATAATGAAAGAATCAATCACAAAAGACACTATGTGGCTCTATCTACATGAAGTTCTTGAACAGACAAAATTAATCTATGTACATGGAAGTTGGATAGGGATTACTTCTGGGTATGGGTTATTGACAAGGAAGAGGAAAGCAGGAGACCACTGAGATAAAGGAAATGTTCTATAGCTTGATCTGAGTGGCAGTTACATGGGTCTATACATATATGAAAAAATTCATTGAACTAAACACTTAAGATTTGTGCACATTACTGTAAGTAAATTACACATTTTAAAAGTACCAAAATATTCCCTAGGATAAGTAATATGGTAATGTACATCTTTGTGTATAGATCATAACCCACATATCTGTCTACATAAATAGAAGAGGCCACGAAGTATGGTGTTAAGCATGCCAACTCTGAAGTCAGACTGCCTCGGTTTACATTCTAGCTCTGCAAACTACCACATGTGCAAGTGTGGGTGTGGCATGTCAACTCTACTGTTCTTACTTTTTTCCTCATCAATAAAATGGAAATAATAATAGTACCTACCTCATAGGGTTTAATGAGATTTAATTGTCCTAATACACGTAACTCACTTAAAATATTGCCTGTACATACTAAGTATTTGGCTATTGTATTCCGATTCTCCAGAGAAACAGAACGAATAGAAGATTAATTGATTGATTGACTTTTAAATTGTTTTCTTTTCTTTTCTTTTTCTTTTTTTTTAAGGAATTGGCTCATGCAGTATGGTAGCTGCCAAGTCCAAGATCTGCAGTCAGAAAGCTGAAGCCCTAGGAGAGCCAGTGGTGTAGTTCCAGCCTGAACAACAATAGGCTTGAGACCCAGGAAGAGCAGATGTTTCAGTTTGAATCCAAAGGCAGGAGAAAAACAATGCCCCAGCTCAACAATAGTCAGGCAGGACGAGCTCCCTGTTATTCAGGGGAGGGTCGGCCTTTGTTTTCTATTCAGGCCTTCAACTGTTTGAACGAGACCCACCACACTAGCAAGGGAAATCTGCTTTACTCAGTCTGTCAATTTAAATGTTAATCTCCCCAAAACACCCTCACTGAAACACCCAGAATAATGTTTGTCCAAATATCTGGGCACCCTGTGGCCCAGTCAAGTTGACACATAAAATTAACTACTAATAATTAGCTATTATTATTAGTGAAATTCCTGGATTAAGGAATATTGACATATTAAAGGTTCTCCATACACATGTCACACAATATCTTTGAAATGGTTTATACCAGTTTACATTTCAATCACCAGACTACAAGAGGGCCTGGCACACCATTTAATGAAGAAAACTATGTACAGATGTTACAGAATATTAAAAGGAAAGAACAAAGCACTTTGGTTAGGCAATAAGCACCGAGACTTGCAGCTTTAAGGGGAGTGCAAAACCCTGAAGAAGGCTGGATACGGTGATTTAAAACTAACTTGCTCTTAAAAGCTCCTTGTTTCACAGATGTCCTCTTGAAATTACTGTCACCACTTTTGGTACTTGTTCTGCATTTTGAGCCCCACTCCTGTTGACTTGCCTCCCCAGTCCGTCTCCAACTTGGCTACTGCCTACTTGTCATCCTCTTGTCTTGCCCTGGCACTCTTAATACACAGTTTCAGCAACTGCTATCAAGCAGCTTTCTTATACAGATGGTGGAAAAGGGGATTCTAGATAAAGGAATTAGCACAAGCAAAGACAGAGAGGAGAACTTTTATTAAAGGTGAAACATATGTCTACCCCTGGGCTCAGCAATTTCAGTACTCGGTATTTACCATATAAGAAATGAAAGCATATGCTCTAGTGGTGGTAAGAGAGTTTATGGCCTTGAAATTCACGATGCATGGGAGGAAGGGTGTAATAACTCAGAGTCATCTCTCACCTGTCCTACCACTTCATCACCTTCTCCACTCACTCTCCAGTCCCATTCAGTAAAAATTTCTTAATGTTCCTGAATCCTGCTCTGCTTTCTTTTGTCTCTGAACCTTTGCATGTGCTCTTCCCTCAGCTTGGAACACCATTCTTTTTTTTGGCCATGTGGCACAGCATGCGGGATCTTAGTTCCCCAGCCAGGGATCGAACCTGCGCCCCCTGCATTGCAAGTGCAGAGTCTTAACCACTGGACCTGCCAGGGAAGTCCCTGGAACACCATTCTTTTTTTTTTTTTTTTTTTAATAAATTTATTTATTTATTTATTTTTGGCTGTGTTGGGTCTTCGTTGCTGCGCGGGGGCTTTCTCTAGTTGTGGCGAGCGGAGGCTACTCTTCGTTGCAGTGCACAGGCTTCTCATTGTAGTGGCTTCTCTTGTTGCGGAGCACGGGCTCTAGGTGCGTGGGCATCAGTAGTTGTGGCATGTGGGCTCAGTAGTTGTGGCTCACGGGCTCTAGAGTGCAGGCTCAGTAGTTGTGGCGCACGGGCTTAGCTGCTCCGCAGCATGTGGGATCTTCCCGGACCAGGGCTCGAACCCATGTCCCCGGCATTGGCAGGCGGATTCTTAACCACTGAGCCACCAGGGAAACCCTGGAACACCATTCTTAATTGTTATCTGTTGACTGGCTCCTACTGTCCTTAGGGCTCATCTCTTGAGCATAACCATGCCTATATACCTGTAAGTCAGGATGGCTGAGAGAAATGTACATCTCGAGTAACCCTTCAAACTTGGCAGAAACCTAATTAAAGCTTTCAGATGATTCCTCATTGCTTTTAGGATCAAAATCTGGAAACATGTGGCCCAAAACAATCTGGTTCTGATTGCCACCTCAGTCTCATCTCTCAGCACTTCCCCTTCATGCTCCAAGGTCCAAGTATACTGGAAGTCTTTCAGACCCTTGAACTTGACACCCACTGTTGCCTCTGGGCCTTTGCACATGTTCTCTCCCCAACAGGAACACTCCTCTCTCTGCCACTCACTCCTCTAGGTGGCTGACTTCTATTCACCCCCAAGTCTCAACTTAACGGTCACTTTCTCAGGGGAATATTCTGTGGGCCCTAGATTTGATTAGCTATTTCCCCACCCAATCCAAAGCTTCCTCTCTCCTTAAGATAATACTCATTATGCTTTATGGATTATTTACTTTGTCTTTTTCTCACTAGACTAGAAAGCCCATAGGGTGAAAACGGTATTTATTTATTTTACCCTTTCACCTCCAAAGCCAAGAACACTGTCTCCAGCAGCTTTTATCTCTATTATTTACATAGTAGGTACTTCAGTTTATTGGCTAAATAAATGAATGGTGTGGAGGTGTGTGCATGTGTATGCATGTGTACACACACACGTAAGAAACTTTGAACAGTTATAAATGCCAGATGTGTTGGTTAATCTCCATTTACCTTTTCTCCAGACCCATTTGCTGCCCTACTTTGCCCTGCTCTATGCTTTGGGAGGCTGACTCTGTTAAGTTATATCACATTTGCAATCTGGCTTCCAGTTGGATTCAGTCAATGGGAAGCACCAATGGAAAATTAGGAAGCTGAGCAAAGAGAGGCTGGGACATTTCTTCCCGGCTTCCTTCTTGCTTTGGTGCCTTTTCTCCGGCAGCAGCTGTGACCCTCTATGGCTGTAGCCCCTGCTGAGAGGCTGCTCTCCAAGGCTGCAGTTCTTACCAGACTCTAATACACTGTTTCTTCCTCTTGCCCCTTTGGGTCTAGAAGAGATACTGGCTTCTCACTGTTAGTATTCTCAAGGTGCTCCCAAATCCCTTGTTTGCTCCCATCACTCTCTAAGTAGTCCCTTCATTACAGTCTCTTCACTTAAACTATCTGAATGAATCCTGGTTCCTTATTTTCCTCTCCCCTCCCAACTGCCAGCCCTCATTTGGAGGACTCGCTCAGTTGCCTGGCACTTACTATTCTACTTACTGATCTCTCGTCTCCATTGGATGGTGAGTGCCTTGAGGGCAGAGAAAACATCTTATTTATCTCTGCATCCCCAGGGTTTAACACAGCACCTGGTTTATACTAAATACTTAATAATAATTGATTGTTGGTCCCCATCTCATCTGTAAAATTGGACTGAATTATGTCTAAAACCATTTTTAAGTCTTCTCAAGCAAAAGAGGCAAAGAAAAAGTTCTTTTTAGATCTCCCCTCCTGGAAGAGCTGCCCAGGAAGATGCAAACACATTTGTCTTTTTTGGGATGATGTTGAAGCTGTCTCCAGTGGGGCAGATGCCTAAAGAAGCCCATCTTAAGCAATTTATGTTGGAGAAGAGATTTACCGCAAAATATCACAGTTCAGATCAGATTTAATAGAACAATAAATGGCTGCTTAACAAGGACATTTGGTTACTGTTACATTAAGTTTCCTAAGGGACTTTGTTCTGTTCTACTAAAAGGCTGCAAAGGGCTATAAAAGTACAGGCCTTCCAAATTTAATTTTTTAAAAAAATTCAGTCCTTTTTGGAAATTGTTTTTCTTAAGTGACAGTATGAAAACAAGCCTCAAACGTTTTCTTTTCTAGGCACTTCCTTCATGTATTTTGGAGAAAGTTTGGCCTGACTTACAAGGAAACCCCTTAATTGTCCCTTAAAAGTAGAATTGCGTCATTGTGGATAAGATATGGTGTCCAAATAGCTCCCTGGGGGCTGGACGCTTGGAAACTCAGCATGATTTTAATTGTAAGCAGACAATTTGTTTTGGATTGTATGCAGAGCATGAAAATATAACTGCTATAGGATCTAACAACATATAAGAGGATTAAAGTCTAGTATTTCTCCACTGCTTTACTTCTTGGTCCTAGGCATTTTTGCAAGCCAGGAATTCACCGTCTAAAGTTATTCTGTGTCCTTTTGAAAATCTGAAATGTATTAATTATTAGATCCTATCTCCTTGAGAGGCAATGTCAGTCTTGTTCACTCCCATGTCACTGGTGCCTAACATTATTGCCTATGTCATCTGTGCCCAATAAATATACTGCATTTCATCGATTCTAAGACATACTTCTTTTCATAGTTTAACAGCTCTGAAATCAGAATGCCTTATATCATCAATGGCATGTCACAGATTAATTGGCTTTTCCTTTTTCAGTGATACCTAAAATCATGATACCTGTTACAGCTGATGGTATCTTAGACTCAGTGAAATGTGGAATGCCGAATGCCTATGCTGAGCCAGATTCTATGTCAAGTCCTTTAATGCATTTTTCATTATACCTTGTGATAATAACTCTTAAATGTAGGTAGTAATATCTCCATTTGACAGACAAGGCTCAGAGTAGTGCAGTCAATTGTCTAGAGTCACAATTTCTGATAGAGTTGGCCTCAAACCCGAGCATGATTTCCAAAGCCCATAATCTTCCCATTATATTGTGCTGTCTCCCAGTGGAGACTTCAGATAAACGTATTTTAGAAACTATATATGTTAAAATCTGGGATGTTTCATTGCAGCTTTAACTTTCTCTACCCTGGTTATCCTTAATGCAAGCAATGAATGCCATCTCAAAGAACTCTCAAAAGAGATCAAGTTGGATTAATTAGTTTGTATTCTTGGTGATAGAGTAAAAGAAATATTGGAAGTATCCATGGATATCTCATAGCTCCAAGGCTAGGTGAAGGTTGGATATAGCTGGGACTCAGGAACTACTATAACCAGAGACTCCAGGGCTGACAGGACAGTATCTTGTCTCTGCTTCTCTCTGTGTACAGCTTCATTCTTCTCTTTTACTGGAAGTCCATGATTTACACTAAGCAAAACAACGGCCCTTGACAGCTCCAGAGTCATACATCTTAGAGCTTCAGCTAATGAGACAGGTTGAAAGAACTCTTTCTAACCCAAACCTAAAAATCACAAAGCATGGGCTCATTGGCCCAGAGTTCAAGTATCTGCCCTGCTCACCCCTGGAGCTGGAGTCTTGGGTGCTGTCAAACTGGACTCATGTGGCAGGTCCCACGGTAACTATGTGGCTGAAGTTGGAGGACAAGCAGGGCAAGTCCCAGAAAACAACAGTGGTAGGCAAGAAAATCCTCTGATATCTGTTCTACAAAGCCACCAGAGATGTCTGGAAACCATATTTGCAGATGATCAGAGAAGAAGGGCAAAAATATTTCCAGTCGAGGAGATTGGTGGGAAATAGAACTCCAGATGGACCTGGAAGGATGGCTATGATTTGAATGTGTGGAGATGTGAGGGGAGGGCTTTTCAGGTAGGGAAGCAATGTGACAAAAGCGTAGTCTAGTTAGGAGCAGGTCATATAGAAACACAAAGACATAGCTGTAAATTTAATTTAGTGGCATTGAGGAAAATATATAAGAAGATGTGATAAAAGAGACCTGACTTTGTTTGAGGAATGAGGGACAGCTTCCTTGGCAAAGTGATATGTGAGCTGTGATGAGAAGGATGAGTAGACAAAAACAAAGTGAAGACCAGGGATGCTGGAGGGAACACCTCTAGGCAGAAGGAAACATATGTAAAAGATCCTGTGGTGGGGAAACCAAGGCAAGTTTGTGGAACTAGAAGGACCAGCTGCTTCGGATCTCTTTCTGGGTCTCCGTTAAAGCCCACTGAGGGATTCCCTTATGCAAACCTAACCAGGTCATTTACCTGCCTAAAGCTCTTCTACTACTTTCCATCACTTTCCAAATGGCTTACAGTGTGCTTGAGATACTGACCCCTCCATCCCTGGACCAAGCGTCCTCCTCCATTTACTCCACTGTGCCGTAGGGAATAAAATATACTCTAATTTTCTATGTACCATGAGACAAAAGCTGAAAAGCACCAAAGAGAATAAAGTTCAAATATCTAGCTTACAACTTAGTTCTCCTCTCTAATTTCACTGCCAGGCACATCCATCACAATCTTCCAATCTTCACCTCTAAGATATAAGAGACACATATGAGGCTTAATGGGGAACTGGGACAATGTAATTTCCTTCCACTTTCCCTCCCTACTTGCTTTCACAGTAGCATTTATAGGTGCCTTCATGAAACTGATTCCTGAGGATTAGGCTTTTCTCTGCACTCTCTCCTTTTCTATGCATATGAGGCATACAAATTTCTTTAATATTTTCCCCCAGCCCTCCTCCTACCACAGCCCCATCAAACAAAATTGTTTCACACCTCTGTGCCTTTGCACTTCTTCCGTCTTCCTGGAATGCCTTGATCCAAATCCTTTGGAGCCCTAGTGCTGAGGGATATTAATAAGTATTGCAAAAAAAAAAAAAAAATGATTGCATTTGGGAGCAAAGAAGATGAGGAAGCCCTGGCTGACCAGAGTTAAAGGGTGACTTCACCACAGGATTTCTCAGAGCTCTCCGCATGGTGAGTTGCACTGTGAATTTCTAGGAAGGGTAGTTATTTGGGATCCTGGGTTTCCCAAAACTCGTTAACCAAACAGCCATTGTAGGTGGGACTTACATTTCCTCATCCCACAGATGGGATGAGGAAATGTTCCCAAGGTCACAGAGATGGGAATATGAAGAAATATGGGGTTTGGGTTTAGGATGGAGAGAAGTAAAGGAGGAGGAAGAGGGTGAGACAGAGAAGGCAGAGGAGAAAAAGGAGGAAGGGGAGGAGACACCTCTACCAGAATGAAGGCTCCCCTTCAAACCCCAGAGATGTGCCAGATCGTCCCTGCCTACAAGTGATTATTTCCCCCTTGGCTGAGTCCTCCAGGGTTGGGCTGTGTGGGGCATAAAAAATAAGCAAGCAAAGCCACCTCCTGCTGCTACTCAGGGACCCGGTTAATAACCATCCCTAGACAGTGAGGAGTGTGCCCCTCCTTTTTTTGTCAAGGTCCCAGCTGCAAGAAGGATGCTCATTGCTTGCTGTTGGGCTGTGACGATGCCTTTTGCTGCAGCCTTTCCTTCCGTACCTCAAACAATAGCTCTTCACGCTCTGGTCAGAGTTCACTTAAGGAATGAGAGTCAAAAGGCAGATGGCTGTGGCATCATTACTTAATTATTCTACCAGGACTGTACTTTAACCACTTGAACCAACAATACACTAATATTAATAATAATGTTATTGATCAGAGTTACCATAGACTCAGCATCCTTTATGTATCAGGAATAGTGCAAAACAATGTGCATAATGAGTGTTCAAAGAATGGTAGCAGGATTATTATAAATATGCTTTTTTTTTGTCCTTGTAACTGCATGAGCTGCTTCACCAACTTGGGTTGCAATTAAGGTTACATTTTCATGATTAAAAATTAAGATGAGCATGGCTCTGGCTCCCCTCTCTCTTTTTGCTTCCTCTCTTTGAATTGCTTTCCTCATCCAAAAACTCAGTGCTATTTCTAATAACTCTCAAAGGGAGAAAAGGAGGCTTTGGTCCATGTATGAGTGGCTCTTTCTAGCTTCTGACACTACTGCATGGGGTCATCATCACAGTCTGGTCCCGCCTAGTTACCTTCACGCTCACCTCCTGCCTTAGTGCCATTCTTACTATTTTAGACCCTTTCAAAGCTGCAGAGTTTTTTTTTAAGGAAGGACAATACTATCTTCCCAGTGTTATTCTTGGCCAAGGTTGCTCCACATCTGTGCTTCCAACTATCCTCAAAGCATTCCCACCAGCAGAATCACAGGCCACACACTTGACTGAAATGACCCTTCCTTTGCACCTTCTGAGGGCTAATACTGAACCTGGATAATCAGTTCAAAAATTTTTTCATGGGCTGTTTTTTTTCAAGCATCCCTCGGTGTCCTTTTTGCCAGTAGACTTTAGTTGGGCCATCTCTAGTCATTGGAAAGAGCATAACACAGTTGAATATCCAAAGGAGAGTTCAGATCTCAATGTCTTGAGTCTCTGTGCAAATATTCCTACATCCACCCAAGAGATCCACTTCAAATATGAAGGGAGGGAAGCCTCCCAAAGCCACAAATAAAAGGCTTTGTTACAGAATTCCCTCTGGCACTGTGTGCCCACTTGCCTTATGTTTGTGCAACTAAAAAGGGCCACCGTGTGAGAGACTCCTTTCAGATCAAAGGAAGTTGACTCCACTGGTGCCCAGGTTTTCTCCTAGACAGAGAGGCAATTCCTAAATGGCAGCTTACTTAAAAAAAAATGTTTTGGACCCCACTCAGGTACCCCACTACATTTAGGCCACTGTTCTTCCTCTGTCTGGTTTGCTGGCTCTTTCTGTTTCTCCTATGCTCTAAACGTGAGTTCAAAACCCTCTGCTTTTCTCTTTCTCTTGACATCTAAGTTCCAGCTTCAGCATCCACCATGTTGGTGACTCTAAGATTCTCATTTCCTTACCAGAGCTCTGTTGGGTACCTACCTAGAGTCTGGCACTTACATGGTGCCCGATAAATTCCTTATCTCTAAATGCCAAAGGACATCTTCATTTATATAGCCCCTTTCATCAGAAACTAAACCTGTCTACAATTGAGTTTTTCTTCCCATAGAAATTGACCTTCTCCAAGTCCCCTTCTCTTAGTGGTGCCACCGGCTTCTCAACCAAATTTCAAGTCGGTGGGATTATCTTGGTCAATTTCTCCCCTCCACTTGCTGCTCTATTTTGGCCCATTTCCACACTTGTAAAATGGGATAATAATAGTGCCTCCCTCATAGCACCTAGCATAAGAAGGCAATAAATGCTAGCAATTATTATTGTTTATATTCAGGAACCAGAATTACTATATTTGGTGTGACCAGGAACTTGTCATGATCCTCTGAGGATGGATCCCCACTTAAATTGTGGTTCTTAGTGTGATGACGCTGTACACACACTAAGAGGGTTATTATAAAAGGTGTATTACTCACATAATGAGGCTTTCGGGGGAGATCAGAGCGGCTGGCAACTACATCCAAAAATGGCTTGAGAGAGGGCAGGGGCAGGAAACTTGGTTGGGTTTTTATGGTGGTTGGGGGGTGAGGGTTCCCATGCAAGATTTAAACTTCCCACTGGTGCCAAAGGAGGGAGTACTAGGCTTTCTTATCAGCTTGCCCAGATGTGGGGAAGAAGACGAAGGAGAGGGAGGATGAGGCTTAAAAGCATCCAAAAAATGGAGTCAGACTTTATTATAAAGCTGGGGACGTCCCTGGTGGCACAGTTGTTGAGAATCCACCTGCTGGTGCATGGGACACAGGTTCGATCCCTAGTCCGGGAAGATCCCACATGCCATGGAGCACAACTAAGCCCGTGCACCACAACTACTGAGCCTGGGCTCTGGAGCCCATGAGCCACAACTACTGAAGCCCGCACACCTAGAGCCCGTGCTCCGCAGCAAGAGAAGCCACCGCAATGAGAAGCCCACGCACAGCAACGAAGAGCAGCCCCCGCTTGCCGCAACTAGAGAAAGTCCACGTACAGCAACGAAGACCCAACACAGCCAAAAATAAGTGAATTAACTAATAAAAAAAAAATAAAGCTAAAAGGCAGACCTCAGCCAGTCAGCTACCAAATCTTCTCAACTTTTAATTTGAATTCTCTCTAATATGTGCCTCTTCTCTCCCCTCTTATGATCCTGAATGAATGAAGGCTCCAATAACTTTTTCAATTCAAGTAGCACAAAACCTCCTTTCTGGCTTCCCTACCTCTGTTTCTTTGACCTCCTCTTGCCATCTTTGTCCCAGCCACCTTTTTGCTAATGTAATATCTCAAATGTGAGTTTCCTTAAGTGGTACCCCATGTAACTTTTTAAGACATAGTCAGAAAATTCCTTGACACTTTGCCTAAAAAGATGTGGGGTCTATGTCCCCTTCCCTTGACTAATGAGGTACAGCAGAAGTGATGCTATCAACTTCCAAGACTAGGTCAGTAAAGGCCATGCAGCTCTACCTGGTTTTCTTGGAATGCTTGCCTTGGGAAAGCCAGCCACCATCTATGAAGTCTGGCTCCCTGAGACCACCATGCTATAGAGGCTAAATACAGGGGCTTTGATGTATTTGTTTGGGAGGCTATATACAGGGGCTCCTGTTGATAGCTCCAGCTGAGCTCCCAGCCAGCACCCAGCTCAACTGCAGCCTGAGAATGAGCCATCTTGGACACCCAGACCAACCAAGACTATCGCCTACAGCCTCAGAAGACATCCGACTCGAATGGTATGACAGACCCCAAACAAAAACTTCTCAGTAAGCCCTTCCCAAAGTTCCGACCCATGACATTGTGAGTAAATTAAATGGTTGCTGTTTTACGTCACTAACTTTAGGGTAGTTTGTTAAGCGGTAATAATGACTAGAAAACTCTCATTTTTGGCATTAAAAATTTGGACTGTCAAAGTATAATTTTTTAAGAATATCAACAATTATATATGTGGAATCTAAAAAAAGGGTACAAATGAACTTATCCACAAAACAGAAATAGAGTTCCAGATGTAGAAAACAAACTTACGGTTACCAGGGGGTAAGGGGGAGGGAGGGATAAACTGGGAGATTGGGATTTATATAACACACTACTATATATAAAATAGATAACCAGTAAGGACCTACTGTATAGCACAAGCAACTCTACTCAATACTCTGTAATGACCTATATGGGAAAAGAATCTAAAAAAGAGTGGATATATGTATGTGTATAATTGATTCACTTCGCTGTACACCTGAAACTAACACAACATTGTAAATCAACTATATCCCAATAAAAATTTTTTTAAAAAAGAGTATCAACAATTATAAAGTAAGCACAAGCACAAGAGTAATCTAAGTTATTAATGAGGGAACAACAGATTACTAAAAATCATTCACATGTGAGACATGTTTTATGTGCTGAAGAAAGTACATTGGAATAAGACTGCTTGGTTAAACACAAAACTGGTTAATGTTCTACAAGGAAATAAAACCATAATCTTTGGGGTTATTTTTCTTCCAAACAAAAATCATTTACATCTGTCCTGGAAAACAAATCTATAAGTTATTATCTTTCTTCACAGACTCTGGGCCTTAAACAATAGTAAATCATGTGCCAAACATTAGAAAATTAATAATCCTACAGTAGGCCTATTAGATAGTGCTCCAACATGATACTGAAAGAACACACAGCTAAAGTTTTGTCTAAGTTTTCGATAATTTTTCTTACTAGGACCTACACTAGATCTCACCTTTTCCTAAAAGCTTTTTGAAGGTTGAAAACAACGAAGGCACAAATGGAGGAGTAGTGGAGCTTCCGTCTCTGTGGCAGACAGTGGGAAAGAGACATTAATGGGTGGTGATGTTCTAGCACCTTCAAACCACATCATAAAATCACCTGCCTCTTTCTTGTATTGCGGCTGTCATTTAGCTAAATCTGTGGTTTGCAGATATATATGGGTTAAAAAGCTGACTGAGTATTTTGACTTTGGAAATAATGGAACACTTAGTAGTGAGGATGATGTTGGGGGAATGGCCTGAATATCGGGTTTTCAGATTCTAATCCTAAAGTCTTTAGCATAGTGTGTTATATTTAATCTAAGTAGGAGATATTTGTACAGAAAAACAGAACAGGCCCTAGACTAGGAGTCCTTTTTACAAGCCACCATTTACTAGCTGAATCACAAAACCTGGTTTCCTGGTCTGCAAAACTGGGCTAACAGTACTTATTTTCCTAACTCAGAGAGAGTTTTGGAAATGGTACAGCTCTTTTTACAAGAAAAGGATTATTATTATTATTACTATTACTACTATTACTGTTATTACCCAGTTGAGGACACAAACGGGGGAAAGGAGGAAATCCATTCTAGTAGGCTGCTGGGCCTGTCCAAGTAGCTGGCAGAAGTTCTTAGTGCAGCTGACTACTACCCATGGAATTGTCTGAGTGAACAGGATGTTTTGATATATATTGACAGGGGCAGCTCAGGAAATCCCCTCTTCACCCCAGCAGTGACTCACCGGGACTCAGAAAAACCAAAAGTGAGCTGGGGGAGTCTCCTGAGCCTTGAACACACTGGATCGAGAGAAGAACTGGTCCTCCAAGGAAGGGAGGAAGTGCTACTGCAGGCTTTTGATTCGCAGAGAACTGGATTAAACCCTGGCCCTGCCACTATGTGGCCACGTGACAGCAGGAAAGTTTCTTTTCCTCTTTGAGTTTTAGTGTCCTCACCCATAAAGGGAAGATAATAATACCCAGCTCAAAGAGTTGGTGGGAAATTTGAAATTGGAGAGGGAAAAAAAAAAATCAGAGAGTTCTTCATAGAGCAGGTAATCAAAGAAAACCCCCAATCCCCACTGACAGCAGAAAGGCTAAATACATGGTGACATAGCTACACAATAGAAGATACTCAGCAGTGAAAGGAATAAACTACAGCCATATGCACCAGAGGGGGAGAATCTCTGTAATATAATAAATGCAAATGTGTGTATGTATATGTGTGTGTGCATACTGTATATTAAAGGTAGGGAATAAACATTGCAAGAGTCAAGAGAGTTTGGAAAGTGGTTAATTTGGCTGGGGGTAGAGGGAGAAGGAAAGAAGAGGAACACGTGGGTAAACACCAGCGTTCTAGTTCTAATGTTTGCTGGCAGGTTCAATAATATTTTATTTTACTATTAACAATGATGATGGGAGTTTACTCATTGCTAACATGATAAGAGTATATCATGAACTAAGGATTACAATTAATTCAGTTTTTGCAACAACAACACAGAACGGGCACTCAATACATACACCTTCCTGTCTCCTGGTCTCCTTCCTAACCTCCTTCTTATTGAAATTTTTATTTTAAGAGCAAAGCATTTTCTTTGATGTATTTGTTTTCTTCACACTGCATACACAGTCCTTTGTCCCACACGTCTTTAATTAAAGCTAGAAATTATTGGTATAGCTATGCTTAATTGCTTCCATCTTTGGTAACTGTTTTAATTATACAGTTGTCTGCTTCTCTTCTCTATAATGTCTTTTCTAACTTCTATTTCTCACTCATGTTTGTAATATAATAAGGGGGACGTGCAATAAGATATTCAAATAATTGAAAAGAAAATGCTATAGTGCAGACAAGCTAAAGCCAAGACCTCAGAGCCGACACATAAGGCCTTTCACAGTCTTGCACCAAACTCAGACTTAACCCTCAATACACATCCCTTCCAGTCAAACTGAAAGACTTGTTGTTCCCCAACACGTTGTGACTGTCTACACCTCTATGCTGTACCCTTCTCGAATGCCTTTAGCACCATTTTTTTTTTCCCTTGGAAAATTCCTGCTCTTCTTTCAGAACCACACTTAAATGTCACTTTCCCCATGAAGGCTTCCTGAGCACCCCCAGGGAGGTTGTTGCTATCTCTTCTACACTCCTACATTACTTGAAAAATACCGCTACGTTAGCCCTTAACACAGTGATTGTAATTATTTCTTCACACGTAGTTCCCCTACCACTCGAGAGGAGGGACTATACCTCGTTCACCTCAGACGTGTCTGGCGCATTACGGACAAGAAAAGAAAAATGTGTAGGAGTGAGTGAGAGATTGTTATATCAAATATTTCATACCTCCTCTGCTCACAGGCAATTCCTCAACTGACTTGGGAGTGCTAACAAGATCAAATATCCAGCCAGGGAGACTTCTTGGAGAAGGGATTTATCTGGAGCCTTGAAGGATCAGGAAGGATCAGAAATATGGAAAAGGGGATATCTTCTCTGAGGACTCCATCAGTCCCGAGTTGCTGTCTTTCTTGGTCTGCACCCGGAAGACCCATCCCCTTCCTGGTAACAGAGCTCCCGTGAGTCCCAATAAGGGAGATTACTCTCTTGTGAGAGAGTTTCACAGGAAACACACAAACACTTGTGGATTCAACTTTGGGTGGCCTGGAAACAATTTCCAGAGGGGGAAAGTTGTAAGATATTTTTGTATTACTCTTATTTGGTGAAATATGTTCCATCTTCTGCAAGTGTCCATCGATGGAAGGGAAGTTGGTGTAACCGAACTCAGACTACAAAGGAGGTCAGTTAGACAGTGAACACTATAGCAGTCCCTGGTAAGTGATATGTGTGCACATTAGCAAGTACTACAGGCTACCAAGAAAAAATAGTTCGGTGTAGTGACTAAAGAAGAGGATTTGGAACTAGAATTGGGCTCAAGTTCAAGTTTCATCTACCCAGTCAAATATCCTTGGACAAGATACTCAACTTTTTTCATCATTTAGTTTGTCACTGATGACACAGTAAGAAAATTAATTTACCTCACAAGATTGTTGTAAGATCAAATGAGTAAAAACAAGGAGCATATCAGAAGTGTTCAATAAATGGTAGCAATTACTATTATTTAAACTCTGAGTCCGTTTGCTTCGAGAAAGAAAAAAGGTGAGGGGCAGGCAAATGTTACCTACCTCCCAGGAGGTAGGTACATGACGAAGCATTCAGTACAAATATTTAGAATAGTGTTTAGCACATGGCCCAGCATTCAGTGAATATCTGAATTAAGAAGAGAAGAAAGCTTAAAATGAGGAAGTTGATCTAAGATTTTTTCGTATTTTTTTCCAGAGGTGTAATCAGAGACCCTCTTTAACAATCTTAAATAGCTATGAGCAATTTCACCAGGAAAAAAAAAAAAATAATGTATGTATATACTTTAAAATTCTAATAAAATTGTAGTGACCCTCTGAATTCTACTTAAAAAACAGAGTGCTTGGATCCCCAGGTTTAAAATCCCTGGTCTAAATAAAGTTATAAAATATAGGTCAGAGGAAATGGGAACTACACTGTAGATTTTCTTTTCCTTGGTTTTAAATGAGTGGGTCTATTATTCATTTTAAAAACTCTTGTTAACTGAGGCAGGCAGACTGTTAAGTATAAATTAATAAACTCTCTTGGTGAAAGAAAGAGGAACCAGTGGCAAATATTTAATCTTTCCTCTTCGAAGTTGGAGTGGTTTAATCTCTGCCCTTTTTGAGCGTGTTATAGATTTTAATCCCCTTTTGGCCTCTTCTTTTGATTAGAGCTAATGGAATTGTTCCCCCCTTATGTCCTCATTTTCCATTCCTCAACCTGTCTGGACTTTTGCCTCCGAAGGTTAACATCACTATGAAGTAATGTAATCCATCTTTACTAGTTAGACAGATTTATTCAGAGCTCTCTCCCCACAGCTGTCTGTAAGCATGGTGAATCCGACATTCAGAATCGCCCACTGGGGTTGGATATTATATTTGTAGTATCTAAGCCCAAAGCTAAGAAGCAAAGAACCCTCAAAATCCCCACAACTTTAGTGAACTTAGTTTCAATTAATTTGCCTCACTTCAGAGCATTGGAGTTAGCTTTACCAACATTTCTGGGTTGGAGAAAATGTGCAGATTCATAGATTCACAAATATTAAAGTTTAGAAGGCTGTCTAAGGGACAGCACCATTTCTTATGGAGCTTCCCTGTGAAAAGCTTCTCAACAGAGGCCCGGGTAGCTACTATCAATTAGTTGGAAGTACCTTAGGACCAGAGACCTCTTTGCCATTTCTGGTATTCTAGGGAATGCCTTTGGGGAATATTCTTGTCATCATCTCCACACTTGAATCCCTCTTTGGAAGGGGACCTCCTAATAGCCTTTTCCATGGTGGGGCCCTAGAACTTTCTTATATCCAAGAGTCAAAACCGGTCTACCCCGTTGGAACTGACTTCCTTCTTGGGGGAAAAAAACACATCTAGTCCCTCTTCCATTTGACAAACGTTCAGTGAACTGTTTAATTGATTGCTCCACTTACTATTTATTGAGCAGTAACTATATCCTAGGCACTGTGCCAGACACTTGCGGTACTGTGGTGAGCAGGATAGACCCCGGCTCTTATAGAGCTTATATCTCAGCAGGAAAGAGACTTGATGACAACTTTGATTCTTCTGATCTTCAGGCTAAACACTCATAATTTCATAAACACTTGTATGCAGTTCGTTCACAATCCTGCTCAGCCTCCTCTAAATTCGGTCTAATTGGTCTAGGACCCTCTCAAAGGTGGGGCTAAAAAGAACACCATGAGGAAGGCAGGGGAGAGCTTGGCCTATCATGACTATCCTGGATTAACTGCTTTTCCCTGTGAGTCTCTGAAGTTCTCATGATTATCAACCTTCCGTCTGAGTCCCCCCAGCTGCCCTACGGGCTAGGGGATGGGGGCAATGCCTAGACAATCTGAATGACCTGGAATAGCTGTCAGTTTCATTCTGATCTTGGGGCACTCCCACTGTAGGGGTTACTTTGAATTGAGACCATGGACTTCTGGATCAAAGAGATCTGGGTGTAAGTCTCAACTCTGTCACTTACTAACTTAAGCAAGCTGGGCCAACTTTATGGGCATGTGACCCATGCAGTCATGAGGGTAAGGGAAGGGGGGAACCACGCTCAGAAGGAGTCTGAACTTGGTTTAATGCTCTGCTGTCACCGTCTTGAAATTCTTAATGATTTCTCAACATGGGGCCCTGCATTTTTACTTTGCACTAGGCCCCACTAATTATGTAGCTGTAAGCAAGTTATTTAACCTCTCTGAGCTTTCACGTCCTCGCCTAAGACACAGGGATGATGATGATATCTATTCCACAGGTATCTGTGATCTTTACATGAGACAGTGTGCGTACCATGCATATTCCATAGTAAGGGCTACCCCCAACCAGTGTAAGTCAATGGCATTGTTATTTAGAATATCTCTTCTGAATTTATTATCTATGCTGCTAAAGTGAACACTTCTAACTTCTATGTGCCCTTAATTATCCTATTTGTACCTCTTCTACTCTTCTGACTTAATAATACCTGCTTGGGAAAGGGGAGTTAACGTGGTTTTTTTGTTTGTTTGTTTGTTTACTGGGCATCTGATTTTTTTGTTTGCAAATACCACTTCTGCGTAGCTTATGCAAAAGGGAATTTTTGGAATGATAACATGACCTCAAAACAAACAAAAATGATAGTAAGACTGGAGAATCAGGCTTGGAAATGAGTAGGAACTAAGGCAGCTTCACTCCCAGGCAGAACAGTTCTGAAAAGGGTGGAATGCATGAGCTCCTACCATTTTCAGTCTGTGTCACTCTGCTGAAGTTTCAAATTCCAGAGAGAGCATGGCCATGACCTACCTTGGTTCACATGCTCACCCCCAGGCCAGGGAATGGCAGGGCATCTGATTACAGTATGTATCACAGATTGGAGGTGGAGGGGACTCTGCAAAATAAAAATGAGGTGCTAGTAGAAGGGGGACAGTGGTTTGGAAAAATAAAAACAGAACAACAAAATTTCCCCAGAGTGTCTGCTATGTACCCGTCACGCTGCTAGGGTCTTTTGCATAGTATTCATCTGACATTACATTTACCAGCATGAGGTAGGCACTCTGTAGGTATTTGTTGAGTAAGTGAATAATTGAGTGAACTTATTTACCTCTCATACAACTCCTGGAGGTAGGTAACAATAATTTCATTTTACAGAAGAAGAAACTGAGGCTCCGAGAACAGAGTTTGCTCAAAATCACACAATCTACAAGTGGCAGAGTTGAGATTAAAACCTGATTCTGTTTGATTCCAAAGCTTATTTTTGTGCCACTGCATGCTGCCTGCCTTTCTTGGGGTGTCTGTGAGCGACTGTTCTAAACCTCAGGACCTCCTGCAGTGCTGCCCCAAAACACAGGAGCTTGATTCATTATCGTCATTGATGGGTTCTAAAAAGTTTATCTGGGCTGGGAAAAGTTCATTTTGTGATTCTCCACTAATTTCAGAAAGGAAGTGGCGCAAACTCTTTAACCTGGGGCAGGATCTTTCAGTCTCTTCAACATTAAAAGGGTATGATAATGGTGTCTCCTACAAGGTTATTGTGTGATAACTGAGAGGATGTTTGTAAAGCCTTTAGCACAGTTCCTACAACAGAAAGCTCTCAGAAATGACACCTTATCTATAGGCTCCAAAAAGTATAGAGAAACAGGAAGAAAGTGCTGGGGAAGGCATCAGGTTTCAGTATCATATTTCATCAAAGTTAAGTCTCTACCAGCTGAACTCTTAATTTACATATCTCTTAGAAAGAAAAAGCATTGCCAATTAAGTTGTGACAATGCCTTCTTATGATTTCAAGTTTTTTAAAGTTTTATTAATACTGAGAAAATCTCTTGTAGACATAATTAAACATGATTTAGATAATTTTTAATGAAAATCTCTTTTAGACTTCTTTAACATATTTTTCAATCACATATTTCTCTTTTTAAAAAATTTATTGGGCTGCCCTGGTGGAGCAGTGGTTGAGAATCTGCCTGCCAATGCAGGGGACATGGGTTCGAGCCCTGGTCTGGGAAGATCCCACATGCCGTGGAGCAACTAGGTCCGTAAGCCACAACTACTGAGCCTGCGCGTCTGGAGCCTGTGCTCCGCAACAAGAGAGGCCACGATAGTGAGACGTCCGCGCACCGCGATGAAGAGTGGCCCCCACTTGCTGCAACTAGAGAAAGCCCTCGCACAGAAACGAGGACCCAACACAGCCAAAAATTAAAAAATAAATAAATAAATAAATAAATAAAAAATTTATTGAAGTATAGTTGATTTACAATGTGTTAATTTCTGCTGTACAGCATAGTGATTCAGTTATACATACATATATACATACACACACACACGTATATATATATACACACATTCTTTTTCATATTCTTTTCCATTATGGTTTATCACAGGATATTGAAGATAGCTCCCTGTGCTATACAGTTGAACCTTGCTGTTTATCCATTCTATATATAATAGTTTGCATCTGCTAATCCCAAACTCCTAATCCGTCCCTCCTCCGCTCCCCCTCAGCAACCACAAGTCTGTTCTCTAGGTCTGTGAATCTGTTACTGTTTCGTAGATAAGTTCACTTGTGTCATGCTTTAGATTCCACTTATAAGTGATATCATGTGGTATTTGTCTTTCTCTTTCTGACTTACTTCACTTAGATAATCTCTAGGTCCTTCCATGTTGCTGTAAATGGCGTTACGTCACTCGTTTCTATGGCTAAGTAGTACTCCAGTGTATATATATACCACATCTTCTTTATCCCCTCATCTGTTGATGGACATTTAGGCTGCTTCAATGTCAATCACACATTGCTCTTGTGTACATGTAAAAAGGAAAATTTAAGCAAAATACAGTGGTTAAGGTATTCGTAAGACTTCACATTCAGAATGGTTCGTCTCTTCTGAAGCACTTTCCTCTCAGCTGTTGATATGTTTTTCCACACAATATTGTCAACTAAGCCACCAAGAGAGTTGGGGAATGCAGCATTTCTTAAAAGAGTGCTACTCTGCTGTCTTGGAAGTTTCTGTCAAGCCACCAGTACCAATTTGCCAATTTTGATGCTGGTGCTATTTTCTTATTCTACTAGAAGGTACAAATAGAAGGTTTCCAGACAACAACTGGAACTCATATTTGATCCTCCAAAGGACCATAGGTGGTTTGTTGATTAAAACGTCAATGACTGTGGTTGTCCAGTCATTTTGTCCAGGAATGATAACCAAGTACCTCCAGGCAGGCAATGCAACTATGCATTGCTGGAGCCTAGTTATCTGACATCATCGATTGTAAGGCGTGCCCTGATTTCTGTGATGTTAAATGTTACATACGAATGTGCATCTTAGAATACATGAAATAGAGCATTAAGAAAGTTCTGGGAATGAGATGTCCTCAGACCTTTGTTTTATTCCTCGATTTGTCGCAACTAGCTTGTGACTTCACAACTGTCAAGCATTTGAAGAGAACTTAGGTATAATTTTGTTGAATCCTCTCACTTCACAGGTAAGAAAACTGAAGTGCAGAGAAGGGTTGTGACTTAGATCATCCAAGGACACTCTCAGTGGGAAATCCTAACTTCGGTTCCTCTGCCCTGAGCACTCCACTCCACTGACTCCTATGAGAAAAGGGTTATTTCAGAAGAGTACATATCATTGCTGATCCAATGTTGTTCTGTCACTAGAAGCGCCACAAGGTTCTCTAATGGGCATCTATTCTGGGCATTTCCAACTGCTTTAGTCTTCTTGGCCTTTAAGTCCCAAATCAAATGTTCTCTCTTCTGCAACATCTTTTCCAAGAGTCACTCTCAGTCCCCTGTCCCCACCTCCAACTCCCTAGGCAGGTAATTGTTCCAGGTTTTCTGGTTTTACAACACTTACTTCCTGTTCCTCTCATAGAAGTCATCATATTGTTAGATATGAATTTATCTGATTAAAAATTTTTTTTCACATGGAATATTACAAACATACACAAAATAAACAGAATAGTTTAATGAACCTCGATGTACCCATCATCCGGCTTCCACAATTATCAACATCCTGTCATTCCTGATTTTTCTACACTTCCCTAGCACTCTCTACACTCTAAAAATTTTTTCATTTGATGTAAAATTCACATGTAATGAAATGCACAATTACAAATAGAGATGCTCATGTAACCCACACCCCTAGCAAGGTTTTGAGCATTTCCATCACCCCAGAGAGTTTTCTCATATCTTTTCACAGCTAGGCTTCCTTCTAACCTTCAACCTTCCACCCATCAGGCAAACGCAGGTAAGTTTTTTTTCCATCATAAATTATGATGAATTTCACATAAATGCAATCATACAGTGTATGTTCTTGTATGTCTAGCTTCTTTCTCTCAACATAATTTCTATGAGATCCATTCATGTCATTGTATGAATCAGCACTTGATTCTCTTTTATGACTAGTATTCCGTTGTATGGATATATGACTGTTTATCCATTCTCATGTTAATGGACATTTGGGTTGTTTCCAGTTTGGGGTATTAATAATAAAGCTTCTGTGAACATTCATGTACAAATCTTTTTTATAAATATGTATTTCTTTTTCTCTTGGGTTAATACCTAGGAATGAATTGCTGGGTCAAAGTGTAGATATATGCTTTTGGAAAATGGTTCTACCATTTTACATTCCCACCAGGAAAACAGGGGAGGTCCTGGTGCTCCACATTATCTCCAGTATTGATGTCAGTCTCTTTTTAATTCCAGCCATTCTAGACGTTATGAAGTGCTATCTCATTGCAGTTTGAATTTGCATTTCCCTGATAGCTAAAGATGTTGAGCACCTTTTCATGGGTTTATTAGCCATTCATGTGTCTTCCCTTATGAAGTGTCTGTTTAAGCTTTATGCTCATTTTAAAAATTGGGATTTTTAAAAATTATTGCATTGTACTCATTCTTTACATAATCTGGATTAAAATCTTTTCTCAGACATGTATATTTCTTCCCACTCTGTGGCTTGCCTATTGATTGTCTTGTGTCTTTTGATGAAGTTTTATTTTATCACACTTTTTTATTTTGTGGTTATTGCTTTCTGTGTCCTGTACTATTGGCTTACAGGCCACCTCCATCACTAGGCTGTGGGTTCCTAGAGGGAAAGAATATAAATATTTTTATCTTGTGCCCCAGCCTCCAGCACAGAGCCTGACCCATGAGTACTGCACTAAGGCTTCTGGAGGTAGGGAGGAAGACATATATATTCTCCTTCCTGTCTGATATCTCTTTGGGGAATCATCCCCGACTCTCACTATTCAGTCCTGCTGGTACAGGTTCAGAAGCTCAGTTTTTCCGAATCCATCCCTAGGAATGCGCACTTGACTAAAACTGGGCCAATCAAACTTTGTTCAGCATTCTTGCAAGAAATAGGAACATGGAGATACCCTCACCCTCATCTTCCAAGATTTAGGAGGACACTGTAAGGCTAAAGCAATTGCTAGCCATCTTTGCTACCACATGCATTGCTCTTAACTTGAATATGAAGTAAACATGGGAATTAAGAAATGAAAAATGGAGAACAAAAGACCCTTAAAGACATCATTTGAATCCCTGGACCCGGGCTTTCCTAAAGTTCATCTCCCTTCTGAAATGCCCAAGTACATGAGACAATAAATTGCCTTTTGGTTTATTTGTTGTCTATTTAATCAAGCTTGATTTGTATTTTTATTTCTTACAACCAAAAGTCCTGTTTAGTATACTCCTTAACGTTACACAGTTGCCTTCAAGTCCCCGTATCATTTCCATAGCTCCAGAGGTCCTTTGGGAGGTGAAGGAGATGGAGTGGAGACTGATATTTTTAAGTATCTGAAAGTGTATAAACAATAAAACAGGAGTTCTGGTTCTATATATTATGTAGCAGTGTTGAAAGTCACAAATTTTTCATCATGATAAAAACAAAATGAATTACAAGACATATCATGGAAAGACCTGCCACTAATGTGTCTGAGTGTACCCCACTTCCTACTATCATTTTATTTCAACATATTGTCATCAAATATTTGATCAATAAATGAATAAAAAAAATAATCCTCAAAAAGAGAAAATTCTCTTTTAGTAGTGAAATGTTTGTCACATAAAAATTTTGAAAATAGAATTTATCATGTAAAGTTGATAAAGTTGAATTGTTCTGGTTCAAGACGTATGTATGTGTGCATATCTGTGTATGTGTGTGTATATCTGTGTGGTTTATGTGCCTGTGTGTTGTGTTTACGCGTCTATGTATGGATGTGTTTGTCTGTTTATGTCTGTGCAGTGTATAAGTGGCTATGAGACTGTGTGTGTATGTATGTGTATTTGTGTGGCTTGTGTATCTGTGTATCTATAACTGTTTGACTCTGTGTCTGTGTATTTGTGTCTATATTTCTGTGCATTATAGTGCGGTCTAATTTGTATTTGTGTGTGTCTATGTGTGTGTACTCTATGATATATTCTTGTGTCTATGTATATGTCTGTGTGCTCTTTGTATAATGTATATATGTCTCCATGTGTGTTTGTATAAATATGTATATGTGCTTATGTGTAAGTCTGTGGGAATGTTTGTGTGGCTATATGGGTGTATGTGTGTGCGTTGTGCGGTTGGGGGCAGCAAGAGGGCAAAGTTACCACCATCCTATTCTGTACTTTGTGCAAATTAGGAAAATTTGCCCTCTCTGCTGGGGCAGAGCAGCCTCGTAGGCCCAGAGTTTGGCTGGCAGAGTGGGGACGGGGTTTCAGCCCCCACCAGCCCCCTCATCTAGTGTCTTGAAGAAGAGAACAACCTGGCAGGGGAGGGGGGCATTGTGGAAGGCCTGGGAGTCCATTCAGCCTCTTCTTTGCCGTGCAGGCACCTTCCGATAGGATCCAGTCTGAAAAGTACCCAAACTGATGTTCTCTAATGGTTTCCAAATGCCATGATTCTCGAGAAGTGAATGGCAGTGGATACTGCACAGGCTCCAGGGGCCTCCTTTGATTCAGCCCCTGAGGCCTGGAGCATGTATGTCCTAACAGGCCGACTCCCACACCTCCTTTGGCCTTGTCATCATCTCATGGCCCTGGACTCTCTTCTTCCACCTGTTCCCTCATTGTAGAAAAACACTCATTGGAGTTTAGGGTTGCACATTGTTGTCATGGCTCATCACATAGTTTGCACTTTTGTTGAAATGACTCATGGCCAGGAGGCTGTGGGGTTGAAACTAGGCAGCGGTAGGGGAGAAGGATGTACGTGGTGTGGAACTGGTTAGGATGGTGAGGTTTGGGAACTGGAGAGTGGGTGAGCAGCTCACATATGGAAGACAAAGCTGGTGTTGCAGAATGAAACCAGTGAGATTATTAGGACTTGTATTCATCTGAAGCCTTATATCCAACATGAGCATCTCTGCCCACTTTAGCTTCTCAGCAGAAGCTGCCTCTTCGTTTTGGCCTGTGGCGTCTTTTGATAGATGACTTCCGGCAAGTTGCTCTGCCTTTGTGAGCCTTCATTCCTGCAGCAGGAATCTCTACTCCCTCAGGTGCATGGTTGGGAGGAATCACTGTGACACTGCATGTGGAAGTGCAGAGCCAGTGCCCAGTAAATGTTAGCACAGTCTTTCCTTTCTCTTTGTACCCAATACCCCCTCTTCTTCTCACCATGGGTTGCCCCTAGCACTTTCTCTGTGCTTTTAGTATAGCAGCCAGCTCTGGCCCAGCACTTACCAAGTACTCAGTACATAATTGTTGACTGAAGAGATGAAGGAAGGCAGGCAGGCAGGCAGGCAGACAGAGGGCAAGTAATAAAGTAAGTTGGAACATTCCCCCATCTTTGGAAATGAGCTACTGGCATCCTTTAGAGAAGAGAGTTGAATAAACTAATGATTTTGTATACAAAATATGGCTCTAGGTGGTGGTCAGGATGGGGAGCTTGGCAGCCTTTCTGGTCAGTGGTTTCCCCTTACTGACCATCTGTTGGGTCTCCAGTGAACTATTTCAGTTATTTTCCTCCTGAGAAGACAGTGTGGATTTGGAAGACAGAGTGTATGCAGTGGCACCTGTTTCTGACAGAGGATCAAGTTTAAGGGAGGCTTAAAGGAGTCTAAGTTGAGAAAGAAAGAAAGGAAGAAAGACAGGAGAAAACAAGTTGGATTAGGAGCGAGGGACCCAGGAGGCAGGTAAAGGCTGTCACCGCCATAATTATGTGCCAATGATATACCCACTATTACAGAGCACTGTGCTAGTTGCCGAGATTATAAAGTAGAAGGCATGGTTCTTACCCTGCAGAGGCTTTCTGATCTAGGGAATGGAATTGGGTAGAAGACTAAGAAGTGTGGAACACTGACTATCTGTTCAGCCCTGGGACACATGTTTTAAGATCTATCTCAAGAAATAAATATTACTTTTCTCCAAGGAAACTACAGAGAGGTTAAGCAACGTTCTCCAGGTCACTCAGCACACAAGTAGGAACTAGGAGAAGAACCCAGGTCTGTGCTCTAATGACTTTGTGCTGCTCACAGGAGTGTGAGCAAGGCCATCAGTGCAGGCATGTAAAAAGGAGAATGAACTTTACAAGGTGTCCCAGGGCCAGTGCCGCACGAGTAATCCATGATGATTGTTGCAGAAGCTTAGACTACGAGATGTGTTGAGGCCTCAGATAGAAGAGGGAACTTTGCCGAGAAAGTAGGCCCTCAACTAGACGCTGAAGGCAGACTATGAATCCAACAAGAGAAGGATGGCGGGGGAGGCTTTCCAGGTGGAAGGAGGCATAGTGTGTGCAAAGGTGGGAGATGGGAAAACTCACACCCTCTGGGTTTGTGTTGTGCATTGTGGAGTACTGGAAAGAGCTCAGCCTGCTCCAAACTTACTAACAGTGCAGCCTTAGGCCAGTCACCTAATCTCCCTAAGCCTCAGTTTCCCTATCTGTACAATGGTTGTGATAGCAGTCACTTTACAAGGTTACTGAAGACCCTTAGGTCTTCAATGCATGTAATGCACCTGGTTCCTCAGAATCACCCATCTCAGTTAGACCTCAGTCTAAATCACGTCCCCTCTCTCATAGGATCCTATGTCTCTTCCTACTCGCAACTGAATCCATATAGATAGATATATTGATATATGCTTAACCTCTCTGTACTTTATACACACACACACACACACACACACACACACACATATATATACCTGCATGCTTATTTACTGAATGTCTGTTTCGTGACTGTCAGTTCCACGACGACACGGACAATATCTGTTTTTCTCAACACCATTTCTTTACAGAACAGTAGGCACTCAATAAATCTTTGTTAAGTGAGTGAATACATAAATGTCTGAATGAATAAATGAATTCATGAGTAAATGAATAACCACACCTATTTCTGTGCCATGACTCTAAGAGTCTCGGGAAAAATAAGTCTTTTCTCTGGTGAGGGGCAAGTTGTTAATGTAGGAAAAGCATTCAGAGAATGCAGTTAGAGTAGCAGAAGGCCTCCACAGGTCACCAGGGAGAAGGCCAGGCCTCCTGTCTGCCTCCTGGTGTTGCATGAAACAGTCTCTGAGCAGGAAGGAAGTGACACAAACTTCCGGTTCAGCTGGTTCCAGGCTTTCACAACCTAGCTCCTTCTGTCTCGCTTAAGCCTGATGTGCTGCTTCACGGGTGTGACTTGTGACCTGTCTACTGGACACTGATTCTGCGTGATCCCCACGCTGCCCGGCAGCGACCCTGAGTGGGCATCTAGACTTTCCAATAACTGAGTCTTTTAATCCAATGCAACACAATAACGCTTTACGTCAAATTAAGGAGGAGGAGCGGGGATAAACGGATTCACTAATAACTACCAGGCATTTGATACGTTCTAGGAGTTTCATGATAGAGGTAAGGACAGGGGACTGAAGGATACAGAGGAGGCTATATGGCCCTGCCTAAGGTGAAGCAGTGTACACACAGTTGAATAACATTTATAGCTTTCAAAATATGGTCTGTATATCATCTCATCTCAGTCTCCCTGTAGCCATGGAAACTATGGAAAGTAGGGATGGTATGTGCATTATTTGCTCCTAACATATAGGGAACTGAGGCACCTGGGGTTGGTTCAGGATATAGATCCTGTTTCAGGGCAGATATGAACTGAGTGCCCAGATCTCGTGATTATCAGTTTAGGGATCTTTCTTTCTACTGGACCTCACCGTCACACACTGGACTTTATATTGGTCAACAGTGTGAGGGTGCCTGCAATGTCACAATCCCCCTACCCTCTGTAATGTATTTCCAATGCACTTTTGTGATGGGACATCAGAATCTAATAAATCAGAGGTTGGCAAGCTAAGGCCCACTGGGGCACACTGGCCATTGTATGCTTTTGTAAAGTTGTATCGAAACACAGTCATAACCTCTCATTTACTTTTATCTATGATTGCTTTGCCCTACTAAAGGCAGAGTTGAGTAGTTGCAACAGAAACTGTATGACTCACAAAGTCTAAAATATTTACTATTTGGTCCTTTATAGAAAAAGTTTACCACCTCCTAGAATAAATGAATAGAATGGAAGTAAATGGAAAAAAAAAATAGATTCATTCATTCACAATAGGCATTTTCTTTCCATTTAAAAGAAAACGAGAATGGGCCACAAAATTACGCCTCTTGTCACTTGGCTGGATGACACTGAACAAGTCATTTATACTCTCTGGGTCTGTTTCTGCACCTATCACCTTATAGAGTTGCTGTAGGATTTCCATGAGATAAGGTATATGTATCAGTTATGATTAGGTTTGGCCCCATGGACAGAAAACACAAAATTAAAGTGTCTTGCACAAGAGAGCAGCTTCTTTCTTACAAGTGGAAGTGGGCAGTGGGTGTTCGTCTGGTGCTGCATGGTGTCAGAAACTTAAGCCCTTGAACCCTGGGGCTTTGCTGTGTGTAGCTTTCATTCCTGAAATCCTCTCATGGTCCAAGATGGCTGCTGGTGCTCCAGCCACTGTGCTGTTGCTGCTATTACCACTAATGATAGCATGATGATGATAAGAAACAAACCTCAGATCAAATACAAAATGCCTAGTAACAGAGATATCTATAAAGACCAGGAAGCAAATCCATATTAATTCAAGTTTAGCCAAGATGAGACCTCCTGCCACAGTTCCTAAGGCAACCAGTATATTTCATTTATTCTATTCCCGAGGTACAATGAGGAGGGTCTGGAAGCTGTCTTACATGTATTCAGCATCTAACACTTTACAAAGTATTTCCATATTTATTACCTCATTTACTCATCACAATACTCTGGAAAGGTAAGATGAATAGGTCTTAATATTATCATTGCTGCTGTACATGATGATTCACACAGGTGCCAAGTAACCAGATCCTAGTACCTCCTACATTCCAAAGAGTCCATGGTTAGATCTCCGGATATTTGTTGGAAATGAAGGTGAACAGTCATGGTGTAGAAGAAAGAAAATGACCCTGTACGGGAGCAAAACTTGCCATCCCAAAATGTCTCTTTGGCACGTGAATTATTTACAGCTGAAAACAATCAAGGCCCAAAAAGACTCAGGAAGAAACTCGGATGTCCTCCTTAGCTGCCTAAAGAATGTAGACAGAGGACCTCTTCCAGGAAGACAGCTATCATTGTACTATAGTATGAACTAGGTATGGTAGACTGAGAGGAATCTAGGAAGGTTTTTTTGTTTGTTCTGTTTTTTAAAATTCCTCTCTGTGTCCCACTGTCTTAGCACACCAAGCAAACATTTGTTTACCAAACATTTGCTTTTCCATCTTCATGTAAACTGCCTTCCTCCCTTTTGAAGACGTAAACCATTACTCCCAACATCTTTTTTTTGTCTTTAGTGGAAGATGTCTTTTCAGAGTTACTCAGTTTTGCTGGGTCTCTCCCATGTACACATGTTATTAAACTTTCATCTGATTTTCTCCCGTTCATAATGTCAATTTAATTCTTAGACCAGCCAGAAGAACCTAGAAGGATAGAGGAAGATTTCTTCCTCCGGCATCCCCAAACCAGGGCCCTTAGCAGATGCAGCTAATCACGTGGCCTCAGCCCCACTGAGCCACTATCCTCGCCTGTAAGACCAAGATGAGAGCATGTATTTGGGGTTGCTATGAGGATAGCAGAGTGACTGTCACGCACATGGCCCATACTCCAGTTCTGTGAAATCACAGTTATTACCGAGGCTTACCTCTCATCACCAGTGTGTCCTTCGAAAATCACTTCCTTTTACTGCACCTCAGTCTCCTTTTCTAGGAAAATAAAGAGTTAAGACTTCTTAAACTATCTTCCAAATCTCAGTCCCATCAGCTTGGGAGCCTGCCTTTTTAATAGATATGGCTTATGTTTGAGCTCAGGTTGGAATCTTCCCTCCTGTTACTTACTGTGAGGCTCAAAACAAGCTAAAAAACGTTTCGGACTCTTCGCATCTGTAAACTATGGACAAATAGTACCTAGCTAACTGGAAAGCTAAGGATCATGAAGATTAAATGACACAGGCGTGTCCGGGACCCACCAGACTGTAACTTCCTTAAAGGCTGGGGCTCATTTGTTTTCTACATTTACAAACTGTTACACCTTTTCAGAGGGTTGTTCACAAAATTAGATGAGAACATTTTCGTAAAGTATCGGGAACAAGACCTCACGCAAAGTAAGCATTCAATAAATATTATTATTATTAATTTCTTTATTTTAACACCTGTCTGCAAGAGACTTGGCGTTCAGTGCATGGTTGAGAAGCGAAGTTACAGGATACACGTTGGACACGTACCCACCAGCGGCTGAGGGGGGTTTGCGTGGGTGAGTTCTGCGAGAAGAGCCCCCAGAGTAGAAAACTCCCGGCCTGAGAGGACAGAACCCACTTCAGGCCTTTAAAAGCTCGGGGAGGCGGGAAGAAACGGGAAGAGGCTGCAGTCCACGCCACCCGCCAGGCCAGCGCCGCAGGAGGCCACGGCAGGGCGCAGGCGCGGGCCAATCCCGAGCCCCGTTCAAAGGGCCAATCGGGGCGAGTTTTATAGCGGTCGCGGCCGGCGGGGGCGGGGCCGCGCGGAGGGCGGGTCGGACCGCCCAACTGAGGCTTGGTGCGGCTCCGCGCGGTTATCGGCAGGGCCCCGCTAGCTAAAATGTAATTTCAGATTGGACAAGTAAGTGACCCTCCTCTCAGTCCCACGTGTGTATCAGGGGCTTTAGCAAAAGCGCAGGCTCGCAGCGCGCACGTTCTCCAACTCGAGAGCGCAGCCGGGCCCAAGCCTCCCTCCCCTTTCCCGCAGTCGCTGCCTCCTCTTCCTCCTCTGGCCGCCTGAGTCTTAACGCCAGCCCTGCGTTGGCCCCCGAAACCTTGTTGAGTCCCCTGTGTCCACTCCTGGGTGAGGCGTACGGCCACTCAAGAGAAGGGTGGGCCCTTACTGCATCCCCAACGCTGCCTAGGAGATGTCTGGAACCCGGGGTCCCCTGCCATCACTATCCAGTTAACTATGTTAATTTTCTGTCTCTCCCCCCTTCCCACCGTATTTTAGGACGTTTCCCCAGGCATTTTTGAACCTTTTAATTCCAGTCTGGCTACCTAAGGCATTTTAAGGCCAGTGCTGCTTGTAGCTTTCAGCAGCTTGTGGTAATGTTTGAAGTGCAATTTAGTTTAGATGGTATAATGCTCTTTGGCTACAGTTATCCTGGGTAGGAAAGGCCTAGGAGTATCTTTCTATTTTTATTAATGTCCTTTCTTTTTAAGATGAACAAGATGCGAAATGGTGAATTTCCCTAATCATTGGCTATTTTCCACTAAAGCACTTCTCATGTCTTAACTAATTTCGTCTCTAAATTAAAGAGTCAAGTCATTTCCAAGATAGGGAAGAGCAGTCATTATTAGGTTACTTTTTAAAGTAGGATATCAGGAGGAAGAAAGGGATTATGCTTTTGAATTACAAATCAGTAGAAAGAAGGCAAGCCTTCTCTTAGTTTGTAGCTTGGTATATAGGTGGTAGAATTCTGCTTTGTTTTGTTTTGCTTGCTTTTCCCCTCTTTCCTATGATCCACCAAGTGTATATCCTGAAATTGTACTTTTTAAGTTGCCAGCTGGGTCTTCCAGCCTTTTGACTGCCTCCTGGTCTTCTGGGAATCTCCTGTTAATGAGGTCCTGTGGTTGGCTTTTGACTTGGTGGCCACTGGCCTGGCTCTTGGAGGGAGCCAGCTGAGGAGGGCCGCCTGGTGGGAGGCTCAGATAACTCTTATTAAGGATGATTGAGGGAACAGAGAGGGTGAGAAGGGCCTGGAGATTGATTTTGAGGGGGAGGGAGGTTGGGAGCCTCCCTGCTGGATTTGGAAGTCAAAACATGTGTATTGGGAGAAAGGAATAACCCAGAGGGTGGAGATCTGTGTCTTTCTGGATGAAACTAAGAAGTTTACTGGGAGGAGACTGAGCCTTCTTCCAGGCTGTGTTAATTTTTATGTCTTTTCTTGGAATCTGGTTCTCTTTCCCTAACCTTTCACTTGGTTCAAATCACAGTCAATTACCAGCTGGTTCTGAAAACAGTTTGAGGTAGTGAATCTTGCCCTTAAGCTCACAGCCAGAGTGGGACCACCCCCCCCACCCACCCAAAGTATTTGAAATAATTATTTTACCAGAATGTACTACAGAGATTATTCAACCTCTTACCTGCCCATATTTTTATAAGGTGGAATTTAGAGTCAACCCAGCTGATGTAAGAGGCGGTCATCCAAACCAGCTCTTGTGTTCATTCATTTGTTCACTAATTTGGGAATGTGTTCTTGGCCTGGCATTGTGGTAGGCTCTGGGAAAGCAAGGATGAACGAGACTTGGTGTTTGCTTTCAAGCTTTCATCCAGTCTGTTTCTGTCTAGTCTGGCAAGGGAGATTATATGATAGTGAGCTTAGTGCTGTAGCAAGGTAGAATAAGATTCTCCTCTCTAATGGCCTGTATGGGAAAATAAAAAAAGAGTGGATAGATGTATATGTAGAACTGATTCACTTTGCTGTACACTTGAAACTAACATAACGTTGTAAATCAACTATACTCCAATAAAAATTAAAAAAAAAAAAAAAGATTCTCAGGAGTTGAGAGAAGTCCAAATGGCCCAATATAGGCTTTTATTGAAAACTTCTAAGAGGAGATAATACCCAAGTTGAGTTGCAAAGCATCGGTGTGATTGGGTTGGAGAAAGACAGAGGAAAGGGGATTATCTGACTTGGAACAGCATGGGCAAAGCTATGCAAGTCTGGTGCGTTGTTGGTTAGTATGGGCGGACCGGAAAGGGTAAGGGGAAATCACCAGAAAGGAGGTTGGGAAGAGTGAAAAGCCCAGATCAGGGAAGGTCAGGTGAATCAGGTTAAGGGAGTTTGAAATGCATCTCCAGAGCAAGCAGCAGCTATTGAAGTGACACTCTCAGATTTGTGGTTTAGAAAGTTAATTCTGGCTGCAGGGTGGAGAATGAATTGGAGTGGTGAAGACTGGAGAGAGGCTATTATAATGCAGGTGAGAGATGGGTTAGTGTAGTAGCTATGTGACTAGAGGAGAGAGATTAGAATAGAATGGTTAGGAATTAATTAGTGATTGAATGTAGGGGATGAAGAAAGGATGTAGCAGTCAAGGTACCACAGGAAAGAAAAGGCATTCCCTACTAGGAAACAGCTTTATTGAGGCTTTATTTATATCAACAGCTTTATTGAGGTATACTTGACATACAGTAAACTTATAAAAAGTTTATAACTTTTTATAAGTTTAAACTTATAAAAAGTCTAACTTGAGAAGTTTCAACATATGTATTTATCCATGAAACCATCATTACAATCAAGATAAAGAACATTTCTAATACCTCCAAAGATTGCTCATGCCCCTTTCTAATCCCTCCAAGAACCAGTGAGTTGTTTCTGTCACTATTTAAACTTTTTTAGGATTTTATCTGTGGGGTCATACAATATGTATCTTTTGTGTGCGGTGGCTTTTCCTTAGCATAATCCTCTTGAGTTTATCCAGGTTATGTGTGCATACATAGTTTTTTTGTTTTTTTTTCTGAGTACAACTATACCATATTTAGTTTATCCACTAACCCATTGATGGACATTTGGACTATTTGCTGCTTTTTGGCTACTACAAATAAAGCTGGTATGAATATTTGTATAAATGTCTTTGTACGGCCTTCATTTCTATTAGTTAAATACTTAAAAGTGGAACGGCTAGTTCACATGGTAGGTGTATATTTAACTTGTTAAGAAACAGCCAAACAGTATTTCAAAGTGATTCCAGTTGGTCCAACTGGTGTGATCACTCTTTTAAGTTTTAGCTATTCTGATAATGTGGAATCCTCTCATGGGGTTCTATTGTGCACTTCTCTAATGACTAATAATTTCAAACTTCTTATCATGTTGCTTACTTCCCTGTATATATTTCATATATCTTCTTGGCTGAAGGGTTTATTACATCTTTTGTCCACTTTTTAAAAATGGGCTGTTTGTTTCCTTATTGACTTTCAAGAGGTTTTTATATATATTCTCATTAATAAGTTCTTTATCACAGCTGTGATTTGCAAATATTTTATCCCACTTCGTGGCTTATATTTTCATTTTCTCAGCAGTATCTTTTTTTAAATTTTTTTTATAGCATATAGTTGAGTTTTTTCCTTTTTTTTTTAAAATAAATTTATTTATTTATTTTTGGCTGTGTTGGGTCTTCGTTTCTGTGTGAGGGCTTTCTCTAGTTGCGGCAAGCGGGGGCCACTCTTCATCGCGGTGCGCGGGCCTCTCACTGTCGCGGCCTCTCCCGTTGCGGAGCACAGGCTCCAGACGCGCAGGCTCAGTAGTTGTGGCTCATGGGCTTAGTTCCTCCGCGGCATGTGGGATCTTCCCAGACCAGGGCTCGAACCCGTGTCCCCTGCATTGGCAGGCAGATTCTTAACCACTGCGCCACCAGGGAAGTCCAGCAGTGTCTTTTGAAAAGCAGAGTTCTTAATTTTGCTGAAGTCTAATTTATCAATTTGTAATTTTGATAAAGTCTATTTTATCAATTTATTCCTTTATGGATCATAGTTTTGGTATCTTAGAAATCATGCCTAGCCTGAGATCTCAAATATTTTCTTTTTTTTTTTTTAAGAAGCTTTATTGTTTTTTATTTTACATTAAATCCAGGATCCATTTCATGTTAACCTGTAGGACCAGATGTGGACAAAGTTTATTTTTTTCATATGGTATCAGTTGTTCCAGCAGCATTTGCTAAAAAATCTATCCTTTCTCCATTGAATTGTCTTTGTACCTTTGATCAGAATCAATTTACCATGTGTATATGTGGGCTCATTTTTGGATGTTTTATTTTGTTCCATTGATTTCTTTGTCTGTTTTAATGCTAGTACCACTTAGTTTTGATGACTATAGCTTTGTAATAAGTATTAAAGTCAGGTAGTATAAGTCCTTCAACTTTGTTCTTTTTAAAAGTTATATTGGTTATTCTGCATCTGTTACATTTCCATATCAATTTTACAGTCATTTTGTCAGATTCAAAATAAAGGCCTGTTTAGATTTGAATTGGAACTTCATTTAATCTATACATTAATTTGGGGAGAGAATTGACTTCTTAAATATTGAGTTTTCTGACCCATGGACACAGTATATCTGTTCATTTATTTAGGTCTTCCTTAATTTCTCTCAGCAGTGTTTTTTAGCTTTCAGTAGATGGGGCTTTGTCAGGTTATCTGTAGGTATTTCACATTTTTTGACGCTATTGTAAACAGTATTGTCTTCTTAGATTTCAACTTTCAATTGTTTGTTACCACTTGTATATTGATCATGTATCCTGCCATCTTGCTGACGTATTAGTTCTAATAGCTTCTTTGTGGGTACCATCAGATTCTTTATGTGATCATGTTATCTGAGAATAAAGACAGTTTTACTTCTTCCTTTCAATGAGGATGTCTTTTATTTTTCTTGCTACAGTGCGCTGGCTAGAATCTCCACTCGGTGTTGTGTAGAAGTGATGAGAGCAAATGTCTTGCCTTGTTCCTGAGCTTAGGGAGAAGCATTCATTTCTTCAGCATTATGATTTATGATGTTAGTTGTATATTTTTTGTAGAAGCTCTTTATCAGGTTTAGGAAGTTCCATTCTATTCCATCTTTGCTGAAAGGGTTTTTTCTTTTTTTTTTTTTAAATGAAGAATGGGTATTGTATTTTGTCAGTTGCTTTTTTCTGTAACTATTGAGATCATTTTTCAAAGACTCTTAATATGATTAATTACATTCATTTTTTTTTTTTGGAATGTTAAATTAACTTTGTATTCCTGAGATAAATCCCACGTGGCCAGGACCTATGTTATCCTTTTTATATTTTGTTGGATTCTGTTCTGTTTGCTAAAATTTTAAGAATATTTGCATCTGTGTTAATGATGGGTACTGATATAGTTTCTTTCCTTGTATTTTAAGTTTTGTTATCAAGATAATTCTGGCCTCATAGAATGAACAGGCAAGTATTTCCTTCTTTTCAGTTTTCTGTAAGAGTTTGTGTAGAATTGCCATTATTTCTTCTCTTAAATATCTAGTAGAATTCATCAGTGAAGCCATTTGGGCTTGGAGTTTTTTTATGGGGGAGAAGGAGAAGACAATTGATTTAATAATATAGGACTATTCAGATTATCTGTTTCTCCTTGAATGAGGTTTGATAGTTTGTGTATTTCAAGGAATTTGTACATATCATCTAAGTTGCTCATAATATCCCCTTATTATCATTTTAATATTTATAGAATCTGTTGTAATTTCATCTCCCTCATTCCTAAGACTGGTTATTTGTCTCTTTTCTCTTTATTTTCTTGATCATTCTGGCCAGAAATTTATTAATATTATTGATCTTCTCAAAGAGCCAGCTTTTGGTTTCATTTATTTTCTTTATTGTTTTCCTTTTCTTTTTTAACTTATTGATTTCTGCTCTAAAATTTATTATTTCCTTTCTTCTGTTAACTTTGGGTTCCTCTTACTCATTTCTTTCTAATTTATTAAGGTGGAAATTAAGGTCATTTACTTGAGACTTTTCTAAGATAGGCATTTGATGCTGTAGATTTCTAAGTATTGCTTCAACTGCATCCCACAACTTTTGCTGTTTTTATTTTCATTCAGTGAATATACTTTCTAGTTGTTTTTAATGTCTTTTTGACCTATGGTTATATAGAAGTGTGTTATTCAGTTTCCAAATATTTGAGGATGTTCCACATATCAAACTATTATTGACTTTTAATTCCACTGTAGTCACAGAGAGTACTTTGTATGACTTGAATCCTTTTAATGTTTTGAGACTTGGTCATGGCTCAGAATGTGGTCTGTCTTGGTAAATGTTCCACGTACACTTGAAGAGAATGTGTAGTCTGCTCTTGTTGGATAGAGTGCTTTTTACATGTCAATTAGGCAGCTTCATTGACTACTCTTAAGTTTTATGTACTTGCTGATTTTCTGTCTATCTGTTCTACCAATTATTGAGTGACATATTTAATTCTCTCATGATAATTGTAGACATATGCATTTCTCCTTGCAGTTCTATCAGATTTTGCTTTATGTATTCTGATGCTCTATTATTATGTGCATTAATATTTAGGATTTTTAGGTCATCTTGGTGAATCATCCCCTTTATTATTTCATAATTTCTGATGATATGTTTTGCTCTGATAGCTACTTAATCATTATTCCTGATAATATTTTTGCTTTAAAATCTACTTAGTGTTATATTAATATAGCGAACTTCAGCTTTCTTTTGATTGCTCTTTTATGGTATATCTTTTTCCTTCTTCTGCTTTTTAACCTATTTGTCTCCTTATATTTAAAGTGTGCTTCTTATAGGCAACATATAGTTAGACTGGGTAACAAAGCAAGGCCTGACAATCTCTGCTTTTTAATTAGGGTGTTTAGACTATATATAATGTAATTCATATGGTATGTTTTAAACATATCATCTTGCTTTTTTTTTTTTCTATTTGTTCCATCTGTTTTTTGGTCTCTTTTCTCTCTTTTTTTTGTCTTCTTTTAGATTAATTTTTTTTAATTCCATTTTCCCCCCTTTATTGGCTAATTAGGCATATCCTTTTTTCAGATATTATGTTAGTGGTTGCTTTAAGGTTTATAGTGTACAGCTTTAATTTATCAGAGTCAACTTTCAAGTGGTATTATACCACTTCATATGTAATATAAAGCCATATAACAATGTATTTCTAATTCTTGCCTCATAGCCTTTGTGCTACTGCTATTTTATGTTGTATATTTTACTTCCACATATGTTTTAAACCCCACAATACATGGTTATTATTTTAGTTTTAAGCAATTGTCTTTTTAAGACATTCAAAAAATTTTTAGAAGTCTTTATATGTACCACATAGTTACCTTTATGCTCCTCCTTCCATTTTATGGATCCAGATTTCCATGTGATATTACTTTTCCCCACTTCTTGTGGTGCAGTTCTGCTGGTGGTGAATTTTGGTATGTCATCTTTGGTATGTCTGATAAAGTCTTTATTTCAGCTTTAGTTTTGAAAGATTTTTTCACAGCGTAAAGAATTCTAGATATAAAGTTTTTTTCTTTTAGTCCTTCAAAGATCTTGCTCTACTGTCTCATAGCTTGCATTATTTCTGATAAGAAATCCATTGTCATTCTCATGGGTTTTTTTTCTTTTTTGCATAATCTGCCACCCCCCACCCTGACTGCTTTTAAGTTTTTCTCTTTATCATTGGTTTTGAACAATTTAATTATGATGTTTCTTGGCTTAGTTTTCTTTATATTTCTTGTGCTTGGGGTTCATTGATATTCTTGATTATATGGGTTTATAGTTTTCATCAGATTTGGAAAATTTGTGTCCCTTATGTCTCATATATTTCTCCTGGTCCCTTCTTTGTTCTCTCTTTCAGGTATTCCCATTTCACATATATTAGGCCACTTGAAATTTTTCCACAGCTCACTAATGCTCTGTTTATTTTTTAAAAATCTTTTTTTCTCTTTGTTATATTTTAGATAGTTTCTATTACTGTGTCTTGAAGGTTACTAATCTTTTCTTCTGTGTTATCTAATCTCATATAGTTAACTTTTCATCTCAAACATTTTAGTTTTCATTTCTAGTATTTCAACTTGAGTCTTTTTTGAAATCTTGCATGTGTGAACTTTTAAGTTCACTCTTTCCTTTAGCATTTTGAACATATGAAATTCAGGTATGATAGCTGTTTTAATATCTATGTCTACTAGTTCTATCAAATGTGTCAATTCTAGGTCAGTGTCCATTGATTTTTCTCATTTTAGTAGTATTTTCCTGCTTCTTTGCATGCCTGGTAATTTTTGGTTGAATATCAGACATTATGTGTTTTACCTTTTTCAGTGCTAGATATTTTTTGTATTTCTATAAATACACTTGAGCTTTGTTTTGGGGCATGTGTAAGTTATTTGGAAACAGTTCTATCCTTTTGAGTCTTGCTTTAAGCTTTGTTAAGTAGGGCTAATTCTTCTTCACTGCTGAGGTAAAACCCTTCTGTGTACTCTACCCCATGCCCTGTTAATTATGAGGTTTTCCACACTGGCTGGTGTGAATAGGCACTATTCATGGCCCTGTGTGAAGTCCACTGATTGTTCTCTGTGATCCTTTTGAGTGCTTCTGGCTCAGATAGTTTCCTCACATACATACAGTGATTGGTACTCTCCTGAATACTTAAGGAGCACATCCTCCTGTGCAGCTCTTTCCTGTCTTGTACTTTGCTCCAAGAATTCTAGCCTCCTTGTTCTACTTAGACCTCTAGCTCTGGCTTCTCAATTCGGGAAACTGCAGGGCTTGGTATGGATTTCCTCTTCTGTGTCCTTTGTCCCAGGCATTAAGCTTGAGCAGTTTTAGGACACCTCATTTTTTCCCCATCTCTTTGAGATCACTGTAGTTTGTTGCCTGATGTCCAGTGTCCCGAGAACCTTTGTTTCCTGTATTCATTATTTTAGTTGTTTTAGGTGGGAAGGTAAATATGGTGCCTGTTACTCCATCTTGGCTAGAAGTGGAGGTCCTCAACTGGAATATTTGAAGAAAATTTTAAAAGGGACTATTTGAGGTTGTGAGGAAGGGATTTATATAGGACCCTGGAGGTCCTATAACCCCTTCATCAACTTAAATTATTTAGAAAGTTCTTAACAACATGGATGACAAAATGAAGCAGAGTTCATACAGCAGGTACATATGCAGTGCTGCGTGTGTGGGCTGGGTTTAGGCAGAGTGGAAAAATAAAGTAGAAATCATTCAGGCTAAATGTATGTGTTGCCAGTCCCTTGGGCAATCTGGATTTTGGGCTGAGTTATACTGAAATCTGTTGCAGACCAGGCTGAGATATGAGTATCTTGAATTCTGCTACACTGGCCATGGGATGAAGAGATTAAGAAAGGACTCAGTTACTGATCAGCTATGGGGGATGAAAGTTGAGAAGGCAAATTATAAAATCAAGCATGATTTATATACACCAAACTCAATGTAGTTTACCAAATTCTGGGATTGTAGAATTATGTGGCCAACTTTGATATTAGAGTGTGGCTATTGTTCGGCTGTTTTAAATCATCATGTGACATAGTGGACAGAGCACGGGGTTGAAGATTCTCTCTGTTTTTTACTGGCCCTGTGACATTGGGCAAGTGACCTAAATGCGCAGAACCTTAGTTACCCCACCTCTGGGTTGTGGACCCTCCGAAGTTGTTGGGAGGATCAGCAAAGCTGTCTACTAAGTCACTAGTACCAGTCCTAGAAGAGAGTAAATGCTCACGCAAAATCTGTTGATCCAAGACGAGGGTTGGCACAAAATGTGAGTTTGAGAAACATTGCGATTCATGTGAAGATACATATTGACAGGACATATTAATAGATAACACTAATTTCTAGGGACCTATTAAAGGAAGAGTAGGGTATTTGAAGAGGGCTACCTCAAAGCCCACCTTCAAAGGCACTTTGTGAAGACCCCCAGCTCCCCTTCCCTTTTCTCCTGAACAAGTTGTTCTGATGTTAGTGTCCGAGGTTGGGTATTGGGCTGGATGGGCTACTGATTTGTCCCAACATGTGTTGCATCTGGGGGGCCTCCAGGAAGGTAGAGAAGACCTGCTGTGTGCTCACGGTGGGCTACTAGCCCAGCTTCCCTCATCTCCACACAGCATCATGTGGGAACATGGGTATCTGAAAATCATTCTTGTTAAATGTACCAAGTGCCCCGTATCCCTTCTTCCTCCCTCTTTATTTTAGGAAAAGCCATGGCTTGGAGGGGCAGTTATAGGAACTAAAAGTATATAGCAAAGAGGAAGGAAAACTCAGGAGGTCGTGAGAGTCATCTTAAAACGTCTGAAGGGATAGCTCACCTAAAAGAGTTAGGTGGTTTGGCTGATCCCGTGAGACAAAAATGAGGACTAGAGGGTGGAAGCCATATGAAGCAGAATTCAACTCAGTACGAGGATCTTTCTTATTATTATAGTACTAGCTGCGTATTGTGAAAATTCAAACAGCACAGAGAGGGGAAGTTAAAAATTGCCCTTCAAGCTTCCACTGCATTTCTTTTCCCTAGATGTCACTGCAGTAAGCAGGCTTTTGCATATTCTTCCTGAAGTTTTGTATGTTAGGTCCTTATACAATACAGTGGTTCTCAAACTTTAGCATCTGTCAGGGTAGCCTGACAGATGTGAGCCGCCCTCCCCAGAGTTTCTGAATCAGTAGATCTGGGCTAGAGCCTGAGAATTTGCATTTGCAACATGTTCCCTGGTGATGCTGTTGCTGCGCCTCTGGAGATCACAGTTTGAGAACCACTGTTGCTTTTCCTCTTTACAGAGTTAATACAAATGCGTTCATACTATGGTGTCTAAGAACTTGCTTTTTTACTTAATAACATATAATTAGCAATTTTCTTTTTTTTTTTTTTTTAAACATCTTTATTGAAGTATAATTGCTCTACAATGGTGTGTCAGCTTCTGCTTTATAACAAAGTGAATCAGTTATACACACACATATGTTCCCATATCTCTTCCCTCTTGCATCTCCCTCCCTCCCACCCTCCCTATCCCACCCCTCTAGGTGGTCACAAAGCACCGAGCTGATCTCCCTGTGCTATGCGGCTGCTTCCCACTAGCTATCTATTTTACATTTGGTAGTGTATATATGTCCATGACACTCTCTCACCCTGTCACATCTCACCCCTCCCCCTCCCCATATCCTCAAGTCCATTCTCTAGTAGGTCTGTGTCTTTATTCCCATCTTGCCACTAGGTTCTTCATGACCTTTTTCCTTAGATTCCATATATATGTGTTAGCATACTGTATTTCTTTTTCTCTTTCTGACTTACTTCACTCTGTATGACAGACCCTAACTCCATCCACCTCATTACAAACACCTCCATTTCATTTCTTTTTATGGCTGAGTAATATTCCATTGTATATATGTGCCACATCTTCTTTATCCATTCATCCGATGATGGACACCTAGGTTGCTTCCATGTCCTGGCTATTGTAAACAGAGCTGCAATGAATATTTTGGTACATGACTCTTTCTGAATTATGGTTTTCTCAGGGTATATGCCCAGTAGTGGGATTGCTGGGTCATATGGTAGTTCTATTTTTAGTTTTTTAAGGAACCTCCATACTGTTCTCCATAGTGGCTGTATCAATTTACATTCCCACCAACAGTGCAAGAGTGTTCCCTTTTCTCCACACCCTCTCCAGCATTTATTGTTTCTAGATTTTTTGATGATGGCCATTCTGACCGGTGTGAGATGATACCTCATTGTAGTTTTGATTTGCATTTCTCTAATGATTAATGATGTTGAGCATTCTTTCATGTGTCTGTTGGCAATCTGTATCTCTTCTTTGGAGAAATGTCTATTTAGGTCTTCTGCCCATTTTTGGATTGGGTTGTTTGTTTTTTTGTTATTGAGCTGCATGAGCTGCTTGTAAATCTTGGAGATTAATCCTTTGTCAGTTGCTTCATTTGCAAATATTTTCTCCCATTCTGAGGGGTGTCTTTTGGTCTTGTTTATGGTTTCCTTTGCTGTGCAAAAGCTTTTAAGTTTCATTAGGTCCCATTTGTTTATTTGTGTTTTTATTTCCATTTCTCTAGGACCTGGGTCAAAAAGGTTCTTGCTGTGATTTATGTCATAGAGTGTTCTGCCTATGTTTTCCTCTAAGAGTTTGATAGTGTCTGGCCTTACACTTAGGTCTTTAATCCATTTTGAGTTTATTTTTGTGTATGGTGTCAGGGAGTGTTCTAATTTCATACTTTTACATGTACCTGTCCAATTTTCCCAGCACCACTTATTGAAGAGGCTGTCTTTTCTCCACTGTATATGCTTGCCTCCTTTATCAAAGATAAGGTGACCATATGTGCGTGGGCTTATCTCTGGGCTTTCTATCCTGTTCCATTGATCTATATTTCTGTTTTTGTGCCAGTACCAAACTGTCTTGATTACTGTAGCTTTGTAATATAGTCTGAAGTCAGGGAGCCTGATTCCTCCAGCTCCATTTTTCGTTCTCAAGATTGCTTTGGCTATTCGGGGTCTTTTGTGTTTCCATACAAATTGTGAAATTTTTTGTTCTAGTTCTGTGAAAAATGCCAGTGGTAGTTTGATAGGGATTGCATTGAATCTGTAGATTGCTTTGGGTAGCAGAGTCATTTTCACAATGTTGATTCTTCCAATCCAAGAACATGGTATATCTCTCCATCTATTTGTATCATCTTTAATTTCTTTCATCAGTGTCCTATAATTTTCTGCATACAGGTCTTTTGTCTCCTTAGGTAGGTTTATTCCTAGATATTTTATTCTTTTTGTTGCAATGGTAAACGGGAGTGTTTTCTTAATTTCACTTTCAGATTTTTCATCATTAGTATACAGGAATGCAAGAGATTTCTGTGCATTAATTTTGTATCGTGCTACTTTACCAAATTCATTGATTAGCTCTAGTAGTTTTCTGGTAGCATCTTTAGGATTCTCTATGTATAGTATCATGTCATCTGCAAACAGTGACAGCTTTACTTCTTCTTTTCCGATTTGGATTCCTTTTATTTCTTTTTCTTCTCTGATTGCTGTGGCTAACACTTCCAAAACTATGTTGAATAATAGTGGTGAGAGTGGGCAACCAGCAATTTTCTTTAGCTCCTCCTTGTTTTTAACAGCTGCTTCTGTATCAGTTTTAGCAATTCCCCTATAAATAAACATTGAATTTGTTTCCAGGGTTTTTGTAAGTGTGCCCTTGCCTTTAAAAAAAAAAGTTGAAATGGACATTTTTGTATACATCTTTTAGATGAGCCAATCTTAAATTCTTAGAACATAAATTCTTAGAAGTTCAACTCTTGGGTAAAAGGGTAGATTTTGAAAACAGAAAGGAGGTTGAACCAATTATTCTCCCGCTAAAAGTGTCTGAAACTGCCTTTTTCCCCAAACTCTTGCCAAAGATAGGTACTAGCATTTTCATTTTCTGCCCATTTTTTAAGGTGTATGATTATATCTCAGTATTGTTTTGATTTGCGTTTTCCTCCATTATTTGTGAGGCTAAAGGTTCACATGTATGCCTTGTATGTCTTTTTCTATGAACTGCAAGTTTGTATTTCCTGCGTCACAGGAGGAGAGAACAGTACGAACAGAGGCACCAAACCTTCATTTGAGGGATTGCTAGTAGCTTTGTAGAGTTGGAGCCTCAGGGGTTGCAGTCAGGGAGGAGGCAGGGAGGTAAGGTGAGAGGCTCAGGCAGAGCCGTAGCTTTGAGGGCCTTGTGGGCCAAAGAAAGAACTTGGACCTTACTTTGGGCAGAGGCAGTACTGATGGTGTTTAAGCTTACGGTGTAGCTCTTGGCAATTTTAACAGGGCGTGTTTCTGGAGGGGCAAGCTGTCCAATAATCTTCCAGTAACTCATTCTTTAGGCCTTTCACCCTGGGCCTTGAAGCCACCTGGCCATTCTTGATAAATAGGTAAACACAAGACTAGACCAGAGACCTCAGCCAGCCTCAGGCTGGGCACTGTCTTCAAGGGAGGAGTTTTGCAAGATGGTGCAGGCACTGGATTTTGTTGCTCTACCTAATACTGTACTGCCCTGAGCCCTTCCTGAATTTACCGACGTCTGACAGCAGTCATCAAGGTTGGTGGGTTCTTCTGTTGTTTTTATTTGAGTGACTTTCTGTGAAAAGCTGTGGATTTGGGCCAATATGCTAATGATCATAACATTGCTTTGAAGGTCTGATTAGTTCTGTAGAATATCATTTTATAGTTAATTATGTCAACAAATCAACAGCAGCCTCTTGGAGAAGAAAGTGACAGAGGGAGAGAAACTACATATATATTTAACAAATTGTTCAGAACTCCAAGAGAGGTAGGAATTCATGTATTACAAAGAAGAGTCCACTTAACAATAAAAAATCACTAAGTTTGCCTGTAATTTTCCCTGTTATGTGCGTAGCTTTGTAATTGGCTCATGGGGTTAAATTATAATAACTTTGCATTTAGAATCAGGACACCAGCCCTGGCTCTCTCTGTGTCTGTTCTGCCACTTTTCTGCTTCCAGGGTCCTGGCATGAGAGTAAGAGGCCATCAGATTCAGGCTTTGGCTTTTAGTGAACTCAGGCTGTGAATTGGGTTTGTGAAAGATAGACCCCATCTTTCTTCTCCCCTCTGTGCATGTATCTGTAGGAATGGGGCTCTGGGTCAAGGAGGATGATTGACCTGGGAAGGGGTGCAGTGCTTCACACACAAGAGAGGCTTGCTGATGGTGCTTCTAGAACTCTCCAGGGACGGAGAGTTTTTAGAGGCTTTTTATTTCAAAAGGTATTTGACTATTTTATACATTAATAATTTCTCCCTCCCTCACAGCCCAGGAATTCCCCTATTACTGCATGACACACGCTGTGCTTGTCTCCAGGTAGAAGGAAGTAGGGGGCAGAACATTCTCAGTTAATATCTAACGTTTCTCATAGTAGCATTTATAGTGACATAGGTGGTTGTTATTATTCAGAGCATGGAGGGGGCGTTTCTGATGGTTGAGTGTCTGAGAAGTTTTCACAGGATGAACAGACTTGTAATTGTGTTCTGAGTGTGTGCAGGATGAAAGCAGCTTGGTTAGGGAAGGAAAGCCAAGTCATTTGAGGGATGGATAAGAGTCCTGCTCTGGCTTAGACAAACCTGAATTTGAGTACAGCCTTCTTCCTCTCCAGGCGTCGTGACCATCCACTGGGTATCACTCCTCTCAGGATTTGAGTGTCCTCCCCTGTAAATGGGGGAAGGGTGGGTGTCATAAATGTGGGCCCCCCTATCCCTTTCTTTGCAAAGAGAATAGCTTGGTAGGGCTATTAAAGGGCTTGGAAGACATTTTAACAAGTCAGGAGCTGCTTTGTTGGCTCACAAGTATTGAAGAGAAGAGAGCGTAAGCAAGGTTTTATGGAAGAGGACATGGGAGACTCAAAGTTTAATTTGCTTTGAGATGATGTTTGTTTTTGTAGTTTGGGGATGTCATTTGATGTGTCAGATTTTCCGTCCATGATTTCGTTAGGGCCTATACCGTGCATTTGGCCTCAGCATGGTTGGGGTTTGTGTTTTCTTTGCGTCAGCTGTCATGCTGTTGCCTGTGTGGCTCTTGGAGGGTGGTGGGTTTTGGCCACCATCCAGGACTGCCTCAGAGTTGATCCCTGTGGCTGCCACATTGTGAGGCAGGCATGGGGATTTGGTGAGTTTTGCCTTTTCTGCCTGTTGGAATCCATCTTTGAATTTAAAAGGACAGCCAGCCGTTCTTCTGTCTGATTTAATACCGTATCCCTCCTCCAGTCACCTCGTATTTGTCTTTAAAAATGGGCTCAGTCCCAAGCATGAAGATCCTCAACATCCTGAAAAATACTGGGTTTCTGATCCAATGATTGGAACGGTGATGAAAACAATAAACTGGTACTTCTTTTACCAACTAACGTCTCTGTATTCTGCAGAGAAAGATGGAGTTGGAATAAGATGCTTGGCTACAAGAGTATAGCTAAGATTCTGGTGGCAATCTGGAGACACCTTACTGCCACGTGTAATATTACCAGGTGCATTAGGTTGAGCTTGAAGTACATCAACAAGGCATAACTTGAGTCATCACTATTTGACTTTCAAAAATCAGCTTCTTACATTAAATTGTCAGCTCTTTAAAATCAGAAATGATATATTTTTCAGCTTCCTATTCCTAGTGTCCTGGCACAGAGAAAGCACTTAACATTTGTTTACTGGAATTTGAGCTGTTAGACACGGTGAGAATACCTAGGTATAGATCATGCATATTAAGTGATTGCAGATGTCCAGAGGTGATTTGATGGTGAAAGGGAAGGTTGGCACATGTTAATAGTCCTAATAATTGCTGCTGTTTACTGAGCATGTACCATACATCAGGCACTGTGCTGGGCACTTCGGTTATACAATCCTAGTTAATTGTTCAAAGAGTACAATGAGATTGGAGCTGCAGGAGACAGCCTGTCACTTTAAGAGAAGTACCTGTCAAGAAGCTGTACTTTTTCTCCCATGTGTATTTTTGGTAAAGCCAGTGGAGAACCAGATATTATTGGCAGATTAGCGCTTTCCTTCCCAACCCGAACTTTCTCTCCATCTTAGAGCATGTGCGAGTTGTTTAAAGTGGTATTTAGTTCCTTCTGTCAAGGAGACTGAAGTTGACCAGCGTACTCATTGCTTATCTTTTTCTTCCCAAACCTCCCAACCCCCTGATTGCAATATAACTAAATAAAAAAAAAAATTGTGTGGGTCTCGTGTACTTGAGCTCCCAGCCAAGACCAAAGATCAAAGTCAAGAGAGGATATTGAGCTCCCTCCCAGGTCCCTGGGACGCTGTATTTGCAGACACTGTTTCCAAGTCAGTCCTGGAGGAGTAGCCCTTTAAGAAATACGACTGCAGGTAAGCTCATCCACTTTGGAGCCTTGTTGTCTTAGGAAACATTGTTACTGGTCTTTGGTCACTTAGGGGAAGACAAGGAGGAAAATACAAGAGAACAATTCCCAAAGGTTGGTTTTCAGCACTGGTATTTGAGCATGACCCCTTAGAATCTCTGGGATAGTTGTGCAGAGAACAGCCTCTCGTGTCTGTGACCCTCTTTCCTTTTCTCACGCTGCCTTTGAGCAGCTTGCATGTTTGTTAAAGAATCAGCCGTGAAGCCTGTGGTTTTCTGTGGCACATTTCTAATAATGTTTTTAAAGGCTATTATTTAATAAGCCGCATAAATATTTATCATAAGAGCAGTCTTTTGATCGTGAACAGGGGCCAAAAGCCAGTCCAGTCTGCGCTGGGGACTTGGCTGGGAGGCTGTTTCTGCCCTTCGGAGCCTCCTGTAGACTGAAAAGTTAGGTAAGGCTCGGGACGTGTGTGCAGCCAGCTTGAATTTCTCCCTGTAGCTTTTCTTTTCTCTTGGCCTTCACAATCTATGTCCTTATTTCTCTGTCTGACCAGCCTCCCTATATTCCCTATTAGTTGTTTTTCTTTTTAGAGAGTTTATCTTTGACTTAAATGAATGAATTGGAACTAATGTTCTGACTCTCAGCATTCATCCATTGGGCTCTGGAGCCATACCATCCTGGCCTGGAGTCCCAGCTCCTCTGGTTTTGTGCTCTGTGACGTTAAATAGCTTTATTGCTGAGAACCTCAATCTCCTAAGCTGGAAAATGGGCTCATAGTGCCAACCACACGGGGTTGTTACAAAGGTGAAGTGAAATCACAAAATCGGGTGGGCAATTTGCAGAGCAGAACTTAATAAATGCTAGTTGTTGCTGCCTTTGTTGTTGATACTGAAGAAGATTTTGAAGGATTTGGTTTTCACTTTTAGGTTGGTGTGTGGAAAGAGCCCTAATTACTGCCTTAAGAGGCCAGGGTTCAAATGCAGGTGCTGCTGTTGTTTACTGTTTGTGGTACTCAGGGCAAATTTCCCCATCCCACCAAGGTATAAAATGGTGATAGGGTTACCAGCTTGACTGGGTTTCAGTCAGAAGATATGAACAAATGTATAAAAGTGCCAGGCATGCGGGAGGATCCTAATCCTTTTTTAAAAAAACAAATTGGAAAAGGGAATAATGTTTTCCATTTTGCAGTTACTTTATTTCTTTGAGGCCAAGAGGAACTGGAATACAGTTTGGAGTCTAGCACACAGCAGAGAGTACCTATGACCCAGGAACAAAGGGCACAGAAAGGGGAGACAAAGAATCTGAGTTGCAGAAACTCCTCTGGCAGAGTTTTTATAACTCACAGGGTTGAGTTTCAGGGAAGCTGCCTAAGGGCTTGAACTTCTTTGTTTCCCTTCTTTCAGGGTCCAGGTGTGGAAACAATCATAAAGAGATCACTTAAAACTATAGTAATGGGAAACATGGTGAACTTGAAATATTTAATTAGGATCTATTTCTTACAAAAACATGAACTGGGAGGTCTGTGCAAACAGTGCAGGGAGGGTATGATGCCCTTGTTCCCGTGGGTTTGACTCTCTTCCCAACTGATGTCTCAGTTAAATGGTCTAGAAATAGGTAGTTTGCCAGAGAGAGGCCACCTGGTGTTGAGGAAGGGTCAGTCTCTGAAGGTGGGCAGCCTGAGTTCTGAGTTAGCCAGTTGTAGACAGAGTAGGCAGGAATACCTAGCAGAGTCCTTGGCAAATGGGCATTTACTAAATGGAGGGTATCAGGCAGTATATCATCCTGAGAATGGTTAGGGATTTGGGAGCCAGAGGGAATGAGATTGCTCTCAACTCCATCACTTGCGAGTTATATGACACACTGGAGCAAGTTATTAACTAGTCTAGGACTCGTTTTCCTCATCAGTAAAATGGGGATGATAACAGTAATTATCTTCAGGGGTTGATGTCAGGATAAAAAGTGGATTAAGAATGTAAGGAAGCTGCTTAGCAAAGCATCGGATACACAGTAAATTTGTACCTTTTATTATTTCCCTAAAGATAGGTTTTAAAGGTGTCCACTGAGTCTCAGAGACTTGGTGAGTTCGTGCTATGTGCCAGGCACTGGGCTGGCACTGGGGATACAGCTGTGGTCCAGACAGCACTGGAGTTAATGTCTAATGGCAAAGCTCCACTCTCCATACAAGTGTGTGTGTGTGTGTGTGTGTGTGTGTGTGTGTGTGTGTGTGTGTGTGTGTGTGTGGGTTCTCCCAAAGGATGGGCTCTTTCCTGTTTAGCCAAGAGATGGGTCCAAAACCCAGAGCTGGGGGAAGCCCTGAGTCAGCTGCAGAGTGGAAATCTACCTCTTTGGATTTTATTGGAAGTAAATCAGGATGTCTGGGTAGTGGGTGGTAAGATGAGGAATTCCTTGTAGAGGAAGACAGTCAAAAGTGAGGGAGCCAGGCCTGAGGAGCTGGGCCAGCCCCCTGGGGGATCCTTTTGTCACTGGCGCTGGCAGGAGTACAGAGAAGCCTGGATGATGGCTGGCCAGGTCTGTGTAATCCAGAATGTTTGTATAGATTCTTCATTTCCTGTGTTTTCCCCCTTGTTTCTCCCTCCAGTGTTTAGAATAATCTTGGAAAGTTCTAGCCAAGGACAGAGAGTTGTTGGCCTGTCAGGATCAGGGTTGGGGAGCAGCATCCCTGGGCCCTTCCAAGTGGTGACAGTGGGAAGCTAAGAGAAGGAATCCCGAGTACAGCAAGAGGATGTGTATGTGGTCAGTTCGGGGAGGTGGAACAGCTAGGCCGGTCAGTCTTCCTCCTCTTTGCAGATAAAGAAACCGAGGAAGATCTGAGCCATGGCACTGTCCTATTTTGTCCTTCACTGTATCCTCAGCTCTTAGCAGGGTGCCTGGTGCCTGGCACAATCTGCATTTCTTTGAATATCAGTCATTGATTGCAAGATGCATCATTGCATCATTATTTCATATACCGCTAAGAAGGAAAGAACATGCTCTGATTAGTTGTAAGATGCCATTGATTGCTGAGTCGCTAATTTTGAAGAAGCTAAATGTGAAAAAAATGAGTGTCTTCGAATTAATAAAATGTAGTTGTAAGCATCCAATAAATATTTGTTAATTGGATGGATGAAGCATACAGAGATTAGAATCAAGGAAAAACACTAGTGCAGGTAAGTACAAACCTAGGAATCCAAACTATTAAAGCATTAAAGCATGAACCTGTTGATTCTTGTTTTCTATGGATTCGCTGATTTAGGTGTTCATTCCGTAAACATTTATTGAAAACCCGTTATGTACCAGACACTGTACTGGTTTGGGGATATAGAAACTGTAGGAGCTGGGGATCCAGAAATCAATCAGTTCCTTTCTTCAGGTTCAGGCCAGTAAGGGAGATGGACACAGAAACAAAAAATTCACAGTCAGAGTGGTTTTTAAAAAGTTTGAAAAGAAAGTAGGGACACAGTACTCGGGTGGCACCAGGGCATGGAGAGAGGCAAGGAAGTCTTTCCTGAAGAGGTGGTGGTTGAGCTGGATCGTGAAATGAAAGTCAGCAGGCACACAAGAGAGGAAGGAAGTAGGAAGGGAAGAGAAGTATGAAGTGGAGACAGTCCTGTAGCAGTGCGGTACACCTGCGGTCCTGCGAGGGGTTCAGGGTGTCTGGAGCTTGGTGTGAGAATGGGCAGGACTGAGGTAGATGTGGCTGGACAGCAGGCAGAGGGCAGCTTCTGGAGGGCCTGGGATGCCGTGCAGAGGGCCTCAGCCAATGGTTTTCAGCCATCCTGAGTCCTGAGGAAGGACCCAGCAGAGCGATTGCTGGGGGGAGGGTAGAGGGCCAGGCAAGGGTGATCTTTGCTTCAAACAGAGCAGCTCTGCTTTGATCTGTTTTATTTCAGTTTTTCCAAGTAATGGCTTGAAGGAAAGATATCCCTTTTGGATGCTTGAAGGAATGCATGGTTTGAAAACTGGTGCCACTGGTCATACGGGCGAGGAGATGAGAAGGCACTTAGGCTGGAGCCTGAGAGTTGTTCTCTGGAGCTCAGATGAAGGTAGCACGTGTTCTTAACTACAGATTCCCCACTGGCCTCTTACACCTGCCCGTGAACCAAAGGGGGCCACACACCTTTGGGAAATCTTCGTGATCAAGTCAGAAGCTATCACTCGTAATGAAGCTGTTTTTGACTGGGATAAATATCCAGGAAGCTTTAATGGAACATCTGCTGGCTGACTTCATTTTAGAATTCCCAGGTGTGACCTTGCCAAGGAAACATTACCTTTTTGAAGTGGAAGGGTGCAGAACGCTGTGGTTGAAATTAGACTCTGGGCGCTGAGGCCGCCCCGAGCTCACCTGGGGAGTTGTAGCATGTTCACCAGCATGGGTATCTTGGGGGCTTGTTCTTATTCTTTAAAAGGCCAATCTGGAAAATGAAAGCCTCTGTGAGATGTCTGTGTCATGGGGGCTAATCTGACCAGAGGGACTCAGAGCAGCAGTGAAGGCCAAGGAATTCCTGAGTGTTCTCTGGTCAGATTTCCTTGTAATTCACAAGGGGTCTGTAAACAAAACAGATTGTCTAACAAGTTCCTGATCCTGTCTCCCTCGAGGCTCCTTCCCAATTCCCAGTCACTTCCTGACACGGCTGCAGTATATTTACCTCTTCTCCAAACCTGTATCGCAAGCTGCTAAGAAGGAAAGGAAGGGACATGAGACAGATGTGGGACTTTGGGTCCAGGCTGCTCTTGAGTGGTGCTGGCTAAATCTCTTAACTTCTCAGAGACCTATTTGCCCATCAGTATAAAATGCATCAATGTGCATTTACTGTTCTTAAGTGTGTGGACCTAGCATTAAGAGAAAAGTTACATATCTCTTGGTATCTCATCTTAGTCATCTGTAAAATAGATTTTTAACTATACTCACCTTCAGGGGGAGAGGTGAATTGGATGAAGGCAGTCAAAAGGTACAAACTTCCGGTTATAAGACAACTAAATAGTAGGAATATAATGTACAACATGATAAATGGAATGAACACTGCTGTATTTATATATGAAAGTTAAGAGAGTAAATCCTAAGATACCTCACCACACAAATTTGTTTTTCTGTTTCTTTACTTTTATATCTGTATGAGATGATGAATATTCACTAAGCTTATTGTGATAATCACTTCTTAATGTATGAAAGCCAAATCATTATGCTGTACACCTTAAACTTATACAGTGCTCTATGTCAATTATATCTCAATAAAACTGGAAGAAAAAAATAGTCTCACCTTGTAGAGTCGTAGTGAGTAGAGGGGCGTATGTACTTTTTACAGTGCTTGTTGGCACATAATAGGTGCTCAGTAGATAGTTTTTTGAATGAATGGCCGACTGGGCAGATGAGGTTCCTTTTCAGCGCCATGGGCATTGTCCTTGTTGCGATTCAAATTCAGTGAGAGGAAAATACATATCTATTGCCTCCAGATTCTCAGCTCTATAACCCTTTATTTATCCTCATGGCACTTTTCACCCAGTGTCACGACTTTGCTTGAATAATTAATGCAGTTTGTAAATGCTCACCATCTGACTCCCTTCCAAGAACAGAAACTCCATGTCTGAGGCCATGCCTGTCTGTTCACCCACTACCTAGCTCAGTGCCTGTTAGCACCCTGGCAGCAATGAACGTTTTGTTGGATGAATAAATAATCAATGGCTACCAGTTCATCAGCTGCATCCCTTCATTTCCACTTTCAAGTTGTCCCATGCTTGGCTTTGCAGACCCACTTGGTCTTCACGTGGTTTTGCCCTTGATCCCCACAGGTGGAGGGACGGCAATGCCCAGCGGAGATCAGGAACTCGGGAGCTACTACGTGGGTGTGGACGTGGGGACAGGCAGTGTCCGTGCAGCTCTGGTGGACCAGAGGGGCACCCTCTTGGCTTTCGCAGACCAGCCAATCAACCAGTGGGAGCCTCAGTTCAACCACCACGAGCAGTCCTCCGAGGACATCTGGGCTGCGTGCTGCATCGTCACAAAGGTATGGCCTCAACTCTCACGTTCTCACACGTGTTCCCCTGCTCCCACCTGCTGAGTGTGTGTAGTGTGTCCATCTGGTGCCAGGGACAATGTCGGGGTAACTTTAGACACAGGCTTTGCCTTTAGGGAGCTCATGGTCTATGGCAGAGACCAACAGACAGCTGGGATGTAACGTGATAGGTGCTGGGAGCAAAGTGACTGTGGCTAGAGCTGAGGAAGGGGCCAACACTGAGGGGCTCCAGGTAGACAGGATGGAGGATGCAGAACATGTAGACAGAGGATTCAGTCAGATGTGACCGAATGTGAAGACGTCACTGATAACCGTAGATGACCTTTACTGTGCCCTCAGGTGTGCCCAGTGCTGTGTAAAACATGTTAACATGCATTATGCAGTCGGATCCTCACAACGACCCTATAAAGGTACCCTCATTTTACTGAGGAGGAAACAAAGGCAGTTAGTAAGTAAGAAAGGCAATCTGACTCCAGTGCTGCACCCTTAGTCACTGGACTGTCCTGCCTTCCAAGTGGACAAATGAGGGGAACCTCATTTTGTTCAGAGGGAACTGCATGTGCAAAGCCACAGTGGCCTGAGAACACGGTGGGTTCTGAGAAAGGAAGGAAGTCAGGCAAGCCTAGTGCATCTCTGAGTTGTGCCAGGTAGACGTTTATCTTGAGTGGCCTTGGTTTGCGGTCAGCTTGCTGGCTTGGGAAAAGGAGTGATGCTGGATGAGAATTGTTCCCTTTTAGTTTCACTTGACTGGTTTTATATCCTGGTGATCAGGAACGACAGAGATGCTTTTGTAGTTTTTTCCAGAGGGAAAAATAAAGTCCTGGGTTCTCGCTTCTCGCTGTTCCTAGTTTAGTTCCTTAAATATTCATGAAGGGCTTGGTAATTTGCAGATGGACAATTCACCATTCTGTCCGTATTGATCAGTCTGTTTAAACTTTAATGAGCTCTGGGCTGATGTTAGTGCCCCCGGAGAAGAAGGCAGGGAGAGAAGGTGGGGGTGGGAGGCACTGGAGCATTATTTAGGAATAAAAAGGGGGGCACATCTTCTCTTCTGCCTGTTTAATTTTCCTCCTCCCTCCCCCCCCCCCGCCCCGTCCCAGCCGCCGCGTTGGTGAGAATCTTCTACTCTTTGTCCTTGGGTCTCCTTTGTTCTTCCAACATATAGCCTTTCTCGCCATTAAGGAAATTGTCAAGAAGAAAATATAATCCCCTGATGAAAAGCTACTTTAAAACAGGTCTGCTCTAAGTACAGCTTGGTTTAATGTTGGATTTTTAATCATTTCCCGGTGGCAGCCACCTCTTCATCTGCTTGAGCCCCGTTAGCCACGTGAGTGCTCTGGGCATTTGTCCTTAGTGAGGATGTCTCTCTGTAGCAAACCTGGATAAAGCTATTGGGTCTTAGGCTGTTCCCCTCACATGGGGTATGGCCATGTGGCCGCATGTCAGAAGCCATATGATAAACATGACACATCTACTCACAGCTATATTGCTATGTGAGGTTGAAGGAGGGAAGCATGTTTATATTAGAGTGGTAACACACCAGAGAGCACAGATTCTGGAGCCAGACTGCCTGGATTGACATCCCAGTTTCAACATTTATTAGCTTGTCATCTTGGACAAGTTACTTATGGTGTCTTGCTTGAGTTTCATCATCTGTAAAATGGAATGATGACTGTACCTATCTGCATTGGGTCGTTGTGAGGATTAAATGAGTTAATGCATATAAAATGTCGTAACAGTGCCTGGAAATGAGTAAGCACTATGATTCCTATGGCGATGATGATGACAATAACAGAAATGAGTAGATTATGGAGGAGAGTGAATTTCTAAGATGAAATACTGAAAAGTCAATGTCAGTAAGGGAGGCACCTCATGGGAATATTCACTCCTTTTGTCGTTAGGGTTCTTTCCATGTAAGATTTTGAGAAGCAATGGTCTGGGGCAAGGGGTGACATAAAATGCATCCCGACCTGTCTTGTCTTTCTCAAGGACTTAAGGAAGTCAAGAGTTTGAGAGCAGTTGTACTTACTGCTTCCTTTTCCCTAAGTTGCTCACATTGCCTGAGACGCTTTCCCCTTAGTCAAGTTAATAAAAACAATAAGAACAACAGTAACAGTATGATGATGATGATGGCAGCTAACATTTCTTGGGCACTGGTTATGTTCCAGGTACCATGCTGAACACTTTATACCAATCACTTCATTTTATCCACACAACAGTCTCTTTTTTTTAAAAAAAAACTGAAATATAGTTGATTTACAATGTTGTGTTATTTTCAGGTGTACTATTTTTTTCAGATTCTTTTGTCTTATTGGTTATTAAAAGATATTGAGTAGAGTTCCCTGTGCTATACAGTAGGTCCTTGTTGGTTATCTGTTTTATATATAGTAGTGTGCCCATGTTAATCCCAAACTCCTAATTTATCCCCCTACCCTTTTCCTTTTGGTATCCATAAGTTTGTTTTCTGTGTTTGTAGGTCTAGTTCTATTTTGTATCTAAGTTCATTTGTATCTTTTTTTTTTTTTTTAGATTCCACATACAAGCAATATTATATGATATTTGTCCTCTGTCTGGCTTAGTTCACTTAGTATGATAATCTCTAGGTCCATCCATGTTGCTGCAAATGGCATTATTTCATTCTCTTTTATGGCTGAGTAATATTCCATTGTATATATGTACCACATCTTCTTTATCCATTCCTCTGTTGATGGTCGTGTAGGTTGCTTCCATGTCTTGGCTATTGTAAATAATGCTGCAGTGAACATTGGGGTGCATGTATCCTTTCGAACCATGTTTTTCTCTGATATATGCCCAAGAGTGGGATTGCTGGATCATATGGTAGCTCTATCTTTAGTTTTTTTAAGAACCTCCATACTGTTCTCCATAGTGGCGTCACCAATTTATTATGAACTCTGTTTTAGAGCTGGAAGAAATGAGCTGTTAAGAAGTAAAGTAACCACCCAAAGTCAGGGGTTGGGCTGCTGCTGTCTCCCTCTTGCTCTTTTTTTGTCCCTCTCTTCAGCCTCATCTTATTCCACATGCCCGCATCTTGGAAATCGTATTAAGCTACCTGAATTTTTTTTTTTAATTAGCACTGAATGGAGAACTTTGAGCTTATCCTGATTGTTATATTAAGCATTCTGAATTACAAGTGCCTTTACCCAGCTGTCTGCTTATGTGGAAAATGTGTGCCCCCCGAGCAGGGGTCATATCTTGTTTATCTGTATTTCCTTAGAGTTCCTCATTTGTAATGTGCCCCATTCATGTCTGTTGAGTACGTGAATGAGTGAAATATCTGTTGTTTTCATTATCTGGCATGCTCTTCTCTCATCTTTTTTTTTAACCTGCCCAGCTCCTGGGTACCTTTTAAGGTAAGCTTAAGCATTACTTCCCCCTGGGAGCCTTCCTGGCTGACCTCTGACAGTCCCTGCCCGCCCTTGACAACCTCAGAAGAAAGAGGGTGAGAAACCCCTCTCTGCTGCCCCATAGTGCACGTCTTCACCTGTATCATTATCTGGTCCTTACCAGACTGTGTTTTAATTGGTGACTTGTTTTAACCATGAGCTGAACTCTTGGAGAGTGTCATCTCTGTGTCCACAGCATCTAACACATTGCTTGGCACAAATTTGATGCTCAGTAAATGGTTGCTGAATTAATGTTACTTAGAGCTAAAAGCAAGCAAACAAAAAAACATTCTGACATCCCTCATCTTGTTCAAATGTTGCAATAACTCTATGACATAGTTTGCCATACTTCCTATCTGACATGTGAGGATATTGAGGCTCTGAAACTAACGAGTATTAGAGACAGACCTAGACCCCTACTGACATGGCTCCAAATCCTCTTCTCTGTTCTACTCACCACTGCCCCTGAAATTGTCAAGTCTTTATTGGGTTGTTACCCACACATCTAAAAATTTATATGGAAACGCTCAAGTCCTAGAGCTTATGTCGTCCTTGATTTTAAGGGCTTATATCCCTTTTTGGAGCCGCAAATCTTAATCACCTCAACAAGGCAAGAACATTGCAAGGTAGTGTCTAGTAACAGCTTCCATTAGGAAGAAGATAAGCTGGAGGTATCATTCAGCCAGCAGGTATTTGTCAAGTGTCATTAGTCTGCAAATATTTATTGAGCACCTGCTATGTGCTATGCTCTTTGCTAAGCACTAGATTATATATGGGAGAGAGGGCTACAACAAGTTCTCTGCCCCTAAGGATGAAATAGTTCAGTTGCATGGAAAAAAATAATACCCATGAAGCCAACGAAATACCATTTTGTTCTAAATTGTACCAGCTGTATGAGTAATGTTGGAGAGAGAAGGAGCAGAAGAGGGAGTCACCCATGTGGGACTGAGCAATCATGTCAACCTCCTATATTTATAGAACCTTTATGGTTTACCAAGTACGTTCCTATCCATTTGATTGTCATACAAGGTAGGTAGGGGAGGGGTTGTTATTCTCATGTTAAATTGAAAAGAAATACTGAGATCCAGAGAGTTAAGTGACTTTCCCTAAGTCACCCAGGAAGTGGGTGATAAGCCTGAACTCAGGCCACATCTCTGCATTCCCTCCATCTCCAACACCACATACCTTCATCTTTTGTCTGGATTAGCATTGGAATGTAACTGACCTCCTCATCTATGTCTATGCCCTTCCCCTCTCCAATTGTGCTCCTTCTTGAGCTGGAATGATAGATATATGTTAATGCTAACTTGATCAGGTCCCTCTTTTGCTTACAGCTCTTCTGTAGCCCCATACTACTGCCTGGATGGAACTCAGAATCCTTAACATGGCCTGTAGGTGCTGTGTGGTTTGGTTTCAGCCTGCTCTTGGCTCATCTCATGATGCTTCTCTCAGCTCTGCCTTCCACCCATATTCTCCTTCTGTCATAATCCCACACATGCACTGCTCCCCCTGTCCTCTGGCCGGACTTTTGCACACATTCTTTATTCTTTCTGCACACTCTTCCTGCCTTCCGCTGACATATTTCACTCCTCTTCATCCTTAGATCCATACCGTCCGATACAGCAGTCACTAGCCACATGTCACCATTTAAATTTAGTTAAAATTAAATAGAGTTTAAAATTTGCTTCCTCCGTTGCAGTAGCCACGCTTCAAGTGCTCGGCAGCCACGTGTGGCTGGTGGCTGCTGTGCTGGACAGCACGGATACAGAACATGTCCATCACTGCAGAAGGTCCCTTGGGTAGTGCTGCACTGGATCTTAGTTCAAAAGGCAGTTGTTCAAGGAGGAAGCCTTTTCTCGCCCAATGTTACCTCCCAACTAAGTCCTATTTTACTCAGTGTTTTCACATCTCTTGTACTTTTTCTTCATAGAACTTCACATGGTTTGTGAATCATTCATTTTTTGATTAATATCAAATAGTAAAATCATTCTATAATCAAGTAATAACATAACAAAATAAATGAAGTAAAATGAAATAATTCCCATTTGTGGATTAATAGCTGTCTTTTCTACTAGATTTTGTACCGCAGGAGGGTAGGAACTATAGTTTGCTCACCCAGGTCCTAACGTATAGTAGACCCGGGAAATGTAAAAAGAATGAATGACTCAAGACATTGGGACCCCCCTACTCCCAGTCAATGAAGAAAGCTTGAGGAAGGATGTAGGGTTAAAAGTGAGACTTGAGAACACTAAGAGTGGATGTTCAGGAGGAATATTACGGATGGAAGCGCTTAGGTGGAAAAGTTAGAGTCAACCCCGGCTGGAGCAGGTGGTTTCCAGTAGGAGGAGGAAGGGGAGCTGGAATTGGTGATGGGGGCATACCTGGGGTGGCTGGTTCTGAGGCCAGTTGGGAGCTCTTCTAGAATCATCCTGAGTTTCAGACTGACCAGCAACAGATTCAGGATGGCTTGGAGGAACAGAAACTAAATTCAAGGATGCCAGTTAGGAGGCAATTTCCTTCTTCTAATGAAGTTCTGGAAGCTGAGATTTGTTTGAACCATAAGGTCTGGGAGGCCTGGGACTATGTCTGTCTTGTTGAGCATGTGTCCTCTATGGTGACACATGTAGGTGGTTAATACTATCTCTTTAATAAATGAAGGGCTGGGTTAGGATGTTGGCCGAGGAATAAAGAGGCAGCGCAAGACTGAGAGACTTTGGAAGGAAGATCTAACAGGACCTGGTGACGATAGAAAGGGAGGAGGTAGAAGCAGTTTCAGAGTTTCTGTTCTTGGAGGAATATTGATGTCACTGACATAAATGGCAGTGTTTGGCCTCTATCTCTCTACCTTATGTTCAAGGGACAGTACCACACCTGAGCTAGGATGCTGTGTAGGTAATGGACCAGGACTGGATTTGTTCATTTTACTGGTTACTAGAGTAGATTTTGTAAAACTGAAGGCCTCCAGGGGCCTTGCAGGTAACATACACCCCACACAAGCTGTATTAGCCTTGTTGTTATTCCCACCTCAGGGCCTTTGCACTGGCTGTTCTCCTGCCTGAAACACTTTTTCTGCAGTTTTCTACAGGGTCAGCTCCTCAGGTCCTTCAGGTGTTTCCTCAAATCTCACTTTCTCAGCAATTACCTTCCCCTTCTCCGGCATTCCTGATCCCCCTGACATCACTTTCTAGTATACTGTACATACACTATATAATTTTTTCGGTTTATAGTCTGTTGTATATCCTTACAATGTAACCTCCAAAACAGTGAGGAATTAAAAAAAATATTTTGCTTTCCATTGTTTCCCAAATGCCCAGAAGTGTGCACAGCATGACCTTAGAAGGGGCTTGATTGTATTTGCTGATTGACTGAATGAGTAATTGAATTGTGTAGGCAACAGGGAGTGATGGGCCTGAGGGAACTGGGGATTTCATAACCTCATGCACACCCCCAAAGCTGACAAAGGCATTCAAATCAAGATTTAAAAGAATACAGTACCAGCCACACAGAACTCTACTGCAAGCTGGATTCCGTGAGGCCCCAGGCTTTGACCCTTGCTCCAAATACAGCTAAAGATAAAACCAGGTATGCCTCTGACCCTCCAGTTCTCAGTTTGGAAGATTTCTGAGGAACGCTGTCTCCCCACCCAATATGGCACAGCCTGCTGATTTAAAACACATGCAGAATTGAACTGGTTCCCACAGTCAGAACAAAGCGATGCACAATCCCTTCCCCAAACAGTTGTTTGCTGCCCCATAGCTACGAGTTGACAGTTGCGAGACATGGACCAGGTTACCGAATGAAGTTGCAGAAGTCTCCTTCTCTGGAAATTCTTTAGCAGAGCAATGTGCTTTCTCTCTAGCCTAGGAAATTCCCTTGATGCCAAGCTGTTGGGGTGAGTTTACTAGCCTGCTTTCTTCTTCCATTAATGAGCGTATAAAAAAGAATCCTCAGGTCAGCAGGTCAAGTCCCAGGGGCCTTCTGGGTAGTGTGACCCTGACAGCCATCTCTCTGAGATGGTTTAGATGGGGGTGGGGTTGGGGAGTGGAGGGGGTCCTCATGATAAGCATGATGAGCATGGTCATAAGGCATTTCCATATAAGGCTGGGGAAATGACAGTGGCTGCCTAACCAAATCAGGTTTAAATGCATGTCACAATTATTCCTCCAGTTCCTTGTGATAGGTTTCCGTTTTAGAGATGGAGACACTGCACTTTTGAGGCTGAAAGGCCATGGTTAGAATATAGAACTCTGTAGGTCTTCGAGGGGATTCATAAAGTAAATTGTAGAGAATATTTTCTTTGCTTCTACTGGAAAGTCACTCCCACCATAATTCTTAGGAGGATTTGAGTTTATCCAATCTTTTCAGTTGTTTATCCTGTCATTTTATATGTGCTTACATGACACACAGAGCATGCTATGCTTCATACATCAGAAAGATTCCATGAACACAATTAGTAAGGCATCGAGTGAGTTTTCCATCCTTCATATTTCCTACAAAGGTCTATCGGTTCCAGAGCACTTTCAAACTAATTGACGCTCTTGATCCTTACCTAGGAGTTCTCTCTCTCTCAGGAACCTGAGGCTCAGAAAGGTGATGAGATTAGTGCAAGATTACCTGATCCGGAAGTGGTGGAGTTGGAACCAGAAGGTGGCTCTTTTGACACTGTAGCCCGTGCTTGTTTCTACTCCAAAGCTGCCTTGTGGTATTGAGTTTTATTGCATCTTCTACATGTTCCCTCCCAGTTCCTCTCTTGACTAATTGCAGGCCTATGTGGGGTGGGCTTGCCCAAGTCAGGCATGCACTCTCTGGGCACAGAGACCAATAGGACCGCAAGGCAGGTAGAAGTTAGGGCTGGCTTCTTGATTGATAGATTGATGCTCCATGAGTTCAAAGAAGATTGGAGGCAGCTAATTTCCTCAAATAATGGCTGCTACTTATTGTGCACCAAATGCCAGATGTTGGGCTAATCACACCTTATTTTGCTGAATTCTCATAACATCATTAGGAGATGTAGGTCTAAGTAATAGCTTTGTGTAACCAAGGAAACTGGTTTTCTGGCTTCCCAAAGTCACATGACTAGTCAGTGGCAGAGCCAGGTTTCAAACTCAGGGAGTCTGCACCCAGTACCATTGATCTTAGCCACTACCCAGAGATTTCCAAGCCAAGTTGGAAGGACATTCCAGGTAGAGGAGGCCATGCTTATAAATGCTACAGAGACATGATCCAGCAAGGCAAGGGGGTGATTAGAATGGCTGGAATTGTGTAACATGCCCTGGGTCACATAGCCAGAGTGACAGAGCTAGGATTTGAAACCAGGTCTTTGTGGGTCATTGTCATGAGGCCATGCTGACAGGGACTTGGGTTTGCGGCTCACATTCCTCTAAGTCTTGATGGATCAGTGTAGTAAAGGTGTACAGGGCATTCACCTGGTGATGTGGGGCAAAGGTATTGCCAGGCATCCCAGATGGCTCACTAGCGATGTTCTTGCATAGAGCACATGCCCTCTCTGCAGGGTGAGTCTCTTGGGCAGGCAGGCAGTGGTGGAGTAGGAAGAACACAGGCTCTGAGTTTGAATTCTGGCTCTGCCATCGACTGGCTGTATGACAGGATTAAGTTCAAATTCTCAATCTTTGGAGCCCGCTTGCTGTTCCCTTCCCTCCCCAGTCTTCCACTTATTTTTTTAAGAAATGGAAATACTAAATGTTTCCTCAGTGGGTTTTGTAAGGATTAAATAAGATGATGTTTGTAAGTACCTGGCACTCAATAGGTGCTCAATATATGCTGGCATTTTATAATTTATTGTTGCTATTATTTGAAAAAAATTAATGCTTTTCTTTGTTGAAAAATCTGTAATAATTGTGTGTAGCTCTTATTTGAGGAACCCATTAAATAGTAAGAAACAGAATCCTAAATGACAAGTCCAACATTCCAAAACAGGAAAAAAGAAGACTTGTGCATTTTAAATGGTGATGGACACATTTGAGTTGACTTTTGTGGTATTTAAAAGGTTATTGTCATGTTTTAAGTTGGCAGGAAATGTTAATGAGTATGATCACTCATGCTTTTTCACAAAAGGAAACCATAGAAACAAAAATTTAAAAATAGAATTAATCAATAAGTCTGTTATTCTCCAGCTTAAAAAATTACATGACAAAGTGAAAAATCTCCCATCTCCTCCAGCTGTCATTTCTGTTCTCAGAGGCAACCACTATTAGCAGTTTGTTGTATATTCTTTTTGGTTTTTTTGTACCTTATTAATATATCATGGATGTATTTCCATTTCGTCTTTTATAGCTCAACTTTGTAAAAAAATATTTAACAGCTTGGGGTATAATTTACATACTATAAAATCATCCATTGTAAATGTATAATTCAGTGATTTTATTAAATTTGCACATTTGTGCAATCATCACCATAATTCAATTTTAGAATAGTTCTGTTACCCCCCAAAAGTTCCCTTATGCCTGTTTGTAGTCAGTCCCCAGCCCCAGTCATAGATAACTGTTTTCTGTCTTTATAGTTATTCTTTTCTAGAAATTTCACATAAATGGAATCATACAACATGCCTTCTTTTGTGTCTGACTTCTTTCACTTAGCATAATGTTTTTAAGGTTCATTCTTGTGGTTGCACAGATAGTACTCTTGCTGAATACTATACTGTTGTATGGATATAACACACGTGGTTTCAACATTTGGTTAAACCATGATGAACATTTGATTTGTTTACAGTTTTAGGGTATTATGAACAATGCTGCTGTGAATATTCACATACAAGTCTTTATGTTGACATACATTTTTATTTTTCCTGGGTGGATGCCTAGGAGTGAAATTGCTGAGTTGTGTGATAAATTATGTTTCATAAAGTGCCAAACTTCTTTCCCAAAATGGCTGTAGTTTACATTTCCACCAGCAATGTACGAGGATTCCACTTTCTCCGTAATTTTCTAACACTTGGTATTGTCACTCTTTTTTATTATAGCTGTTGTTGTAGGTGTGTAGTAGTAGCTCTTTGTGATTTTAATATGCATTTCCTTAATGACTAATGATGTTGAGCATATTTTTGTGTGCTTTGGCCATTTGTCTTCTTTGGTGATGTGTATATTTAAATCTTTTGCCCATTTTGTAACTGGGTTGTTTATCCTCTTATTATTGAGTTATAAGAGTTGTTTATATATTCCATATATGTCTGTTATCAGGTGTATGAATTACAAATGTTTTCTCCCGATGTTTAGCTTATCTTTTCATTTTCTTACTGTTTCTTTTAAAGAGCAAAATTTTTAAATTTTGATGAAGTCAAATTTATTATTTTTTCTTTTATGAGTCTTGCTTTTTAATAAATCTTTTTCTAGCTCATGTCATAAAGATTTTCTCCTGTAAGTTTTATAGTTTTAATTCTTACATTTGGGGATATGATACATTTTTTGAGTCAATTTTTGTGTATGGTGTAAGGTAAAAGTCAAAAAGTATATGTTCTTTTTTTTTTTTTTTTTGCATATGGGCATTTAGTTGTTTTAGTACTACTGTCATACAGTCTGTCCTTACCCGGTTGAATTGTCTTAGCACCTTATAAAAAATCAATTGACCATACAAGTTTGGGTATATTTCTTATGTTTCTATTCTGTACCATTGATGTATAAATTTATCCTTATGCCAGTGCCACACTGACTTAGTAATGGTAATTTTATTGTAAGTTGAAATCAGGTAGCATAAGTTCTACAACTTTGTTCTTTCTTTTCAAAAGTGCTTAGGCTTTTCTATGTCCTTTACATTTCTGTATAAATTAGGAACAGCTTGTCATTTTCTTAAAAAAAACCTTCTGGGATTTTAATAGGTGTTGTGTAGAATCTGTAGATTAATTTGAGATTGCCATCTCAGCAATGTTGAATTTTCCATTTCATGAATATGGCATATTTCTCCAATTTGTAGTTTCTTTTGTAGCAATGTTTTGTAGTTTTTGGGGTATAGGTCTTGAACTTCTTTTGATAAGTTAATTCCTGAGTATTTTGTTTTTCTGATGCTACTGTGATCAGAATTATTTTTGTATTTCAGTTTTGATATGTTAGTTGCTAGTGTATAGAAGTGCAATTGATTTTTATATGTTAATCTTGTATCCTGTGATCTTACTAAGGTTGCTTATTAGTTCAGGTAGATTTTTCTTTTTGATAAATTTCTAAGGATTTTCTGCATATGGGATTATGTCTTCTGCAAAATAATACACTTTAACTTCTTCCTTTCCTATCTGTATGCTTTAACTGTCTTTTTCTTGCCTTATTGCATTGGCCAGAACCGCTAGTACAAGGTTGAATAGAAGTGGTGAAAGAGAACAGCCTTGCTTTGTTTTTAATTGGAAGGAATCATTCATTTTATTGTAAAGTATGATGTTGACTATAGGTTTTTGTAGATGCTGTTTATCAGGTGTGGAAGGTCCCTTCTTTCTTGGTTTATTGAGTGTTATTTATTTATTTATTTATTTATTTATTTTTTGCATCTGTTGAGATGATCATTTGGTAATTGTGCTTTATTCTATTAGTATATGTTATACATTAATTGATTTATGGATATTAAATGACTCTTGCATTCCTGGGGTAACCCCACATGGTCATGGTGTATAATGAATGTTTTATATGTTGCAATATTGGTTTGTTAATATTTTGTTAAGGATTTTTACACTTATGTTCATGGCAGTTATTGGTCTACAGTGTCCTTTTAATTTGATATCTTTGTTTGGCTTTGGTATCAGGGTAGTATTGGCCATGAAATGTTGGAAAATGTTCTCTCCTTCACTATATCCTAAACGAATTTGTATAGGAGTGGTATTGTTTATTCTTTGAATGTTTCGCAGAACTTCCCAATGAATCCATCTGGTCCTAGATTTTTTGTTTTGTGGGAATGTTTTAGGTGCAATTTTATTTTTCAAGAAAGACTGTTTCTCAGTTTCTTATGTGGCTTCGGCCAAGTTCCATAGCCCCAAAATGGTTGTTTTTGATGATTTTGTCCAGTTTTATGCTTTTATTTTGCTAAGAAGATTTGCCAACCTCTTCATACTACCACACCCAGAAGATGCTTCTCTACCTCTTCATTTTTAATGGCTGTAGAAAATTCTGTTTTACAGGTATACCATAATTTATTTAATAAAAATAGTTCTTCCAATTTTCAGGTGTATTCTTAAACAGTTAACCTTTGTTTATATGTAATTTTACTTACTCATGCTAATAATTCACTAAGATAGGTTCCTAGAAGTAGGATTGCTGGGTCAAAAGTTATGCACTTTTTAATTTTAATAAATACTATACTATATTCTTTAAAATTTGTACTAAATTATCATACTGTTAGAATAACGTAAAAGAAGGTCCACTTCTCTCTGTCTTGCCACTACTTTATACTGTTAATTTTTTACATTTTTGCCAATAAGAAAAACAAAGATTGGGGTATTTTTATTTGCATCTATTTAATTTTAGTGGAGTTGGGAATCTTTTTATATACTCTTTGACTATTTCTTTTTATTTTATGAAGTGACTTGTCATGTCCTTTGCTTAGTTTCCAATTAGATGGGTTGTCTTTTAAATTAACTTATAGGATCTTCTGATATTTTAGTGATATTGAACTTTTATTTGTTTTCTGTTGTAAATACTTTATTCTGCCATTCATTTCCTTCTAGTCATAACTGTTTTCAGTCTTTTAAAAGCCTGTATTTTAATTTATGTTTTTGTTTATTTGTTTTTAAAACAGAAAGTTGTACAAGGGATTGATTTAAACCAAATTCGAGGGCTTGGGTTTGATGCCACGTGTTCTCTGGTTGTTTTGGATAAGCAGTTTCGTCCTTTACCAGTGAATCATGAAGGTAGGACCATTTCTCTCTCTTTTCTTGGTGGTGGGAGACTGGCTGGGGCCCAGGTGGAGCATGATATCAAGTGTTAACACTGTTAGTGAGATTTACAGGTGGAGCATGGGGCCCCGAAATCATGTCCCTAAAGGTTAAAGCTTGGGCAGCAGTTAGTAGGAGAGGGGTGACATTGGGATTAGGTGGATAAGGAAGAGACTTGGCTCCATAATGCACAGGAGCCACAGTAGAAAATCTGATGTAGGATGGATGTGGGATCATTAGCTCAGAGTGAGTAGCCTTGAAACAGATAAGTGGTCTGGGCCTTTTCAAGGAAGGGAGTGTTGTCTGTGCCTGCAGTTGTTTTGCATATGAAGCTCCTCCACCACATTCATTTGAGTGGGTGAATCAAGTTCACTTAAAGAAAATAGAATAAGACAGACAGGACCATATATCACACAAAAGCTGGAAATGAATGGTCTCTCTATTTTCAATAGCCAGACCAAAGACATTCCCATTTAATGATGTTGTTCTAATACGCTCTCATTACACTCTCATTGCACTCTCTCATTACACTCATGAGTACTGTGATGAGCTGTTTCAAATGTAAGTGCCAACTTTTATCCACTGTCAGAAATTTTTCATGGGTGGTGAGGATGTGTCCCTTTTGGGATACTCTAGCCAGTAGTGCTAGCACTGAGGTTGCAAACCCAAAAGTCAGGTAGGTAATTTAAATGAATATAGTGCGCCAGATTTGAGAAAAACAACAGCACATGTGCAGAGATAAATTTCAACTGACATTTAACCTTTTGATGAGTGGCAGACATTTGGGAGCAGTGGAGACTATGGTGCACTGGAAATTGCATGCTCCATCTAAAGGAGTGTGACTCTGCATTTTCAGTCGGTTGTTGCCAACGTAGGTATCACAAGCATGTTTTGGGCTAGGCTGTATTAAAGAATCCTTAGTAGTGGACACTGCTGTAGCAGCACCTTTCTTAATTGGCGGCTATGGATACTGGGGCACACTGGGGCACCGTGGCATTGGAGTCAGGCAGTCCCAGATCTTAGCCCTGCTGCTGCTGAACTGTGACACCTTGAGTGAGTCACTTAACATCTCCATGGCTTGGTTTCTCCTCTGAAAGAATTGGAATAATGAAACAGTAGCTTTGCTGTGAGAATTAAGTGAGAGCCGGACGCCTGAATGCTCAGAAAAGTTTCTTCAGTCCGCTTATGAATTCCTTAAGTTAGGAGAATGTGTCTTACTTACGCCTGTGGACCTAATGCATGGAACAGTGATTTTTATAAATGACATGCCCTGCAAAAGTATGCACATGGATGAATGATTAGAGCACAGTGGTAATGGTGACCATCTTTTACACACACATACACACACACATTTTTTTCTATTTATGCCACATTTACTAGCACCCCCTGTGTGCCAATCCCTGTCTGATTAAGTGTTGGGACTTCAGAGACGAATATGAGTGGTCCTTGTTCTCAGTGGCTGACCACTGGCTCAGCTGGCATTGTTGCGGCCCAGGAGGACAGGGCAGCCCCCGTCTAGACCACTTCAGAGAGCAGAGACCCAAGGAATGGGACTGAACCTACAGACCTCAGCTCAGCAGCAGCAAGTCCTCTCCAGCCATGGAGTGGGCTGCTTGGGGAGTCTGCCAGCACTTCTTTGTTGGCTTGTTTTAAGTAGCGGTCAGGTGATGGTCTGTTAGGGTTGCTGTGGGAGGAATTCTCGTCTTGGATGGGACTTTAGATGTTAAGAGCCCTAAGTTCCAAGGACTCTGTACCTTCCAATCTGCTAAAACACATGGTTTTTAACTCTGGTAGCATATTAGAATCAACTGGAGATCTTTTAAGATTACCAATTCATGAGCCTTACCCCCAGGGTTTGTATTCATTTGGCTTGGGGTGAGGCTAGGGCATCAGTGTTTTTAAAGTTTTCTCGATAATTCTAATATGTGGAGAATTACTGGGTGCAGATGAATGGACAGCTAAAACATTAGGAATAAGAACATCTGAAGTAGAGGAAGAGTTCCTTGTTAAACCTGCTTATACCAGCACCCTCCCGGATGCCATCTTTTTTCTCATTGTAGAGAGAATTGCCTCCTGTTGACAGTTCTCCTATTAAAAGTGTTACCTAGGTTGCAACCTGCATTATAAGTGTTGAAAAAATTGTATTCCACCTAGAAGGTTAAAATGTACCCATTCATCAAATGCATCCAGCTGCAGGTGCCCTCACCAGTTTCTTGCCTTTCAACAGGTTCTATTAAGGTTAGATTTTAACTGCAATGGATTAGCCTGTACTAGAAAATGAAATTCAAATTTTAAGGATGAATTAAGAGGGTCTTTAAAGACTTCTGCTTACCTGATAATGACCCATTCTTGATTGGTTAATTGGAGTAATTGTGAAGAGCAGGGAGTGGAGTCAGGAAATTAACCATCACCATTAAAACCAAACCCATAAGACCAGCAAAACTTACCTTCTTTAGATGGTAACCAAAAAGAAAAAGAAAAAAAAATCCCAAGGAAATTAAGTACACTAGTTTGAGAACACTGACCTACAAGATAAAATAGTCTCATTGTTTGCCTTTTCTTATTTGGTCTTTCTTCCTTTTCAAGATCAGACCAGTGCTGGGTTGGACAGAGGTGCCATTGCTGTGTGCTTCCTACCTCTGCAACCCACCTAGCTCAGACCATGACTGGGTGAATCATTCCAGCCACAGTAGCTCTTGGGAGGGAGAGGAACCCAGGGAGATAATTTAGGGTCAGGGAGGAAGTTACTACCTAGGTTACTCTGTAACAGAAACCTAATATTTAGATGGTTTTCTGATTCACAGTCATTTCCTTCAAGTATCCCTGGAACACCTCCTGTGAGGTCTTCACAGTATTAATTGAATGAGTACAGGGGTAAATGATCTGCCCTAAGGTAAACTGACCATGTAACCCAAATTCTGCTCTACCAGATTATTTCCAGTTCTCTTAAAATATGATGCCTTTATGGGTCTGTGCTCTGTTGGTTTCACGTGCTGTTTCTATTGTGTAGCCCCTCCTCCCTCACTCCTTCTTCACCTGCTTATCCAATGGCCAGTCATTTTCAGAATTAACCTAAAGCTTTCCTGCCTCTTGGAAGCTCCCTGTGCAGCCTCGGGCTTGGCTAACTGGGGCCTTCTCTATGCTCTTCCTTCTCTCTGTACCATGTCCAGGACTTCTGTCCCAGCAGTCATCACTCCATACAGACTGTTTTTCCACTTACGCACATGTTCCCTAAGGACAGAGACTGTGGCACATTCTTCTTGGTATCCCAGCACCCAGCCCTGTGCCTGGCATGTAGCAGATGCTTAATAAAAGATGAAATGAACTTTCAGTGGAGTCATTTATTTGTGATTTTCTACAGGCACTGAAAAAAAGATTAACTTCCAGGTTGTTGTCTGTAATGAACATTGGTAATTAATAATCATAATAAATATAATAAAGTAATTGATTCTACACAACGCTCAGTGTGTCGTTCTGAGAGCCTCTTCATGTAGAGGTAGTAGTGGCTGATCGGTCTGTCTTTACAATAGAAAGTTTAGCAACAGGTGTTTTTGTCTTGAAGCAGCTGCAGACAGATTCTATACAATATTTAAGATGCAATGCAGATATTGTCCCCCCAACACCCACACACCCACATTGTGTGTGTGTGTGTTTACGAATGTGTGCCCACATACCCACAGTCTGATTCTGTGATGGTTCTGGAATAGGACCTGGATGTCAGTATTTTTAAAGCTATCCCAGGAGATTCTAATGTGAAACTAGGGTTGAGAACCAGAACTTTAAGCAGTTTTGTCATACAGTAGAATCACTCAGCTGTTTAAACAAAATCTTAGATGTACCTATGGAAGGGTTCATGTACTTTCTCTTATTTTAAATGTATTACTGTTGCTTGAGGAGTTTTTGTGGGACCTGAAATCTCTCCAGGCAGGCAAACCAATGAGTGAGTCCTTGACTCATTACGATGATGACCTAATTTAGATGTGTCCTTAGGCTGACTTTTTTTGTAAGTTTTAAAAATTCTTTTTCAAATATATGGAAGAGTAAGGAAAATAAGATAACAGCCTCCTATGTATGTATGAGGATGAACAGATGAGGTTTTGCCACATTTGCCACAAGTCCTTTTTTTTTTTTTAAGAAAGAACCACTTGAAGCTTCAGTCCATGCCCTCCCCCTCCCCTGCCCCTCTGCCCAGCAGGTAATGGTTCTGCCATAGCTGGTGTTCACAAACACATTTCTTCTGTGCTTTTACCACATGTGTGTATACCCACAACAACAAACAATATATACTGTGTTTAAAAATACCCCAGCTGGTGTCATTATTCATGTTGATGTGTGTAGCTTGAGTTTAAATTTGTTTTACTAATTTATTTATCCATTCCCAGCACAGATCTACTTTCAAAGCACACTTTGTGCTTTTCCCAGCTGTGAGGTAGTAGGCATGTCTTCAATCTCGGAGTCAGTTTGTCATTGAAAACGGCCTAGATCTCAGAGTTGTTTTAAGGATTAAATGAGACGATGTGTGCAAGAGGTTCAGCACAAGGCTTGGGACACACACACACAAACGTGCATGCGCAGCTTTATAAACACTCATTATTAGCAAAATTATATAATTGCTGCAGTTATTTTGCCAATAAGTAAAATAACATGTGAAGTGCCTATCTCAATTACTCTTGGGTCCCTTTTATCTTCCCCGTTTATAATCTCCCAGGTATATTCCTTGCTGTTCTCTGCATTTTGCCATCAGAGGAAGCAGAGGACTGTGAAAAGAATATTGGCTTGCCCATCAGTGCAGGATGAATTAGCAGAGTCTGGGGAAGAGGGAAAGGGGCAATTAGTTTCTCTGTGGGCTGCAGGATGGTAGAGGCAGGATGTGAGGGGCACTGCCCATTCTCCTTTTCCAGCTGATTTTAAATTCTGTTTCCTGTGATTTATTCCTCTTGAGGGCCTACTATGTGACAAGTACTTGCCATATCCTTTATGCACATTATCTTTTGTTCATTGAATGAAAAATCTCAGTTAAGCCTTATATGCTACATTTTGCAGATAAGGACACTTAGGCTAAGAAAAATTAAATAACTTTCTCAATATTTCTGCCTATACTGAAAGAACGTTCCCCATTAGGTCTGCCTTGTTCCAGAATGGAAAAAAAATTCCAGTGATTCCCACCCCACCAAACAAACCAACCGAGTGAGGAAAAACACTTAAATTAACTAATTTTAATTAGAGTGACTAGAGGAAGTGAGAATATAGGCAAATAAAAGCCATTATGTAAATGTATATGATATTATACCTAAAATATTTGTCTGTATTTCAAGGAGACATACCTTAAAAAGCTGAAGTATTGTTTTAGGCTTATTTCATTGGCTCTTTTCTCGAGTATATACCCAGAAAAGTTTTTCTAGAATAGGTGGGATAGGAAAGGAAGGGGAAAAGTTGAGAGAGAATGAATGGTAATACAAATAATTGGTGGATTTTGACTGGTTTTTCCTTTAGACGTTTAACCCTGGGACTATATTCAAAGAGTACATCTCTTGAAGGGTCCGAGATTTGGGTAGGATGTACTAGTCAGTGTTGGTGGTGGTCCTTTCACTTGTTTCTTGTTGATGTGTGAAATTATACAAGCAGTTGTGCAGATTTTTGCCCTTGGGAATCCATAAGTGCCCCCTTGAATTAGAAGGATAAGGATGCACCTGTGTCCTCATCTCCCTTGTTTTTGCTAGGGGGTTCTCATCGAAACATCATCATGTGGCTGGACCACCGGGCGGTCAGTCAGGTCCACAGGATCAACGAAACCAAGCACAGTGTCCTGCAGTACGTTGGGGGTGTGATGTCCGTGGAAATGCAGGCCCCGAAGCTTCTGTGGCTAAAAGAGGTAAGTGCATAGGGTTGAGGAGCGATTACTCATAATAGCAGAGGATTCCATTTATTGAATCTATTGGTACCAGGCACCCTGCTCATCACGGCTGTTGTGTTTGATTTTTGCAGCAACTCTCAGGAAGGTTGATCCCATTTTATTGATTCGGTTGTGGTTAAGTCATTCTGCTTAACTCAGGCAAAGCACTGTGATAAGTATTTGATGCAGATTATCTCTTTGACTCCTAATGGCAACCCTATAAAGTAGTTTTTTTCTTTTTCTGTATTTGTAAAAACTAAAGCTAATAGAGATTCGTCAGCTCACCCAAAGTGACTCAATAAGTATGCAACAGAACCAGGATTTGAACCTAAAAATGACTCTGAAATTGATTTTCTTAATATCCGCTGTGCTACTGAAGTTCAGAGAGGTTAATTATCATTCCAGTTAGAAAGTGGCAGAGCTGGGATTCAAGTCCAAATCTTCTGACTGGAACATTCTTTCTCTACATACTTTTAGCCCCCAATGATTAATCTTTGGCCTTAGTGGCATTTTATGGAATGCCTTTCTCATCTCACCTGAACTTGAGTTTGCATACCCTTGTGTGATAAGGTGATCTCTGGCTAAGGCACTTGCAGGTGGTTCCCATTTCCAGATGTTAGAATCATTTATGAAGTGTGGAGAATGGTAATGTCAGCTTAATGGTTCCCAGTAGAGATGGATGTGTGAGAAAGTTCAAGTCCTCTGGGAATTGCAGGAACTTGAAAACCCCTAGGTGGTCTGGTGAGGAGAGAATCCATCTAATGATAAGACCTGCCGTGATTCATTTACTGGCCCTGAGGTTTCAGGTGGATTGAGTCTTCAATTACTCAAATGTGGGGTTGGGGAGAGTTTAAAGGTGATGAGGAGGTGTCCTTGGATTGCCACCATGGGGCAGAAGGGAGATAAGTAAAAAGGGCATCAGTAATCAAGGCAGGCTTGGCTTGTTACTTGTTTAGTATATTGAGCCATTTTGTAAGTTTTAATTTGCAGAAAGACTTCCATATTTGCTAAGAGTTTGAAAACAGAGTGTTTTAGGAGTTGGGTGTTTCTAGGATCCAATTCTGACTGTATTTGCATCACACTGTGTGACTTTGGGCAAAGCAATTCTCATCCCCAGGCCTCACTTTTTCCATCTCTAAAGTGAGAGAGTTGGACTGGATCAGTTTGGAAACTTGACACAAAAATATCCTGAAATACAAATCAGTGTATTGATTTGTATTTGCACTGCCTCCACACTCTGCTATGTGTTCAGAATTTTCTGAATAAGGCTCTAAACAGTGCCTCACTGTGCATTCAACTACCTGAAGGTTGTGCCTCAAATCTGTTTTTCAGACTTTTTCAATTTTTTTTTTTGTCTTTTTGGTAAGCATGCCCAGGAATCCTTGCTGAGAGTTCCTTTGGTTTTACTGTGATTGAAAATGCAAAATCAAAACAACTTCTAAAATCATGTTTCGTACCTTCTCCTTAAAGCCTACCAGCACGGCTTATAGCTCTTCTCAAACTTCAACGTGTAAATGAATCACCTGGAGAGCTTGTTAAACTGCAGATTCTGACTTAGTAGCCCTGTGGTGGGAACTAAGAATTTGCATTTCTAACAAGCTCCCAGGTGATGCTGATGTTGCTGGCCTGCAGACTCACAAAACCACTTTCAATGCTAAAGGCTCTGCCTTTGTACCCTGAAAAGCATCCATGTGTGGAGAATCGGGAAACAGTACCTTCTTGTTATTGGGCTTATGGGAGACTGAGGCACAGGGAAGTACAGTAGCTTGAGTTGCTGTTCAACAGCACATTCGACGTCAGAACATGAGAGTCTGTGCCAAGTTTACTGGGCTGCCATTTGTTTACTCTTCATTCATTCCTTAATTTGCCAAATCTTACCTGAGGTCCTGCTGTGAACCAGCACTGTGGTGGGAACTGGGGACATGGGCACAAAGAGGACTCGGCCTTACCCTCAAGGGGCACAGTGACCACTGGGGACAATGGTGGGGGAGCATAAGGAGAAGAGAGGCATGGAACCAGAGCCAGCAGAAGATGCACTGAGCGCCGAGATGCAGGAATATGCAGAGTGCTTTCAGGGAAAATAATTTGCTCCCTGCACGAGCTACTTGAGATGAGCCTCAAGATATGAGTGGAGGTTTTGTGTAGTAGAGAAGACAGGAAGGATACAGTATTCTAGAGAGAATGAGGTTCATTATGGTAAGGTGTGTAGGCCCAAGGACAGGAGCCTGGGATGCTTCCCTGAGTGTAGTAGGAAATGAGACCAGGTAAGTAGCCCGGGCTCAGTTTGTTAAGGGCCTATTTGGTGAGAGAGATTAGTGGATGGTTGTTAGGCAAGGGGGGAAGTGTCTTAGATACCTTTGGCAGGGTGAAGAGATTGGATTAGGAGTGAGAAAATGTGTGTGGGGGGGAGTAAGAACCAGTTTATTTATTTATGTTTTTATTAGTATGTATGCATTTATTTATTAACCACGCCGTGCGGCTTGTGGGATCTTAGTTCCCCTACCAGGGATGGAACCTGGGCCCCAGCAGCTGAAGCACCGAGTCCTAACCACTGGACCACCAGGGAATTCCCCTAGAACCAGGTTTCTTACTTTCCTCATTATAGCACTTAGTTGGCCTTGCTTTGCCCTTAGGATAAACTCCAAAATTTGTAACCTGGCCCAGAAGATGGTATATGACGTCATTTTCACCCCCCTCCTCTGCTTCCTGTGTGTCTCTCACTTTGCTCACTCTGATCCATCCACAGGGATCCACTCAGAGTGCCTCAAACACACCAGCTCTTTGCCACCTCAGAGTTTTGACTAGGGGTTGGCAAACTAAGGCCATGGGCCAAATCTGGCCTGTTGCCTGTTTTTGGATGTCCTGGAGCTAAGAATGAGTTTTATGTTTTCAAATGTTTGAAAAAGAATCAAAAGAAGAGTCATATTTTGTGACTTGTGAAAATGATAGGAAATTAAAATTTTAGTGGCCATAAATAAAGTTTTATTGGAGCACAGCCACGCTTGTTCGTTTATCTACTGTCCATGGTGCTTTTGCCCTGCATTGGTAGAACTGAGTATTTGAGATGGAGAGTGCATGGCCTGCAAAGCTGAAAATATTTACTCTCTGGACTGTTAGAGAAAAAGTTTGCTTACCTCTGGTCTTAATGATGCTCTGATGCTGTGCCTTCTGCTTGAATATTCTTCCCTCTTCTCACCATTGATTCTAACTCATCATGTAGGTCTCAGCTTTATTGTCACGTCCTTAAAAAAGCCTTTCCTGACCCTCAAATAAATCAGAGGTCTCTTGTCATTGTACTCTTAATTTTACTTCATTGTATCTTTCATAAATTGTAATGACACGTCAATTTGTATGATGATTTGTATAAAAGCTCACCCCCTCCAACCATAGTAATCCACAGGAGGATGGAGATGATATCCATTTTGTTCCTTGTTGTGTCCCTATCCCTAATTAAATGCCTGGCAGATAGTAGGTACTCAGTAAATATTTTCTGAATGATTTGAGTGGGCCAATAAGGAGCTATTGCAGTTTTCCAGGTGAGAAGTGATGAGACCTGAATTAGGCACTGTGGGATGGAGAGGAGGTGGGTTCCAGAAATCGTTAGGGGTTAATGTCAGCAGGACATTGAGGCTGATTGGCCATGAGGGGTGAGCTAGGTGGAGGAGTCAGAGCTGACCACTCATCTCAGTATTGCTGTCATTCATGTGCTCCTTGTCCTTAGCCTGGAATCAGATGTCAGAGGGAGTTGGGCAGAATTTGGAGTTCAGACTTCTCAGAAGACAGAAGTGATGTACTAGGACCACCGTACCTTTTGGGCAAAGCCACTAGGGTCCTAGTTCTGCAATATGGAATTTTAATCATGTCCTTTACATATAAGGTTTGTGTGTTTTAGGTTGACGTATGTCTCCTTAATAAGAATTGTCAGATAAAAGGAAAAATGCCATTTGATTTTTTCATAACCCCCAGCAGTCTGGCTTCTCCATTTGGTCTCAATGATTCTGACTCTCATCTTAATGAAGGCCAAATGTAAATTAAGTTCTCTCAGGCTGGAACAGCTGGAGTCTCCTATCTTTATAAACATGAAACATTGTAGGGTAACAAGGTGCAGGCTGAGGAAGGTCAAGCAAGTTAACAGGCTGATGCCGATCCTGACAGCTCAGTGTTAATGGAAGATAATTATCTGGCTTGTAGCGGATGCATGGAGATATTCCAGTCCGTCTTTTAACTCATTTCCTCTTTTTGCTATTGTCAGCAGAACAGAAAGCTAATCATTTTATAGTTTGCAATTTTCATTGTTCATTCCAAAGGTCTGGAAGCAGCTGGCTGGAATGTCAGAGGATTTTGTTGATGGGTTTAGAAAATATATCTGCCCCTTTCATCTCCCCAGTCCATGCCCTTCTGTTTCTGTTCCCCTGATAACATATTGGGAAAATGAGTAAATGATTCTCTGATTGGTTCTAATGTGCTTTATCCTGTGCATGTAGATTCTTGGGAGGAACCTGGGAGTTTGGATACCCAGAGGGGTGGTTTGATAACTTCCTGCTAGCTGTGGAAGGTGCTAGCACACCTAGCATTGGATGCTTTGCAGTAGGAACTCTTGAAAAGAAAACTCTGTTAGACTTCAGGAAAGCCTGGTCCTTGTCCCTTCTGTACAGTAAGAGGCTGGCACAGTAAGGGCCTCGACTGGCCTTATTCTTTCATTCTTCTTGATGATATAGTAACAATTATTCTCTTTTCTTTAGGTTTCTCATCTTGAAACTTTATGAAAGATAAACAATGTCAGTTTCTTTCTTGGACATGCACCATTTCTTTTTTGGTGGCAGTTTGGTGGAAACTATAGTCTTTTTCTGTTAGTTACTCTGGCTTTAAATTTTGTGCATAGGTCTGATATTATTTACCTACATTCATCAGATCTTAGCAGTACAGCTCATACAAGATTGGAACTTTGGGAGATAGAACACAGTTCTGTAACAACAAAAAAAGTACAGGATTTGAAGCCAAACACACTTGCATTTAAATCTTTCTCCACCATTTACCAATTTTGCAACCTTAGGCTAAGTCAGCATCTCTGAGTTTCAGCAGGCTTAGCTGTCAAATGATGATAATAATATCAGCCTTGTGGAATTATTATAATTTAGTCGGATATTTGCAAAATATCTTATTCAAAGAGTAGTTTAATTCTCACTTCCACTGTGCATAAAAATGTTTGTCTCTACTGATGGGCATGTCAATAACATTCTAGCACCAATCGAGAGAATTTTAAACACTAGAATATCTTATTTTAAGTAGCTGAGTGTAATGAGTGGTATGTTTTTCCTGTTTGAATAATGGCTACGGAAACCATCTAAAAATGACCACAAAGTTGTCAGAGACAATCATAGAAAATAGTAGAAGAGTATAAAACATATTTTCAGAGTCATTCATTTATTTGAATCATCCACATCCTATGTGTAATACCTATACCAGAAAGCAGCCAGCTTTGAATTGCAAAGCAGATTGACTTACTGAATACCTTCTACTTGTTTCCCCTAAAATTCACCAGTGCCTCCAGCTCCAGATTTATTTTATTCCACAATGATTATTTAATCTTTACACTAGTCTTGTGGGGTAGATATTACCTCTTTTTATAAATGAGGAAACTGAGGCTCAAAAAAGTTAAATGTCTTACTCCTAGTCTCGTATCATGTAAGCACACGTACATCAAGAACGATACAAACAGCTCCATCCCCCATCCCCCTCCTGTGGGGGCCTGTGCAGTTCACTGTGGGAACCCAGAAGTGGTCTCGGCCTTCACAAAATTACAGCCTTTTAAAAAAAAATACACACACACACACACACACACACACACACACACATATGTATACGTATTTATTTATTTGGCTGAGCCGGGTCTTCGTTGCGGCATGCAGGATCTTTTAGTTTTGGCACGTGGGATCTTTAGTTGTGTCATGGAACTTTTAGTTGTGGCATGTGAGATCTAGTTCCCTGACCAGGGATCAAACCTGGGCCCCCTGAATTGGGAGTGCGGAGCCTTAGCCACTGGACCACCAGGGAAGTCCCCCAAATTACAGCCTTTTTGGACTAAGCAATAAGAACAGAATAAGGAATTAGATGAAAACAGTAGCTAAAATGTATACAGTGCTTATTATATACCTAATACTTGTCTAAGCATTTCATCCATGTTAAACTCATCGAATCCTCACAACCACCCTATGATGTAAGTCTCACCTTTTACAGATAACAAAACAGCCTCACAGGTGTTAAGCAATTTGCCTAAGGTTATTCAGCTAATAAATGGCAAGGCTGGGGTTTGAACCTTAGCATTTCAGACCCATAGAATGGGCTTATCACCATTTCACTCTACTGCCTCTTCAAGTGTTTGCCTTGCAGGGTTTGACTAATCTAGTTCAGGGAAAAAACTTGAAAGTAACGACTTCAGGAGAATCTGAGGCTGGGAACAATGGGTGGTGGGTTCATTTTTTTCATTTAAAAAGTCTTGGCTGAGTGTCTCCTATATGATGGGCACTGGGGTTGCCAAGGTGAGCAAGACAGATGAGGGCCCTGGGTAGCCTTCTGGGAACTTAGATTCTAGCATAGAACAGCAGAAAATAGACACGGAGACAAATACATATGCAAAGTGATTTTGTTTTCTGGAAAACGCTATGAAGGAGAATGGCAGATGAACAGATTTGGCATAGCTAGTGTGTTCTCTTGGGAGGTTTTGGTTGACAAGAATGATGAGACTTTCAGGAAGAGGGAGCAGCAGATTCAATGAGGGGAGGAAAGCACCTGAGAGATCAGCATAGGAGGTAGTGGGGCTGGCAGGTATGAGCAAGGCAGGGAGTGGCAGGAGGCGGGGTAAGAGAGGTGACCAGGGGCCAGATCCTGCACAGCCTTGAGGCCGTGGACAGGAATTTCGATTTTATTCTAAGAGCAGTGAGAAATGGTTGATGGATTTTAAACATACGTGTGACATGATCTGTTTTATGACTTCAAAAATATCCTTCTGGCATATGTACTGGGTAGATAATAAATATTTGTATAGCAACAACAAAGTTTACACTATAATGTGAAAGGGAAAAAAAATTATGAGGCTGTGCAGTCTTATAAATGCATTTGTCTTAAGAAACTTACAGTATAGAAAAAATATGGCTGTATATTACAAAAAACAATAATGAGACACTATCCGTGGTTGGTATAGTTTGCTAATGTTATAGCACAATGATCATGCTTTTATTACTTCTTTGTACTTTTCCATTGAAAAGTAATCTTATAGTCCCAGCTAACCTTTCTGGTTGACAACACTTCGTTATTTAGCATGGGATTTTTTTTTTTCTTCTTGGGATTATTTTCCTAAACCATCTGCACTGTATGAGGGACTTTACATGCAGTATTTCATCTAAGCCCCTCAGTGACACAGTATTATTATCCCATTATACAGATGAGGAAAACAAGACCCAGAGGGCTTAAGTAGCTTGCTTCCCCAAAGCTAGGCAATAAGTAAGTGGTAGAGCCAGGATTCTCACCAAGTCCAGCCCGCCTTCAGCCCCTGGGCTCTATCCGTTGGCCCTCACTGCCCTGTTGCTCATTTCTGCCCATGTGCAGGGTTACAGGCTGGCAGCTCGCAAGCTGAATCTGGTCCCCAGATGGGTTTTGTTGGACCCACCCTATGCTTGAAAAAAAATTCTTTTTTGAATTAGTGTCCAACATTTAAAAACTAAGAAACTTCACATAAAAATCCAGATTTTTCTGCTTCTCTAGAAAAAATAACAAAAGGATTTAGCAGTCCTGGGTTCACATTCCCACGTGGAAGGAACTGGCCAGAGCTGTGCAGGGGCTGCCCCTCGAGAAGGGGCGATTGTCCTTCATTTCACAGTGGTCCCCACCTAGCCTGCCTCACCACTTCCTTTTCCAGCAACTACCCCTCTAGGCACTTGGATTTGAGACCCAGACTGCGGGAATTTGTTCAAGGAATCCATCATTACTTTTCCTATTACAAAATGCTTAGAGAAATGGAAAGACTTTCCACATGGGGAATTTCTTGGTCAGTGGATCTAAGGATACCATACCCATGTTCTCTTACACCTCTGGGTCTTTGCTGAGGTCTTCCTTCTGCCTGGCAAACTTAAAATCATTTCTTTTCACTTGGGGAAACTTATACTAATTCTTAAAACTCCAGGAAGCCTTCCTTGACTTTCTCCATGTTGATTGGGGTCCTGCCCTCTGTTCCCTATGGCATCCTCCCCTTACCTCTACCCTGGAATTCATTAAACTATACTGTACCTCACTTATCTCCATGTCCCTGGTGTCTAGGGCATTGCTTAGCATCTAACACTGATAACTCAGTAAATATTTTAACGGATGGATGGATGAACTTATCAAATCATTTATCATGCCATTTTTGATTGCTGGGTTTTGTCTGTCCAGATAGTTCCATTCCAAAGTAAAGATCCACTGCAAGTTGAGTGTACTTTAATTTTCTCTTCCCTGTTGTGGAAAAGGAAGTTTGGAGTATTACTACTCCTTTCTACCCCAGAGCCATCCCTTGGCTGCAGTCTGTTACCTTGAGTCACTGCTTATTTTGTGAGATTGATGCAGTAACTCCTTTGGGCCTCTCCTCTGTGTCTTTGTGCTCTGAGGGGACTAACCCCTTTATGTTGCTCCCTTCACCCCCAAGAAAATCCAAGTCACATCAACTGAATCAAACAACCTCTCTTTAGAATGTTTATACTAGGGCCGTTTTACGTTTGGACCAGATTCCTCCCAGCCTTTGAGCACTGCGGACGGTACTGTCAGCTGATGTTAGGGCATCTGTTGTGGATTTTCTCTCCAGGGTGGTCTTCCCATAAACTGGGCTCGTAACTAAAATATATGGAGTGTTGAGGCTGATGGCCTGCCTTCATTTACCTGGACAGTGAATCCTTTCCTTATCCCTGCATTTGCATATTTGATTTATGCCAAATATGTGCTGTATTCTTTTACTTTTATAGTCCAACAAAGTAATTTAAAAAAGCAGGCCAGAATTTTTTAAAAAAAAGGACTTGGCCTGATACCTAATAACATTTAATAAATGTCAGCTATTGTTATGATACTGTATTTTGTATTTTACTTTATAACTTCTATGACTTGGACATATGTTTTCTTTATTTGATTGGTGACATGGCCTTGCAAGTTAAATATTACTATTTGTTACATTTTATAGATAAACATAGTAAGCCTCAAAGAGATGCAATGACTTGTCCACAGATATCAGGATTGGATCTTTATGAAGGTCCTTTTGGATCTAAATCCTGTCTTGTTTTTTTTCTGCTGCACCATGTTCCTTCCTCATTTGGATTGGTGGATTCTTGGCTCCATAAGAGGAGGGAACAAATCTTTCTCTCCATACCTGACTATTGTCTTCCCCGACCCAAACACAGTGCTTGGCATTGAAAAAATATTCAATAACTATTTGCTAAATGAATTCTTGTTTCCTGGTCCGTTCCAGACTTATGGCTGTAATAGCGTAGTCCACGTGCCCAGCTTCCTTGCTGCCAGCCTTGTCCGACCACTGTGTAGGGGTGTCAACTACATCTAGGCATTTACAGTATAACCAGAGAAGCGAGAGAAAGATTGCTAAGTTTGGCTGGCCTTATGCTCACATGGTATGATTTGATGTAAATCAAAAACCGAACAAAATTCTTTCCTTACAGTGGTTAAAATGGAGGTCACATCTATTGGAGGAAAATACTGTCTTTAGAAAAGACACTAAAAAAGACAGTGCAGTTAAGGTGTGTTGTGATATAGGAACTCATTAGCGTGATCAACTGCACTAAGGTGAACTGTTAGCTTGGAAATCTGGGGGCCCAGGATAGGTGGATGTTAACTGGGGAAAGGGAGGAGGGAGGCCAGAAGTCAGACAAGATGCAAGTCAGGGCATTCTTCTGGAGAGGTAAGTAAATCTCATTTCTCTGAACATATGGGTTGGTTTTATTCTTTTTTTTTTTGGTTCTGTTGTCTTCAAAATGAGAATAACTGTTCTGCTATTGTAGGGATATATTCATTTAATCAGTGAAACAAACATTCATCTAGTAACTGCTATGAGGAAGGCATTGTGCCTGGTGATGGGGAGACAAGGTGGAAGTCAAGAGTATCCTTTAATCTCAAGGGGCTCCCAAGTCTAGGACCAAGTGTAAGAGGCTGTGAAAGCCATTTTTTCCCAACATTTTATTATCAAAATTGTCAAACATACAGAAAAGTTGAAAGAATTTTATAGTGAACACTTAGAACCATCACCTAGATTCTGCCATTAACATTTTACTGTACTTGGTTTATCACATATATATCCATCTATATGTTCTTCTATCCATCCAGTCAATCCACCTTAAGTTTTTGGAGTAAGTTGAGATATTGTTACCCTTGTGAAAACAGTTTGAAATAATACCTTTCCGAGATACTTACTAAATTCTATTTAAGATATTGACCCTGTTTGATTGCTGTCTACAAACATCATCAACACCTGCACTAGAATTTATTAACTATCTACCGTGTGCTTTTAACTCTGCTATCTTATTTAATTCTTTTGAAAATCCTGTGAGGTAGGTGTTATCACTTACTTCGCAGATAAAGAAGATGAGGATGGAGGGAGTTAGATGGATTACTACCTACTGACTCTGTTACTTCTGGCAGTGTTGGGATGCGAAAACCTGGGTTTTCTAACTCTAGGAAATGAATTTAAGGAGACAAAAGTTAGCTGGCCAACTCCAGTCTTTATCAGGCAAGGTGCCCCTGTCTACCCTACAGATGAGATACCTAGTTCTCTTAGTTTAAATTTCAGATCCCAGATACCACATTTGTATGGCTTAAATTTTTAAGATAAATATGAACTCTAGAATAAAAAAGTTATCCTAAGTTAGACTCACAGTTAAAGAATCACGCTTGAGACCGGGTGAGGTCTAAGATTCCCTCCACTACACAAACTTCAACCCATTCCTATTTTGTCTGTGCTCTAGCACAGGGGTCCCCAACCCCCAGGCTGCATACTGGTACCTGTCTGCGGCCTGTTAGGAACCGGACCGCACAGCAGGTGGTGAGCGGCGGGCGGGCGAGCGAAGTTTCATCTGCCGCTCCCCATCGCTCCCCATCGCTCCCCATTGCTTACATTACCGCCTGAACCATCCTCCTCCCTGCCCTCGGTCCGTGGAAAAATTGTCTTCCACGAAACTGGTCCCTGGTGCCAGAAAGGTTGGAGACCGCTGCTCTAGCACGTTAGAGTTACCTCCCAAAGAGCTGGCCTCTTCCTCCTCTTTGCATTTACCTCCTCCTGAAACATCTGCAGTTGGAAAAAATGAATAAATGATCCAGCTAGTTCCTTAGTTCTTCTAAACCCCAGGGTCCTGGCAGTACTTCTGCAGCTAAGACCTCACTGGAGGCCAGTCTCTGTGCATGAAGCTGTGTCCACTCTGCTGGTTGAATGACAAAGGGACTCAGGGATCCCCATCTAAGCCCACATCTCTCTGAATCCTTCCTGTATGGAGAGGCTGTGGATTAGGTGAAACTTGGGAGTGACCTCAGTAGTAAAAGGAAGTCTGATCTCAGCTCTACAGCCTTATCAATACCCCTACCCACACCCTCTCAAAAAGCTGCTTTAGTCTGGCTTCCAGGCTGTGTCATCTCAAGAGTCAGTGTCTTCTGGCTCAAAAATGCAAGACCAGGGAGTGTTCGGAGGGAATTAGAAGCTGCCTGGGTAAGTGGCTCTGCCCTCTCTGGCCTCTGTCTCTCATTCGGGCTTCGCTTAAGGGTCTGAACTGTGGCACGGATAAATGTTTTCTTCCAGTAATGCTGCATGTGCAGAGTATTGGAGCTTGCCCAAGGAAAGCAAAGCAAGCTACCAGGACATAAGATCTTTTTACCAATTAATTATTCATAATATTGTTAATAATAGGGATTTCATCTTCTCTAGCACTATTTGTATTATTCACCACTGGTTAGTGAAAATGACCAGTCATGGACGAGCACCAGTTCAGGGTCTGGCATTTGGGAACAGCCATAACCCCTGAAGTTCTCTTTCAGTGCTGGCATTCTGTGAGCCTAAGATAGATGGGGAGAGAATGGGGACCAGAGTGAAACCTACTGCAGTTGTCTTGGCATGAGGCCGTGTGGTCTGGCTTTGGCCGGGGGTCAGAGACCAGACCATGGACCTGAGGAAGGGAGTGAACCACTGTGCAGGTGTTTATCAAGCACCGCCCATGTCCTGGGAAGCAGCAGCCGGGCAGCAGTGAAGGAGTATTGGGTTTGGAGTTCAAGTGGCCGAGGTTTCACACCAGGTTGTTCACTTACTCTCTGCATGATCTTGGGCAATTCATTTCACGTATGCGCCTTAGTTTCCTGTTCATGAAATGGTATTGACAACAATATTTTGTATCAGAAGTTATTTGGTAAGTTGTAGGGTGCTGGTGGTAGGGATGTATTTTCAGATGATGATTAGGACAGAAGTTGATTTTTGGGCAAAAGGTTAGTGAGGTCTATTTTTCATATACTTATCTCTAGATGCAGTTAAGAGAGCTAAGAGTGAAGGGAAAAATCCACATGGTCTGAGGGTCGGCCCTTTTTTTTTTTTAACCGTGCTTAATCTTGATGGACAACTTGGGGAGTAGGTAGTAGTATTTGTGTTTGAGCTTGTGGGAACAGGTTAGGAGTGAGTGCTAGAGCAGGGCATCTAACTTAAATCTAACTCAAGCCTGTGCCCTTTCCACAGCAGCTCACAGACCCAGGGTTGTGGAGAGCGGAGGAATCAGGGGGAGAGTAAATCCATCCTCTGATGCCCCAAGCAACTGTTTAGAGAGCAGTTTCACTTGCACTGTTATTAGTAGCTTATAGGGTACTGTCTTCAGTAACCAGCATTCTCAGGATGATGGCTGTAAGAGGAGAGGTTTTTAGACCTCAGAAGAGGTCTAAAAATACTAGCATGGTACCCATCGGTTCCTGCCGGAGTTGACCGAGGACATTCATTCATTCAGCAAATATTTATTGAAAATTTATTTTATTTCAAGTACTTGGTTAAATGCTGGGAGTATAGCAGTAAACCAGAGTCCCTGTCCTCAAGCAGCTCATATTCTAGAAGAGGGACAGAAATAAAGTCACAGTGCTCTTTAGGTAGGATGGAAATTCAGTTCCTTCTGGAAATATGCCCGGGTTAGGGGAGAGGAGTCAGGAGGAGGTGACATGTAGGCTGGGGGCTGTTGGAGGTAAGCACTCAGTGGGGTGGATGGACTGGCGTGGGAAGAGGTCTGGCAATCCGAGGAAAGGAGGCCTCCGTGGGGCTGCAAGTAGAGCGTGGTGCGAGCCTAGAATGTGAGAAAGCAGTTCTAGTTCAGTCTAAAAGCACCTTTGGAGGCCCTTTTGCGTATTCAGTACCATTCATTATGGGAATTTCCTTTTTGGACATCATGGGATGGAGCCCTAACCCCAGTCATAGATAAGCCAGAAGCTTCTGTCACCCCTGTTCTGACCATTGCACCTCAGGGCCTGGACCTGAGAACCCAGTGACGACAGGCTTGGCGTGCTTCTGTGGTTGCAGTGTCCTCCCTGGGCCCAAGGAGAAGCCCTCCTCATTTCAGTCCTCTCAGGACCAGACTAGACAATGTCCTGGAGCGCAAGGCAGAGAATGAACCCCTCTTGTCCAGGAGGGTGGGATGGAACCCTGGGCGGGGCCTCCTCCTTCTCTTTGGTGGGCGTGTGACTCAGAGGTGGTGACATCAGCCATGACTTCATTCACCCAGAGGAGAGGCTGGCTGCAGACCGCGAGCGGGGCTCTGCCTTCTGCCCTTCCTTCTCCACGTTATGTCTCATTGTCGGGACGTTGTCATGGTCCTGCTCTTGTTTTCCACACGTCTTTTTCATTTTGCTCTTTTTCTGTCATTCTCACTTTATTCCCTTCTCATGTTTAAACTATTCTTTCTCTTCACCCCATCTTCCCTTTCTCTCTCTGTTCATCTTTTGCTTTTGTCTTTTTCTTCTCATTTCTTCGCCACTTCTCTCTTCTACATAATCTTTGTTTCCTTTTCTTTCTCACTCATCTTCTCTTTTGCCTCCTTTTTCCTTTCTTTCTTCCTTTTCCTCTCTTCTTTCTTCTGTGTCAGAAATGTGTATGGAAACTGGTCCTCCTGCCTTCCACCTCTTCTCCCCTCCAGACTTCCCACCATGTTTTTTCTGTCCTAACCTTCCTAAAACTGGAGTCACAAATCACCCCCTGCTCAGACCTCAAGGGCCCCCATTCTCTTGTGGCCTGTCTAATGAATTCAGATTCGCTTCCTACTCCACTTCAGTGCACATCTCTCAGGCTGACATTCTCAGGGCTCCTTTTCCATGGCCAGGGATGCAGGTGCTGCTTCTTTCTGCACTTTTGTTCAGGCCCGTTGCCTCAGCTGGACTGCCCTCCATCCCATCTTCCTTAGTCTTTGCCTTCCCTCCACAGCGAGGTCAGGCACTCCCTCCCAAGTAATACGTTTCTTCTGCTGCCTGCCCACAACAGTGCCTTTCTTTCATGACCATGCAGCATCCTTAGTTTATAAATCAGATATTTTCAAACTTGAATTATTCTGTGCTACTTCTGTATCACGGCTGGGTGTTTCCTATGCAGACTCTTTGCTATACCTCACCAATAAGCAACCTGAGGATTAGGACCAGTATATTCCTGCCTTTCATCTATGGTTACCTTCATATGTAGCACACACCTGGCCACAAACCAAGACTGATAGACAAATTATTGCATGGTCAATAAGTATTGCATTTAAGAAATAGTTATTTCATGTTAACTGTAGGGCTACAGGTGACTTAATTATGGTCCTTCCTTAAAAAGACCTAAGAGTCTAATAGGGAAAATGGATAGGCCCCATATAATTTGAGAAGAGTAAGGATTGTGGGGGAAACTAACATTTACTGGGGATGTGCCAGGATGAGCATTGTAACGTGCATAACCTCACTGAATTGAATCCTACTATCAATATAATGAGTTAAACATTGCTGTCAGTGAACAAAGGGAAACCCAGAGATATTAGGTGACGACTGGCCAGGAGTAATGTAATTACCAAGTAGGAGAACCAAGGTGTTTTTTTTTTTTTAAATTTTATTATTTTTAAAAATTTATTTGCTTTACAATTTTGGGTTAATTTCTGCTGTACTGCATAGTGATTCAGTTATACATACATACACACACACACACACACACACACACACACACACACACATATATACACATACACATATAGACATTCTTTTTCATATTATTTTCCATTATGGTTTATCACAGCATATTGAATATAGTTCCCGGTGCTGTACAGTAGGATCTTGTTTATCCATTCTCTATATGATAGTTTGCCTCTGCTAATCCCAAACTCCCAGTCTATCCCTCTTCCACCCCCTCTCCTTTGGCAACCACAAGTCTGTTTTCTGTGTCTGTGAGTCTGTTTGTTTTGTAGATAAGTTCATTTGTGTCATATTTTAGATCCACATATAAGTGATATCATATGGTATTTGTTGTTCTCTGACTTACTTTACTTAGTATGATAATCTCTAGGTCCATCCATGTTGCTGCAAATGGCATCATTTCATATTTTTTATGGCTGAGTAATATTCTATTGTATATGTGTACCACATCTTCTTTATCCATTCATCTTTTGATGGACATTTAGGTTGTTTCCATGTCTTGGCTATTGTGAATAGTGCTGCTGGGAACATAGGGGTGCATGTATCTTTTTGTTTTTTGTTTGTTTGTTTTTTCTCTCCAAGCATGTATAATGCTCATGATAAAAGCAGTAAAACCATCACACACACACCTTGGAAACATTATGCTAAGTGAAAGAAGCTGGTCACCAAAATACCACTTTTTCCATTTACATGAAATGTCCAGAATAGGCAAATCCATAGAGATAGAAAGATTAGTAGATTAAGGACTGTGGGCGTCAGGGGAAATGAGTAACAGGTTTCTTGTAAGGTGAGGAGTTGGCACTAAAATCATGGTGATGGTTGCACAACTCGGTGAATATACTAAAACCCGTTTAATTGTACACTTTAAATGGATAAAATGTATGGCGTGAATTATAGTTTCATTCGGATGTATGACCAGGAGTGGGATTGCTGGGTCATGTGGTAGCTCTATTTTTAGTTTTTTTAAGGAACCTCCATACTGTTTTCCATAGTGGCTGTACCAATTTACATTCCCACCAACAGTATAGGAGGGTTCCCTTAGGAGAACCAAGGTTTGAACTGAAGTGTGTCAGTCTCCAAAGCCCCAGCTCCTTCCTGAAGATGGAAACGTGGCGGGACTGACATTCTAACTAATGAGAACAATCATTTAAGACGTGCTTACTCTGAGCCAGATGGTGTTCTGAACACTTCACATACACTTGCTCGTTGTTCTCTCAACAGCTCTGTGGTGAAGGTAGTACTATTGTCCTCTGCAATTCTCATAGGACGGGGAAGGAAAAGTGAAGAGTAGTTCAGTTGCTTTCTGAAGGCCACACAGCTGTGATGTATTAGAGCCAGGATATGCACCCTTGCAGTCTGACTCTGGAGAAGAGGCAGTGGAGTGTGCAAAGGCACCTCGGTGTAGAGTAGCACATTGTGTTACTAGAACTACCGTTGCATCAGTCAGACTGAGGAATCAGACGGGGGAGGGGAGGGGTGCTGAAACACAAAGGTGTTGAGAGGTGAGGCTAAATGGAAGCCTGGAGCCAGGTCACAAAAACCTTACAGTGTTCAGTGCCCTATACGAGGACCCTTCACAAAAGATGCAGAAGTGTTCCTTAGAAAGGGATGTTTTCTGTGACATTGGACTGTTACACATCCATCATACGGAAGAGTTTATGAAGTTCTGCTCTTCTACTAGTTGAGTAGTGAAGGGGTTTCTCAGTCGTGGACCTTGTCTGTGCCCTGCAGGAAGTGACAGTGGTATAAATAAAGAAGGAGATATATATACACATATATACATACCCAGATGAGCCCCCGAGAAGTGCCAAATGGGACCGTAAAGTACACCCATCCTTTATGTGTTGGGGGTAAGCAAAGTTTGGGTTGAAGAAAATTGGGGAGAGAAAGAGGAGGGCCACCACTGGGAGCCAGCCTAGACTGGACACCAGGTTGTCCTCAGATGTCCCAGAGCACCCGACATTTGATGGAGCACTTTTCCCACCTCAGCCCCCTCTCCAGTACGCTTGGCAGCCGTTCAGCCTGGTGCTGCACTGACGCAGGAGTCCCAGCCAGGAAGTGAATGAATCCATTTTCCAATTAAAGTGAAACTTCTCCAAAGGACCTGCTCACCCCAAGAAGAGAAATTTATCTTCCTGGCAGTCTGGCTTGGCTAGGATATGTCTCTGCCCCTAAGACAGATGGTGAAAAGCCATTAACTTGAATGAGAAAAGAGAAACTGGGACAGTCCTTATTCACAACCTCATTCACTTATCCATTCATTTCTTATTTCCATTTACATAAACTCCTATTTAGCTTGCACATCTCTGCTCATTCATTTATTTGTTCATTCATTCACCTAATGTTATTCATCGTCTATAGATCAGATACAATGCGAGGTCCTAGGAACAGAGAGACTGAACAAAAACACAGTCCCTGACTCTTAGATATTTCAGTTTAGGGAGAGAGATAGACATGTGAACAGATGATGGGAAGTGCTATGATGGGGCTATTCACTGAGTATTATGGGGGCATAGCACAGAACACCCTACTCAGCTTAGGGGAATCAGAGAAGATGTCATGGAGTGCGTAACACTTGAGTCCTAAATGATGAGCACATGTTGGCCAGGTGAGAGAGGGAGGGTATCCAGATAAGGAACACTATGAATAAAGATGTAATGGTGAGAAAAAGGACAGTGTACGTGATTTTAGTGCAGTATCTCAGATCTATCAGAGACGAAGCTGGCAAGTAAGACATGGTTTGTACATGCCATGTTAATAAATTTAACCTCTAACTCCAAAGGTAGTAGAAAACTTTGAAGGGTGCAAAGGGTACTAGATTGAAAGCTCCCTGTGGGTGGGGCTGTGTCTGTTGTTTGCTCTCATTTCCCTTGCACTGAGCACAGTACCTGACATGTAGAGGATACCAAATAAATAATGAATGAATGATTTATATAGTCAAATATGCATTTTACATAGGCCATTATATTCTAACTGGCTGTGTAGAGGGTGGGAATTGAGGGGGTTAAAATTTGAAAGAGGCTGTATCAGTTAGGGTGGTGACAAACCACCTCAACACTTGATGGAGTAAAAAAGCAACCATTTATTTACCTCGTAATTATGCAGGTTACTAATTAGGGATGAGCTAAGCTAAATGGATTTTCTTGTCTCTGCTGAATGCGTTCAGGAGTCTCCGGAGGGCTGCTGGGTTTCCTGATCTTAGCTCTGTTCGGCTGTCTTGAATGTGTGGAGCCTTGGCCGGGACGGTTGGTTTTTGCTCCACGTGTCCTCTCATCCTCCAGCAGGTCAGCCTGAGCTGCCTCATGTGGCAGCTCTACATTCCAAGAAGACAAGAGCAAGGTCTTCAAGAGCTCGGTAACACAGTGGTGTTACTGCTTCATTGCATTGGTCAAGCCAGGTCCTAAGCCCAGCCCCAGTTCAAGTGGTAGAGAAACAGATTCACCTCTTTTTTTTTTTTTTTAATGGAAGTATAGTTGATTTACAATGTTGTGTTAAATTCTGCTGTACAGCAAAGTGATTCAGTTATACATATATACATATATATATATATATATATATATATATATATATATATATATATATATACACACATTCTTTTTTTATATTCTTTTCCATTATGGTTTATCATATGATATTGAATATAGTTCTCTGTGCTATACAGTAGGACTTTGTTGTTTATCCATTCTGTATATAATAGTTTGCATCTGCTAACCCCAAACTCCCACTCCAGCCCTCCTTCAACCCCCTCCCCCTTTGTCAACCACAAGTCTGTTCTCTATGTCTGCGCGTCTGTTTCTGTTTTATAGATAGGTTCATTTGTGTCATATTTTAGTTTCCACATATAAGTGATATTATATGGTATTTGTCTTTCTCTTTCTGACTTACTTCACTTAGTATGATAATCTCTAGTTGCATCCATGTTGCTGCAAATGGCATTATTTAGTTCTTTTTTTTTTAAGGCTGAGTAGTATTCCATTGTATATGTGTACCACATCTTCTTTATCCATTCATCTGTCGATGAATATTTAGGTTGTTTGCCATGTCTTGGCTGTTGTGAATAGAGCTGTTATGAACATAGGGGTGCATGTATCTTTTTGAATTATAGTTTTTTCTGGATATATGCCCAGGAGTGGGATTGCTGGATCATATGGTAATTCTATTTTTAGTTTTCTGAGGAACCTCCATACTGTTTTCCATAGTGGCTGCACCAACTTACATTCTCACCAACAGTGTAGGAGGGTTCCCTTTTCTCCACACCCTCTCCAGCCTTTGTTATTTGTAGAGTTTTTGATGATAGCCATTCTGACTGGTGTGAGGTGGCACCTCATTGTAGTTTCGATTTACATTTCTCTAGATTCACCTCTCAATGCAAGGAGCTACAGAATCATACTGCAAAGGGCATGAATACAGGGTTGGGGAGAATTCTGGCCACTTTTGTGGTATACCATAGACAGGATAGCAATGATCCAGGTGATAGAATGTGATGGACTGAAAATAGGATAGTGAAGATGTGGTGTGGTGGGTAATTTTATGTGTCAACTTGACTGGGCCACAGGGTGACACTTGTTCAAACATTATTCTGAGTGTGTCTGTGAGGGTGTATCTGGATGAGATTAATATTTGAATTGGTCAGCTGAGTAAAGCAGATTCTCCTTCCTAATGTGGGTGAGCCCCATCTAATCAATTGAAGACCTGAATAGAATAAAAAGGCTGAGAAAGAGGGAACTCCTCCTACCTGACTGCCTTGAGCTGGAAATTGGTCTTTTCCTGTCTTTGACTGAAACCTTGGCTCTTCTTGGGTCTTGAGCCTGTTGGCCTTTGGACTAGAAATTACACCATCAGTTCTCCTGGTTCTCAGGCCTTTGGACTCAGATTGGAGCCGCTGGGTCTCCAGCTTGCCAACTGCAGATATTGGGACTTCTCAGCTTCTATAATCGTGTGAGCCAATCCTGATAATAAATATACATATATGAAGAAATATACAAATGTACATAGATGTCATATATATGAAGGAGATATATGTAGGATATATAAGATGTACATATTATAAGATATATATTATATATATAAGGTATATATATATTACATAAGATATATATATGTAGTCTCCTATTGGTTCTATTTCTTTGGAGAACCCTGACTAATACAGGGGGGTGAAGAGGTGGGAACCTCTTCATGGATTAATTGGGAGTTTAAATTAGAAGGATGATTGGATGTAAGCAATGAGAGAGAAGGAGAAGATGACTCCTTGGGTAACTGGATCCCCTGACATAGAAAACCAAGGAGGAGGAAAACATTTGGGGAAAATAACAGATTCTGTTATGGACGTGTCGAGTTAGAGGTACAGTGGCGCATCCAGGAGACGTGTCTCAGGAGAGTTTAGAGTTTGAGATCGTGCATGTTACTCAGCTAGTAGTTGGTTGGAACCTTGGGAATAATTAAAATTGTCCAGGAAGCATGTGAAAAGTGAGAAGAGCATTTGGATGAGTCAAGAACATCTATCTGCATTTAAAGGGAAACTAAGGAAAAGGAGCTCAGGAAGGAGATAGAATAGCAATGATGAGAAGGGCATGAAGGGATCCAAGAGAGTGAGGTGGTAAGGAAGACCTCCTCACTTCTCTGTTTGTCCAAGTCTCCCACTTTATTTCACGTCTGTTCCAAGACCTTACCCAGTCCAAAGCCCTCTCTTCTCTTAGAACCCTCCCTTCCACAGACAGTACCACCCACTAGGAACTGTGTTATCTAGGTTTACCATGGCATCCTTCTCTCCTCCTTCTGCATTTTATTGTGCTTTAGGGAGGCAGACCCCTGACCTAGCACTGGGCTGGGCATTAGAGATGTACATTTTAGTCTGTCTCTCCACTTATGTGTTGTGTAACCTTGGGACAGTTGTGATCCCTTTCTGGGTTTTACTTTCTTAATCTGCAAGGTGAGGTTTATAATTTCTTACCTTTCCCTTATTCTTTGCCTTAAAGAATTATACAGGTCAGATGAGATCATGCATGTCAAAGCGCTTTGAAACACGTGAAGCTCTGCAGTAGTAATTAGAGTGAAATCCGTTGACTTATCAGGCACTCCACATTATTTCATTTAACCCTCCCAACGTCCTTTGAGGTGGATGCTGGTAATGTGGCGTTTGAGGAAACTGGGGCTTAGAGAAATTAATTTGCCTAAAGCTACACAGCTGGGAAGTGGTGAGGACAGTAATCAAACTCAGGTCTGCCTGACTCCAAAGTTCTTAGGGCCCACATACCAAAGCCTTGTTGTCCTAATGCATGTGGTGGTATCACGTTCCTGGGCAAAATCAGCTTTGCAGAATACAATCCGTTTTCATGCAAATGATAACATTTTTATGGTTGGAAAATCTGCTCTAGTGTGGATTATAAATTTACCTTTCTGTACAACAGTAGAGCTTTAGGGGAGGTGTGGGGGGAAGATGCATATATGTATCCAGTTCTTGAAAATTAAATAATTTAAATTATACAATGGAATTCTTTCATTTTATAAATAAATTCTTTGAAGGTACAGTTAAACAAAACCTTCTCTAAAGGGGGTGATCTACCTTGTCATTTTAGAGTTTTGTTTTTTGGGTGTCATTCTCAGCAGTAGCATAAATATTTATTCTACTTGACCTTTAGGCTTCAGCTCAAATCTATCCTCCATGAAGTCTTTTTTGGCCACCCAGGCCCCAAAGCCCTTTCCCTTCTCTGAACCCTGTTTGTGATTACTCATTAGAGGCAGATATACGGCCACACAAAAAATATTAGGAGAAAGTTATGAGGCTGACTCACCAAACCTTGGTATCAGGCTCATTACATTATCATCATACATCATCTTATTAATTACCATTTCCTTTGCACACATCTTTCTCCAGCTTCATTGTAATTTTACTTTAAAAGAGTTTGACTTTAAGTTTCTTTATACCTCCTGAAACTTTTTGCATTTAAAAAAGTTAGCGGCTTTTTGCCCTCCAGGAGTTTGAAATTTTGAGATGGACTTAGGCACGTGAATATATAATAAGGACACAGCAAGGGATGGAGGGATTCACTGAAAAGGTGATATTTGAGCTGCATTTGAAAATCGAAGGTAGAAGTTTGGTCATGAGAGAAGATGGGAAAGTCAATCCAAGTAGAGGCATCAGCCTCAACAGAGTCAGGGAGATATGAAAGAGTACAGTGCGTTTGGGGAAGAGAAAGAAATGAGGTGAGATCAGGGTGGGGAGTGATGAAGACAGGGATGATGGGCAGTGAGCCAAGAAGGAGTCATACAAATAATGGCCAAGTTGGAGCTAAGTTATGTGTCCTGAGAGCCATGCCAAGGAGATAAAATGTGATCCTAGGCCGCAAGGAACTGTCGAACCATTTTAAACAAAGAAACATCATGGTAAGTTTTAAGTTTTTAGAAAGATGTCACTGGTAGCACAAACCTCTCAGCCTATCTGTCTGACTTAAAATATCTCCAGTGTTTGGTCTTTTTCTCTGCGGATGGGAGTATGAAACACAGTTATTTCATTCATTCTGGGAAGTTTCTGTTTGGGGATTATGACCCAGTCCGTGTTTTCAGCATCATTTTTTTTTTTTTTTTCTTAAAGAATGAAGTTGAGGATTAAGTTTCTTCATGAAACATCTCTCCTTTCTGGGCCATCAGCCTGTGCCCTAATTCTCAGTCTTGAATATAGAGTGAGGATAAGGTTTTGCTTTTTTAAGGGCCGTTGTGCTGGAAAACAACATCGTGAGTATTTGGGATGTTCTGGCAGGACCATTTACTGGGAGGGAATTAGGGAGCTCTGTTCTTCCCTTTCATTCACTGCACACAGCAGGGAGCCCAGATAGAATCCCACTGCAAGTCATAACAAAATACTTAGTTGATCTTTTTTTAATTGGTCATCCCTACTTTCCCATGCTGCTCCTAGATCCTCGCATCTCCCAACATACATTGCAGTGTCTGCTTCATTTACCCCCAAGTTCCCTTGGCATCTAGAAGCCAGCAGAGACCTCACTGCCTCCCTGGACATGGCAGTGAGAAGGAAAGGGAGAAAGCTCCATCTCTCTGCCCCAGGCTGGTCGGGTGGCTGCTGCCCGGCCTTGAACCTTGGATACACTGCTCCACCTCCGCCCTCTGCCAAGACCCGCAGCTGTGTGTGCTTTGAGTGTGGTTTTATGAAGTAATAGATGATTAAAAAAGAGATTTGTTCTCTTTGGTGGCTTTCAAGCCTGAGGGATTGCTTAGCTCAAAGGATTGTTATTGGAATGCAGAAGCCTTTATTGCCAAGTCATACACCCCAGTCACTGCTGATTTCTTTTTTTTCTTGAAAAGACTACTTTTTGTTAGTTGCTTGGTAACTGGAGGAGAGGCTTAACTCCTTCGGCACAGAGAGCTCCTAGTTTGAAGTGGATTCAGCACCCACACGATGAGATGCGCCTAAAGTTGGCTTGTGTTGGGGACCTGCTCTGTGTTTGCTCTAGCCCGTGTACCATTTGTGCATGGAGGTTGTTGTGAGGGATGTAGAAGTTAAGTGAGTTGCCCAGAATTGAAAGTGAAATCTCTGAAATTTAATAAAACATTAAAAAAAATGTGTTTTGGAGCGCTTTGCTTTTTTTTTTTTTTCTTCTGTAAAGAACGGTAATAGCTTCCATCATGATGCTGCCAAAGGGCCAAAACCCACAGCTCTGCTAGATCTGGGAGCCTCAGGGTGGTGACTGTGGCCTGGGAAGGAAGGAACACTCACTTTAGAGTGGGAAGCCCCATGTGGCTTTGGGTTGAGGCCTTGTCATCCGAACCTCAGATTCTACATCCTTCACCTGCAGACTGTTGTGTATCACCTACAACCTCTGAACCATCCTGAGAATCCAATGAGATGAGGAACATGGGGGCACTGTTGTAAGCTGTGGAAGAATCTAAGAGGACGGTCGCTGTGCCTGATGCAGGCCCAGTGGTTCCAAGGATAGAATTAATTCAGTAAGATTGAGGCCCTTGGCTGAGACTCTGCTGGTTGGGGTGAGGCAGGGATGGAGAGATTTTCTCATAGAACTGGATTAAGAATCCATCCACAGGGGCCAATAGGCCCTTGGCCAATCTGGCATTTGATGACTAAGCACTTGTGAATCATGTAGCCCAACCTAAGAACACCATGGGAACCTCGTAGGTAGTGTCAGCATCTCCAAGTAAGGGATCTGGCTTCTGGAGACATCCCTCTCATCCAGGCAAACGCTTTTCCCCTCTCCTTTGCTGGCTAAGCTGCAGACTTTGCTTTTGTGGAGAAGGCAGGGAATACTACGGCTGTCTTCTCCCCCAAGACCACATGTGTTTTTAAGGATGCCTCACACTCCTAATATGATGCCATTTCTGGTTACTCATTCTATGGAGAGTTTGAGCCAGGGTCTCTGGCTTTGCTCGGTGAAGCCGGCGTTGTCTCAAGAAAAGATGGCGCCGCCAGGCTGCTTTGTCCCTCCTGCCCCCGATGTGTCTCTTTCTGGCCAGAGGCCTGATGCTGTCTCTGAGACATTCTGCCTGGGTTCCATTGTCCACAGAGGCTGTCTGCGTGGCTACAGGCTGAAAGCTCTCATTTTGCAAGGTCTGTAATGACTGTATACAAGATCTAACAGAAGCAGTTATTTTCTGAGTTGAGGAAGACTGCTTGGCTTTGGCTGGTAGCACTGATTGTTGCTGCAGTGGTTTCGTGGTTTATTTCTGATTGGCCTTGGATTTCTGAAGTCTTTAGAAGGAGGATGCCTTTTCTCCCTGAGAACTGATCACCGAAACCACGGAGCACATGGAAAGAGATTTGGGGGACTACCCAGAAGACATACTAGTGGCTTGACTCATAGTTTCAAAGGCTACCATTTTCTGACTGATCTATTAGCATATAAAGATACTGCTAGTTCAGAGCTACGTTTGGCATATTTAGTCAACTTTAAGTGTTGTTTTGTTTAACATTAAGACGTATGGGTGTTCAAAGGAAAGTTTAGCCCTTTCTAGATGTAAGCGCTCACCCAAATGCTTAGGAATTTAAAACAAACAACCAACAACGACAACAGAAGATGGGCTTAACACTGCCTTTTACATCGGAGCCCTTTTGATGTTATTATTGTTTTAATGGGACCCTGTTCCTGGGTTAATACTCAGTTTCTCTGCTGTGCGTGGATGTCTGTGTTCAGAGAGTGGTGATAGGGGAAGAGAAAATAGGAAGAACTCATAGAATTTGAGGGCAAATATAGATAAAGACTAGTTGTATGTCTATAAAATAGATAGAACAGCACTCAGGACTTTTGTGTTGTTCTAAGGAGGTAACACATGTGGAAACCCTTTGTAAACTCTGAAGCGCCTCTCACCGGAGAGAGATTGGAAGGTGAAACTGAGCAGTTTGTCTAGTTGTTCAATGCATATTTATCGAATGTCTGCTGTGTGTCACCTGCTAGCAGATACTGAATATGTCTCTTTTGGATCTTCGGTCTTATTGCCTTTAGGTTCCCAAAGATACCCATGTACTTAGGATACATTCCTTTTTGTTGTAGCCTCTTGGGGAGGGAATAATTGAAACCAGAACATGGAGAGTTGCCTGGGTGGTAGGAAACCTTTCTTGCTGCTGCTTCTGTCTGTATTGCTCTTCTCTTTCTGAAGTCCTACTTCTCCAGGTCCTTGGCAAAAAAATGGCCACTTCACAGTTTCCAAGTTTATCTCACCTCCAGTTCCACTCAAAGGCAGAAGTTAAATGACTCCATTTGGATCCTGATTCTAAATTCCTGGGAGAAGGAATCTGATTGGCCCAGTTAGGTCACATGTCCACCCCTAGTCCAGTTAAGTGTGTCAGGGGGACTGGAGTCATGTGATTTCTACCTCACAGCTAAGGGTCCAGTCCTGTGCCAGGGAGGAGAAAAGACAGTTGTGGGATATTATGGTGCATAAAACTGACAGGGTCCTTGACCTCATTGAGCTTACAATCTAGCAGAAGAGAAGGACATTATACAAATACTTGCGGGGTGATATGGGTTATATGACAGCCAGACCTCACCTGAGGAGGAGATCCTGAAAGACCTCCCCAGGGAAGGATGGATTGGGTTAACCAAAGTGGGCAGAGCAACAGGGGTGGTGGGTGAGGAAGGAGTGTTCTGGACAGAGGTGGCAGAGGAAGGAAAAAGCCCTGTGGCAGGAAAAAAAAATCTGACCACATTGGCAGTGTGGAAGAAATTGGAAGCAACAAATGTTTAAAAAAGTTATAAGAATAGCTTGATTCCGTACCGTTCTCTCTGGCTTAGATTGGAAGTTCTTTGTGGGCAGGGACTATCATTCCTGTTGCCTTTGGAACCAGTTAGCCTGGGGAGCCGTTTTCATGGCAGGACACACTGCATTTCATCGGGTAATTTCTTAGTGTGCTTTTTCTCCCCAGTTCACAGCTGTTCAGCTTTGAAATCTTTTTATATGTCTAGAAGTGTATCCTCTTGCCCTTCACTGGGAAGATGGATTGCATACCCTTGCAGAATGTACTTCCTCCTGCTCCAGGTTGGCAAAGAGGAATAAAAGAGAAATTATAGTCATTTTTGGAAGGATCAATAATTGCCAATTTTTCTTTCCTGTATAGTACTGCTTTTATATCACTCACCATTCCCAGCCCCTGAACAGATGTTTTATTGGGCATTGTTGGCTATGCTTTTGTTTTGAAAATTTTGAAACATTATTGAAAGAGGAGAGGGGGAGAAAAAATAGCCCATAATTGATTCTAATATGTATTTCATTTGGCAGAACTTGAGAGAGACTTGCTGGGATAAGGCGGGACACTTCTTTGATCTCCCAGACTTCTTATCGTGGAAGGCAACAGGTGTCACAGCACGGTATGTTAATTACAAGTTGGATTTTATTTGTGTTCATCCATTCTCAGGTGTCTGTATGTATATATATATATATATGTATATATATATATATATATATATATATATAGCCTTCTTAACTCGCTTTGACTGGATGTACTGTTTGTACATCTGCATGCGATTTTGCATACTTGAAACATCTTGAATCCATCTTCCACCTCCACTGCACATGCCCAAACACCATTGTTCCTATGAGGCCTGGAATGTGGGTATCCAAGGTGAAGACCATTCATTAAAATTGGACACATTTAAAGGAGACGTGACTAGTCCATTGTGAAATGTGACTGTTTTTCCAAAGGCACTTTTTACATGATGAATAAAAGAAACATTTTTTGGCCCCTAAAATTAAGGCAAGAGTTAAGTTTTTCAAGGAAGGTGATTTTAACTTTAACTAGATGGGTGTGTTAAAGAAGCTATTTTGCTTTTTATATCAACGTACCTGAATCATCCCAGAGTGTAGAAGTATGTATGTTGAAGTCAACAGTATTTCCCAAGAAATTACAAATGTTATAAATAAGTTACGTGCTGCACGTCAGAGACAATTTTAATACTCATGGAGTGTGATTGTGGCTGCTACAATGGATGTGTGTGCAGATGTGCATATATATGGACAGATTGGACATGTACTCTCAAAGCATGCAAAGCTGTTGTCATCTTGACCTCAGATTCCAGGGGATGCACAAGGGGAGGGGGCCGTAGGGCAGGGAAGGGTCTTCTTATCTTGAAAATGATTTAGAATTGCATATGAGAAAGGGGATCATTTCCCAGAGGACTGATAAACCTGCATGAGTATGTATATATTTAGGTATATCTTAAAGTCATCTCTTTGAGAGAGGGCTAAATCCTCCCTATTTTCCCTTTTATTTAAACTCATGAGAAGCTGGGAATGGGAGTACCATTTTCCCTGTGTTCTTTCTGTCTGTCTCGTTTTGTATGATTGGGACTTTCCTTGTAGAGAGTTGATGAGAGTGTGATAGTTCATTTGGCAGCAGGGGCTTCCAGAAAGGAGATAGTAGAAGACGTCTTTCACAAGCACATCATTCATCTTGTTGATTATTCTCCCCTCCCTATAATGAAATGCTAGGGTGGAGGGGATTCACATGCATATTAAAATGGCCTCTGTAAACCTCAGGTACTCATCCCTCTCTGGGGAGAGGGCTCTGGAGGAGTGGTCTGAACTTTAACCCAGAAGGTGCAGTTAGTCACCATTATATTGTTATCATCAGTGGGGAGGGGGTTGTTTGGGTGAAGATCTCATCTGGACATTCCTCTTTTGGTGTGATATTAATTGTCCAGAGTTATTTCTGGAAGGACCTTTCTCTAGTTTTTTTCCCTATCTTTGTGCAGTAGTGAAGGAAATGTTTTGATTATTTTAGCCAAATGGACCTAGGAGTCAAAGCAGTGCTAATAGTGTGGGTATCGGTAACAATCCATTGGCCCACAAGCCTTGAGAACTCAAAAGCAGAACTACAGATGGAGGAGGACCTTGATTTTCCTTCTCTTTTTCCTTGGGTGTTGATCAATCCAGCTCATTGATGTCCTCCCTGGTTCTTTCTGATGGTGCTAGATAGTCTACACCCCCATTTCCAAGTGTCTAATTCCTATTAAGACACCAAGAAGCCAGCTTTTTGAAGCTAGCTCTGGCTCAGATAGATTTAAATGCATTGCCTTGCTTATCCACTGTGGAGTTACAACATGACTTATCCTCAATTCTGCCACACAAGAGTTTGGTGACCTTGGGAGTGGCCTTAACCTTCTTTGAATCTCACTTTCCTTATCTATAAAATGGGGATCGTGATACCAAACTAGCCTGATTATAGGAATCACTTATTCAAAGCCCAGATCCTCAGGGCTTCCAGTTTCAAGCCCACTGAATCAGAATCCCTATGGGATACCTGGGAATTTTTGTGATTAACAAGTGCCCCAGGTGGTTATATGGTCAGGTAAGTTGGGACAACATTGCCTAACAGAGTGTACGTGAAAGTAATATGTAAGGTGGTCCCTACCTGTGAAGGATTGGATGTATTTTGAAAGGTTGGATGGATTTGGTAAATTTAAAGATGGACAGCTTCTCGTTGGCCTATCAGAACATGCTTGGGGGCTTCCATTGCCCACCTGTGACAGTCTGAAATCCTGAGGAAGCAGAAAGTTTAGTGCTCAGAAATGATTTATTGACTGTCCAGTCATCCCTGCCATTCTTTATTGGCTGAGACACTCATGACTCATTCTACTTTCCTTAGCATTAACTTGCAGTCCCCTCCCCACCCCTTGCCCATACTCGCCAGCACCTTCAGAGGCCTCCCTTCCAGCTTCGCTCTCCTGGAGAGCTGAGTCTGTGGACCTTGGGCACCAGGCACCAAGTTCCTCTTGTAAAGATGGTTGCCCTCTCCCAGGCACACCTCTCTCTTACATCTGTCTTTCTTCTCTGTTGTTTCCTCAATCTCTTCATTCTTTCTTCTATATTTCAACCTGCATGATCAGGCGAAACAAGTAATCTCAGAGCTTTCTCAATTATAAATATAATTGGGGTAATGATAATACTTACTCCATGGGGTTATTGGACTGACTGAGTGAGGTGACAAAAGAACTTCCAACACAGCGCTGAGAAAGTTTTTGAAGGAATTAGCTATTTTATTTTTCTTTAAATTTATTTATTTATTTTTGGCTGCGTTGGGTCTTTGTTGCTGCATGCGGGCTTTTCTCTTGTTGCGGCAAGCGGGGGCTACTCTTCGTTGCGGTGCGCGGGCTTCTCATTGGGTGGCTTCTCTTGTTGCAGAGCACGGGCTCTAGGCGTGCAGGCTTCAGTAGTTGTGACACTCAGGCTCAGTAGTTGTGGCTCGCGGGCTCTAGTGCGCAGGCTCAGTAGTTGTGGCACACGGGCTTAGTTGCTCCGCAGCATGTGGGATCTTTACGGACCAGGGCTCGAATCCGTGCCCCCTGCATTGGCAGGTGGATTCTTAACCACTGCACCACCAGGGAAGCCCTAGCTATTTTATTTAGTTTCCTTACTCTATAGATTTTGGCAGGGAGTCTTTGCATTAAGTTTCTGGCATAGCGGAAAGAGGGAAATCCTTGTAGTCAGACTGACCTGGGTTCAATGTCTCTGCTATGTACTGTCTGTGAGAAGCTGGAGTAAATTACCCCGCTCCCCCTCCCCCACCCCCCGCCCAAATTCAGGTCCTCATCTGGCCGTCCTGTCAGGGTTAGAGGTACTGTGGATAAAATGTGTAGCACATAGTATTTAAACAATTCACAGTTCTTTTAATGAAAAATCCCCTTTGTCTTTCCATCTTCTAGAATAAGGAAGATGAGGGTCTGAGTTTGAATGTACGAATGCCAAAAAAAACTCTGGACAGTGGAACATGAACTTGGCATCCTCTGGGCCAAGGAGAGGTTCAGATTTGGTGTTTATCTGGCTCTTATTGTGATTGTTTTGGGAGGCTTTGGGGAAATGGGTGCCAAAAAGGCTAGAGGGTGTTTTTTTTCCCTTTCTTTTTTTCTTTTTATTATTCTAGTGGAGTCATGGCTAAAAAAGTGATCAGATTTCACCTTGTCTTAAGCCTTCAGACTTGTTTTTGGCAGTGACAGTGTGGAAGAAGTCTTCCTCCTCCTCCTCTTATCTGTTTTTCTCTCTTCTCCTGCTTTCCCCTCCCCCCCCCCCCGTTTTATTTATTGTTCTTATCTTCTAAAATATGGCAGCTACTCTTGTTTTTCTGGGTCACTGAGAAAATCACCACTTTGGCCTATGATTAATTTGTAATTCAGCTCCATTCTTTTCATTATATTGATGAAAATAATTATTGCTATTTTTTTAAATAATAATTTATATAATCATCATCATCATCATTTATTGAGTGCATTCTCTATATCTGTGCTAACTTTTTAACAAATGTGAACCCCATTAGTCCTCCCAACCATCAGTTGAAACAGGTGGTGGTATCACCATTTTGCAATTCAAGAACTAAAGCTCAATGTTTTAGTAATTTGCCACGTCCTAGCCTTTAGTGGATAACTGTCCAGAATTTTGGTAACATGAGAAGTGGGAAGTCAGAAATTTGAATAATAAAATTTTGTATAATCAGACAAAAACATATTCATATATATAAATCCTCCCTCTAAAGAGATTTGAGGTGACTGATAATAGAAGGTAAAAACAGTGATAAAAATATTAAAAAGTCACAATGGAGTGAAATATTAATAGAATAAGATAAAGCCAAGAGCCTCATAGAAACTATATGGTTCATCATAATTACTAATTGATTTGTTTCCAAGCTTCCTAGTGGCCAAAGAAAAGGTGAGAACATAATAAAGATTAACTGAGTGAACACATAAGAACCCAACTGCTGTTCAGGAGAAGAACTCCCTCTAACATTGGGGTCTGAGAGCAATTTCTCCTAGATTATAAAGGGTTGGCAATATTCTGTAAATTATCTAAAAGTGTGTCCTTTGAAATTCAGTTATAGTTTCAAATAGACTTTATTTTAAACCTAGTTTTAGATTTACAGAAAAGTTGTGAAGATAGTACGAGAGTTCCCATTTACTTGACACCTAGTTTTCCCTATTATTAACATCTTATGTTTGTGTGATACATTTGTCAACAATTGATGAACCGATGTTGATATATTATTATTAACTAAATTCCATACTTAATCATATTTCTTTAGTTTTTACCTAATGGCCAAGATCCTATCCAGGATACCATGTACATTTAGTCATATCTCCTTAGTCTCTTCTTGGCTGTGACAGTTTCTCAACTTTGTTTCTGATGACCTTGACGGTTTTGAAGCATGGTCATATATATTATAGCATGTCCCTCTAATGGAATTTGTCTGACGTTTTTCTCATGATGAGACATGGGTAGTATGTTTTTGGGAGGAAGACTACACTGCCATTTTCTGTTGAGTACCATTCTCATCATGTCACATCATACCAAGGGTACATACTAGCAGCATGTCATCACTGTTGATGTCGATCTTAATTATCTGGCTGAGGTATTGTTTGTCAGGTTTCTCCACTGTAAAGTTACTCCTTTCCTCTTTCTATCTTGTATTTTTGGAAGGAAATCACCTTGCACAGCCAACACTAGGAGTAGGGAGTTATGCTTCAGTTCCTTAAAGATGGAGTTATCTACATACGTTATTTTGAATTATTTTTATAGAAGATTTGTCTATTCTCAGTTCATTTATTTTTATTGCTTTGGACGAAAAGAAATTGATTACCAGGTTCCTTATGCACAAGAGACAGTTTGGTTAGTTTGCTTTAGAAGTTATATGTTAGAATTTCTGAGTTTTCTATGGCATATGGGGAAACAGGGCTGAGTTTCTAGAATCTCAGGTTTATTTTTCCTTACATTTTGTATATGATATATTACTGCCCCCCCACTACAATGTACAATTCTGTGAAAGTTGTCAGTAAATATTCTATTTTCTACTTTGAGATGAATTTATGTTCCTTAGACTTGTAATCCTTTTAAAATAGCAATTATTTTCCTGATTTGCATGGTTCTCTATGTGTGGGGTTTATAAGGGATATTATTATTCTGTTATTTTTCTTATGGTTATTTGCTAATCTGTCAGGAGAAGATTATGGCAGGTTATTGATCCAGATCTATAGTCATTTTCCAAATATAATCTCTAGGATCTCAAAAATAGTATCATTATTTAATGACTCTTATTACTGTATTTCATTTTTTAAATTATAAATCTACTTTATACAATTTATTTTTTTATTCTATGTATTATTGTATTTTCCATATCAAATATTATCTGCAAACATGTTTTTGATACCTGTATAATATTCTTTCTTATGTCTGTATAATGTCTGTGTTAGTTTTGCCAAGTTTTTAGGCTTAAAATGATCTCTTATTTTAATGTGCATTTTTATTATTAAGTGCAGTTACCTTTTCTTATATTTATCAACCACTTGTTTTATTAATTTATGTCAATTAATGTCAATAATTGTATCTATTGGTATTACATGTATTGATTGCCTATTTATGTCAACTACTAATATTTATATTGGATTTCAGTGTTTTCTTAAATATTGGTGAGAATTCATGTTTTTGTTTGTTTGTTTTACTATTTTCCCCAAGGTGTTATTTTTGAAAAAAATTTAAAGCTACAGAGAAGTTGAGAGAATGGTATATGGAACACCATATCTTTACCTACATCAGCGGTCTCCAGCCTTTTTGGCATCAGGGACCTGTTTCGTGGAAGACAATTTTTCCATGGACCGGGGTTGTCGGGGGGTGGTTTTGGGATGATTCAAGTGCATTACATTTATTGTGCACTTTATTTCTATTATTATTACATTGTAATACATAATGAAATAATTATACAGCTCACCATAATGCAGAATCAGTGGGAGCCCTGAGCTTGTTTTCACTTGCCACTCACTGATGGGGTTTTGATATGTCTGCGAGCAATTGATTTATTATGGTCTCTGTGCAGTCAAACCTCTCTGCCAATGATAATCTGTATTTGCAGCCGCTCCCCAGTGCTGGCATCACTGCCTCAGCTCCACCTCAGATCATCAGGCATTAGATTCTTATAAGGAGCGTGCAACCTAGATCCCTCCCATGCGCAATTCACAGTAGGGTTCTCGCTCCTATGAGAATCTAATGCCGCCGCTGATCTGACAGGAGGCGGAGCTCAGTAGCGGTCCGTGGCCCGGGGGGTTGGGGACCCCAGACCTATAATTCATCAATTAACGTTTTCGTTACATTGTGCTCAAAAGTGTTCTATCTCTGACATGCATATATGTGTTTATTTTGCTGAACCATTTGTAAATGAAATGCAGATACCACCTTCTTTCCTCATAAATTCTGCAATGTGATCCCCAAGAGTACTGTCCTTCTCCTGTGTAACCACAGTGCTGTTTTCACACTTAGGACAATTAACATTAATCCTCATTATTTAAATTCCTAACAGGTGCCCTATTGTTAACTGTTCAAAGTGCCACTCACTTTTCCTTGCCATTGGAGTTCTGACTGATAGAGACTACATACAGAGCATATTAGCTAGATGAAGAATGAAAACCTACCTCATTATCTTAGAAAATACTTATTAACCTTTAATGTATAGAGCTTCTGGTATACTGGGTGGATAATGCAGCTCAGAAGTGAGGCTAAACCAGCACTTACATGTTCAGGTGTATGTATGTGTTCTTATATGGAGGAAGGCAGGCCCGATATGCCAACCAGATGTCATCAAGTCAAGTAACTGAGTCAGCAGCATGAATGCAGACCCTGCTGAGGTGTGCTTACCTAAAGCCAGGGCACACTGGTTGCACCTGGGCGTGGAGAGTGAAGGTGTGGGCTCGATGTTGTTCTAGGAATGACTTAGTACCTTATCTTTCACACAGTGACCCCTTCAAACATGGCTTAATATATTCCAGTGTCACAACGATCAGAAGGATTTCCCTTACACCCTCGGAGAAAATTAAGTCAGGGGATGGGGTGCAAATTCAGCTGCGCTTCCTCTGGTGCTGCTGTCAGTGGAGAGCGCGGGCAGGGAGCGGGCTTATCCTCCCTAAGGGCTGAGACAGCAGCACGGGAGGAAGAAGGGGTAGACTTCCACGATACTATCTGCCTCTGGCGGCGTGCCCGCAGTCCACATCCCTTCCTTAGTACTTGACGTCCTGATTACCTCACTCAGTTGCATATCTAAGATAAGACTTGATTTAAAAAAAAAAAAAAAACAGCTTTATTGAGAGAGAATTCACATACTATACAAGTAACTCATTTAAAGTATATAGTTCAGTGCTTTTGATAGATTACATTATTTTTATGAATTTTAGTAAAATATCTATAGCATAAAATTTACCATTTTAAGTGTACAATTCAATGGCATCAATTACATTCGTGGTGTTGAACATCTATTACCACTACCTATTTCCAAAACTTGTTACCCCAAACACAAACTCTGTAACCATTAAGTAACAACTCCCTGTTCCTGCCTTCCCCCACCCCTGTTAACCTCTAATCTACTTTCTGTCTCTATGAATTTGCCCATTCTAGATACCTTATATAAGTAGTATCTTATATGTCTGGCTTATTTCACTTAGCATAATGCTTTCAAGATTCATCCATGTCGTAATGTGTAAGAATTTCCTTCCTTTTTTAAGGCTGAATGATATTCCATTGTATGCATATGCTACATTTTGCTTTTCCATTCATCTGTTGGTGGACCCATGGTGGATAATTGGGTTGTTTCTTCCTCTTGGCTATTATGAATAATGCTGCCGTGAATATTGATGCATAAGTATCTGTTTGAGTCTCTGCTTTCAGTTCTTGTGGGTATATATCTAGGAGTGGAATTGCTGGGTCACATGGTAATCCTATGTTTAATCCTTTCTGAGGACCCACCCACTGAACTTTTCCATAGCAATTGCATCATTTAACATTCTCACCAACAATGTATGAGGATTCTAATTTCTCTACAGCTTCACCTGTTTTTATTTTCCTGTTTTTTTGTTTTGTTTTTTTAATTATAGTCACCCTCATAACTGTAAAGTGGATTCTCACTGTGGTTAACGACTTGAGTTTTTGTTAGAAATCTATTGAATGAAAGTAAAATTGATTGAATTTAGGTCCTCCTAGAGGTAACATTTTTTGGCCAGAACTTGGTTGAAACTTGAGAAGGATTCTGAAGGTAGTGTCATAAAATTAAAGAGTTCTGGGAAAAAAATAACAGTTATTTCTGATATGATTGATGCTAAAACTCTTTTATATGCATTGTTTTATGGTTGTGTTGAAGGATGATTTCTCAGAACAATGGTATAAAACCGTTCTTCTAGGTTCTAGGAAGAATGATTCAGTCATCCTCTCGCATCAGCTTATTTTTTGGTATCTTTAATAGTGCTGAGAAATGGCCTGTAAATATTAGATTTCCTTTACCCTTATTTTGGGGAAAGAAGAGTGCTCTCACTCTCTACAGAAGAAAAATTATCCTTATCTCTTCACTGATGAGTAATAGAAATAATAGAAAATTAAAAATCACAGTGGTTTGAACACACAAGCGTTCATTCTCTTCTGTAAATAAATACAGATGTATAGAGTTTTGGGCTACTATGACAGTCCCACAAACTCATCAAGGACGCTACCTGTTTTGGCATTTTTACTTCATTATCTTCAGCCCTGACTTCCATTCTCAAAGACACCTCATGGTCCAAAATGGCTTATGGAGTCTCTGGTTTTCAGCCCACATTTCATATAGCAGGAAGAAGGAAGGTGGGAATTGCATAAAAAGGATGTACACACCTGAATCAGCCTTCTTTAAAGAACCTTCTTTGAAGAGCTACATAATACTTCTGCTTTCATGTCATTGGTTTATGCTCACACCCAGCTAGAGTGGAGCCTGGATAAAATAGGCTTTTAGTTGGTGCATTGTGACCTGAATAAAATTGAGTTTCTCTTACTACTAAAGAAAAAAAGCGAGAATTAATACTGAGCGAATAAAAAGATAATCACAAAATTGTAATTTCTCAGTAAGTTACACTGACCGATATCCCAGATACTAATTTATAATCCTTCTATGATAGTGACAGAGAGAAGGGTGAGCACAGGACAGGTCATAGGGGTGGTGATATATAGTTTGAAACAACTGTAGCTCACAGTTTGCTTCCTTCATTCATTTCACTCACTCATTCATTTATTCTTTGCATGTATGTTAATAGAGCACCTAAGAGGTCTCTTCTCTCTAGTCTAGCAGTAGGTAGGTACACATTTATTTAAACTATTCAAATTCATGTAAGGGCTGGAGCCAAATACTCCTTAGCTCAAAGTTTTGCTCTGCCATTTATCAACTGGGTGAACATGGGCAAGTCATTTAATCCTTCTCAATCCCAGGTTCCTTTTATGGTTGAAGGGGGACAAAAATTACATGGCTTTGTTTTATGGAGAAAATGGAGCACCCTGGGTGAAACCTCTAACCAGTTTGTAGTACAGAGTAGTGCACAGGAAGTGCTACTTTCATTTATCTTTCCCTTCAGTCTTTATTTTTTAGTTTTACATCTTAAGGTGAAGCTAAATTCAGTTAAACAGCTTACAGGTGGGGTGCGGACAGTGGGCCATTTAGAAACCAAATAACCGGTTGGACAACTTCTCTCCCCCATTGGGTTTTGTCTTGCCTTCCTGTAGGGCTCTGTGAGTCAGGGGGTGTGAGAGTGTCTCCAAAGGTCTCAGAGCTGTTGTGGGCGTGAAGAAATGAGCAGATGGCAGGAGACCACAGGCCGTCAGTATTCAGAGGCTGAAAGTCCAAGGAGGGCAGGAGAGAATGGAATATGCCAGGGCTGTCGGGGCAGGAGGGGAACGGAGTGTTTATATCATGGCTTCTCACCCATGCCTACAGTTGAGGCACAGACCCCCAGTGACTGGGAGTCCTGCTGCTGCCCTGCACTAATGCTTAACTATGGGATCAATGACTGTCCCTCTTAATCTGCTCCGTTGAGTCAAACCCTGGGGAAGGTTGAGGTTTCTTCTTTCACTTTTCATCAGTAAAGCAAATCTCGATGGAAAAGGTTAGGAATCTCCACATTTGTCCTTTGGGACAAAGGTGGTAAAAATGTGTGACCTTGGGTGGTTATGATGTGCACCCTTCAATAAGAACCACTAGTCTGAATTTGCTCAGTTCCCATAACTTCTTTAAAAAATAATAACAGCCAGTTTTTATTGAATACCTGCTGTGTATCAGGTACTGTTCTAGGTCTTTTTTTTAAGATACATGTGTATATGTGTGTATATATATATTGAAGTATAGTTGATTTACAATGTCGTGTTAGTTGCAGGTATACAGCACAGTGACTCAGATATATATATATATACTTTTTCAGATTCTTTTCCCTTATAGGTTATTATGAAATATTGAGTGTAGTTCCCTGTGCTATACAGTAGGTTCTTGTTGGTTATCTATTTTATATATAGTAGTGTGTATATATTAATCCCAGCCTCCTAATTTATCCCTCCCCCTTTCCCCTTTGGTAACCATAAGTTTGTCTTCCATGTCTGTGCGTCTATTTCTGTTTTGTAAATAAGTTCATTTGGATCTTTTTTTAAAAAAATTCCACATATAAGTGATATCATAGGATATTTGTCTTTGGCTTATTTCACTTAGTATAACAGTCTCTGTGTCCATCCATGTTACTATAAATGGCATTATTTCATTCTTTTTTATGGCTGAGTATAGTATGTGTGTGTGTGTGTGTGTGTGTGTGTGTGTATATACCACATCTTCTTTATCCATTCCTCTGTCTTTTTTTTTTTCAGATCTCATGTGCGTACCTCTAGACATGAGTTCTGTATGCGTGAAAGATAATGGCCAGTATGACTAATTTTCCAATTGAGCAGCTATGTAGCATTTCCTTTACTTAACAGTTTTCTCTGAGACCTCGAGTCACTTTTAGAATTTAGTTTTGTTTGCTCTTTAATATGGTAAAGTGGAACAATCTTGGGATGGGGTTCCTCATTTACAAATAGTATGATGGTGTAGTCTTTGCCAAAAATGTTTTGGAACTGTAAAAGTGCTAAAAAAATAGAGATCTCATTTTCCAGGTGATATGACAGACTCCCAGAAGGGTCTCACTCTGAAGGTGAAACTAGTAAGTGAAGTATGAGTTAGGTTTTAAGGGGAACATCCCCACATCATACATTGTTTAGGGGTCCTTTCTCTGACCCGAGAAGGCCTCCCTCGGGATGGACAGGACATCTCAGTCTTGGGGGCCTCTTAAATTAGTTTGCTATCCAGGATGGCTGTCACTGTAGGTGAACTCTTGTGAACCTAGTTATTGGGCCTTTTGAATATGCTGTACCTGTGCAACTCTGGGTAGCCTCTAAGTTTCATTCACTCTGATTAAAGGTAGCAGTATTCAGTCTTAGAACCCATGATACTGTAAGGGCTGTGAGGCCTTGGCGGTGCTCAGGACCCACATTATTAAGAAACACGAGGTGGCGTAGTTTGAAGCTTGGGAGATGTGTGTGGTCCAGCCAGGTAACCTTGGGCCCCTGGCACTCAGTCTGTCTGCAAGATTTGGTGATTGAGCTAGTGATCGATGTAGCCCCTCCCAGGACTAAAACTCTGAGTCTGAGAGGTAATGGTGTTGACCAAAGTCTTGCTTTGGCTTCTTTCTTAAACCTCATTTTTTGGAAAAAGTACTGTAAAAGTCTAACATTAAATTCAACCTTTGGGGATGTAATTTAGTGTCAAAATGCTATACTCTTTCCTTCTTTTTTTCACCTCTTCCAGTTGGTTTAATATTTTTTAGTATACCTTCTTTTTTTCTTGTTTTCTTCCTTCCTCTCTCTAAATTATTGTCAAGGACCTTTGAAGAGAATTCTTAAATGTTATTGAGAAATTGCGGTCAGGGAGTCCTTTGTTCCCAAGTCATTTAGAAGATTGCCTTTCCTTTTGTTAAATACGAAAAATTGTCAACCTGTATTGTGAGAAGGTGCCAAAAACTGCATTCACCAATAAAAAGCTTCAGCTCTCACTATTGCCCAGATATTATTCTTTTCAAAAGCTGAGTGCTCTCTGCAGGCTTTCTAAACAATCTTCGGCTCATTCATCTTCCTGGTTTCGTTACATTTTGAACCTCTCTGGGTCTGTATAGAGTGGCAGCCTGTCTTTTAAAAATTAATGGGTTCCAAATGCCATTCAAGCCTATTTCTGCCCTCAACCTCCTGCTCCCTTCTCCAGCTCTGCCTGTTAGGAGTCTTATATTCTGTATAAATATTGAGCTGGAGATAGTTTCTAAAGAGGTGTTTGGACTTTTAATTAGCACTGACAGCCTGTCTGCTTGGGCTTTTGCTCTGCGGTCTCCATGGAAAAGTCAGGCAGGTCAGTATGGAGGGGGCGGGGAGGCCTGCAGTGGATATGTTCCTGGCGGCTGGCCCTAGAGACACTGAACTCTGAGCCAACCATGAAGTCATTTTGAATTTAAGGAGTCTTGCTAATCCAAGGCAATGTGTCTTAATTTGACAAAGTAAAGACTGCCCGATAAGCAACCCTAACTACAAGTTCTGTGAAACTGGGGGTGTTTGTAAGTTTAGATTGTGCTAGAGAAATGTGGTGATGTGGAAGAATGGGTTCATTTTCTTCTGTTTACTCCCTTTCCCAGCCCCTCCCCCCTCCCCTCCTCCTCTCTTCCTCTCTCCTTCCTTCCCTCCCTCTCCCTCCCTCCCCCTCCCTCCCTCTCCCTCTCCCTCTCCCTCTCTCTCCCTCTCTCTCCCTCTCTGTCTCTCTCCCTGTCTGTCTCTCTGTCTCTATGTCTCTCTCTGTCTCTCTCTCTCTGTCTCTCTCTGTCTCTCTCTCTCTCTCTCTCTCTCTCTCTTACTTACTTTGGCCCAATTCAGCCCTGCAGTCTGGCCTCTGCAGTGGCTTGATGTGAAATTTGAGAAACATATGTAGTTTTCTATTTCAGGAAAATGATCTCAGGAATTGAATGTGTTTTTTTGGTTGGCTGTTAAGCTCTGATCTTGCCCAGTGTGGTTTTTTGATGATGGGAAAGAGGCTTCAGAATGCTTTTTATCAGAATTTCGTGTCATAAACCTTACAGCTTGGTTGCTTTCGCTGGGCCCCCACCCCCTCCCCAGTCCACGACACAATGTCATCTATTCTGTCAGGAGTGGGAAGAAGTGTGCATTGTTCGCATTACAATCAGTTCATTGCTGCGGGCACGCACATACACGAAAATGGCCGCCGTGTCTGTCCTTCACAAAAGCTATTTTAAATGTAGTTCAGTGGAGGACCAGGGGCCTGCATACTGTTGCCCATAAAGGAAAAGCGATCCATGGGGGAGAAGTTGGCCTTTGTTTTGCCTTGGAAGGGCCAGTATTCTTCTTTGTTCTTGAGGTGAGAGCCAACAGTGGGCCCAGTGCCCTGCAAACTAAACTTCATTGATCTAGCTATGCGATGGATGTGCAGACCAGCAGCGTCACTGGGGCCTGATGAGAGCGGAGCTGAGAGAGGGGTTCAGGCGAGTGAGGCTGGCACAGGCGCTGGCTGAGAGTTGGGTTGGTGGGAGGCAGTTTCACTTATTTTCAGTTGGGTCCGACCTGCCCCATGTCCAAGGGTTTCCAGTGGAATGAGGCATGGCCCCAGCCCGAGAAAGGCTCCCTGACCTGTGGTTCTCCACTAGACGTGAGCTTCTTGAAGATGGTAGCATGTCCATGTTCATCTTTGTATCCAGGGAGTACTTGCTGAATTAATAAGAGAATCATGTGCTCAAGCGGAGGTCTCTACAGAATATGCTGGGAGTACAGAGAAGGGACTGACCTACCCACCTCAAAAATTGGGGTGGGGTAAGGGACACAAAGGAGGAGAAAGTCCAGGAAAGGCTTACCCAGAGGAAGGGAGCTGACATTCCTGGGCAATATGCAAGTTATCCTATTTGATTCTTACAGTGTATCATTTTTATAGATGAGGAAGCCAAGACTCAGGGAGGTCAACGAACATGTTCAAGATCACACAGCTACTAAGGAGCAGAGGCTGGATCTGAACCTAGGTTTGCATGGCTCCAAAGCAGTGCCCCTTGCAATGGCCCATCCTTCTCTCAGGGGAGAAAGGATGGAAACCCTAGTGCCTTTCACACTGCACTTGTCTCCTCCTCTTGTTTGGTCTGTAGTGAACTGATCACCTCCTTCTGGCCCTAAGATCTGACCTTTGTCAAAAGGGTTTGGGAAAGTTTAAGAGACTTTCAGGCAGTGGTGGAGGTGGGCTTCCCAGGAAGTGAACACACTGAAGCTTCAGCTTCAGGGACCCTTGCTCGCATGGCCCTGTGAGTGCAGGTAGTTGTTGGGAGCCACAGAATGTTCCAGGTGGAGGGGGGTTGCAATCAGGAAGCATTTCTACGTAGGCATTTCTGATCTCAGGAAAAGGGAACCTAAATCCCCAAGGCTCCAGGTATTTGTTTTAATTTTTTTCTTATTGTAAATATTCATTACTGTACGTGATCTTGTATTCATAATTTTGTATTCCCTTCTTTACGAGTTCCCCCATATAAAAGCTTCAGGCCCTTCAAGATGTGGATTTGCCCTGGAAGTGGTGTGAGAGCACCCTTCACGGAAGAAGGAATGTAAACTCAAGGAAGCCACTGAGTTTGGGCTCTGGGGTAACACGCCAGCCCTAGGACTCATTGTGTGACCTGGAGCAAGCTTCTTACCTTTTCTGCACTTTTTTTCCCTCTTTGTACCCTGTGGGCTTGCTGTAGAGACTGTAAGCATTCACGTGTATAAAGCTTGTAGGACAGCGTGCTTAGGACTCAACAGATGTCAGCTGCCCCTGGTGCTGTGATTGTTATTTGTTACTGGTATATGAGACCCACATAGATGGAGCTGAATACCCGTGTCTGCCATTAAAACATTGACCTTCTGAGGGGGGTAGTGCAAGGACAACTTCAGACTTACATTAAAAAGCCCACGGACTATCCCTTTATGCATTGATTTCCTTATCATCTTTGACCATCATCCAAATGGCTTCAAATAAATTTCATTATGTGGAAAACTGGTGATATGTTCACAGAGCTGAGACAGGAGCTGTCTTCATCTCCAGCCACTCTTCATCACACACCAAGATTCCAGCCCTGTCAGACGTCTTGCCCAGTCCCTGGGCCTTTTCCTGTCTTCTTTGCACATGCTGTTCCTCTCTCTAGAACATCATCTGCCTGCTTTTCTCCTTGCTGAGCGGTTGCTCATCCTTCAGAACCCATCTCAAATGTCCTGTTTTTTGTGAAGCCCTGCAGACTCCCCGGGGCAGTTAGACACTCCCTCTTCATTGTTCCTCTAGTTTTCTAGCACTTCTCTGGTTGTACTGTAATTATTTCTCGGCACATGTTTTTGTTGTCCTAACTTCGGAACCCTTTGGATGAAGAAACCACAGTTTATTCACCTTTGTAGCGTATATGACGCATATTAGGTGCAGAGAAATTTGGGAGGGATTGGAAAAAGTGTTTCTTTTCGTGTCATTGCAGTATGTCATTTTTACAGATGAGGAAACTGCGACTCAGAGAGATCAAGGAACACATTCAAGATCACACAGCCACTAAGGAGCAGAGAGGCTGGATCTGAACCTAGGTTTGCATGGCTCCAAAGTGGTGCCCCTTTCTGTGGCCCATCTTTCTAGCAGGGGAGAAAGGATGAAGACCCTAGTTCCTCTCACACTGCACTTGTCTCCACCTCTTGTTCGATCTGTAATGAACTGATCACCTCCCTCTGGCCCTAAGATCTGGCCTTTGTTGAAATTATTTGGAGAGTATAGGACGCATATTAGGTGCAGAGAAGTTTGGGGGGATTGACTGGAAAGAATTTTTCTTTTCATATCATTATATTTTAAAAGCCACAATCATTTGTTCCAGAAGAGCTGTATGGTATGATTACACAGAATCATGTGTTCCCACTGGTTTTTACTCCAGTTTAAGAAAGGTTCTTAATGTCTGATTGATCTTCAATTTGAAATGACTTTGTAGCGTTTTCCTTGTTTCCCTGCTTCCAGCCCTCTGATTTAAGCAGATGATGCTCTGTAAATAATTACTTGTGTCTTCCTTGTTCTAAACTGTAACTTGGTGAGTATAGGGCCTTTCACGTTTGGTCTGCATCTCTATCCCCAAGACCTAACCCTGGGATTGACACAGGGTAATAGTTCTAGAAGAACTATTACCTCTTCTAGTAGAAAAAAGTATAATAATAATTTTAGTGGTATTTTATGCTAATAACAGTATTTAACACATGCTGGCACTGTTGTGTGCACTTCAGACATATGAGCTCCTTCAGTCCTCCCAGCAGCTTTGTTTTATATGTACTATAATTACCATGCATATTTTACAGAGAAAAAAACTGAGGCTCAAAGAGGCCAAGGACCTGTCCAAGACCACACAGCCGATGGGTAACAGAGCTGGCATTTGAACCCAGGCAGTCTGGCCCCAGAATGCAGGCTTTTTACCACAATGGTGTACTGCCTGTGATTAGTACTAATTAGCGCGGCACTTATTTGTTAACCGATTATTAAGGGAATCCCACAGAGACCTGTTTTTCTAAAGCGCAGAGTTCATTTGTTAGGTGTTTATTTACCGTAAACCAGTGGTTCTCAAAGCGTGATCCCCAGACCAGCAGCCTGAACATCACCTGGAAATATATTAGAAATGCAGATTCTCTGGCTTTACCCCATCTACTGAATTAGAAACTCAGGGAGTGGGACCCATTAATCTGTGTCTTAACAAATCCTAGAGGAGCTTCTGATGAGAACCACGGCCCAAGACTGAATCATTTTCTCTGGAATTTTACTTCCTTCTTTTGGCTTTTCTTCTTCTTTTTCTTCTTCTTTTTTTCTTTGCCTTTCCCTTTCCCTTCTTTTCCTTTCCAGGGTAGAAAATAAGAACATTTTAATTTTTCCCAGGTTTATTGAGATATAATTGACATATGACATTGTGTAAGTTTAAGGTATGCATTGTGTTGATTTGATACACTTATGTATTCAAAATGATCACCATGGTAGCATTTAAGATCTATTCTCTTAACAACTTTCAAGTATATAATAAAGTGTTATTAGCTATAATCACCATGCTGTACATTAGACACCCAGAACTTATTCATCTTATAACTGGAAGTTTATATCTTTTCACCAATGTCTCCCCATTTCCCCCACCCCCAGCCCCTGGCAACCACCATTCTCCTCCCTGTTTCTATGAATTCCACTTTTCCAGATCCCACATGTAAGTGATATCATACAGTATTTGTCTTTCTCTGTCTGAGTTATTTCATTTAACACAATTCCCTCAAATTCTGTCTGTGTTGTTGTAAGTGACAGGATTTCCTTCTTTTTCGTGGCTGAATAATATTCCACTGTATACCTATACCATATCTTCATCCTTCCATCCATTGACACTTAGATCATTTCCATTTCCAATTTACATTTCCCACCAACTGTTTAAGCCTTACTGGTTGTATCTGTGTTGAGGGAAGCCGTAAGAGCTAGAGCTAGTCACTAGCATCCTTGCCAGAGGGTGTCCTAAGAAATGGATTGTAGGTTTTGCAAAGCAGCAAGGACTCCAAAGTACTCCAGAGAGTGACTGGTATTCCTAGGAGTGGAATTCTGGGAGGTCCAATTCCAGAGAAAACCAGGCACCAGGTGAGACATTTTATGTTTTAAATCTCCTTGTTTTCAAAAAGTTATCTAAAAGCGATTTAACTATGTCAAGATTTAGTCTTAAGGTTTTTTTGTGTGTTAAAGAGGCCATTGGTGCAAGTCAAGACCTAAGGACTGTAAAAATATTGATGCAACTGTCAGAGGTACATGGTATTTGACCTTCTATTAATAAAGACAAATTACCGCATTTCTGTGATATTTGAGTCTGCAAGAACGTCCCTTAATTCTGCTGGTATTCCATTCCACAGCTACTGGGGCTGAGGGGACAAGGGACACAGGCTTGTGTTTCTGATTTATGAGGTGGAATAGTAGTCTGATTTACTAAACTGAAAGTCAGAGACGGTTCAGATAACAACAGAGTGAAACTTCACGAATGATAACAGCCACAGCAACAACTCAAGTATTTGCTGGTATAGCAGCAAGTTTGGCCTGAAGTCATCCATAGAATAAAATACAAGCTGGGGGGGAGTGATTAGTAGGGGATCACAAATAACTAGAGGGCAAGGCAAGTACTGAGCTGATTAAACTGGAAGCAGGAGGACTTTGAGGGAGGTTTCTTCGTGGAGCTTTCCAGGATGTAGGGAGTGGGGTGTTCATTGTGGCTGTTTGCTAACACCGTCCCACTTCAGGGATTGTTCCTTTTCACCCAGATTTTAATGGCGGGTCATGCCAGCATGGCAGAGTAGGGTAGTACACCCTGAGTTACTTAAAAGACGTCTCAGCTTACACAGGGCAGCGTTTTTATTTTTCACCCTCGTCTTTGCTTCGTTTAAAGAGAGCACTTCGGAATCGGTTCATCTAAGCCTCCAACTTCAAAGGGAGCTCATTCTAGTTTGACAGCAGTCACATCCATTTTTTGCCAGTTCTTTGACCTTTAGGACAACATGCAGTCAGGTCTGACCTGTCAACTGTCTATAAAAATCCATCCCCATCAAGGACTTAATATTTTCAAGAGCACATCTAAAGGATGGGAACCCTTCTAATTTTGTTCCTGCAGGACTTGTTTTGGGAGAAACCAGCTGCTGCTTCTAGTCTTAATGAGATGTGACTTTAGAGGGGGCCTCGACTTACATTATGGTCCTGTACCCTTTTATTACAAGCTACGCATGATGTTTTTAGCCATTCACGTCAGCATTTTTCTCCAGCTGCAGTCAATTTTATCTCATTCTTGTTGATCATGATCATTTGACTGTGAAAGTATAAAAAGAAATAAAAAAAACACAAGTGTTTCCAAAGGCCATTTGCCATGGGAAAATAGAATATGGTGACCTTTCCACTTACGTCCATTTGGGGGCTTTTGGCCACGAGGGTCAGTTCACATGTGGCTTCTGGGACCATTCTTTGGTGTGTTTCAGGCAGTCCAGACGTCTTGAAATTCTGCCATGAGAATGAGAAGGAAAAGCCAGAGAGGAGTCTGATTCGATTCAACTAGAACCTGATTGGCTAATTAGGATAATAAAATTCCTGATGCATCTTATTCATGTCTCTGCAAAATAGTAAAAATAATATTACTTTATGTTTAAATAGTTCCTGTCTTCTTAAAGAACTCAAGCAGGGTCCCTTTCTGTATGCCCTCTGTTCCCAAAATATATCTGAGATGTTGTACGTGGTTTCAGAATGCAGGCACATCATCATGAAGGGTAAATGACTGTGGTGTTGGGAATAATATATTATTGGAATTACCTAAAATTGGGGCTGAGGAAGCCTGTCAAGCTTCTAATAGCTATGAGGCATTTTTGTATCTCAGTTTCTTTATCTATATTGTAGGGATAATATAGTATCTTTCTCATAGGCTTATCAAGACCGTTGATTGTGTTAATACGTGTAAAGCTTTTACATAGTAATACTGGCACATGGTAAGTTCTCAGTAAGTGCTGTCATTTGTGTTGGTTTTAGAATCAGTCAAATATGAATTTAAATGCCTCCTCCGTCACTTACTGGTCATATAGTCTTGGGCAATACTGATAACGATCAACATAGCTGCCATTTACTGAATATAACTTATAATGCCAAGCATCATATTAGGTACTTTATATACATTCTTTTTCTCTCAAAACTTACTTTAACTTTCCAAGGTATGTATGATTATACCCACTTCATAGATGAGTAAGTTAAGGTTTAGAGATACTAAGAAGCTTGCCCAAAGTAACAGAGCTAGATTAGTAGCAAAGCTGACTCTCTAAAGTTCTTGTTCTTAGTTAGCTACTTAGTTAGGTTCCCCAAGCCATAGTTTTATCATTTCTAGTAGGAATAACAATAACTCTTTGTCAGGATTACATTACTGAACGTAAAGTATTTGGTAACTACTGGGCACTTTTGACATGATGCACTGTGATATTATTATCACCTCCTATTACAGCTTTCCATGCAATAGAATTTTCCTTTTTTCTGTTCCTCATGTCCTGTATATATCTGTAGGGATTGAAAGAAAGTTCTTAAGGATGGGTTCTTGCATTTCTGAGAACTTCAGAATCACGTATATGATTTGGTGCTATATTTGGTGTCTGGGTATCTGTGTGTACATGTACTTTCTATCCAGTCTAGAAGTAGATGGATGGGTATTAAATCTGGGTGCTATGTAAAGAAACTCACAAATGTTCAAAATCATGGACTTGAACATGAAAATGTCTTGGCTCGACATTTTGCTTTTCTGTTTATTCTGAAAGTTGTTAAAAAAAACTGGCTCAGCTGAAGCCAAGCATTTGGGAACCAAATCAGTTTGGATGGATAGGGTGGAGTCAGCATTATACATACATATTTGGCACTCAGAAGCAACAACAATCCTTATACTGGTATGTAAAGATATAATATATTCCATGATGTTTTAACTTGTGTTGCCTGCCTTAGTAAGTGAAAACACTTTGTAAAATTGGGCTGCAGACTACTGCCCCACTTCTCCCTCTCCTTCTGGTGTCAGATCCTCCATATGAAGGATCCTTGCCCATTTCCTTCATTTATTCAATTACCCATTCACTCCTTAACCCCCAACAATATAGTTTCACCCTTACTACCCACCTTTGGATCTAAATCGCTTACCTATATTTAGAAGTGATATTACGATATTAACATTAAATCCCAAACTGCCTTGTATTACTGACATGGATAGAGAGGATGGAGACCTCACTGTGATCATTGTCACTGATCACACAGAGGTTAAGTGATGCCAGAACTGGGGTTGAAACGAGCAATGCAAAGACTGAGGCCAAAGATGAAAACTCACAGTGCTTTGGGGTAAGTACTGTCGCCGTGCTGAACTTCGGTGTATTCCTGATTGATCCCCACTTTAGAGATGTGGAAAATGTCGCGGGACTGAGATATTAATACCCTGCCCAAGGTCACTTGGCTTGTAAGTACTTGCCAGGATTTAAACGGTAAAACTCAGACTCATAATCACTACAGTCCTGCAAGCCGCTCAGTTAAGTATTTGTCAATTAAAAAAGAATCAGTTCCCTCAGTTCTCAAAATGAAGATAAATGATCATGTCATACATTATGTTTCACTGTGAAAAATGTTGTAACTGCAGAGTGTACAGTACAATGAGAAACATGTGAGGCACAATGAGTTATGGTGGGATTGGGGGCAGAATGAGGGAAGGAATGGGGAGACCAGCGTCTCAGGGAGGAAGCACCAAGACTGGGTTCCAGGCCTTTCCTCTGAGCTACCAGGGCAGCCTGCATTTCCCCCCCGCCCTGGGGCATACTCTTCAGTGTTCTCATGTGTTTACTCATCTTTACCTCCCACTGGACTGTAAGCTCTCTAAAGGCAGGGCCTAAATCTTGTATCTTCATCACTTAATACAGGAGCTGGTACCTAACAGCTGTTTAATAAATACAGAATGATGAGTGAATGAGCTGCAGGGGTGAATACAGTGCACAGGTGGAGACAGGACATTACAGCCAAAGACTTGAACGTGAATGAAGGTGTGAAAAGTCATTGCATGTCCAGAGAAAAGTGGGTGGTGTGGAGTGGACGGGGCATGGAAACGTAGACTGGGGTCTTGTGAAGGGTTGGGTCTGTCATCTGTACTTAAGTGTGCCATGATCAAGGGTGATATCCTTCGATTTCTTGAGTGCATGCCTTTCTTCAGTACCTCTTCATCTTTTCAAGGACAAAGACAAAGGACCAAAAGCTGGGGTATATCGTGGGAGTGACAAAGATCTATTTTCATGTCCCACTTCTGCTACTCATCACCTGTGTGACAGTGGGCATGTCACCTAGCTTTGTTGTCCTGCTTATTATAGAGCAGGCATTCAGTGAAGATTGGTTGAATGGACTAATTAGTGTAATTATATCTTTTTGAAAGAAAGCTTTGAGGAATTTGAGATAGAGCTACATAAAAGACCTAGTGCTGTGCCTGGTGTTTATTCACCTAGTGGAAGACATGGCTTAGGAATTTCTAGGCATGAGGGACCCTGGGCGTTTAGACACAGTAGCAGCGGTGTGTTTCACAGTGGCTGGTCTGCCTGGAACAGAACCAAGCTAGTGGCAGGGTAGGCTAGGGGCAGTCAAATCCCCAGGGGGAGGGACAATTGGGCGAAAGGAAGCAAGGTTTGTCGGGGCTCATCAGGTCAAGGAAAAGGCTCCAGTCTCAGTGGAACCCTGGATGGCAAATCAAGTAACAGCTGAGATGCTCAGTGGTTTAGACCTCGGCTGGTAGAGAAGCCAGGGTTCAGGGAATCCTGGGAGTGGGGCCCCTGGGCTCCTGAGGCCTTGGACTCCAGGCTAGGACATAAGTAGCACAGTCAACTCCAGACTGCCTTGTGTGGCTGAGCCTAAGCCTACGGTTTGCCCCCTGCTATGGGCTGGAAAGGGCTCATCTTAAAGGTTGTAGGGTCATGGAAGAAAGGAACTCATGCATTTTGATTGTCAAAAAGTAAAACAAGGTATGCATTATCAGTGAGCTGGATGCTTCTGGAAGAGTTTTATAAGTGTTCTTTGGATTTATAAAGTAAAATATGATTTTTCTTTCCTTTCTCTCTATAAATCATACCAGAGAGTAACATTTTTTTCCTCTAACTAACTAACTTTGACAAAGACTGGACCATGCTGTGTGTATGGCCAGTGTATAGGTTTAGAGAACGCTCGGTTTCTTTACTCCTCACACATTTATCAAAGCCCTGTTGTGTGCCCTGCCTTTAAGGGACGTTGAGATGAAACCAAGGCTCCCCCAGTCACATTGCAGTGCAATGAGCACCATAATGGAGGTCCTGTAGATTCTAGATTCTGCAGCCGCAAAAAGGGGAGTGATCAGCTCTGTCCAGGGAACCAGCACAGGCCTCACAGGATAGGAAAGGGATGAGCAAGAATTTACCAGGTGGATGACGAGGGCCACCTGGCAAACAGGCAGCAGGTGCAAAGCCGTAGGTGTGAAAGACCATGATGCGTCTGCAAAGGTGGAGCTTGTTGGCATAACCAGAACGTAGGGCACACGTCAGGAGCATTTGGAGAGAAGAACAGGCTGTCCCCGTGTGCTTTACTCAGGCTTTGGGCTTTTGGGCGCAGACTGGAGTCAGACTGCATGGCTCTAAACCCTGACCCCATCGCTTCGTGCCCCTGTGATCCTGGGCAAGCACCTCGATTTTCTGTCCCTCCTTTTCCTCACCTGATGTAATAATAGGACATACCTCACAGGGTGGTTGTGAGAATCTGAATAATAACATAAAGCACTTCAAACAGTGTCTGGCGTATCGATTATGATGATGATTATGTGAGCTATAGAATCATATCATTAACAATGATCATTGTTCTTAAATTGTAACCTATAGTCCGGGTGGAACAACCTGATAAGAGTGATGCTTAAAAAAGGTGGAGTGGAGTGTGAATTGGAGCAGAGGACTGGGGCTGGCAGTGGACAAGTACTGCAGTATTCCCAGGGATGTTGGAGGGCTGACCTAATGTAGTGGAAGAGGAGATAGATCTGGAAGATGCTGGGAAGGCAGGCTTGCTCGAGTCTGGTGAGCAATGAGATGAGGAGGGCGAGAACCCTTTTCTCGCAGCATTCAGGAGTTGTGCTAGATAGATGCTGATGTTCAGGGCTAGCATGTCCATATTTCAAGGTACCACCGTGGTTTTTATGAAAGTTCTGCTTCCTGCGTTGCCACTGAGCTCGCATCCATACTGTGCATGCCGGGCAGAGTTCTCTTCATGATGTTTTCAGCCGACTTAAATGTAACCCATGATGATGACCATATTTACATAATGTGTGGCTGGTGAAATCATGGAAGATTGGAATTTCCCATTTTAATTCCATTTTAAAGATGCTTGTTAAGCAGAAGGATATAATTCATTTTTCAAACTGCTGAAATGTTATTTTGGCCTCTTGAATCAAAGGCATTCCGCAAGTGTTTTCTTTATTACATGCCTTAAACTTTAATTAGAATTTAATTATAAGATCCTGATGGCATGAGTAAGAGGAGCAGATGGGACAGTAAAAGCAGCTTAGTGAAGGAGGATTAAAGATTAAAAGTTGCTCGTTAATGGCGTAAGGAATGAACAGAGAGCTAAATTACTATGCTTTTCTGCTATTCTGATGCTTTTTCAATTCTGCAATTTAGTTTTATTCCTGGTTTGAAGCTGAAGAATCTCATAAAATAGATTTTTTATTTCATTTTTTCAGTCACTGGAGTAGGTTTGTGCGTCTAAAGTAAACTCAATGGACACTTTTTATTTGAATCTCCATTCTAAACTCAGAAGGATCCTTTACTGTTGGTAAATATTTTTGAACACAGAGATAGAAAGCAGTACCAGGGTACAGGCTTTTCTCCCTCTCTTGCTTTATGGGTTAAAAAAAAAAAAAAAGATGGATAGATGTTTCAGTAGGTATTTATGCAATTGTGCTTCTAGAACTTGGCTGGACTCAAGTCATTTTTATAACATGCACCCTGTGGGATGTGTCAGCTCTGGGACAGGGAAGGAACACTGTGTGTGGGGTCAGGGTCAGAGCCTTCATAATGTGCTCTTGGACAAATCACTTCATCCCTCTGATTCTCTTCTCTAACCTGTAAAAATTATTAAATAATTCCCACTTTAGTGTTGTTGTGAAGATTTCATCTAAACACAATAATTCTGTAGCGCTTACTGAGGGCCTGCTAGGGCAGTGCCTGTCCTCAAGAAGCTAGCTCAAAGACTAGAGGGGAAGTGGACCAATAAATAAATCAAGATGATGTAATATGTCATAGGAGAGGTATACATACAGTGCCAGAAGGATGCAAATCACTAACACAGACAATTAGAGCCAGGCGATAATGTGTATATAAGAATGCTATTAATATAAAATGCTTTACAAATATAAGCCATTTATCAGTATAAGGTGATGAAGTTAGGGGTCCAAACCTTCTGATTATTCTCAAAGCAGATAGAACATTATTTACAAACAGGTAAATCACAAAACTGGTAAAAGACATGGCAAAATGGTGCTTTATTTCTTCTGGCACCTTGTACAGCAGTTTGTACATAGCTCACACAGTTTGGGCTCAAATCATATTTGCTGAATTGATCTGAAAGAGGCTCACGTCTTCTCATGAGTAAACTTGAAATGAGCATAAGAGAGATTTTGCTAGAGGTGGATGGTGAAGGTGTGAGTCCATGAAGCCAGGGTAGGTTGTTCCATGGGAACGTTGGCTGTCTACTCAGAAGGTAGCTCATGTGCCCCTCCTGCCCTCAGCCTGCCCCACGATTGGCCTTTGCAGCCATCCCCCTCACTCCTTGGGTCGTTGGCTGGAGGCATGGTAGAGATTTGGAGTGGGGGCACCTTGGGACTGCCCCTCACATCACACAGTGAGGATGACCCATTCTGCTCCCGGGGGTATATCTAGCATGACCTTCTGCTCGGCTAAATGATTCCACTTCTTAAATGCTTTTGCTCCTAGTTTTTCTTTCTCTTTGAAATCTTAAATTTTGAATCTCTCTCCTCCCCCCACTCATTACAAGCTTAATGCAGACCAGGTAACAGTTGAAAATAAAGAGGAAGGAAAATTACATAATGAAACAAAAAGCATTTCATCTCCTACCATCTAGGGACAACATTTTTTCTTTAAATATTTTGATGTCTGCTCTGTTCTAATTGTTTGCAAATTCTGTATTTTCAAACTCACCTACTCACTGAAATTTATTTGTAGCTCCCAAATTAATACGGAGTGGTGCTTTTGTGGTCATTCTCAGACACGCACGGAGCAGCAAAAAAATTTCTGAGTTGCTCTGATGTGCTCATTCCCAGCGGAGTTTGAGCAAGGTGACCCTCTGCCCTCAGGTTTCTGTTATTGTGTTATAAATGTGTCCTTTTCATGGTCCATTAGTGCCCCATTGTTCTCATTTTTGTGCTTCTTGTTGGTGATTTTACTGTTTAAATGAGCCCCAAGCCTAGTGCTGAAGGGCTGTCTGTGTTTCTAAGTGCAAGAAGGCTGTGTTGTGCCTTATGGAGAAAATATATTAGATAAGCTTTGTTCAGACATGAGTTAAGTGCTGGTGGCTGTTGAGTTCACTGTTAATGAATCAACAATATATATTAAATGGCATGCTTTTAAACAGAAGCACACAAAAACAAGGTTATGTATTGGTCAGTTGGTAAACATGGAACTGGAGGCTTGCAGGAACCTAACCCTGTATTTCCCCTAGGAACGGTGAGTCTGTGTTTGTGGAGGCTTTGTAGAACTTAATACTGAGAACCGCCTGTGTATCTTTCTACTCTTCTTGCTCTCTCTTCCATCTCACAATACCTCGATCTCTGTGTTTGAGAACCGCCGCGCGAATAATGAGAACCGCCTGTGTCTCTTTCTACTCTTCTTACTCTCTCTTCCATCTCACAATAGCTCAATCTCTGTGTTGTGTGCAGTATGTATATATTTGCTTAAATTACATGTGCATATGTTTAGCAGTTATGGTGTCACATGACACACTGTGCTGTGACATATCTTTTAACTCATCAATTGTGTTGGCCTTTGTCCTGTTTGCACCCAGATCCATTTGTTGCCCTGTCCTGCTCTATTCTGCATTCCAGATGGTTGACCCCTGCCCTCTGGCAATTTGACACCAGTGGGAGATGGGAGGATAGGAGAAAGGGAAGCCAGAGCATTTGTCCTTCCCTCTCTGCCTCGGACAGCATCGCTGGCAGTGGCCACATCCTCTGCATGGCTCTCCCACCCACAGGGTAGGCTCCCATGGCTCCAGCTTCTGCTGAGTGACCCTGGCTCTTGGGCTCCAGCAACCGTACCTCCTCCCTTTGTCCTTTCAGCCAGCAGGTGGGAGCAGCTTCCTGCTGCTGCTAATCTCTGAGTTTCTTCCCTGTCCCCTGGGTAAAGCATCAGATTCAAACACCAAAACAAGACCAAAAAAAAAAATGAGAGAATAGTAGCCAGGGTCCAACACCATATGAGAGAGACTGAGAAAGGAGTGGAGAGAGTCATCAGCACCAGGGCCATACGTGCTGTGTGGTGCTGGTCTCTGCCTTGTGCACAGGTTAAGCAGCTGAGATGCCGTTGGTGGTTGGAAAGCAGCCAGTGCCTCTGGTCCTGAGCGTATTTGTCTGGAATATGATGCCCCTTAACCTGACTAGCTCATCCACTGAGGGAGAAAAAAAATCCATTCTGATAATTATACTGACAGGGTTCTACCAGGGTCTCATTCCCTAGAATATATATATTTTTTTCTGGCCTCTTTTTATTCCCTTCTTTACTTTAGGACCCTATCCCAAGAGTATGAGGTCCTTTGTGGGTCTTACATTCCATTTTGAGCCTCTCGTGTTGGCACAGTCCTTATTAAAAATGTATTTTCTCTGAGCCTTGGCCGCACCCCTTGAAGTGTGGATTCACAGAAGGGTCCTCAGAGGCGAAAGACATTTTTGAAGAACCACTGTACCAAGCGGCATTAAATATTTATCACCTGCCACATGTAAATTGTTCATCTGTTTGCTTTACCTCTTGGACCAAAAGGTTTCTTGTCTCGTTTCTGCTAAAGTGGAGATCACAGAAAAGCTGCCTTCTACCTTACTTTCCTATCGCTTTGGTGTTTTCCTGTCCCAGGAATATGGGACTTTTCTCTGTCCTCATAGCAATACTGGGAAAGATTGCTTCAACCTTTCAGTATTTCATTGCAAGGAAATGTGGAATGATGATGGAAAAAGCCTCAGATTCTGGGGCAAGCAGAATGGGCTCTGCAAGCTGTGTGGGTTTGGGACTCTGATATTTACAGTTTAAGTCGGTTGGGCAGGTAAAATTGGACAGCACGTGAACAGCACGTAGCACCATTCCTCGCACCCGGTGGGGCTGCCATAAAAGGAAGCTCTCTCTTCTCATTTTCTCAGCTCCTCTATCTGGGACTTTCCAAATACATTTTTAAGCAACCTAGAATAAAATATGCTATTAATAATAACCAAAAGCATGCAGTTTAATCTTATTAAATAAACCTGAAATGTTGCTCAGACACCCTTCACTATTTATGGAATGCCTTTGTAAAAAAATTTTGGTTTTGCTAAAAAAAAAAAAATACCTGCTGCATCTTAAAAGCTGGTTTCGGCCTTTGTTATTCACACCTGGAAACATACAGAAGTTTGGGTAAGTTTGGCATCCACATGTGCATGCATATATATGTATATATCAATATTTATTCTTTCTTTCTCTCTCTCTTGTTCTTTCTCTCTCTCACTCTCTCTCTATATATATATGTATATGCAGGCACACATATAACTCTTTAAGAAACGTTCTTCTAGTGTTTTATTTTCTTAAAGTCTGTACTTCACATCATTTTTTTTCCCCCAGAACTGTTTATCCTCACTCTAGACATGACCGTTGGAAAGGTGGCAGAAAAAACAAACGGCTTGTGTGTTTTGGGGCAGTCTGCATTCCTTTTAACTCCCTGAAACCGGGCTTATGCTTGGGCTTTCAATCTATTTGTCCTGGGGCCCAACCCCTTTGATTCCTGCTTGAAAATTAGCCTGTTGTTCAAGCTCACACGAGAGCTGCCCCAGAGCTCTCTCGGGTTCGCGAACTAGAGATCTATGAAGTGTTTGACTTTATTTGTAACTTTAACCACGGCAGCCTTAACCGGGCTTTTGTTTTCTTCTTTAACTTTATCCTTGTAACCTTAACCTGATTTTGTCTTCAAATCTCCATCCTCCCCCATCCCACAATTCCTAATCCTTCTTTTATCCTCAGATTTTCCTCCAAAGTCAAGAGTATGACATTTAAATCCGTCCTTTAGGAAGTGTCTAAAATCTAACACAGACATAGAGTTAGGTCTTTTTTTTTTCTGGGTTGCTTAGGAAGATTAAATAAAGGTTTTAGAAAGTAGAATTCAAACAAACACGGGCAGAAGTTGTGGTGTGGCTTGGGAGTAGGAGTGTGGGTTTTAGAAAGTACCGCGATGCTTCACTTGGCCTTGGGGGGACTTTTTTTTTCCTCTGTGAGGAGCCAGGAGCCAGGACCGTGGATGGTTTAGGCAGAGAAGGATTGAAGGGATAACTGCTTCCAGACCCTGAGCCTTGAACTCTCAGCGATGGTTCAGGCTCTCGAAAAAGGGAGCAAGAGGCATTAAGAGGATGAGGGAGTCTCCACGCAACTTCCTTTAGCTCCAGCTTGTGCGCATTCGTCTCCCAGCGGGTCCCTGGCCCCACGGAACATACTTCCATACCTCCATCAACCCTCACAAGCCTGCAAAGGAGACCGTAGTGTTTCTCTTTTACAGTGGAGGAAACTGAAGCTCTTCAAGGTGAAGGAAATTTAGGGTCTAACCAGGATTACAATGAGTCTGGATTGCCCAGTTTGTGGATTGTCTTTCTCCTTCCTCCAGTACTTTTTCCTCCTTGGTTTCCATGGCCCCTCTTTGGAGCTTACTTTCTTTTAATATTCCTGCCAAAGGGAGGGACTAAGATGTGTGCATTATCTATGATGCGTCAGGCACTGTTTTATGCAATATACATCCGTGCAGGGTACATTCTAATCAGAATCCTATGAGAGGGTGGTGGTCTCCCCATTTGAGACAGGAAATCCCTGAAGCTTTGAGGGTTAGGTCATTTGCCCAAGATCACATGGGAGCCCAGGTGTGACTGCATAACCTTTGCCATGCCCACTACACCAGCTCCCCACGTTAGGACGATGTCCCAATATTGGGGTGAAGCCACTCAGATTAGAAGTGGTAGATATGTGGCCACGAGTGCAGAGGTGTTGTGTGTCACGCTCTTTTGCAATCTCATTTTATTTCTAGAGATTCAAGGCAGAGGTAGGCTTGCTTTCTCAGTCTCAGTTTCCTTAAAAACAAAGGTAGCAAGAATAATGATGAATATGGCTCGGATGTGAGTATCTGTGTGTATGTACCAGGCACAGTTACTTGGTTTTTATTTATCTTCTATTCTTCCAGGTCAACCTTATAACAACTTCAAAGTGTTCTCTCATTTACAGATTTGGAGATACTCAGGGAAATGGAGTCACTTCCCTGTCCCACCTCACACTAGTAATTAAGTGGAGGAGTAGGGATTTGAACCTACACCAAAACTATTTCTTACACCAACACTATTCTCCTTCCACTCAGCATATGGGGCACACATCCCTGGGAGCACATGTGGGGACCTCAAGGGATACATAAGATGACTTAAAGTGGTGGAAGGATAGGGGTTAAAGAACACTGATTCACAGAGTTAAGAAGTGACACGCCCCTTTTCAGCTGTTTTATAAACCACTGGATTACATCAAGGAGAAAGTCTTAAGTGTAAGGATGCCTTTTATAACTTCCTAAAACTTCATCCTTTTTTTTTTGTTTTTTTTTTTTAACCAAGAGAGAACAGGGCTCAGGCTCTGAGCCTTAGGCAACAGAACCTAAAAGAACACAATGACATTTGCTATGCTTTCATTGTACTTAAAATTTTTCCCTATTTAAAAAAGTATTATGGCATGTTTATACATGCAGAATAATATAATGCATATGTAAGGTATAAAGAATATTATAATGGACATCCATGTACCTATTACCTACTGAAAAAGTGACACTCTTTTCAGGTACTATTAGAAGCTTCTGTGTATCTCTCCCCGTCACATTTCCCTCCTCTCTCTCCCACCAGCATCTTTCATAGTCATTGTACGATTGTCAAAATCAGGTAATTAACATTCATACAATACTGTTATCTGATGTATAGAATTTATTCTAGTTTTGCCTGTTGTCCCACTGATGTCTCTTTTTCTGGACCAGAACCTAATCTAGGATCACAATGCATATAGTTGTCAGATCTTCTTTGTCTCCTTTAATTTGGGACAGTTCCTCAGTCTAGTCTTTTATGACCATGACATTTTCGAAGCATCCAGCCAGTTGTTTTGTGTCATGTTCCGCAATTTATCTGATGTTTCCTCAGGATTACATTCAGGTTATGCATTTTTGGCAGGAAAACCACAGAAATTATGTGCTGTTCACAGTGCACCGTATCAGGAGGCACGCGTTATCAATTTGTCCCATCACTGGTGAGGTTAACTTGTGATGTCACTTGGCTAAGGTTGTGTCTTCCAAGTTTTCCACTATAAAGTTACTATTTCCCCCTTGGTAATTAACATTACCTTGTGGGGAGATAACTCTGAGACTGTGTAAATATCATGTTTCCTATCATACCTTTGCCCACTAATTTTGGCATCTATTATTAATTCTTGCTTGAGACAATTATTCCTGTGGTTTTGCCAGGCGTTTTTCTATGTTTATTATTCCTTCTGTATTTATTAACTGGAACTCTCCTTAGGTGGCTTTCCCCTTGTCTCCCATTTATTTATTCTTTTAATTATTTATTAATATCAGTATGTACTTTTGAATTCTTATTTTATTCTATTGGTTATAATCCATTATTATCATTATTTTGTTGCCCAAATAGTCATCGACTTAACCATTGGGAACCCCTTCATGTTGGCTTCTGTGTCCTTTAGACTTGTCCCCATCTTTGGTTGAGCACATGTTTACTTTCGGGCACTATAGACTGTCACTTAGTACTTTCCTTGCCCAGCCCTGGAATCAGCGATTCTCCAAGGAGCTCTAAGAGAAGCCGACTCTTGCTGTGCTGCTTCCTTTCCTCCCAGTCGCTCCTTCATCCACTATAATATGATTTCTACTCTCCCCAGTGCACTGTTGCTGCTGTTGTTACAGGCAGTGGGTATTCTTGGTTCTTATGTTACTGTGTATCAGGCACCTCTTAGGCCCATATCAGGTCCTCCCAGGAGGATGGTAAAGAAAAGTTGCATTGTTTCTTGTTTCAGCTGCCGATGCAGCACCCAGGTGTGCGTGGGCTCTGAAAGACATCCCACAGGTATAAACTGACAGTGCCTCACCTGTCCATCCTGAACCATGGGGCTTCCCTGTTGATGCCACCTCTGAATCTCCCTCTGTACCCACACATACACAACCTGGATGTGTAGGGGAACTGATGCTCCCTCTCTCCCCATCGTGGACATTCTGAGACAGTTTATATGGCTCGGGGGATTGGAGTGTGGAGGTTGGGGGATGGTACTATGGGATGGAGAATCACTCTCTTTTAGTGGGGCCAGCTTGCTAATGCAAATTCATCTTGCCTCTCCTCCTTATCTGTTTCACTCCCTTTGTTTACCCTTCCCTCCTGCTCCCTGAGATTGCACTTCCTGTTGTAGTATCGGTACTTAAACCTCTTGCTCAGGCTCTGCTTTCTGTGTTTAATACTCATTCTCTATAATCCCTTAACTTCCGTAATATCATATGTTCATGCATTTATTCCAATTCATTCACTCATTCATTTAAAACTTACTTCTTGAGACCTTCTCTGTGTGAGGCATTATAAACAGGTAGACAAAAACCTTGGTCACATGGAGCCTATTATAGTGGGGGAGACAGAAATAGCCAAGTAACCAAATAAAAATAATTCACCTCAATGACAAGTGCTTGGAAGAAAATGCAACAGGGAGATGGTAGAAGGGTTGTCAAATGAGGAATGGCATGGAGAAGGTTAGTGAGTATTCTCTAAGAAGGTGACCTTGAACTGAGAGGGACTAAGGAGAAAAAGTGAGCTCCAGAAAGAGGAGGAAGGGCAAGGACTCCCAAGCTGGGATGTACACTTGACCTGTTTGAAGAGCACAGCAAGGAGGCCAGTGTGACACAGTGAGCAAGGAGCTAGTTGTTGGAGTTCTGGCCAACAGAGGTGGAAAAGGACCACTCCTTGTAGGACCTTATAGAGTGTGCTTCGGAGTTTGGATTTTTTCCAGATGTACTGGGAGGCCACTGCATAGTTTTTGGCAAACGAGTGACATGATGTGATTTACATTTTAATGAGCTCTTTCTAGCTGCTGTGTGGAGAACGGATTGTTGGGAGATAAGAGTAGAAACAGGCAAGAGGCAATTGCAATAATCCAAGTGAGAAATGACTGCGCTTTCGACCAGTCATAAAGATGATGGAAAGTGTTTAGATTGAGGATCTAGTTTGAAGTTGGTGCTGAAAAGACTTGCTGGTGTGGGGGAGGGGAGGTTTCAGGCAAAGAGTAGTCAAGGATAAATCCCTGACCCTTCTATTCCCTTGAACTTGATGATAACACACGTGCTTACACCTTTCTGACACTTCTGTCCGGGTCTCATTCACAGGTTCCTCTTCTAGAGTCTCTTTACGTTAGTTTTCAGAGGCTCCTGACCTTAGTTCTTTGCTCTTTTTATTCTGCCAGGGGTTGTACAGCAGAAGACACAAACTAGCATTCCTGTAGGATCCCTGGAGGTAGCAGATAAGAGGTGCAGGCTGAGATAATTGCACATGCTGGCACCATGTGAGTGGGGACAGCCATGGTGAACCGTGTAGCAGGAGCCTGGTCTCAAGGAGGCTTCCTGAAATGATCTCAAGAGAGGGGATGCTGGCCCCGTATTGCAAAGCCTTTTGGTCTTTCAAGACAAACCAGAAATCCAGATTTTAAAAAAAAATTTGCAATCTTAAGAGTTTTATACGTTGGCTGAAACTTTTTTTAGAACTCTGTGGGGGCCAAACAAAACAAGTCTGTGTTCCAGTTGTGGTCCATGGGCCACTGGTTTGCAACTTCTGCCGAAATATTCTTTCTGGGGTAACTCAGTGTACATGGCTTGGTTTTCTTGATTTAATTTATAAGCCAGTGACTTCCAAATCTGTATTTCCAGCACTTTTCTTCAAAATATAAGTAGCCGCTGGACATAGCTACATAGCTTTTTTTGAAAATTTTTATTGGAGTACAGTTGATTTACAAAGTTGTGTTAGTTTCAGGTGTATAGCAAAGTGAATCAGTTATATATATATATATATATATATATATATATATATGGAGATATATATATATATCTATATATATCCATTCCTTTTCAGATTTTCTTCCCATATAGGTTATTACAGAATATTGAGTAGAGTTCCCTGTGCTATACAGACTGTCCTTGCTAGTTATCTGTTTTATATATAGTAGTGTGTATTGGACATAACTACATAGCTTTCCACAGTTGTCTCCTACCAGAAGATCCCAGGTTCACATTCCCCACCAACCTGCCCCTTTCCTGCCTACTTCATCCTAATGACTTGCCATCTTTTCTCAGAGGTCCAGGCTGAAACCTGGCTTCAGTCTTGACACCTGCCTTTCTGACCAATGTCGTATTCAGAAGTCCATCTCCATGTCTTGTTTGTGTTACTTTCTAAATAGTTTTCAATGTGCCTTCTTCTTTTCCCTCTTCTACAACCTTAATTCGGTCATTGAGGTAGCTTTGGAAGCAATATAGCTAAGGCTCCATTATTATACCCATTTTACAGATGATGAAAACTGAGACTTGGAGAAAACTTGTAATTTGTCCAGATCACACAGTAGCAAGTGGCAGAGTAGCAATTTGAACCCAGGCAATGTTAATTGCAGAATGTGTATTCTTCATCAGTACAATATAATGAATTGCTCATCTATATTATAGGAGATGTAAGTAACAAGTATGTGATCTTGGTACTCATTCCACAGTGTATATGTATGTCAAATAATCATGTTGTATACTTTAATATATACACAATTATATTTGTCAATTATTCCTCAATAAGTTGGAAAAAAAAAGAGAACAGTCCTGTGGAAAATAAATAAATAAATAAATAAATGGAAAGTGTGTAAGAAGTGGAAGTAATCAACTAGAATTGCCTAGATTTGCTTATAGCAGACCTCTTCTAGTAAGTTGATAAATTTATATGTTTTTGGTTACAATATCATCTTGATATAAAATGGTGCTTGATAAGTACTCAGGGGGTATTTGAAAACACATCTTTCCCTTGCAGATTTTTAGCTCCTTGTTTTAGATACATTTTCTTCATCCATAAAATCAGCTGAATCACAGAGAAGTTCAGTACAAATTGTGAAAGTTCAGTGTTCACACTGAAGATGCTTTAATGTCATTTACAAATATGATATATAAGGGAGTCCAGGTGTCTGAAAGTAAACAAAATTGACCCCTGTGACAGGGAGCCTGTTGCCTGCTGTCTCTGAGTCCCGTTTTTGGATGGGTTCTCTGTAGGTCGTCTGCATCTTCTGGCAGCCTTCGCCCAGCTGTCCCCAGCAGACAGGCCTGGCCTGGGCTGGCTCTGGAAGGAGGTTCTGCCTGCCTCCCCTTTCCATGGCATTTTCTAGAGAGTTTTATTTTGTTTTGTTTTAATGGAGAGCTGCTGGCAACTGCATTATGACCATGTGGCAATACCTAGTTGGTGGTCAGTTCTCTGCTTACTTTAGAGGGTAGATTTTATTTTGGACAAATTTTAGTCACCCACAAGAGAGCAAGCTTGTTCCTTGGTACTCTGATGCTCTGAGTTCAAACACAACCAAAAGCCTTTGCAAGAAACCCTCGGGGATTTTTCCACCAAAAAAATGTAACTGTGGTGAGCGAGAGCTTGAACTTTGGATTCAGACATTACTGGGTTTGAGCCCCACCTCCTTTCTCTGAGCCTATTTTTTAGTCTGTAAAATGGGAATAATAATACTGCATAGTATCCTTATGTCCACTGAATTAGATAATGTCTGTGAAACCCTTAGTCAAGTACTGGCCTATAATAAGCACTCAGTAAATGTCACTTATTACTATTATTATTGTATTAATTGAGTAATTATTATATTAGCTCAGGTAACATTTCTTCAATCAGCTCCTATAATGTATTCCTTTAGCATAGCTGTCCCATTGAAGGAACGGCTTAATTATTGTTAAGCCGTGCTTGGTCAGCATTTCTTCCTGCCCAATTTTGAATGCATGAATGAATTAAACAAACACTTTTTGAGTATTTTTTAGGTGCCAAGAACTGCACTAAATACTGCATGATTAAGAATGACGTGCTGTGAAATTTCACCCCTTTTTACTCCCTGTTTTAAACCAGAACTGCATTATTGTGTTTCCTCAAATGTGCCATCTCTCTCCTACCTCCACACCACTGCGAAGATTGTTCCCGTGGCCTGGAGCGCTCTCTCTCTCTCTCTCACTTATCAAGCTGGCAGATTTCTACCCTTTGTTCAAATCTTATCTGAAGCCAACTTGACTCCCCCAGGGAGATTTAAGTGCTTTTTCTATTGTCTGTGTGCCAGTGCTTTGAGTACATTATTCCTTTGTAATATGAGTGTGTGTATTATAATTGTTTGCCTGTGTCTCTTCTCACTGGACTAGGAACACTTTGAGGGCAGGGACCGTGTCTTTCTACTTTTGCCTTCTTAACAAAGTGCTTACAGGAACGTAATTCTATTTATTGGTGAGTTGGATGGATGAATGGGTGAGTAGATGGAAGAAAGAAGAAAAATGATATGTGAATTAAAACAAATGAATAAATAAATGAAAGAACCGATGAAAGACACAGGGACCTGACCTTCAGACCTTAAGATATTGTCATGCTTATAGAGGAAACAGGAATGTAAACACTCTCAGGGTGCAGTGATAAATGCTTAGAGATCCTTAGAGTATAAATAGCAAGTGGTAGTCAACAGGTTCTGCCTGTAGACGTGTCTTGTTTCAGCTACTCCGTGTTTGTTTATTTATTTAAAAAAGTAATTCAGGTACTGAATATAAAAATCCAGACCTCCGGCTTCTCAGATTTGGCAACACTGGGCCATTCATTCTTTGTATGGAACAGTGTCCTAGAGCTGGAGGAGGTGACAGGCAGGGGCTGCCTTTAAGTGTAGGTGAGTGCTCTGCGGTCCCCTCAGCTTTACTCATTTATGTTACCATCCTGACCTTGAATGCACTTGGGTTTGCAACCCCTTCTGTAGAGGGAGATTGGGAATTTCTCTAGGTGGGAAGTGAGAAAAAGGACGGTTTAGTGTGGATGGGAGGAAGGAGTGGCAGTGAGTAGAAATGCCTGGAGGTGTGAAAACTATGTGGGATATTGGCATAATTCCCATCCACCTGAAGCACACAGGTGGTAGGGGACTAAAGGGATGGCTAAGGCCAGAGAAGCCTGCGGGGGCCCAATCAAGGGTCTTTTTTGTATTTTTTGCTAAGGAGTTTGGCTTTCAACCTAGGGTAAATGGGAGGAATGACATGGTTGTGCCTTGTAAGGTGGATAAATTCCAAAGGGCGAAGAGTAGATGGAGGTGGACCTGATAGGAGGCTATTCTCTAATTCCGTGGTTCTCAGCCTGCGTGATTTTGCTTCTCAGGGGACACTTGGCAAAGTCTGGAGACATAAAGAGGGGGTATGGTGTTGGCATCTTGGGAGTAGAGGCTAGAGGTGCCTCTAAACATCCTACACTAACAAGACATCCTCCACAACAAAGAATTATCCATCCCCAGATGTCAGCAGTGACAAAATCGAGAAGCCCTGCTCTGTCCAACTGAGACATCAAGAGGTCATGAGCTCCTTAGTGACAGAGTGAAAGGGATACAGTCAGTGTATCTGGGACGTAAAATCAGTGGGCCTAAGTGACTGATTATTTGATTGCATTTGTTTGAGGAGAGAAAAGGAGGATGAGCAAGTAGGGAGATAAAGCTGAGCAGGATTTATTTAGCAAATAAAGAAGAAGCCAGCCTTGAAAGGTAACTGAAAATGCTATGTTATCAACGCCATCGTTCATGCCTATTGATTAAACAGCACAAACAAGCACTTATCTTTTTTCATCTTTAAGAACAAACTGATATTTGTAATTTTATTGGGATCTAGCAAACTTAGCCTCTTAGGGGAAAAAATGTAGAAAGGTTTCCATTTATAGTCTGGAGCGTTTTTTGCAAAAGATTTTTACTTTAGGGTTTTGAGATAAAGTCATGAGGCAAAGGTCAGTTTAAGTGTGGTCCCAGGTCACTTTTTTGATGTTTTTCTCCCTCTAGAAATTCGTTGATCCTTTAGTACAGCGGTCCCCCGCCTTTTTTGGCACCAGCAACTGGTTTTGTGGAAGACAGTTATTCCACGGACCAGAGGGCGGGGGATGGTTTCGGGACGATTCAAGCACATTACATTTATTGTGCACCTTATTTCTATTATTATTGCATTGTAATATATAATGAAATAATTATACAACTCACCATAATGCTGACAGGAGGTGGAGCTCAGGCGGCAATGTGAGGGATGGGGAACGGCTGTAAATACAGATGAAGCTTTGCTCGCTCGCCCGCCGCTCCCCTCCTGCTGTGCAGCCCGGTTCCTAACAGACCACAGACCGATAGTGGTCTGTGGCCCAGGGGTTGGGGACCCCGGCTTTAGTATGTATCCCTTACAGAAATTCATCGAAAAATGGGAAATTATGAAGGTAACTCTATCAAAGCATGTTGGAATTTTTCTTCTAACATGACTATTTTGACTCTTGTTTTTACTAGTTAAGGGGAAATGGAACTTGGAATTGACAGCTCTTAACCTTCCTTATGCTAAACTTAATTTGATCTCTTCTGTTGGTGCAGGAGAGTCAGCTTTTGAAGGGCCAGGAAGAGGACGGGGTTGGGGGGAAGGAAAGGTTGATTAATAGTGACCTGGCATACTACTCAGTCTTGGACAAAAGCTTTTTTAAAGTCCCAGATCTTCACCACAAATAGTGCTTCATCCAGGCTCTGCTTAACTGGAAACATCTTATGTCCATTCAGGGTATATAGATCAGGCAAGATTATGAGGAACGAGATGGTGAGTACACTTAACCTCCATCTTCACATAATCATAGCTGTTCTTTGTTTTTCCTCTCTGGAAACTGCCATTATGAGAACAGTGAGAAGGTGGGAGAAGGTTCCACTGGTATTTGTCCAGTCCTCACTGGAACACGTGTGTCCATTCTGTTTTGTCAGTGTATCAGCCAGAGTCCCTGCAAGAAGCAGGTGGCACACTCCAGTGGGGTAATTTGAGAAGAGTGGGCAAGTGTGGGGTAACCACAAGGGAGAGTGTGCAAGACCTCTGGGCTACCAAAAGTGGAGCTGGTGGCAAGGGCAAGGGGCGGCTGTGTTACCAGGTCCTGGAGAGCTTGTGTACGGAGAGGCTCAGCAGTGTGACCTTTGGTAAAGAGCCACAGCCAGGCCACTCTTCCCTCTTGCCTGCTGATACCCCTCAGGGTCTCCCGCATTGGCCAAACCCAGGCCAGAGGGCAGAGAACCTTTTGGTGTGATCCACACCATCAGTATCCTGGGTCAGAAAGCAGGGTGGAGAAGGAGAAGGAGAGTGAATCTGGAGAGGCAGATGGAAGATGTCTAGCACATGGGGGCATTCCTTCTGATTGCTTGCTTCTTGTGGTCAGATATTTGTGGAAGAGTCAGGTGGTGATGGAGGCTGTGCTTTGGAGTCGGAGAGTCTGGCACAGAATACTATCTGCTCCACCTGCTAACTGAGCGAGCCTCAGCTCTTCTAAGTTCCCCAAGCCCGTGTTTCCTCATCATATAATGGGAGTGAGGTTAATGCTACACCAAAAGGTTTGGGAGAGCCTCAAAAGAGAAAATATTTCAGTGCTGTTGACTGGGACTTGGAAAAGGCTGGAAGAAGCTATAGTAAAATGTGAGCAGTATACCTCAGTGAAGTTGTTTTTCTATATAAAACAGATACAACTGTGTTTTGAGCTTATAGTTGCTTTTTTTGTTCATTGTATTTTTATGTATTTCAGATTCCCTACTGTCAGAAAAAGGAAGACATCCATAAGGGCTATTAATAAATATGTTGGTACTGCCCTTCAAATTATGATTGTTGGCTAATACTGTGCTCTCTGCCTTACTGAGGTGTGTGAATTAGCAGCCACAGCAGAGCTGGCTTGACTGTGGACAGACCGTCATATGTCATTTCTTGTGATGTGGCCATAGGCTCAGTTCTAGTGTTCCATCCCCAGGAAGCCTCTGCTGCCCCCCCCCACCCCCAGTGCTTCTCCTCTGAGCACCTATAGCCCAAGGCTATTCCCAGCACTTAGCACATTGTGTTGCAATTACTTCCTGTACTAGACTGGGACCTCCTTTAGGTCCATGCTATGTTTTATTCATCTCCATATCACCAGCCTTGTCTCTTATTTGTAAATGCTGCCTTCATTCCTGTTGCTCAGGGTCCCCTACCTCTCTACAGGGAGTCCTCAGGCTCATGTACCATAGCTTCTACAATGGAGAACAGCAAATTCCAAAATCCTGGGAAGAATTTTGATTATTTTCATATGGGTCAGGTCCACCCCCTTTATTGAATCAACTATACCCATGGGAGTGGTATGTTATAAAGGTCTCAGCTTTAGTCAAGGATCTAGTCCCAGGGGAATCTGTTGTGGCCAGTGGGGTGGGGTCTATACAATCATGTCAGCTCTTATTTAAATCCATTGGTTGCAGTGGAGGAGGATGAATCAGTTAGGAATGCATTCAGCTTCATGACAATACTAAGAAGCTTTTATTTAGATCAGTGGGTTGCAGTGGGCAAGAAACATGGATCAGGAATATATTTGCAAGAGTGCAAACATTGTTTTCTGGAGGATGAAAGAATCTTAGATATTACAATGGTTTGTGGCTTTCTAAAGCTCGTCCCTACCTAACAATGTAAACAGATATACAGGTATTGAAATTTCATGGGGGCAGGGATAAGGAAAGGAATGTCTAAAAAGTCTCTTTAGTGGGGTTGATGGTGAAAAAAAGGTTGAGAAACACTGACTTATAATGACAATAATAATACCTAACACTTACGGAGTATTTAACAAGTGCTAGGAACTTTTTTGGATGCCTTATTGTATATTATTAACTCGTTTAACAATATACCCATTTTACAGTGGTTTAAACAAGTAGACTTGATTTCCTACTCCTGCACTCCTAAATAAAAGTCCAAAGGGGGTTTGACCTTGTCAAAGCCAGCGTATCTTTAGTTCTGTAGACTTTTCCTTCATGCTAATTACCTCATGGTTGCAAGATAATTGCTGTAGCTCTAGACGTTACATCTACCTTTAATGCTAGAAGAATGGGGAAGAAATGGAGAAAGCTGTATCTCCTTTTTTCTTTTTCTTCTTCCTCTTCTTCTTCTTCTTTTTTTTTTAATGAGAAGCGTAAGAACTTTTTACACTCCCACTGGACTTCTGCTTAGGTATCATTGGGTGGATTAGGTTGCATGGCCACTTGTAGCTACAAGGGAGACAGGGAAAGGGAGAACAAGATTGTCATGGTTCACTTAGGTCTACATAATCTAATCTGATAGCCAGCTATGACTATTTAAATTTTTTTTTTACTGAAATATAATTCATATTCCATAATATTTATCATATTAAGTGTACATTTTGGTGGTTTCTAATATATTCACAAGATCATGCAGCCATCACCACTATCTAATTCTAGAACATTTTCATCATCCCCAAAAGAAATCCAATATCCATTAGTAGTCACTCCTCATTACCCCTACCCCCAGCCCCTGGCAGCACTAATCTACTTTCTGTCCGTATGGATTTGTCTGTTCTGGACATTTCATATAAATGGAATTATACAGTATGTGGCACTTTGTGTCTGGGGTCTTTCAGTTAGCGTAAGTTTTTCAAGGTTCAGTTAAGTTGTAACATGTATCAGTACTTTTTAAAAATCAGTTCCTTTTTATGACTTGTTAATAGTCAGCTACATGGATATACCACATTTGTTTATCCGTTCATTTGTTGATGGACATTTAGGTTGTTTCCGCTTTTTAGTTGTTATTATAAATACTGCTATGAACATTCATATACAAGTTTTTGTGTGAACGTATTTTCAGTTCTCTTGGGCATATTCCTAGGAGTGCAGTTACTGGATTATATGGTAACTCTGTGTTTAACCCTTTGAAGAAATACCAGACTGTCTCCAAAGCAGCTGCAGCATTTTATAGATCCTGATGGAAATGAATCAGTTTCTCCACATTCTCACCAGCACTTGTTTTCCATTTGTTGATTCTACCCATCCTAGCAAATGTGAAGTGGTATCTCATTGTGGTTTTGATTTGCATTTACGTAACAACTACTGATGTTGAGCATCTTTTCATGTGCTTGCTAGCTATTTGTGTATCTTCTTTGGAGAAATGGCTATTCTGATCTCTTGCCCTTTTTTTCCAAATGGGTTGTCTCTTTAATTGTTGAGTTATAGTGGCTATTTTAATTTAGATCAGTTAAAATGAAATAAAATTAAAAATTCAGTTTCTCAGTCTCACTGACCACATTTCAGGTGCTCAGTCGCCATGTGTGGAAAGTGGCTGCATTATTGTACGGTGCATGTATAGAGCATCTCCATCACTGCAGTGTAATGGACAGCACTGGCTTAGACCATCAAGACTGATCAGTTGGAGGTGGGGACATGGCCACTGTAAACAAAATAAGAATTTTCTTATGCCACGGGAAATAGCTTAAACATTAGAACATTCTTCAGAGAGAGTAAGATGTCCTGGTCCTCAGAGATAGGGATAAACATATTTAGTATAAACCTCCTGAAGATGCATAGAATTTTCCCAAGGGAGGAGCTGGGGCAGGGAGTGAGTGGGAGGCCAAAATTCTAGACCAGGGATTGGCAACCTTTTTCTGTAAAGAGCTAGATATTAAATATTCTTGCCTTTGCTTCTACATGGTATCTGTCACAACTATTCAGCTTTTTCGTGAAAAAGCAGTCAGAGACAATGTGTAAGTGAATGGGCGTGACTGTGTTCTAATCAAATTTGGTTTACAAAAACAGGTTGTGGGCTGGATCTGGCCCACAGGCCATGGTTTGTGAGTAACATTATGTAGAAAGGTATGGAAGTTTATAGAGGCCTACCATGCTACAATAAAGGGAATGGTAAGATATTTGGCTTTAGAAAATAAGCTTTGGGGATAATGGTATATAGAGAAGGCTAGGAAGAGAGACAGCCAGATTGTAGGTATCCTCAGTGCATGTCAAAGTTGTTTTGTTTTGTTCTGGCATTTTTGTTTGTTTTTTAAAATATTTTAAGTGACAAGAAACGATCAGAGGTTTTTAAGTTGGAAATTATACAGTTATGTTGGCTTTTTAGACAACCCTCTGGCACCATTGTGAAAAGCAGATTGGAGCAAGGGAAGCTAGAGGCAGAGAAGACCAATTAAGAAGCTGTTGAAGAGCCTGAACAAAAGTAGTAGTATAAACCAAGTCATTCTGTTAATGAGTATACATACGTGTCTCCCTAATCATGTCAAGCTGTTTACAGAATACCCATGACAGTGACACAGGTTAAGCGTTTGTGTCTTGGGTACAAATAAAGATCTGCTAAATATCATGCTAATTGCATCTGTACAGATATTGACAACCAAGCAGATAACTTGTCCCCACTGACTTCTTCACTGTGGGCTGGGCAAGAAGCAATGTTGATTTAAATGAGGTGTGAAGAGTGGGGCTTGGACACGCTCTTTTCATGTCCCAGGAGAGTCACTTGGAAAGCCAGAGAATTGGTGCTGAATATTACTCTGAGAACATTGGTGACCTTTGGAAAGCTGTGAGACTGGAGTCGAGTGGGCAGACTTACTGTGGCCTTGGAAGAGTTATTTCTAAATGGGGAAGTGAGCTCCTTCGCCATGGCTCAGTTCTGAAAGGCCCTTGGAGGGGAAAAGGAAACCTTGATGCACTCCTCATTTATGAAGTTGGGTCCAGAGTTGAGCACAGTATGGAGGTTTGCCTGGGAGTGTCTGCCATCAGCAAAGATGAATTATCCACGTGGACTTCGAAAATAGCAAATGCAAATTATGTGTCCATGGATTTCTTTTTTTCAACATAGTAATCCTTCCCTGTGAGTACACAACATATTTTCGAAGCCAATTTTGCAGACTGAGGGACGGGAACTCTACAATAAATGTTGCCAAGCTGTTGCTAGGTTGGTTTTCCTACTTGTAAGCATATTAGTACAGAATCCTCTGAAGTTTAATTTGGAGTGGGATAATGTGTAGTGATTTCTGAGAGTCTTTATTATGTGACCATACTCATCAAGAAAGCATCTTGGCTTGTTCACTAGTTAAATCATCACTGAGTACTAAATTTATGAAATATAAATTAAAATATAAGAAACAGCTTTGGGCTCTTCACAAAGCAGAATTATACCTCACCCTAGGAATGAAAATGAAGGAATATCGTACATGCACAGCTGTTTTTCTCTCCGGATGTCCTGACTTCAGATACTGTGAGCATCAGAAAAATGTCTCCTGAACCTGATTTTGAGTGGCCAGACCTATGTCCAGTGGGAATTATGAGCAGTTCCAAGGGTGGAGTGGAGAGAGGTGATGACATGAAAAGAGACTGCCCCTTTGACCAGGCCTGGTTCATGAAGTCATCTTTCCCAGAGTGGGTGGTGGGTGGGTGTGTACCTGTGCAGGCCCCTGTGGAAGCAGAGGTCCGCTGCCTCTCCAGTAACACTCAAAGGGCAGAGGCTGTGGCTCGCCCTGAATGTCAGTCTTTGATGTTCTACGGAGGTCTGATGAGAGGAGTGAGGGAACCTCATCCATTCTCTGAGTCCAGCACCCTTGAACAAAAGGGACAGACTGAGTCCAGGGCATACGGTGTTCACTGAGTTTGTCAAATTATTTTTCAATCTTGTAGGGCTTGGGACTTCCCCAAGCATATTTTACCAAGTGTTTGTACACTGGTGTCTATTAAGAGCAGTGCACTCTGTACATGTCTGATTCGTCTTCCCTGGAATGATCAAAACACTGTAGCTTGGAGGTCTCTGACGTCCAGAAAAGGTCTTCTGAATTTTTAAATGTCCTTTTTGCTCTTTAATGAGACCAACAGAAATGGGTGCCTCCAGTGATCACAAAGAGGCCCAAGTTTGCTCCCAACTTCCTGGCCACCAAGGAGCTTTGGGCATGAGTATTTTCTGGGGTATTTGTGCCAACAGTGCTATTCTAGGGCATGTTTCTGATTGCTTTACATACACTTGCTCAGCAAAGCTGTTTTTGAGGGATTTGTCCAGCAGTCATTAACTTTTTCTTTTCTTTCTTTTTTTTTTTTTTTTAAATGAAGCTTCACAAGTCTTTTCTTAGAACAGGGAAATCTCTTTGTGACAAAGAATAAATAATAAATAAACGCTAGCTTGTTAGATGACCTAGTTCCTTCAACAACAACAACAAAAAAGTGCAGAGGGGGGAAAAAGAGAGAGGGAGGAGAAACTATAATGAAAAAGACTTAGGAAACATATGGACCACTCTTGATATATGGTTCTTATTTGAACCTTCACTCAAAAAACAACTGTTAAAAGAAGAAAGTAAAGTAGTAGGAGAAGTAGGAACACAGAATGGACATTTGGTGATATTAAGGAATTATTTTAAATTATGATACTATTGCAATTACTTTTAAAAAGATATCTCACATTTTATAGATGCATGCTTAAATATTTGCAGAAAAATAATACAAAGTCTGGAATTCTTTTAAAAAGAACTGGAGTGAGGTACAGATGAAACAGGATGGCCATGAGTTGAAATTACCTGAAGCTGGGTGATAGGTACATGAGAGTTCACTAACTATTCTTTCTAATTTTGAACATGTTTATAACTTAACATACTAAAAAGTTAAAAAAAATTAACAGTTTGGAATCTCTGAAAGTCTTGGGTTCCTAAGGGAGCTTCTTTTGGTTGCCTTTGCTTCTATTCCCACCTCCCTAAACCCCAATGGAGGGATATTTTCCCCTTTAGTTGTGGCTGTTTCCCTCTGTCTCTTTCTCCCTCCCTCCCTTCTTCCCTCCCTCCCTATTTCCTGTCTGCCTGTCTTTCTGTCCCCTCCCTTCCTGTCTGTCTTTTCTGTTTCCCTGTCTTTCTATCTTCTTTTCTTGCTTTTCTTTCCTTTCCTGACCTTCACTGGGGCTGACAAGAAGACACATGTTTTGTATCAAGTTGCAAATATACTTGGGACATATTATCATGGCGATACAGAGGCCAGGCACTTTCTGGAGACTCAGATGAAAGAGGCAGGCGGCCAGTGCCTGCCTGACCTCTAAGTGGTCTTACTGGGCTGAGGACAAAACTTGACTAGGCCACCCACACCCTCAACATCAGTCATTGCAACTGGTTTGTAAAACTATTTGCCATGATGAGAAGGATTGGGGTCAAAGTTAACTTCTTATCATTAGTGTGGATTTTCAAACGAGACGTTGGGACCCCAGTCTTATGTTGTCACTGTCTGTGACTTGGAAGGAGTTCCTGGCTTTGAGGTTTTGCTATGAGATTGGTCTGATTTGGTCAGTGTCTGAGCAGACAGAGAGATTAGATTATTGACCCCCAAACTAGCCTCAGAAAGTAAGTCATGATGGCAAGAATCACCTGCAGAGATTTTTAATTTTTTTAAAAAACCTTTTAGTAAAGATACTTGGGCAACCTGATGGGAATTCTGATTCAGTAGATCTGAGTGGAAACAGAAGCTCAAATCTGTAATTTTGTTAGCTTCCCATGATTCTTATGATCATTCGGTTGGGGATCTTCTAGAGTCAGGGTTTTTTTTTTGATAGATTGGAGGGATTCCGGTTGCTCAAGGAGCAGATCGAGATTGTATTTCCATACAGTTCTGCTTTATTACAATGGATGTGGCAAGTTTTCCATTGGTGTTATTGTTTTTAATTGTTTTCATTTAAGGTGACCTGTTTCTGAGCAAAGCTTTGCATCTAGTAGTTATTACCATAAGCATAAGGTAAATAAATGGTGAATACAGAAAGGAAAGTCAGGAAAAGGAAAGATAACTAATACTTATCGAGTGCCTGGTATTGTAGTCGACTTGACTCATCATTTATGTTTTCTCCTTTAATTTTTGCCAGAGCCCTGGAGAGGAGTTATTACTACTCGGTTTTGCATTTGATGAGATTAAAGTTCAGAGAAGTTCAGTATTTTACCCGAAGTCACACAGTGAACCCGTGACTGAAGGAGTATTTGAACCCAGATTTGTTTGTCTTTTGTGCCACGCAGCCTTTCTGAACTCTGCCGCCCATTTCCCAGTCCTTTCTTGGCCCCAGAGGATTGTGTAACAGGAGGGGAAATCTGTTTAGAGGTCAGGAAACCCTACCAATGGGGCAGGCTGCCAGAGCTTCCTTTGCTGGGCTGTACCAGAGTGTTTGTTTTTCTTGGTCCAATACTGGGTAAAGGTCCCACTGATAGCTTTGTCACTGCTCAGAACACCAGGTGTCATCACTGGGAACTGTTTGGCAAAGGAACATGACAGCTGAGGGACAGAAGCCTCTTCTAGGTGGTTTGCCCATATCTGAATTTGTGTGTGTGTGTGTGGCACCTTGTCACAGGCCTGAGATGTGGGAGTTTTGTGAGCACCATCCAGCATCTTGGCTTTCTCTGACAGTGTGAAGGTCAGAATGTCAGATGGAAAGAAAAAATTCCCCCAGTGGATTCCAGGCACTCACTGTCACTCACCTGGTGTATTACACACTGGTCTTCCTTCCTGTGGCCTGTTTTCCAAGTCACTTTCCTCAGAGGGGATCCTCCTAAAAATGCAGGTCTGACTATGCTCCTCACTTGTGAAATCCCTTCAGTGACTCCCCATTCCTTGAGCCCCTCAGCATAGCAGTGAAGACCCTTCCTGGGCTGGCTCTGTCCCTCCAACTGCATTTCCTACTCCTCCCTGCATCAGGAACAGCCCGAGTCCTTGCACTTCACAGCTGTGCAGCCTATTCTAGACACAGAGGGGAAAAGAACCCCAAGAAAATGGATAGAATTTAGTTCTAACTTGCATGGTGCCTGGCAGTATTTGACTTTTCCATGTGATTGTTGCCTGTCTCTCCCACTGTACTGGAAGCTCCCTGAGGGCAGGGCCTTTAACTTGTCTCCTGTTGTATCATCACATGCGGCACAATGCCCAGTACATAGGAGGTGCTCACAGGATGGAACAGATGAATGGTAGTCACTATTCAGTGCCGTTCAAGGTCAAAGGAAGGCTGGGTTATTGGCTGGAGTGTTCAAGGAGGGCTTCACAATACACCCGTTGTGAAGGAGTTCGGCTTTGAGGAATCAGCAGAATTGATTGTGGCTTTAGTCTTAAGAGAATCAGAATTTTTTGGAGGGCTCTTGATGTATTAGAAGGAAGATGGGTTTTAGAACCAAAGAGATCCAGGTTCAAATTTGGACTCTTTCACTTACCAGTTTTGTGACTTTAAGATCTCTGAGTTTCAGTTTCTTCACCCATAAAATGAGATTGATATTACTTTCTTTATTCTGAGGAATTAAGGTATTATCATATATAAAGCATGCAGCATAATGTCGAGCATGTATTAGGCTCTCAATCAGTGGTACAGATACAGTGTGACTAAATGCCTGGGAAACGGGGATTATTTAGAGGAGGTAGTTAAATTTGATAAAAATGGCGCAATTGTTAAACTGGCACAGAAGAATCAGAGTTAGATTTCACAGTTTTGTGGCCATTTTCATGTGCTTTGGAGATTTCTCTCACATTTCTATACATTTTTTTTTAACTTTGAAGAATTGGGGGAGGGGTATGTGCCTCCAGCCTGCCCACCTGATACATAGATTCCCTCTGCCCTAACACTAGGGGCCTGTTTGAAGGGAAGGCTTTTCTGGCTGGGGGATCATGATGAGAAGAAGAGGGGGATGGGAATCAGCTTTTTTTTTGAGGTGGAGAAATTGGAGCTACTCTTCCCATGAGAAACAACATACACCTGACTTTCCTTCTGCTGTGTGTGTGCGCGCTTCCCTATAGACCTTGGTGTGAGAGTTTTCACTGAGGTCATGACCCTGGCCTCTACCTAATTCTTCCCCTCGTCTTACGCCATCCCTCCTTTTCTCACTTTCTTCACCCACATCTGCTTCTCTCGGGTTCCTAGAAGATGCCGAGTTCTTTTCTGCCTGGGCTTCTTTGAGTCTGCCAGTCCCTTTGACTGAAGTTCTTCTCCTCCGGTTCTTTTCACTTTTCAGAAGATCAGCAGGCTCCTTCTCCTGCAGTAGTATTGGAGCAAAATAATGGAATTGGTTTTTCAGTGTTTATTTTACGTAATACCAAGGAATAATATTTTAAGCGTGTTTGCAATTCTTAATTTTTTTTAAACAGTGACATTTAATACATGTCAAATACACAAATGTAGGCACGTGGTAGGAAGCCTTCCTCTGGGCGCTACTGCTGGTCCTGCTCTTGGCGTCAGTCCCCGCTCCCCTGGGCTCCCTGTAAAGCTCCTGTCTCTTCAGGGAGGGCGGTTAACATCACGCTCCGCACCCACACCCGCACCCGCACCCACACCCGCACCCTCACCCTCACCCTACCTGAGCCTTCAGAACCACCGCCTCCGGGCAGTTCTTCTGCCTTTGTCCGTTGCAGGTGGTTTCGTCCCTGTCCCTACGAATCCAGTAGGTGGCCCTGCTGGGGACCCAGTTCCTCCCCCTCCCCAGTAGGAGATGGGTGGGGGCAGAGGGGTTACGGGAGCGGAGTGGCAAAGAGGGGCCGGGAGTGCTTGTCATTAGGGTATCCAGGAGGGGAAGGAGGGCACAGTTGGACGGGAAGAGTCAAGAAGGACAAAGTTGCTGACGAACGTCTGAAATCACAGTATCATGCCAACAAAAATAGCAGTAATTCAGGACTCAAAAAACCAGCACAGTATGCTTTCATACCAAAACGTGGTGGTGTATTCACAATTCTCACCTTAGAAGTTATCTCCTCAGGGAGACCCCCTCAACTGGGACTCTTCTACCTTCCACGTTGAAGTCCCCGTCGCACTTACTACTCTCTGGAAATACACTGTTTCCCCTTTTGTATTGTTTAGTCATCTAAATATATTGTTTAGTCGTTGGAATCCCCCAAATGTAATCTAAGCTCCATGAGGGCAGGACCCCTGCCTGCTTGCTCCCCATTGCCTAGACCTGTGTCTAGAACGTAGTCAGTTCCAATCAATATGTGTTGAATGAGTGGACGGGAACAATTTTGGCAATCCAGGTTGCTTTGGGTGAGATGAACATTGAGGAAAGGGGTGTAGTTGCCTACAGTTCTCTAAGCCAGGTCAGGCAATGCTGATACAGGCTTGGTTATTGTCATTACAATTACTATTTTGTTTCAAAACCTTTGAGGATGCCAGGCATGTTGTGGAATTGAGGGAAGTAAAAATCTTGCAACAGATGGTACCACCTGCAAAAGAGAATAAGTCTAATTTTCTACCCCACCCTCTGTTCCCTATCACAGATATGAATAAACACACACCAAATTGTTTTTAATGCTCCCTTTGGAGGGAGGGCACGTTTAGTATTCTGAGTCAGGCAAGGAGAGTCTGTAGCCACAGGACAGCTGGGAACTCAGGTCCATGGAGGGCGCCCAGGATGGAGGTGAGGAGAAGGCGCCTCCTTGTCTGGTGACAGCAGCTGGGGCCTTCTCTGCTTCCCTCCCCACAAAAATCCAGTTGGAACCAGCGCATGCTGGGATCCTGCCTGCCAGACAGAAACAGATGGCCTCAGGCCACCGCCGATCTGGTGGCACCAACTGCATAGCTGCTGCTTTACTCATGGTCAAGGGAGACGGAGATGGAGACGGTGGAGGTGAGGGCCGGTCACCTTGCATTCCCTCAGCAGCTGAAGTGACTCACTTTGCCGTGGCTGAAGTTTCAGGTCAGGTTCTGTGGACTGCAAGAATTCTGTCTGCTCACGCCAATGAGAAGCAGACTTGGCTGGGAATATTTGTAAACCTGTATATCTTCAATCAAAGCGTTTGAAAAAGATACTTTATTTTTTCCCCTTCATCCTTCACCTGCCACAGAAAGGGCTTGTTGGAGTTAGCTTAGCAGTCATTTGTTAAGTGCACTCTCCCCCCGTGCAGCTCTGAGGAGGACAGCAAAAGAGGGCGTCAAAGAAGCTTCCCTCACATCCCTGAGGATGTATGAGCAACTCGGAAAGGCAGAGCGGGAGATGGAAGTAACATTGCATGAGGAGTTAGACGGTTTACTTTCTGGGGCCAGGATCGTCACCCACTAGAGGCGGGACCCTTGGCAGGTCACTTAACCTCCATGGCCTCCTGCTGTCTCATCTCCCACCGGGAAGGTAGGACTGGATTGGGAACATCGGATAGATTAGCTCTCATGCCTGTTCTTATCGATTGGAAATTGCTGTCTGGAGCAGGGTGGGGGATGACTGGTAAGTCAGTCTCAGCTAAGCGAGAAAGAAATATCCACTCTTGATGTTCTCCAGGCATATGGACCCAGGGATAGTGGCTCACAGGCCAGATATTACCTGACTTGATGGTAATTTCTGCCCCTGTTATTTTATGATTCCATGTGTCCTACAGGGATCATTTTCCAGCCTTACTCATTGCCTGAGACTTTATTAATGAAGGTGAGGAACATACACACAATCTGACTTTTATTGAGAGTTTGAGATTCTGTCATTTGACCTTCCTCTTTTTAGAGAGAGAAACTATTAAATGACTTGCCCAAAGTCATTCAGCTAATAAGTGATAGAACTGGAATTCAAACTCAGATCCGCCTGCCTTCAGAACCCAAGTGCTCAGCCACCACCCTGCACCACTCCCCAGTTGGAGATTGTCATTAAACGTCCATGGGAATGGCACTGGATGTTAAGGACACAGAGATCAGAAGGGTGCTCGAGAGATTTGTTAACTGCTATCTGCCCATCTCTTTTGAGCTTACAAAGCACTTTCGAAATACTGTGAACATATACTGAGTGCTAAAGACCTATACAGAATTTTTTTTTACCTGGATTATTTCATTTAAACTTTCAAAGCTATTACTGCTTTTTTTCAGGGGAGATAACTGAGGCTCAGAGAGTTAGGCAACTTGCCCCCGTGGCTGGGACTAGAGCTGAGGACTGCCCACCTCTGGAGTCTGTGATGGCACCTGTTAGTGCTGGCGAGTCCTGAGTGGACCACTTGGCAACATTAGAGGTGCTTTTGAGTGTGAAAGGTGGGGTGAGTATCCCCCTCACTTAGGTCTCTTCTGTCCTCTAGAACTTGGGGAAAATACTGCCCTTACTTCCCAGTGTGAGCAGGGAAGGTTCCCGGCTGCTCTTCCTGGGCGCTGTCCCCTGGCTGGGGCTGAGGGGGCTCCTCTGGTCCAGGAGTGCTCAGCCAGCGTGTGAGTGAGTGGCTGGTCACCACCTGACTGACCTCATGCAGCGGGAAACTTTCTTCCCCTTAGTGAAAACTGAAAACATTAGGCCATCGGATGAATGACTGCACTGAATGCAAGAGATTAAAAAGAGGTGACCTGCCGAATAGGTGACCTGGAGTAGACCTTTAGAAAAGTGAATCTCCTGTTGGCCCTGCTAAAGTTAATTTCAATAATTCTGGTTTTTTTTTTTTAAACTATCTTAGAATCTTAAAGGTTAAAGAATAATAAATACACATACCTAAGTATATAGAGAGAGATTTAAAATGTGTGTGAAAATAGGGCTCTTCAGAGGGTAAGTGGAATAGTACTTTCTACTTCAGCAGTCTCTCCTCTTGATTTTTTTGCTTGTGGAACTTTCTGTCTTTCCAATCAACTCAATTCATTTGGTGCTGTTGCTTTCCTTTTATGAAAACCATTAATTCTGGGGATTCAATCAAAATAGACTTGAAAATACAACCCTCAAATTGCAAATATCAGGGAATCTGGAATTTACCTTTTCTGGGCTGAAGTTGTTTGTGGGTAAGTTTGCTGCCTCGCCTCTGCCTCTACCCCACAAGAAGAAGTCTCACTCTTTTCCAGGTCCCCCCTCCCAGTTCTTTTCCAGCAGACATGCATACGCACCCATGCACACCCACGTGTGCCTGCATGCTCACACACGTTTTTGACTTTGTGCTAATAGGTAAAAAAGGCCAGCATCAGCAAGGCTGGGCCGCAGGCCTGTCTGGTTTAAATCTGAGCTGCCTGGGAGATCTGGGGTAATAAGTGAGTGACAACAGGTGCAGATTTTGTTACACCCTTCTGAGCTCAGCCCATAGTTCTTTCTTTGATTCTTTTCACCCAACACCCTTGTCTTAGTTGCGTCCAATAAATTTTATAGCTGTGTGATCCTGTTTCAGAGCGGAAGGGAGATTTTTCTCTCCACTTGGCTAAATGGTGCCTAAGTCAAAACCCCACTTCCTGCCCCCTCCTCACTTCTTAAGAAGTAGTAATAAGGAATAACCGCCAGCCAGAAGCTGCTGCTGGGTCCGGTATCTGCAGTCTTGCACGTGAAGAGCTAATTTTCGGGTCCTGTTTTAGAAAAGCCAAGAATTAACTTGCAGAGAATTAACCATTTGGGGAGAAAATAATTACTGGGCTTTTTCTGCCCTGTGATAACTGGAGCCACCGGCGGATCCTTCATAGTGGTGTCAACTCCCACTTCTATTTAAAACAAAGTACTGCTCTAGGGGCCTTGAAAGTACTGTCTGGATGTGCTCTGTGGCACATTTTTGTGTGAGCCACACTGAACATTGGCGTTACAAGGGGATTTGTTTCATATCTTTTTGGTGCAAAGTCCCAGGGCAGTGAGACATTTTCTTTTTTTTAATTTTTTTTTTTGTATTGGAGTATAGTTGATTTAACAATGTTCTGTTAGTTTCAGGTGTACATCAAAGTGATTCAGATATACATGTATCTATTCTTTTTCAAATTCTTTTCCCAATTAGGTTGTTACATAATACTGGGCCAAGTTCCTTGTGCTATACAGTAGGACCTTGTTGGTTATCCATTTTAAGCATAGCAGTGTGTACATGTCAATCCCAAACGTGTATGGCTTCTGCAGGTGTCAGATGTGCTCGTGGGCCCTGCATGCAAACTTGTGGTGGGGCCCCATCAAGGTTCCTTCAGAAACAGGCTGTGGTCTGAGAAGAGGATTGTTTCTGATACGGTCCAGTGTCCTCTAGAAATTTCGAACCTTGCCCAGCTGCTCTGTTCCCCAGTGTGTGGATTTTTTTTTAAAGTAGCCTAGCCCACAGTACGTTTGGAAAGGAGATGGTGGACTTTTCCACTGGTTATTGGAGGGGACCTGAATACAGCGGGTCAGATGCCTCAGTCTGATCAGAGTACAGCAGAATGTCACGTGGTCTCATGATGCAAATACCCACTGTCCGCTGCCAACTTCACAATCTGGATGTCTGTCCTGCGTTCTCTCCTGATCTCCAGACTGCACAACGAACTCATCGTTAGGTACCTCTACTTGCCGGCTCACAGGCACCTCAGGCTCCACTCCTTTTCCCTGAAATAATTTTGCTTTTCTTTCAGTGTTTCCTGTCATAGGGAAGGTGCTATCATTATTACCCAAACCAAAAACCTTGATATCATACCTCCCATATCCATTACTGTTCACTAAATGAGGGGCAAAAACTATTATATTGCCCCTTCACTATCTCTGGGATCCATTATCCTCCTGACTGGGCTCCTTGGCTCCCGCCATCCTTCCTGCCTTTCCCCCAACTTCTATCCCACCTCACCTTCTCACTCCCAACTTCTACCCCACCTTGCCTCCTCACTCCTCACCTCCCTCCCCGAAACCGGTGGTCCGTCCACCTCTAGTCTTATCTTTGAACGTGGATCTATTACTTCTCCATTTGAAACCCTTCGGTAGCATCCCATGCCTGCAGTTTTCAAGTCTTACCTCCCTAGTGTGGAGTTCAGGCCTGCTGTGATCTAGCTATTCCCTGATGCTCCCAGCTCACCCTCTGCCACTCTCCTGGTGGAAGGGATCAAAAAACCTGGATCCCTTCATTTTCTTTCAACTCTTTGTATTTTTGCACATGCTATTTCCTCTGCTAGTAATGCTGTTTCCTTAACTGGCTTTATCAACTTCTGTACTTTTGTGTTATTAGGTTATAGTCCTATTTGTGGCTTATATAAGATGGCATCTTTCTTTCTTACATGGTAGTCTAGAGATGGATGATTTCCATGAGATCCTCCAGGAACCCAGGTGGCTTTGAACCATCCTTACGTGATGCTCTTGTATGCATGATCCAAGGTGGCTTTCAGCCTCGGTCTCCTTCCAGGCAGCAGGATAAAAGACGGATGAAGAAGAAACATACTTTTCCCTTTAGGGGCACATTCTAGAAGCTGTACATATCTCTCCTTCCCAATCTTTCCCGCCTCCTGGCTGTCTGGTACTCTACTTCTGTAGTAGTAGAAGTAGTAGCAGCAGCAGCGACAGTAATGGTGGTGGTGGTAGCAATAGATCTCTAGCAGAAGTCGTAATAATAGTAGCAGGAGCAATAATAGTAGTAGGAGTAGAAGTAGTATCATTTCCCATTCACAGTTTCAGAAGAAGTTGAAAGGTTAAGTGGCCTTGGTCACAAAGTCACACAGCTAATGCGTAGACAGCCACGTCAGCATTCGAACCCAGAGCCCTCTTACTCCAGAGCCCACCACCAGCTTTCAGTCCAATCACACTGAGTGACAGTTGTTTCTTTGCATGATTATCTCTCCCTCTAGAATCTGAACTCCTTGAGAAAGAGGACTTTTCCAGTTCACCTTTGTCTTTGTAGAGCTTAGCATAAGGCTTGGCATATAGTCAGTAATCAGAAAGTAGTTTATACATATAAATCAGGGTTTCTTAACCTTGGCACTCTTGACGTCTTGGGTCAGATAATTTTCTGTTGCAGGGCTGTCCTGTGGGGTGTTGTAGGATGTTTAGCACCATCCTTGGCATCTACACACTAAACGCCAGTCATACACCTCTCTACCTCCCTGTCAGGGAGACCAAAAATGTCCCCAGGCATTGCCAGCTGTCCCCTGGGAGGCCAAATTCCCCTGGTTAAGAACCACTGATTTAAATCAAGTGACGGCCAAGGAGCCTTGAATGGTGCTCACATCCAGAAATGACATCTTCAGGATTGGTAAGGCTGCTGAGTCTCTCAAAGATGATGATGTGTTTTCCAGGCCTGTGTGTGTCTGGTGTGCAGAGAGGAGGCTTGCTACACTCAGAGGGTGTCTGCGGAGGCGGCCGCAGTGATCTCCCTGAGTATGCCAAGCCTTCTTGGGAAATACCAGAGAGGGTCCCTCTGGAGGCAGATCTCGCTGGGCCTTGCAGATCTGCTGTCTGGCCTGGCACCATGTGGCAGAATCTCATTGCCTTACCCAAAAATATGCTTTTGTAACTCTCCTGGCAAAACAGGGACCGTGTTCTATTTCCTGATTTCTCTTTTCTATTTCCAGATGTGTCACTGGTGACATGTGGAGCCCATGGAGAACTCTGTTGCAACCCAAGTCTCTTATTCTCTGCCAGCCCCGTTGTCATAATTTTCCCACCGTCTAAGCCAGTCTAAGTTACGTTACCATGTGGTGGTCAATGTCTGGGTATCGTTGTCACCTACGTTATTCTTGGGCCTGTAGCATGTTGCACGGAGAAAGCTTTATAGGTTTTTCTACAAAGGGAGTTAGCCCTTCTGTGCTTGCATTGCCTTTATTGATGACAAGGGACAGGAATTCTAAATCTGCCATTTATTTGTTGTGTCATTTTGGACAGTATACTTAGCTTCATTGATACTTCATTTGTTTACAAAATAGAGTAACCTGTTTGTCCAAGCTATCCCTACAGAGTTATTATAAGAGCAGAATAAGATAATCTGTGCAAAAGGCTTAGACTCCCCAGTGTTATATACTATTAGTGCACGTTTTGCACCCAAGAAGACTGCAGCATCCTCGTTCTTTGGTGCTGGTTGTAAGTTGAGTTAAGGTAGACTCTATGTCTGCCTTTTTCTCCCAGTTCCTAGGACCTAGAAAGTATTCAGTAAATACGTGATGAATGACTGTATGAAGAAAAGTTGGAAAGTCAGACCCTGTGGTCCATTGCTCCACTGGGGGCTGGAGACAGGGGTAGAGAGTTATTGCGTGGTTTACTTGTCACTTACATTTGTGAAAGACGTTCCAAGCAATCACATTTTTAAGAGTTCACAGAGTGTTTATTAGAGGTCACAAACTTGAGTGCCTGCAGAGGCAGTACACACATAAGACACGGGCAGGCATGAGATAAGACAGGTGAGGAGGGACCCAGGAAGCTGGGGAGAGCACCCCCAGCCTGAAGACACACAGTTCATGTACTTCGAAGTCTCTGCATCAGCCAAACAAAATATGTCTTTGGGCCAATTTAGGTCTTCCGGCAGCCATTTGTGGCTCCTAATTTACAGGGTACCTAGGATTAACCCTGGCGCAGGTGCTGGGCAGATAAAGATGAGGCGCTCAGAGTCCAGTAGCAGAGATGGACAGGAAATGAATAGTGAGAAAATGAGAGTAGCTAAGATGTATTGAGAGCTCTGCCAAGCTCTGTTCTGTGTCCTTTACAAATGACAACAGCCCAGTGTGAGGTAGGGGGTATTATTGCCCCTGTAAATGAGGCTAGTTAAGATGCAAAGAGGTTGAGTAACTTGCCCAAGGTTATGAAGCCAGTAGCTGGCTGGCGATGAAGTGTAATGTGCTGTAGCCAGTGGTGGAAGAGCACAGCAGCCCCCTTCTAGATCTCATCCTTCCACTCTTGCCCCCTTCCTGTCCATCCTCCACACATGAGCCTAAGTGATCTCACAGGGTCACTGAGATCAGGTCCCTTGCAGTCTCCCAGTTGCTCACGCAGTGACGTCCCTTCTCCGAGGAGGCCCCGTGCCATCAGGTCTGCGCTCAGCTCCACGTGCTCAGCTGCACGTGCTCAGCTGCACAGGCCCCAGGCCCTTACGGTCACTCTCCCCTCTGCCCAAGTCTCTCCTTCTTCTGAAGGACCGTTGTCATTCCTCTGGCCTCAGCTCCAGGGTCCTCTCCTCAGAGGCCCACCCTGCCAACCCTGTCCAAAGGCAGCCTCCTGCCTCACTCTCCTCCTTGTCATCCTGCTGGTTTCCTCCCTGGCACGTGTGTTTGCCTGGCTGACTCCCCCACTGGGATGTAAGGTCCAAGAATGCCAGGACCTGTCCTGTTCCCTGTCTCATGCCATTGGTGACACATGGCCAGCACAAAGTAGACACACGATAAAGACATGTTTGTTGACTGAACGAGGCAGCAAGTGGGAGGAGGCTAACTTCACGGTGCAGAATCAAGAGAGATTGAGACCCACCCGACGTCATATAGATTAACGATGGCACAGTCGAGATTTGAGCTGATCGTGACAGCGCCTTGCTTGAAACCCGTCATTGCCTCCCCATATTTCTCCGGTTAGCGTCCCCAGCACTTGGCACTTGGCATGGGCCATAAACCTTGATGTGTGGCCTTGCATCGCCTCCAGCCCCACGGCCCCTGGTTCTCTGCACACCCTCCCTTCCTGCTGTAGCCACGCTGACTTTGCTGCCGCCTAGTCAGTCCACGTTCTGGCCGGTGCAGCCCTTTTCACGTTCTCTTCCCTCAGCTCTCATTATCCTTCAAGTTTCAACTTAAACACGCCTTCCCCAGGAATCTGTACCCAAGCCCCCAGACCAGATTCGATGCCTCTCAAGTACGCTTCGTTGCATTGATCACCACTGTCGTTACATAGTCATTTTTGTGATTCAGTCTGATTCTGGCTCTTCTGCCCAGGCCCCCAAGAAGGGCAGCTGGTTCACCTCACTCATCTCTGTGTACCCAGGGTCTCCTCCTGGGCCTGTTAGGTGGCAGGTGCTATGTAAACATTTGTCCAGGGACTGAGTGAATGAATCACTGTCAGTAAGTGAATGAAGAGCACCTGAATCTACTGTACCCACCTCCCTTCTCTGGGAAAGCTCCCTGATAAGATTCCACAGCCTGGCGGGCGCTTGCCCTTCACAGATGTCTGTCTGTGTCTGGTAACCAGAGCGGTCGAGCTACAGGGATAAGGAGCCTTGTGTTTGTCTTGTCCCAGCACAGGAAAGGGAAGAGCTTTGGCTCTGACTGTTATAATGAGGACTAAAATTAGCCCTTCGGGGGTGATCTTTGTTTACCACTGCCCAAGGCCACTGTTCTTGGAGAAAGGTCAAGAGAACTGGACAGGAGGTGGGTGTTTACAAGTTCTGTCCCGACTAGCCCATGATACCACGCCTCAGACCCTCGTTTCCCTGACCCCTCATTAATTAGATCTGAAGAGGCAACTTCAGGCGTGGATTTTGTCTTTGAAGAAGGATCTAGAGCCCAAGACACCATCCTGAAGGCTTTGTTCTCCTCCTCCCCCTCCACGCTCAGTCAGTCTCTCACCAAGTCCTTGTGATTCCAGCTCCTCAGAAGCTTCTCTTCTTCCTTGGGGGATGGGCAGGGGCATGGGGGCGGGGGGTCAGAGTTCTGCTGTCGCCTGAGGAGCCCTGTGTTTTAATTTGCATTACGTGTGATGGTATCTGCCGTGACCTCCAGGTTGGGCGTTCTTCAGGGTTGGTGGTGGGAAGCCAGGTCTGTACAGAGGTGCAATCAGAAGGGAAAAGTGTGGGGCAGATAAACCCGCTTTTGCCCTCAGAACAACTATCCCTCCACCCACCCCGTAGTGGAGCTCTCTCTGCAGGCCAGGCACTAGCTAAGCACACAGTCTGCACCACCCTGGACTGGCCCGTTCTCAGTCATGGTAAGAGCCAGACATGGCTCACTAGCTCACCTCCAGGACTTCTGTACTTATTCAAGCCTAAGGATGGCACATCAACTCTTGCTTTTTTAGCCAATAACACTATTTGAGACCTAGAACTTCATTGGTTTCTAATCCCACCAACACAACTACCTCGTGTATACACATCTCACTGTATACACATTCATAGGGACTTGTAAAATGGTAGGCAACTGATATTTGTTGAAGAGGATCTGGAAGAGAAATCGCAGTTGCTAATATTAGTGAGTAATTTTGGCTCTGCAACTTTGAGTCAGTTACTTAGTTTAATTCTGTTTCTTTTTACCAGGACTGTTGGGAGACAAAAATCAGATGTGTCAAAGGTGCCTAACCATTTTTTCTTTTGATCAGCATGGCTGTCCTCCTGGTTGGGACACTGCCCTCTCCCTCACACCTCACTGGACAATGCTTGTTCCCCCTGCGGGTCTCACTGAGATGCCACTTCCCCAAGCAGTCCTTCCCTGACCCCCAGGGTAAATTGGGCCCCTCTTAATTGTAAGATTTCATGGTACCCTGCACTTTTCCCAATTAAGACAGCTGTAAGTATTTATATAATTTTATGTTAAATGCTGACGTCTTCTGCTCCCTCCAGGGTACAGGAGGGTAGATACCATATCTATCTTATTTCCTTCCTTGACTGGCACAGAATTGGCATTCAGATTGACTTTCCCTAAGGTCAGCATTAGACCTCCATGTCACTAAATCCTCTTTCACTTGATTTCACTTTTTATTGTGGAAACCTTCAAAGGTACACAACAGTTAACAGAAAAGAAGTTTCACGTACCCATTACCTGTAGTGTCTGAGAACATATTTGTCCTGCATCCCACTTCCTAAGCGATGGGTCTAGTGACTGCTTTGGGGGAAGTGTTAGGGAAATACTTAGTACCTATTAACACTGATGTTACAGATGTGTCAACATGCGGCTCGCTCTGGAGATTATGTCTGTGTGCACATATGCATGTGGCAGTGATTGGTCTAATGGACCAGGATGATGGTAGACATTTAACTTAAAATGTTCTGGTTTGGAGTTTTCACATAAATGCCACTGAAAACATGAATATTTCAGACCCTTTCTCAATCTAGAGTGGTTATTAAGCTCAGAGGAACAGACTCTGTTTGGACGGAATCTGAGCCAATTTATTGGCTGACAAGAGAACTGTGTGATGATATAAAATCCACCCTCCCCATGTGGTCTCTGCACCAGTCGGGGAGAGATCTTGGGGTTTCAGAAGAGACCATTTAATGGGGAGATTTTCCATAGGTTTGATGGACAGATTTCAGGAGAAGTATGTAGTACGTGTGTGTGTGTGTGTGTGTGTGTGTGTGTGTTTAAATGTGCCAAGTGAAGCTGAAGAAAAAGGAGTACTGCTAATACTAGGTATTGTTAATGAAGGCTTGCCCAGGTCAGTTGCTGTGCCAGGAGGTCCTTTACAATGTATCTGTTCCTCACAGCAAGGGTTTAAGTTCAATGTCATTACTCCACCTGAGATGTGAGAAAATGGAGTGGTTCAGAGAGTTGCCCATGCCTAATCACATAGCAAGTGGCAGAGCTAGAATTTCAATCCAGGACTACCTATTTCCAAAGCCTTTGCCCTTTCCATTACACAACATCCTGAAACATTCTTTTGTTTACTTGAGAGGTAAGTACCAGTTGGGAACTTATTCACTTCCTCCTTTATTCATTGTAAACCCAGAATGCTTTACAAATTCTGCAGCAGCAGCCAGCTCTAAGGTTTAGGCATGTCATAGATTTTTTTTTTTTTTTTTTTTTTCCAAATGGCTGACCTTGGTGTTTCTCTGCTTCTGGCTTGGAAGATTTTTCAGAGTCAGATATCTATTGTGACAATATTTTTAAACCCTTACTGAAAGTGCCAAGGCTGTCGATTAGCTGTTCTTCCACTAGGCAATCCAATCCATATTGGTGCCTTATGGGTGCATTACAGTGGCTGGGAAGTCCAAGACTTTGCATGTGTTTAGCAGTTATCAGTTAATTGCCTAAGTTGTAACTTTTCAGTGTTAGGAATTCTGTTAAGAAACACCATAATAAATTTGGTCTGACTTATTCCAGTTGAGGGGGAAATAATTAGGAAATGACTTTATTTTGACCCAAGGATAATAAATATGTCTCACCTCACCTTTAGAGATTTAACATACTGGGTCACTTCCATGACCCAAGCTAAGTTTCAAGTTCTTTTTTTTTTCTCATTACTTCCCAGCAGCTACCTTTGTTCAGTTTAAACGAGGCCATTCCTTGTTCCCAGACATGATTCAAGTATTCATATTTCTGTGTCTTTGTTTATAATGTGTATAGCATTTACCATCTTATGACTTTTTAATACCGACTTCATCATCTACTTCTTTCTTAGATTTTTTCCAGCACTTGAAAGCGCAACTGCATATTGCCTTTCTATGGTTTGTTTCTCCATGGTTTGGATTTCTGTTAAGGCTGCTTATTAGTGTCACTTACACCACAGTAATGAATGGGCTCATTTTCCCTCCTTAATTGGACTGAGGACTGGGACTCACGGTTTATCTCCATGCTCCTGGCACCTCCCACAGAATCTGCACTGCGTAGCCGCTCGGCGTCTTTTACTAAACTGCAGTCTAAAGGGAAACTTGTGTGCTTTTATTTAAATAAGACCATAAATTGGGCACAACTGTTTTCATGACTTCGAAATTCCCAGAAACGTTACTCTTCAGTATTGTTCTTTTGTTGAGATCGAAGGGGTTGGCTTTACAGTAAATCAAACGAATTGCAGAATCTTAGGACCAGAATAACAACGACAATAATGATAAAAACTAGAAGTCACCTGCATCATCCCTTCTCTTCTCTTCAGGCCAGTTCCCCAGCCACTTTAAACTGACATGACCGTCCTTTCTTAAAGATCCCTTTGAAGAAGAATGTCATCTCATGCCAACTCGTGTCTTCTAGTCTTGTAAGTTAGGCAGTTTTCTCTCAGTTAATCTGAGTCCTCCTTTACTGAAATTTATGCTCGTTGCTTTCATAGAAATGGAAAACAGTTGCTTTCAACTGAAAATATTTCTCTTCCTAAAGATGGTTATTCCATCATTCCATATCCTTCTCTTCCCCTGGTGTAATTTTCCCTTCCATCTGACATTCCTTTCTGTTCTCCATTTCCAAACTATTGAATACTACACTCTTAATTTACTGGTCTTTTGCCTAAAAATACTCAGGCTAGGTATGATTAGTAAGTGATCATTGATTTCAGGTGTACCTAGAAATATGTCTCACACCATTAAAATCAGTGGATCCAGCCAGGTTGGTGAGTAACTGAAATACTGTGACCCTCTGTGATCTGTGGTGGTTTCTTTCTAAGCCTGCCATCAGTCATTCCCATCTCAGTTTCTCCAGTTGCCTAATTTACAAGACATGATTTGTTTGTCATAAACCTTGCTTTGCAAGGTTCAAAAGAAACAGAAATGATGCACAAGGGAAACAGTAAATATAGGCCATGGATTTTTTTTTTTCAGATCTGGTTTATAAATAAGCCTTTCTCAATTAGAAAAACACATGATCATTTTAAAGGAGATTAAAAAAAAAAGACATGGTACACTGTAAGTGCACTTTTACCTTTTTGTATGGTTTCTCAATTAAGAAACCCCATGAGCTCCTTTGTGCTAGTTATTAAAAAGAATAGTAAGCAGGCAACTTCCCTTCCTTATTTAGTTTAGCAAGGATATTGACTTACTTACACTTGAGCAGAGGCCTCTGGGCCCTTTTGTTGGTTGGTTGTTTTGTTTTTAATTTGAATGCATTTAAAAACTCAACATATGGACTGAGTTGCAGAGGTAGAGCTCCAGTTCAGCCCTCAAAGCCGACTTCCAGTACAAGAATAAAATGGGTATGCGTGCAGGTTAAAGAAGACATCAGTGATAGGTACTGAGTCAACAAACATTTATTTAATGTCTTCTGTGTGTTAGCCTTACTGGAAAGTCAAAAAAGCAGAACGTACATCTAGTTTACAGTTGAGGGTGGGAGACAGACAGTTTAGCAGGCAATCATAATGCAGCGCATGCTAGGATAGGGACCAGTGGAAGCATCATGGAGGGGGGATGAACAACACACCCTTGGACAAATTCCCAAAGGAATCGACACCTGAAGGTGATTAAGATTTACCAAGGGTCAGTAAGGTAAGGGTGTTTCAGACAGAGGGAACTGCATGACCAAGCACAGAAGCGAGTGGGAGCAGGACCCATTCAGGAAGCTGCAGTTTGTTTCAACCAGAGAATAGGCAAACCACCGATAACTTAGTACTCCTCACCCTAGTTTCCCTAGGATGTGTATCTCAGGCACGTTTTTCATTTTTTCTCTGGTTCACGAAGTTAATTTCTCAAGCCTTCTGTGCTCCCCTAGAGCTTTGTATTTGCTCGCATTAAAATCCTTCTTACATTGTTTTTTGCATTCCCCCCTGTACGACTGTGTTCCCTTCCTCCCTCTGAGCTACTCAAGGGAGGAGATCCAGTACTCGCCTCTGTATCTCTGTGACGCCATGCTCAGTGCTGGCAAAAGTGTGTCTGGGAATTAATGAATCACTCCATGAATGCATGAAGTATTCTGACTGGTTTTGACCCTAACTTTGCTGAGGGAGCACAGCACATACCAATATCGGTATGCCAGATATGAATCAAGAATTTGGTTTTTAAATATTGTATATTAACGCATGTATGTGGAATCTGAAAAAATTGGTATAAACGATCTTATTTACAAAGCAGAAATAGAGGCACAAACATATGGATACCAGGGAAAGGGGGGGCGATGGGATGAATTGGGAGATTGAGATAGACATATATACACTATTGATACTCTGTATAAAATAAATAACTAATGAGAACCTACTGTATAGCACAGGGAACTCTACTCAATACGCTGTGGTGACCTAAATGGGAAAGAAATCCAAAAAAGGGTGGATATATGTATACGTATAGCTGATTCACTTTGCTGTACAGTAGAAACTAACACGACATTGTAAAGCAACTATACTCCAATAAAATTTAAAAAAAAAAGAATTTAGTTTTTAACTCAATTTTACATTGAGTTGAGCAAGAGTGAGCTGGGTTGCTTAGGTTATTATTTCATTTAGTTCACATAATGGTCAACTCAGAGCTGAAGACCCATCTCATTTCTCTGCAGTGTTCTTAACATTGTCTCAAAGCAAGGTTTCATTTGAATATTTCTTTCGTTAGTCTTTCCTTGATCAGAGGTAGCTGTGATACGGTGATGATGATGATGATGACGATGATGCTGAAAACAATGAGAACAAAAATGGCTACTGTTTGTTGGGCATGTGCTGTATACCAGGTGCTGTGCTACATGCTTTATGTGAATTAACTCACTTAATGAACTTATGAGATAAATACTACTATTACTCTCCTTAAGGGATGAAGAAAATGAATGCAGGGAAGCATCACCGTGTCTGATCCAGATCCTGTACATGCTCAGTAATGCTTTCCTCATAGTAGCAGTGAAATCAAAAGACTGGAGGAGCCCTGAGGAGGTTGGGTATTTTGTCTCCCATCTGGAGGCAGGATCATGCTTGAACTGAATGCCTTGGTACACACGCTATGCCTAAAACATCTCGTCCACAACCTCGGTTCCCCTGGTGAACTCCTATTCACATTTCAGGACTCACAGCTCAAACTACTCCTCTAAGGGAAGCTTCCTTAATATCCCCAGGTAGGGTTGGCCTCTTCCTGCATTGTTCCTCCTAAATACCTTGTATTTCACCTGTGAAATCCCCCTGTCAGTGTCACACAGAGGGTATGCTCCTAGAGGCAGTGTGTTTTATAGTTAAGGACATGGCTCTGAAGCTAACTGTTTGGGTTCAAACACTTGCTCTCCCCATGTGAGCTGGGTGATCCTAGGGTGCTCTGCTCCCCCGAGAGACTGTTAACCCCCTGAGGCTAGAGAGATGATATTTATTATAAATGCTTAAATGGCTAAGTCACAAAATTGCCATTTTCTTGACATTAATAACAAGTCTGACTGTATCCTCCTTCTGAAGAGCTGATGTACTGTATCTTGATCTTGATCCCTGAAGGATATTGATAACTGAAATTGTTGTTGTCATTGTTTTTAATGGACTATTTTTTAGAGCAGTTGTAGGTTTACAGCAAAAATGAACAGGAGGTACAAAGATTTCCATATACCTCCTGCCCTACACATGCGTATCAACATCCCCACCTAGAGTGGTGCATTTATTACAATGGAGGAACCTACATTGACACATCATAATCACCCCAAATCCATAGCTTACATTAACGTTCTCTCTTGGTGTTGCACATTTTATGGGTTTGGACAAATGTAAATATGTGTCCACCATTATAGAACCATACAGAGTATTTGCACTGCCCTAAAAATCCTCTGTGTTCTGCCTGTTCATCCCTTGAGAACCTAGGTTTAAGGCCATCTTTTTGTTTGCTTCTTTTTCTTTTCCATTTCCATTTCATTTTCCTGTTTTTGTTCCTTTCCTTTCCTTCCTTTTTTTAGAGACAAGATATCTTGAAAGTTATGAAAACTTCAAGTCTATACTTGTAGTTCACCAACTTTTTTTTTTTTTAAGTTTAATTTTATTGGAGAAGAGTCGATTTACAATGTTATGTTAGTTTCAGGTGTACAGCAAAGTGATTCAGTTATACATATACATATATTCATTCTTTTTTAGATTCTTTTCTCTTAGAGGTTATCACAGAATACTGAGTAGAGTTCCCTGCGCTCTACAGTAGGTCCTTGGTTATCTATCTTATATATAGTAGTGTGTGTCTATGTTCATCCCAAGCTCCTGATTTATCCCTCGCCCTATGTTTCCCCTTTGGTGACAGTAAATTTGTTTTCGATATCTGCAAGTCTGTTTCTGTTTTGTAAATAAGTCCATTTGTATCACTTTTTAATTCAATTTCACGTATGCATGATATCATATGACATTTGTCTTTCTCTGTCTGACTTCAGTTAGTATGGTAATCTCTAGGTCCATCCATGTTGCTGCAAATGGCACTATTTAATTCATTTCATGGCTGAGTAATATTCCATTGTATATATGTACCACATCTTCTTTATCCATTCCTCTGTCGATGGACATTTAGGTTGCTTCCATGTCTTGGCTATTGTAAATAGTGCTGCAGTGAACATTGGGGTGCATGTATCTTTTTGGATTATGGTTTTCTCTGGCTATATGCCCAGGAGTGGGATTGCTGGATCATATGGTAGCTTTATTTTTAGTTTTTTAAGGAACCTTCATGCTGTTCTCTTTAGTAGCTGTACCAATTTACATTCCCACCAACAGTGTTAGGAGAGTTCTCTTTTCTCCACACTCTCTCTAGCATTTATTGTTTCCGGACACCAACTCTTTCTTTTAATGTTTTCTCCTCTTTGTCTTGTTTGAAAAGTCTTAATCTGGCTCTCTCCCCTTTGTGCTAGAGAGATACTACTTTGTGTTAAAACTCTCAGCTCTGCAAGCTAAGTAAGCAGGCAGCTCCTTGTTTGCTAGAACAGTTGGCATCGTAACTGAGAAGGGCACTGGCATCACCGTGGTGACCTCCACTTATCATTATGGCCATCCTCATATTGGCATCCTCAGTACCTGGAGTATAGTGAGTCCTGACAAAGGGAGAATAGGTGAGGGAAAGAATTCTCCAAGCACTTGTGCATTTTGCACCATGGGAGAAGAATGGCATCATTTCTAGAGACCAAACCAAAATTGATAGAGAAAGAGAACTAGAACTATAAGATCTGCTAACTATTCTTAGGAGCTATAAGTATTGAATGCCCAGGTGGTATCACTGGACAAAATCAAGCGTAGCAGTTTGGAATGTTTATTGTAAAGGAAGTCACTATGTCTTTCAAAACAGTTGAAAGACAAAAAAACAGTTGTCAGTGCCTCTTAAAAGATAAAGTAAAACATATTTGTTGAGTGCCTACAGTATGTTAGGTACTATGCTAAACTATAGCATAGTTTAATTCTTATTATAACTAGGGGAATTTGTAAAGGTAATCCCAGCTTATCAAGGAAATGTTGGTTTTATAACTTGTTTATGCATTTATTTATATTGAAGAGTATTCTAGAGTTAAGATCATGTTTGTTGGGTGCTCCAAAGGCCTAATAGCCAAATGGCCAAATGGAATAAAGGAATGCATGGGGCCAATTGGCAAGAGCTATTTGAATCTGCCCCTTTCTCATCCTCTCATGAATCTTAAATTATCTCTTCAAGGCAGACCAGCCCTAAATGACCATATATTAATATAACTCTCTTTTCCTTGCTCCCCACCACAAGTAGTTGCATTAGAATAGCTTTGCTCTTTTTCACATATTTCTTGTCTGTAACATTAGATCCCAGGCTTACTGATGTGTACACTTTAGATAACGTTGGATCAGGCCCAGTGCTCAGCTTGACAAATGGCACATTTGGGATGCCATTAGGACTGAAGAATGTTGAAAGATAAGGATTGTATAGACACCACTGTCTCTGTTGATACACAGTATGTTGTCCTGTAATAGGATAGGCCAAGATGAGCTAACCTTGGAAGAGATATTTTAATATTGGAACTCATAAAATGTTTGGGAAAGTTCTCCCTTGTGATTCAGACTGGGATAGGTGCATATGTCCTAATCTCTTCTAAGTTATACTAAGATACAGCTATGATTGGGAATAGGTCTTGGTATGAATAACCTCATATTCATACTAGGGTAGACCTTGCAGAGGAAGCCAGCGCCAGAATGTGGGACCTTAAAGACAAGAGGTTTGAAAGAACTAGAAGGGGGACCAGTGGTGAATCTTTGGATGACCAGAGCCAAAAGGCTGAGATCAAGGCTCATGTCCAAGAAGTCAGAATAAGCCTGAAATGATTGAGTTAGAAACCCAGCATCACCAGAATGGAGAAGGAGCTAGGGCAATGGCAGAGGCAAACCAGAGGCAGGGTCGGCGGGGGCGGGGGGGTGGTGAAATCTGAGGATGTTCCCGTCAAAAGGCAGCCCCAGCAGCCCCATTTTAATGGCCTTTAGCTCTGGGGTCTGCCACTGGAAACCCTTGGGCCCATAGCCCTGCCCACTTAGTGGAAGAATCTAGGGCAGGATATAAATTCTTGTCATTCTCCATGTCTTTTGATACCATAAGCTCTATGAACACCCTGTAATGCCCTTCATAGTATTTATTAGAAATTCGAGTGAGCCCTTCATGGATTTTTCTCTCTTGCTAGATTCTAAGCCCCATGAGGGAAGAGACAATATCTGTTCTTGGTACACATTAAGAGCTTACTGAATATTTGTTACTGAACGTAGGATGGAGGGAGTGAATCGCTCTTTTGTTCCTTTTTCCTCATTTGGGGAAAACGCTCAGCCCTTGAGGTTTGCAGGCTCTCTCTGAGACGTGCTTTGCACTGTACTGTTTCCCACTGCCAGCCCCTGGCACATGTGGTTCTTTCCACCTGGAACTTTCTTCCCTTTCCCCACTGACAGTCATCTCTGCCTCTCCGTCTTCTGCTCCCGCCTCTTCCTCTGCTCATGTAGACCAACCATCCATCTGACTAACATATTTTTTCTTTAGCCATCTTGATGCTGTCAGTCTGGTTACTGGGAGCTCTGAATGCCCTGGAACCCATTTAGTCTTTTTAGGATAATTTTGCAGATTTCTACTCTTATTCATGACAGATTGACATTACAGCTGAAATCTCAAAAGCAGTCTTAATTTCCCCGTCTTGAATGAGCATCTCATTGTTGTCCCTGTGTCCCCACCTACGGTGTGCATCCTGAACAGCTTGACTTTTATCAGACCATCCTCACAGGAAACCTAAGGCAGCAACTCATTTGCTCCCTAGAGCTCTGTGTTTCTTGAGCTCTTCATCTCTTTTTAGGCTCATATTTTTTCTTTATTCAGAAAAGGAAATCACGGACAAGGTCAACACAAAGAAATCAAATATCTCAAATTTCTTATACTCTTCACATGCTCTGATTGGCCTTTGCAGTGATGTGTAAATAGCCTTTCATGAACTGTCCTGAATACGTGCATAGTTAACAAGTGTGGACTTTTAATGGTTGAGTCCAGGGTTTGAATTTCTGCCTTGCTCCTTCCTAATGCTTGACTTCAAATGAGTTACCCAACCTTACTGAGCCTTAGTGTCCTGCTCTATCAGATGGGAATACTGATAGTATCCTTACCAGTTGGTTGTGGGAACAGTTGCGATAACCTCCATAAAAGTCCTGGGTACGGTGCCTGGCGTATAGCAGGGACTCAGAAAGCTCTCTAGTTCCTTTCTCTTTCGCCTTTATTCTTCCCCCTTCTCTCATAGTCCCTCTAATTGTTATCATCCTTATATCTTAGGAGATAAATCCAAACCCCTGAGTCCAGGGGCTTCACCAAGATCTTGGAATGTTTTGGCGGCGACGTTAGAATCCTTTGTTTTCTGACCCTTAGGTCTCGTTCTCTTGGGGGCATGGGAAAGCTCCCTGGACTTGATTACTTATTCATTCCTTTCATGCTCCCCATATTGTCATGGCCACCTTCGAACCGTGTTATCGGCAAGCCTAACTGAAAAGGCAATTTAATATTGCCCTGTGTTGCATCATGGCATATGTTATTTCGGTCCGTCTTGGACCTGTCAGCAAGTCTTGATGAAGTACAGAGCCAATAGTAACAAGCCTGGAGTCTGACAGCTCTTTAACAGGAATAGCTCTGATGGGTGCAGTGGTATTTCTTCAGAAATAAGACCCTCTTGGTCCCTTTGTTGATACAATTAGCAATCCTATCCAAGTCATATCTCCCCACGAGCTGTATCATCAGTGCTGGTAATTCGGTCTGTTGTATGGCTTGGAAAAACAGCCATCATAGGCCTGGGGTGTACCGAATGCCATAGCCAGGAATACCTTGGTAATTTATCCCTACTCTCAGCTCCAATTATTCTGTTATCCACTCACTTGTTCGATTGAGACTCTCCAGGTTCTGCCTTCCCCAAGCAGAGAACAAAAGGTTTCCCTTGAAAGTGGGGGCCTGGCAGTGTCAATACAGTGAACTGCTTATAAATAATGCAGCAGTGCTGACTTCATTTTTATAAAATCATGTTGGAGAAATATGGGATAATGATCAGGCCCCTGGAACTCAGCAGGCATGCGGTTTTGATGTGTGCCTTGCTCTGGGTAAAAGCAGGAAAGTCAAAAGTTCTCCTTGTTCTGGCTGCTTCATGGTTAGAATCTTGGTGACACTTTCCCTTTGTTTCTCCCAGAGTTTGGAGGCTCCCACCAGCCTAGAAAAACTCCGATATATACCTAGTGGGCCCATGGTAGTATTTTTTGAATTAATGTGTTTTTTTAAGATGATGATGATAATTATAGCAGTTACCACTATTGATCATCAAAAATGGTTTTAGATTCTGTCATTTTAATCCTCCTAAGACTAGAGTCATCTGGCTGGCCTGTTCTCTCTACACCCTCTATCTTCCCAACTACCCTTAGGTTTTTTTCTTTTGTCTTGCCAGATTCCCTAAAAACAAATCCTCAGGGTATAAACCTAGCAGCCAGAGCTCTGGGAATTGAGTTGGGGAAAGAACCTTGAAGGCCAACCTGGGAAAAGGCAGGTCCTTACTTCATCTCTCTGGTCTTGTCAAGATGCCTCTACTCTTATCTGAGCCTTGGACCCCACCCTGTCTGAGGGTAAACCTGAGTCTTCTTCAGGGTGTAGGGGAGAGAGAGTCCAGGTTGCTCATCATGAGGGTACACGGGGGGTCTAGTATCTTCCTGCATGGCTTTCAACCATCCTATTGATTTTAGCCCCACTTTTATTCCCACTTTCCATGTCCTGAACTTTTCTGGGTCTCTTTAGGGTAATCGCTGTGCTTCTGGGTTTTTTCCACTGCTACTTAAGTTTTATCTTTCTACGCCTACCAAGAGAGTTACTACTCATCTATCATCTTTTCTGGCTTTCAGATTTCTGTTGCTGTCATCTTCTATCCTGTCTTCTTTGACATTGTGGGGTTTTGCCTTTTTGAGATTTTCTTCCACTGCCACTTTTTTAGAATTTTTAAAGGGAGCAGAGGTCAACATGTCTAGTCAGTCTGGCATCTTTAACTGGAAGTGTCTTTGTTTTTCAGTTTTTAGAAAAGGAAAGGAGATGTGTTTGAGATTTGGCATGTTTTTGTGTCTGGGGAAGTAGGTGATGGGAGGTACGTGAGGTAGGCAAAGTGCATTTTCAGAGCTGTCTTTGTTCCGTTTAGGGGGGTGGTCTGTTCAGGGAGCCCAGGGATCTGCTGCTGCCCTTGGACACTCCAGGGTTCTAACTTCTGTCTCCCTTAGGGCCTGTGAAGAGGGAAATAGCTGAAGATCTGGGCCTTAGAATACAAACAAATAAAAAGTGATTAGGAACCTGAAAGCTTCCTCCTATAACTGACATCCTAGGGTTCTCATTCATTACCTAATAAGCACGCATTGAGCTCTCAGAATTTGCCAGAGAGGCACTCTGCTTGTTGCTGGGGAATGACATGATGGATGAGGCAGATATGGTCCCTGCTGTGGGAGGTCATTGACAGGCCTGATATACTGAAATTCCCAGAAGGCCAGGTAGAACATCAGGAAATGAAACAAAATAAAATAATAACATTCTGTTATGATGAGAAGGTAGATCCTTCAGTACCTCCTGGCCTTACCCACTCACACACACTCTTGCCTAAGATAGTATAAAATGCAACAAGCCCACAGTTCTAGACTCCTCCAATCTGTCAGGTCCTTCAATCAACGTGGGCCACTGAGACCACTGAATTTCAGACACACCTATATAAAAAACAAGGGCAACCCGAGGTGGCCACATCCAATTATACCATCATGAATCCTTGATTTCACATGCATGTTTTTACACTGCTTGTTTGTTAGTTCTGAGTTAAACAAAGAAAAAAGAAATCTGACTTTAGTTGAGTTCAAGTTGCCGTTCTAAAAAAGTATGATTTCCTCTTTAACCCACAAGTCTTCTTGGTGAATTGACCCTTTTATCACTATGTAATGGACTTCATTTTCCCTGGTAATATTTCTTGTTCTGAAGTCTACTTTTTGATGTTTGTATAGCTACTACCACTTTATTAGTAGTAGTATTTCTATGGAATATCTCCTTCTATCTTTTTACTCTTTAACCTATTTGTGTCTTTATAGTTAGAATAAGTTTCTTGTAGACAGCATATAGTTGAATTTTATTTTTTATTTTTATCCAGCTTGATGATTTCTGTCCTTGCATTAGAGTTTTTAGGCCATTTACATTTAATGGTTGACTTTTAATCCACCATCTTGCTATTTGCTTTTTACTTCTTCGATATAGTCTATGTAATTTTCCCCTTTACCTGCCTTCTTCTAGATTGCTGAAATATTTTTTAGTATTCTATTTTATCTCCCAAATTGGTTTACTCATTTTATCTCTTTTTTACTGGCTCTTCAAGGATTTATAATATGCATTTTAACTTATCAAAGTTTACCTTAAAATTATTTTATACCCTGTCACATATAATATACTTTCATGTCTCCCTATTATTTTTGCTGCTATTGTCATATGTTTTCTTTGTACATATAAGTCCCACAATGCATTGATTTTTTTCTAAATTATCTTTTAAAGATAAAGATTTAAAGTCAATTATCTTTTAAAGAAATTTTAAAATAAAAAGTCCTTTGTATTTCCCACATATTTCCTGGTTCTGATATTTTTCATTCCTTTGTGTAAATTCATATTTCCCTTTATTATCATTTTCCTCCTACCTGAAGAATTTCCTTTAACATTTCTTACAATGAAGGTTTCTTGGAAATAAATTTTCTCAGCTTTTGTTTGTCTGAAAAAGCCTATGTTCCACATTAATTGTTCAAAGATCCTTTCCTTTTGCTGAACATAGAATACTATATTGATTTTTCTCTTTTTAAATTACCTCAGTGCTTTAAAGATGTCATTCCATTTTCTTCTGGGTTGTGTTGTTTCTGGTGAAAAGTCTGAAGACTTTTTTATCCTTGCTCCTCTGTAATGTTTCTTTTTCTTTGACTACTTTTAAGATTTTCTTTTTACACGTTTAAAAAATAATAATTTGATTATAATCTGTCTTGATGTGGTTTTGTGTTTATCTTGCTTTGGTTTCATTGAGCTTAGCTCTGTGGATTGATAGCTTTTATCAAATTGAGAAAAATATGTGGCCATTGTTTCATCAAATATTTTTTTAACTTAGTTATATTTATTTTTTATACAGCAGGTCCTTATTAGTTATCTCTTTTATACATATTAGTGTATATATGTCAATCCCAATCTCCCAATTCATCCCCCCAACCCGACTTTCGCTCCTTGGTGTCCATACGTTTGTTCTCTACATCTGTGTCTCTATTTCTGCCTTGCAAACTGGTTCATCTGTACCATTTTTCTAGATTCCACATATATGCATTAATATACGATATTTGTTTTTCTCTTTCTGACTTCCATCACCCTATATGACAGTCCCTAGGTCCATCCACGTCCCTACAAATGACCCAATTTCATTCTTTTTTATGGCTGAATAATATTCCACTGTATATATGTACCACATCTTCTTTATCCATTCGTCCGTTGATGGGCATTTAGGTTGCTTCCATGACCTGGCTATTGTAAATAGTGCTGCAGTGCACATTGGCGTGCATGTGTCTTTTTGAATTATGGTTTTTCTCTGGGTATATGCCCAGTAGTGGGATTGCTGGGTCATATGGTAATTCTAATTTTAGTTTTCTAAGGAACCTCCATACTGTTCTCCAGAGTAGCTGTATCAATTTACATTCCCACCAACAGAGCAAGAGGGTTCCCTTTTCTCCACACCCTCTCCAGCATTTGTTGTTTGTAGATTTTCTGATGATGCCCATTCTAACTGGTGTGAGGTGATACCTCATTGTAGTTTTGATTTGCATTTCTCTAATAGTGATGTTGAGTAGCTTTTCATGTGCTTCTTGGCCATCTGTATGTCTTCTTTGGAGAGATGTCTATTTAGGTCTTCTGCCCATTTTTTGATTGGGTTGTATTTTTTTTTTTAATATTGAGCTGCATGAGCTGTTTATGTATTTTGGAGATTAATCCTTTGTCCATTGATTCGTTTGCAAATATTTTGTCCCATACTGAGGGTTGTCTTTTTGTTTTGTTTGTAGTTTCCTTTGCTGTGCAAAAGCTTTTAAGTTTCATTAGGTCCCATTTGTTTATTTTTGTTTTTCTTGCCATTACTCTAGGAGGTGGGTCAAAAAACATCTTGCTGTGGTTTATGTCAAAGAGTGTTCTTCCTATGTTTTCCTCTTAAGAGTTTTATAGTGTCTGGTCTTACATTTAGGTCTTTAATCCATCTTGAGTTTATTTTTGTGCATGGTGTTAGGAAGTGTTCTAATTTCATTCTTTTACATGTAGCGGTCCAGTTTTCCCAGCACCACTTATTGAAGAGACCGTCTTTTCTCCATTGTATATCCTTGCCTCCTTTGTCATAGATTAGTTGACCACAGGTGCGTGGGTTTATCTCTGGGCTCTCTATCCTGTTCTATTGATCTATATTTCTGTTTTTGTGCCAGTACCATTTTGTCTTGATTACTGTAGCTTTGTAGTATAGTGTGAAGTCAGGGAGTCTGATTCCTCTAGCTCCTTTTTTTTTCCCCAAGGTTGCTCTGGCTTTTCGCAGTCTTTTGTGTCTCCATACAAATTTTAAGATTTTTTTGTTCTAGTTCTGTAAAAAAATGCCACTGGTAAGTTGATAGGGATTGCATTGAATCTGTAGATTGCTTTGGGTAGCATAGTTATTTTCACAATATTGATTCTTTCAATCCAAGAACATGGTATATCTCTCCATCTGTTTGTGTCATCTTTGATTTCTTTCATCAGTGTCGTATAGTTTTCTGAGTACAGGTCTTTTACCTCCTTAGGCAGGTTTATTCCCAGGTATTTTATTCTTTTTGTTGCAATGGTGAATGGGATTGTTTCCTTAATTTCTCTTTTTGATCTTTCACTGTTAGCATATAGGAATGCAAGAGATTTCTGTGCATTAATTTTGTATCCTGCTACATTACCAAATTCATTGATTAACTCTAGTAGTTTTCTGGTGGCATCTTTAGGATTCTCTATGTATAGTATCATGTCATCGGCAAACAGTGACGGTCTTACTTCTTCTTTTCCAATTTGTATTCCTTTTATTTCTTTTTCTTCTCTGATTGCCGTGGCTAGGGCTTCCAAAACTATGTTGAATAATAGTGGTGAGAGTGGACATCCTTGTCCTGTTCCTCATCTTAGAGGAAATGGTTTCAGTTTTTCACCATTGAGAATGATGTTTGCTGTGGGTTTGTCATATATGGTCTTTATTATGTTGAGGCAGGTTCCCTCTATGCCCACTTTCTGGAGAGTTTTTATCATAAATGGGTGTTGAATTTTGTCAAAAGCTTTTTCTGCATCTACTGAGGTGCTCATATGGTTTTTATTCTTCAGTTTGTTAATATGGTGTATCACATTGATTGATTTGCATATATTGAAGATTCCTTGCATTCCTGGGATAAATCCCACTTGATCATGGTGTATGATCCTTTTAATGTGTTGTTGGATTCTGTGTGCTAGTGTTTTGTTGAGGATTTATCCATCTATATTGGTCAGTGATATTGGTCTGTAATTTTCTTTTTTTGTAGTATCTCTGTCTGGTTTTGGTGTCAGGGTGTTGGTGGCCTCGTAGAATGAGTTTGGGAGTGTTCCTCCCTCTGCAATTTTGTGGAAGAGTTTGAGAAGGATGAGTGTTAGCTCTTCTCTAAATGTTTGATAGAATTCACCTGTAAAGCCATCTGGTCCTGGACTTCTGTTTGTTGGAAGATTTTTTTTTTTAACATCCTTATTGGAGTATAATTGCTTTACAGTAGTGCGTTAGTTTCTGCTTTATAACAAACTGAATCAGCTATACATATACATATATCCCCATATCTCCTCCCTCTTGCGTCTCCCTCCCACTCTCCCTATCCCACCCCTCTAGGTGGTCACAAAGCACCGAGCTGATCTCCCTGTGCTATGTGGCTGCTTTCCACTAGCTGTCTGTTTTACATTTGGTAGTGTATATATGTCCATGCCACTCTCTCACTTCGTCCCAGCTTACCCTTCCCCTCCCCGTGTCCTCAAGTCCATTCTCTACGTCTGCGTCTTTATTCCTCTCCTGCTCCTAGGTTCTTCATAACCATTTTTTTTTTTTAGATTCCATATATATGTATTAGCATACGGTATTTGTTTTTCTCTTTCTGACTTACTTCACTCTGTATAACAGACTCTAGGTCCATCCACCTCACTACAAATAACTCAGTTTTGTTTCTTTTTATGGCTGAATAATATTCCATTGTATATATGTGCCACATCTTCTTTATCCATTCATCTGTCGATGGAGACTTAGGTTGCTTCCATATCCTGGCTATTGTAAATAGAGCTGCAGTGAACATTGTGGGACATGACTCTTTTTGAATTATGGTTTTCTCAGGGTATATGCCCAGTAGTGGGATTGCTGGGTCATATGGTAGTTCTATTTTCAGTTTTTTAAGGAACCTCCATACCGTTCTCCATAGTGGCTGTATCACTTTGCATCCCCACCAACAGTGCAAGAGGGTTCCCCTCTCTCCACACCCTCCCCAGCATTTATTGTTTGTAGATTTTTTGGTATGGCCATTCTGACCGGTGTGAGATGATACCTCATTGTAGTTTTGATTTGCATTTCTCTAATGATTAGTGATGTTGAGCATCGTTTCATGTGTTTGTTGGCAATCTGTATATATTCTTTGGAGAAATGTCTATTTAGGTCTTCTGCCCATTTTTAGATTGGGTTGTTTGATATTGAGCTGCATGAGCTGCTTGTAAATTTTGGAGATTAATCCTTTGTCAGTTGCTTCATTTGCAAATATTTCCTCCCATTCGGAGGGTTGTCTTTTTGTCTTGTTTATGGTTTCCTTTGCTGTACAAAAGCTTTTAAGTTTCATTAGGTCCCATTTGTTATTTTTGTTTTTATTTCCATTTCTCTAGGAGGTGGGTCAAAAAGGATCTTGCTGTGTTTTATGTCAAAGAGTGTTCTTCCTATGTTTTCCTCTAAGAGTTTTATAGTGTCTGGCCTTACATTTAGGTCTTTAATCCATTTTGAGTTTATTTTTGTGTATGGTGTTAGGGAGTGTTCTAATTTCCTTCTTTTATATGTAGCTGTCCAGTTTTCCCAGCACCACTTATTGAAGAGGCTGTCTTTTCTCCGTTGTATATTCTTGCCTCCTTTATCAAAAATAAGGTGACCATATGTGCGTGGGTTTATCTCTGGGCTTTCTGTCCTTTTCCATTGATCTATATTTCTGTTTTTGTGCCAGTACCATACTGTCTTGATTACCGTAGCTTTGTAGTATAGTCTGAAGTTTGGGAGCCTGATTCCTCCAGCTCCGTTTTTCTTTCTCAAGATTGCTTTGGCTATTCGGGGTCTTTTGTGTTTCCATGCAAATTGTGAAATTTTTTGTTCTAGTTCTGTGAAAAATGCCATTGTTAGTTTGATAGTGATTGCACTGAATCTGTAGATTGCTTTGGGTAGTATAGTCATTTTCACAATGTTGATTCTTCCAATCCAAGAACATGGTATATTCTCGATCTGTCTATATCATCTTTCATTTCTTTTAGCAGTGTCTTATAGTTTTCTGCATACAGGTCTTTTTTCTCCTTAGGTAGGTTTATTCCCAGGTATTTTATTCTTTTTGTTGCAGTGGTAAATGGGAGTGTTTCCTTAATTTCTCTTTCAGATTTTTCATCATTAGAGTATCAGAATGCAAGAGATTTCTGTGCCTTAATTTTGTATCCTGCTACCTTACCAAAGTCATTGATTAGCTCTAGTAGTTTTCTGGTAGCATCTTTAGAATTCTCTATGTATAGTATCATGTCATCTGCAAACAGTGACAGCTTTACTTCTTCTTTTCTGATTTGGATTCATTTTATTTCTTTCTCTTCTCTGATTGCTGTGCCTAAAACTTGCAAAACTGTGTTGAATAATAGTGGTGAGAGTGGACAACCTTGTCTTGTTCCTATCTTAGAGGAAATGGTTTCAGTTTTTCGCCATTGAGAATGATGTTGGCTGTGGGTTTGTCATATGTGGCATTTATTATGCTGAGGTAGGTTCCCTCTGTGCCTACTTTCTGGAGGGTTTTTATCATAAATGGGTGTTGAATTTTGTTGAAAGCTTTTTCTGCATCTTTTGAGATTATCATATATTTTTTCTCCTTCAATTTGTTAATATGGTTTATCACATTGATTGATTTGCATATATTGAAGAATCTTTGAATTCGTGGGATAAATCTCACTGGATCATGGTGTATGTTCCTTTTAATGTGCTGTTGGATTCTGTTTGCTAGTATTTTCTTGAGGATTTTTGCATCTATGTTCATCAGTGATACTGCCTGTAGTTTTCTTTCTTTGTGACATCTTTGTCTGGTTTTGGTATCAGGGTGATGGTGGCCTCGTAGAATGAGTTTGGGAGTGTTCCTCCCTCTGCTATATTATGGAAGAGTTTCAGAAGGGTAGGTGTTAGCTCTTCTCTAAATGTTTGATAGAATTCGCCTGTGAAGCCATCTGGTCCTGGGCTTTTGTTTGTTGGAAGATTTGTAATTTCAATTTTACTACTTGTGATTGGTCTGTACATATTTTCTATTTCTTCCTGCTTCAGTCTTGGAAGGTTATACCTTTCTAAGAATTTGTCCATTTCTTCCAGGTTGTCCATTTTATTGGCATATAGTTGCTTATAGTAGTCTCTTATGGTGCTTTGGATTTCTGCGGTGTCTGTTGTAACTTCTCCTTTTTCATTTCTAATTTTATTGATTTGAGTCCTTTCCCTCTTTTTCTTGATGAGTCTGGCTAATGGTTTATCAATTTTGTTTATCTTCTCAAAAAACCAGCTTTTAGTTTTATTGATCTTTGCTGTTGTTTCCTTTGTTTCTATTTCATTTGTTTCTGCTCTGATCTTTATGATTTCTTTCCTTCTGCTAACTTTGGGTTTTGTTTGTTCTTCTTTCTCTGGTTTCTTTAAGTGTAAGGTTAGATTGTTTATTTGAGATTTTTCTTGTTTCTTGAGTTAGGCTTATATTGCTATAAACTTCCCTCTTAGACCTGCTTTTGCTGCATCCCATAGGTTTTGGATCATCGTGTTTTCATTGTAGCTTGTCTCTAGGTATTTTTTGATTTTGTCTTTGATTTCTTCAGTGATCTCTTGGTTATTTAGTAATGTGTTGTTTAGCCTCCATGTGTTTGTGTTTTTTACATCTTGTTCCCTGTAATTGATTTCTAATCTCATAGCATTGTGGTCGGAAAAGATGCCTGATATGATTTAAATTTTCTTAAATTTACCGATTGTGATTTGCTTGATTTGTGACCCAAGATGTGATCTATCCTGGAGAATGTTCCATGTGCACTTGAGAAGAAAGTGTAACCTGCTGTTTTTGGATGGAATGTACTATAAATATCAATTAAATCTATCTGGTCTATTGTGTCATTTAAAGCTTGTGTTTCCTTATTAATTTTTTGTCTGGATGATCTGTCCATTGGTGTCAGTGAGGTGTTAAAGTCCCCCACTATTATTGTGTTACTGTTGATTTCCTCTTTTATAGCTGTTAGCATTTGCCTTATGTATTGAGGTGCTCCTATGTTGGGTGCATATATATTTATAATTGTTATATCTTCTTCTTGGATTGATCCATTGATCATTACATAGTGTCCTTCCTTGTCTCTTGTAACATTCTTTATTTTAAAGTCTATTTTATCTGATATGAGTATTGCTACTCCAGCTTTCTTTTGATTTCCATTTGCATGGAATATCTTTTTCCATCCCCTCACTTTCAGTCTGTATGTGTCCCTAGGTCTGAAGTGGGTCTCTTGTAGACAGCATATATAGGGGTCTTGCTTTTTTATCCATTCAGCGAACCTGTGTCTTTTGGTTGGAGCATTTAATGCATTCACATTTAAGGTAATTATCGATATGTATGTTCCTATTGCCATTTTCTTAATTGTTTTGGGTTTGTTTTTGTATGTCCTTTTCTTGTGTTTCCCACTTAGAGAAGTTCCTTTAGCATTTGTTGTAGAGCTGGTTTGGTGGCGCTGACTTGTCTTACCTTTTGCTTGTCTGTAAAGCTTTGATTTCTCTGCCGAATCTGAATGAGATCCTTGCTGGCTAGGGTAATCTTGGTTGTAGGTTCTTCCCTTTCATCACTTTAAATATATCATGCCATTCGCTTCTGGCTTTTAGAGTTGCTGCTGAGAAATCAGCTGTTAACCTTATGGGAGTTCCCTTTTATATTATTTGCCGATTTTCTCTCGTTTCTTTCAATAATTTTTCTTTGTCTTTCATTTTCTCTGTTTGATTACTGTGTGTCTCAGTGTGTTTCTCCTTGGGTTTATCCTGCCTGGGACTCTCTGTGCTTCTTGGACTTCGGTGGCTATTTTCTTTCCCATGTTAGGGAAAGTTTTCAACTTTCCCATGTTAGGGAAGTTTTCTCTTTAAATATTTTCTCAGGTCGTTTCTCTCTCTCTTCTCCTTCTGGGACCCCTATAATGTGAATGTTGATGCGTTTAATGTTGTCCCAGAAGTCTCTTAGGCTGTCTTCATTTCTTTTCATTCTTTTTCTTTATTCTGTTCTGCGGCAGTGATTTCCACCATTCTGTCTTCCAGGTCACTTATCTGTTCTTCTGTCTCAGTTATTCTCCTTTTGATTCCTTCTAGTGTATTTTTCATTTCAGTTATTGTATTGTTTATCTCTGTTTGTTTGTTCTTTAATTCTTCTAGGTCTTCGTTAAACATTCCTTGCATCTTCTAGATCTTTGCCTTCATTCTTTTTCTGAGGTTCTGGATCATCTTCAGTATTATTATTCTGAATTCTTTTTCTGGAAGGTTGCCTATCTCCACTTCATTTAGTTGTTTTTCTGGGGTTTTATCTTGTTCTTTCATCTGGTACAAAGTCCTCTGCCTTTTCATCTTGTCTGTCTTTCTGTGAATGTGGTTTTTGTTCCACAGGCTGCAGAATTGTAGTTCTTTTTGCTTCTGCTGTCTTCCCTGTGGTGGATGAGGCTATCTAAGAGGCTTGTGGAAGCTTCCTGATGGGAGGGACTGGTGGTGGGTAGAGCTGGGTGTTGCTCTGGTGGGCAAAGCTCAGTAAAAGTTTAATCCACTTGTCTGCTGATGGGTGGGGCTGGGTTCCCTCCCTGTTGGTTGTTTGGCCTGATGTGACCCAGCACTGGGACCTACCCTTCTCTTTGGTGGGGCTAATGGCGGACTCTCGAGGGGCTCACGCCAAGGAGTACTTCCCAGAACTTCTGCTGCCAGTGTCCTTGTCCCTGCGATGAGCCACAGCCACCCCCCACTTCTGCAGGAGACCCTCCAACATTAGCAGGTAGGTCTGGTTCAGTATCCTCTTGGGTCACTGCTCCTTCCCCTGGGTCCTCATGTGCTCACTATTTTGTGTGTACCCTCCGAGAGTGGAGTCTCCGTTTCCCCCTGTCTTGTCAAAGTCCTTCGATGAAATCCTGCTAGCCTTCATCGTCTGATTCTCTAGGAATTCCTCCTCCCATTGCCAGATCCCCAGGTTGGGAAGCATGACGTGGGGCTCAGGAACTTCAGTCCAGTGGGTGGACTTCTGTGGTATAAGTGTTCTCCAGTTTGTGAGTCACCCACCCAGCAGTTATGGGATTTGATTTTATTGTGATTGCGCCCCTCCTACCATCTCACTGCAGCTTCTCCTTTGTCTTTGGATGTGGGGTATCTTTTTTGGTGAGTTCCAGTGTCTTCCAGTTGATGAATGTTCATCAGTTAGTTGTGATTCCGGTGCTCTTGCAAGAGGAAGTGAGTGCATGTCCTTCTACTCTGCCATCTTGAACCAGTCCCCCAAATATTTTTTATTAGATGCTAACAGGGTCAGTTTTATGTTGTGAGTGTCTGGATTTTATTGGCTTCTTTTAAGGATTGTTGAGCTACTTTGCGTGGGAGGCTATTAATGTACTTTGGGCTTAGTTTTATCCTTTGTAGACTTCTTTTTAAACTTTGTTAGTGCAGGTAGTGTAGTCACACTGCTAAGGCATGTGTCTTTTGGGGTCTCCACTGAATGTCTCAAGTGATCGGTGAGGATGTTCCACTCTTAATTTTAGTAACTCAGGTGACTCCTAGCTCTTCGTGAACTCAGCACTGTTCGCTCATAGATTTCCAGTCACTCCTTCATCAGACCTCACGGAGTGTCAGTGTGCATATCTACATCTCAGTAGTCAGCAAAGAGTTCATGGGACACTTGTGCAAATTTTCAGGGCCCTCTTTCTGCATTGCTACCTCCTCTTAGGAAGTCTGTGCTTCCAGCTGCCTTAAATTCCCTGGATTCTGATCTCAGTCCCCTTAGCTTATGATACTGCTGTGTTTTCCTTGGCATCCCTCTTTCTGCTTTGTGGTCTGGTGTGTGCTTCCAGGCAGAAAGCCAGCACCATCTTAGGGCTAACCCCATTGTTTCCTTCTCTCAGGGATCACAGACCTGTGCTGCCGCTTGTTCAAGGTCTGAAAACAGTTGCTTCTTATGTTTACTTGGACTTTTCTAGTTATTTAAGGCAGGAGGGTAAAATCCAGTCTCTGTTACTCCATCATGGTTAGAAGCAGAAGCTTCTATTATTTCCGCTTTAGTGAGTTTCTGTCTTGATGTGGCATTTAACTTCATCAAATATTTTCTCTTCTTCAATATGAGTTGATCATTTTTCTCTCTCTTAATAAAATACTGTGGTAAAATACATCCATGTATCTTCTGTTATTAAAACACTCTTGAATGTTGTTCTTGATGTATTTTTTTCTGCATTTTTATATTAAATTTGGTCATGTCTTATTTAGAATTTTTATGTTCTCATTCATAATGTGAGAGTGACCTCTGATTTTTGTTTCTTATCTCTGCTTGGTTTTTGTAACATAGTTATCCTACCTGTATAATTAACTTGGGGAACATTCCTTTTTTTTCTAGATTCTGAAATATTTTGGAGTACTCTGTTCCTTGAACATTTGTTAGAACTTTCCAGTACAACCATCTGGGCTTGAAGTTTTATTTGAGCAGTGATTTTTAACTGCTGACTCAGTTTCTTTAATGGTAATAAATTTATGAAGGTTTCCTGTGTTTTTGAGTCAGTTGTGATAAGTTCTGTTTTTCTAGTAAGCTGTCCATTTCATCTAAATTTTCAAGTTTACTAGCATAATGTTATTCATGTAATTCCTTTTTTTTTTCCTGTTAATGTCTGCTTTATCTGTAGTTATAGCCCCCATTTTCATTCATGGTATTTGTTATTTTTACATTCTCTTCTTTTTTCTTCCTCAGTTTTTACTGGAGGCTTTTCTGTTTCATTTGTCTTTTCTTAGAACCATGTTTTGGCTCTGTTGATTCCCTGAATTTTATCTTGCTATTTTATGTCTTTCATCTGCTTTTATCTTTACTACTCCTTTTTGATCTTTCTTTCAGTTTAATCTATTACTGTTTTTCATAATTTCTTATGTTACCTGCTTAGGTTATTAATTTTCAGACATCTTTCTTTTCCAGTAAAATATTTTAAACCTCTAAATTTCTTTGTGAAATACCACTTTACCCATCTGGTCTCTGCTTGTATTGTAAAACATTCTTCCTTTCTCTCCCCCATATGAATATATAGAATTTTTGAGTTTGTTGACTGCATTGGAGTCTTTTAATTCTTCAATAATAGTAGTAGTATTCTTTTGGTTTACCTGTTTCTTCAAATTCTCAAAGAATAATAAAATCTTTAAATAAATTGTCTCTCTTTTCAAGTGCCTTTTTTTTATTTCTAAGAGCTCTTATTTTATATGTTTCACATTATGTTGTTTAGTTCATAAAATTAAATGAACGGTAATATTCTTCTTTGAGCATTTAGTCATTGGAGTCGTCCTCTTTGTTTTGCTAATATCTTTGATCTTGTATTCTACTCGGATATTTATGTTGTCATAGTTTTAAAAATTTGTATTTGCCATTTCTTTGCTGCCCTTTTTTTTTAAAAGAAAAAACAAAACCTCTTTATCACATTTTTTAAAAACTGTATTGTAAGCAAGATATCCCTTAATTTTAACCCCAGTGTGATTATTATCTTTCAACCAGTTGTAGAATTCAGCTCATTCACATTTGTTGTAATAACTGAAATAATTGATTTTATTCTTTATATTTTATTTTTGTTTATATTACATTACTTGCTCTCTCTTTTTATTTTAATTGGTTTAGTTTGGTTTCACTGTTAATTCTCTCTTTATTACCTTTTTATTCCTTGTTAATTTGAGCATTCTACTAAGCTTTTTTTTCCATTAGTGATTACCCTATCATTTCTTACAACCAACATTAAACTTATGTTCTGCCCACACATACAAAGTCCTTTTCCTATGTACCCCTTGTCCAATGTCTGACTTGGATGTTTTGCTAACTTAATATTTTCAGTTCCAGGCTATCATTAGATTTTCCTTCTAATATAGCATACCTGTTGTGTTTCAGGAAAGCTTAATATTACAAATTCCTGTTTACATGATCATCATCTATTTAGATTTAAATATGTATGTACCCATATATACATGTGTATGTATATATATGTATGTACACACACTATGGAGAGAGAGAGAGAGAAAGAGAGAGAATATGAATTAATATCAGGGTTCACCACCACTGCTTCCTCTAGTCTTTGATTTCCTCTCTGTTGAGATAGCTGCTCAGAAGCAGTTGTTTTTTGGTTATGTTCTTTCTCAAGTATTGTCCTCAGAGAACATATATGGGAAGTTTACTTTTGAATCCTTGCACGTTGAAAATCTTTTCCTTTCCCTGACAGCTGAATAATATTTTTTCTGGATATAGGATTTTTGGATCATTTTTCTTAATGGTCTGTACATTTTTCCACTGTCTTCTACATTCCAGAGTTGTAGATGAGAATTCCTTAGCTAGGCTGAATCTCTTGCCTGTGTAAGTAACTTATTCTTTCTGTCTGGAAGCTTGTATAATTTTCTGTTTATGCTTGAACTTCAAGTATTTCCTGGATTCACTTCCTGGACTTAATGAGACTTTTCACTGCAGGCTTAAATCTTGCTTCAGCCAGTTTAAATAAATAAATAAATAAATAAAAACTAGTGCTGTATTTGTTTAATTAGAACATCTCCTTCATCTTTTCTTTTTTTTCCTTTTCCTCTTCTTTAAAAATCCCTTCTGGAATTCCTGTTATTCTCATGTTAGGCTGCCAGATCTGCCCTCCAAGCCTCTTATTTATTCCCTCATTATTCCTTTGTGTCTTTGTTACAGGTAGTAAGATAATTCGTTCACTTGGTCTTCCAGATCAATTAATTCAATTTTTAACAGAGCCAGTGTTTTGTTTTGTTTTTTTAATTCTCCTATAGAAATTTTTAATAAAATTGAAAGTTAGTGGTTTTAATTCAGAGTCTTTTATGCTGCCTTCTGATTTCTCATTGCTTTCATTATTGGTGTTCTCTTCCAATTGTTTTCATCATTTCTACCTCACTGAGACCTTCCTCTTAGAGGTGTTCTGTATGATCTTCTCTCTCAGGTAAACTAGTCCCCTAAGTTAGGTATTATTTTTGTTTTGCCTACTCCTTAGTTTATGTTCTTTTGACTCTCATATAGGCTATAGGCTTTTATAGTCTCTTTGACATTAACAAATCTGAAAGCCGTGAAAGATACAGCAGTTTCTGCCCTGGTGTTCTTGCTGGCAGGGAACAAATAGTGAGAGACCCTTTTCCCTGGGTGGACTCAGCTCTCCTTTCCTGCTGCCAATCTTTGAAACAATTCACCCTGCTAGTATAACCCCTGGCTTTCTTGGGCTCCTATCTTGAATTCTGATCCTACAAATCACTCCTCCCACCCATGCTGTCACATACGAGAATGTAGGTGCACGTGAACACACACACACACACACACACACACGCGCTGATAGGTCAGCTTGCCTGAGGGTGAATAGCTATCCTGAGAGTGCAAGTTGTTCACTAAAACACCTGAGGGAACGACAACAGTGGTCCTAATAGAAGCCTCAGAGGGAGGCAAACCTTTTGTTCTGCTGCTGCTAGCTTGCCTTTACTTACTAACACGACAAAGTCCTGTACTTGCTGCCTCTCTGCTGAAGGTTTCTGGAGAAGCTGTGGCCTCACATGTCCTCTCTAAGTATTGCCAGTGGTGCTGCTCTCGTAGATCCATATTACCCAAGAGTTGATTTAAAGAGACCCAAATGGGAGGGACACTCATAGTGTCTGAATAACCCTAATGCAGGAGGGACTTACCAGAGGCATCTGCAGCTGTAAAACTTCCTGCCTCCTGGGTTTGGTCACCTTCACGCCAAGCATACTCTCTGGCCACTTGTTCTAACTTGCTGTGAGAACTGGACATCCCTGTCCTTGCCCTTATTGGGGGTGGGGAGGGGGAGTCTACCTGGAATAGCTTAGTTATGCTGTAAAGTGTTGAGCTGTTTAACTGTTGCTCTGTTATAAACCACAACCAGTGCTCCATAGTTCAACACAATGATCATTTATTTGACTCACAGGTAGCTCGTTTAGGCTGTTCTCTGCGGGGTGGTTCTTCTGTTCTCAGCTGGACTCACTCCCTCCAGTCTTGGCTCCCTGGAGATGTGTGATCCAGGCTGGGCTTGGTGGTCATTGCTCTGCCCCACATACCTCTTATCCTCCTCCTGGGACCAACGGGCTAACCCTGAGTGATCTTCTCAGAAGTGCAAGAGAGCAAGCAGAAACACATAATGTATCTTGAAGCTTAGACTTGAAACTGGAATGCAGTCACTTTTGCCTCATTATTTTGGCCAAATCCAGTCACATGACAGAATCCAAAGTCTAGAGGTAGGAAAGGCGGCCCTGCCCACAGCGTGGGGTTGGGAGGAGGAGGGTGTAGCACTACAAATTAAGTGGCAAAGTATGTGGCTACGTAGAGAGCGGAAGACTTGGGACCATGAACTCAACCTGCCTCAGCATTTAAGAACTGCAATGAAACATTTCCAAGTTATAATGCTACTTCACAGGAGACAGCCATGAGGTTAGCTTGGAGGTAGTGAGGAAACTTGTGCAGAGGACACATTGGAACTGGACCATAAGAACAACATAGAGTTTTCCAAGTAGACAAGGTTCAGTGAAAGGAGCAAAAATCAGTCAAGACGGAAGGGGCGGAATAGAGGCACAGAAGTCTGCAAATGAATGGGGCATTTGGGGAGTGAAGAGTTGTTCTATGTGGATCGATCATTAGAAGCAATCCTTCCACACAGTCTTTTGTTTCATTGCATTGTTCTTTCCAGTGAGCTATCATAGCTTCTAAAAAGTTGGAATTTCAGGCATTGTGCCAGGAAGAGTTATCCTATTGTATATTCTTCAGAACATGCTGCATAGATGGCTGCTTTCTTTATACCTCAAAAAATTATTTTGCTTAAATAAGGTGAAGGGTTTAGCACATATGTATTGTTTCTACTGGGACTAGCGTTCCTTCAATATATTGGTGCCACTTAACTTAGCTCAATGTGTTCTGCCATATATGCCACATGTGAAAAAAATACTGATAAATAACATTTGTTTGCTTTCAAAAGACATTTAGGTTTCACAAAATGTGAGCTCTTCTGTGGAGCCCTCCCTGACACTTTCTCCCCCTTTCTCCCACCAGGTTCTCCTGCTAAAAGTTCTCATTTCTCTCTCTACTTTCTTCAGAACATTTTTGTTAGGATGTGATTTTAGTGTGATTGTTTGATTACTGTCTCCTCAATTAAATTGTCAGTTTCTAGGAGAGCAGTAGACCAGGTCTTTTGCGTATAACTGGTTCCCCAGAGCCTAGCATAGTGCCAAGGTCATAGTGACTGAATACTAAATATTTGTTAAGTGAGTGAGTGAATCAGTGTAAATGACTGAATGAGATAGGCCTAGACTATTGGCTCTATGAGATAGGTAGGTTTTGGTTTATCTGTAAAACTGCAAGAGTTCCCCAGGTTTATCACTTACCTGTGGTGAGGCAGACAGACCATATTCATTCTCCAGAGCTTCCATTCAATCAGTATTCATCATGGCTTGACATATGGCTGAATGTGGACTAGGTACTGGTGATGTGGAGATCATTAGGGCTGGTTTTGCTCTGAAGGAGTTGCTGGTTTAGTGGCAGAGATAGAGAAGGAAAGGGGCAAAGACAATCATTGTGCTAAGTGTTAAGATACAGGTATGTCCACATTGAACTTGGAGAAGAGGCTTTGGACTCAGCTGGCCCTCCACTGGGGCTTTTTGAAAAGGGGCAGTCTGAACTGAGTCATGAAGGCTAATCAGCAGTTAGACACATAACAGGGAAGAACATTCTGGGCAGAATGGAGTAAAGGTTTCAAGGTACAGGGAAGTGAGCAATCAAGGCCACTATAGGATACCTCAAGTAGTTCAGTGTTGCAGAATGGAGAAAGCAAGGGTGGGGATGGCAAGTGAGGAAGCTGGAGGTCAGCATGGTCATGTCACAGAGGGTCGCTCAAGCCCAGCTAAGGACGGGACTTTTTCCTGAAGGGAGTGAGGAGCAATTGAAGGGTTTTAATCAAGGTTTGTTGTCATCAGATTTCACCTTATGAAGTTTGCTCTGGACACAAGGGAGAACAGATTGGAAGGCATGGGACTCTTGGGAAGAAGATATATAAAGAAGCAGTTAATTATACAGTGTGATAAGGTCTGTGTTAGATTTGGTTCCTGCTCTGTGATCCCAGAGGAGGAGCATCTAAACTAGAACTGGGGTCTCAGTCTAGGCTAAAGGAAGTGTTTCAAGTTATCAGGGTGAAGAAGCTGGGAAGAATTTTCCAGGCACCTAGAAGTAGGGCAGAGGCACAGAAGTGTTCGAGAATGTGACCTTTTCAGAGTGCTGCAAAGGATTCTTTATTGCTGGAGTGTAGAATACTAAGAGGGAATTGATGAGAAATGAAGCTGGAGAGTAAAACGCCATCCAGAAGCAAGTCTTCCTCCTGTTAAATATTGCTTTAGACTGCAGTTATCACATCTGTACCAAGAACTTTTTTTTTTTACTTTTTTATCGTAGAGAATTTTGAACATGTACAAAATAGAGAAGTATAGCGAACACCCATTTAGCCATCCTCAGGCCTACAGCCATCAACCCGTGGCCAGTGCTGTTCTGTCCGCAGCACCATTCACTTCCCTTTCACTTGCTCTTTTAAAGCAGATCCCAGATAATATATCATTTTATACATCAGTGTTTCAGTATGTATCATTTAGCTAAGAAGCCTTTTTCAAAACATAACCACAATTATCAGTTTCATACCTAACACTTAATAATAATGCTCCGTATCATCAAGTAGCTAGTCATTGTAATTTCTGTTTATCTCACAAATGTCATGTAAATATGAATATAGATATAAATACAAATATTTACATACACTGTTTGATCCAGACCTAAATAAAGGGCTGGGCCCCTTTTGAAAGAGAAAGAAGATGCTCTCAGTCATTAACAGGTGTCAGTGGGGACTTTTGATTTAAACAGGGATGAGTAATTACCTACTTCAGTTTATTCTACTTTTTCAATACTATTGCAGATATCTGGACAAGTATTAGGCAAAATATAAAGGAAGCCAGGCTCATATTACTGGTTCTACCTCTCTCCCATTTTCTTAGGTCTCTCTGCTCCCTGGTGTGCAAATGGACATACTCTGCAGAGAAAGGCTGGGATGACAGTTTCTGGAAGATGGTTGGTTTGGAAGACTTGGTTGCAGATAATTACAGCAAAATAGGTAAAAAAATACTTTTTTCTGATTATGTGTATGTACACATGAATATATTGGTGTTTATTTTTTGTTTGTCTTTGTCTGAATTAAAATATAGGAACACAGCCCTGTTTTTCCAAGAGAAACGAGTAAGTTATGATGGGTAGGCCATGATTAGTAGGCCCTTGTATTGGGGCTTATGGGAACTGAGTTATGAAAAGCTGCCTTGAAATGTAGACTCTTAGACGTGGGGCTAGACTGAGGAAGATATTTACATGGAGCAACTGGGAATAGCATAATCAAAGGGATGTGTATGGATTGTCTCCAGTCAGACCTAGGAGAATGTCTTGTGATTTAGGTTCAAGGAACCAGGCAAGGCCATACAGAAAAAAATAATTGAAGAGGTCAAAATTGGAAGGATCAGGAGCAAGACATAAACTGGAACGTGAGCCAGTGGTTCCTGACTAAAGCCGTAGGGTCCCTGACTTCCAGTTTTATGCGACACTAACTGGGTAGTAAAGGTGTGGATGATTGGTAGGAATTTACCTGGTAAAAGAATTCAGATACTAGGTACATATAATGGTAGCTGATATGTTAAAGTTTCAGGTTTACATGTTCATGTCACAGAAAGATGTTTATTTCTTATAGTTACTACCTATGATTCTAGTAAGCTGTCATCAGGTAGGCAATTATACCTGATTAAAGAGAAGTACTTCTGTATTGTTTAGTGTGCAGGCTAGGAGGTTGTAACGAGACAATTTAAAAGTACTGTGGATTAAACAGGATGGCAGAGTATTTCCCTTTTATGTAGTAGAGTACAGGTAAGTGATTATCAGGCAGCTCTGCCATTCTCATAACACGTCCTCCAACTTTGGGTCCAGATTAGCCGCTTCATTTCTCATCAGTTCCCAGCCAGTTAGTGGGAAGAATAAAAAGGACCAGAAGAATCCATCCACATTCCTTTGGAGGAAGCATAACATGGAAATGGGCCACATCATTTCTGATCACATCCTATTGACCAGTACTTGTTTTTTTTTTTTTTTTTAATATCTTCATTGGAGTATAATTGCTTTACAATGGTGTGTTAGTTTCTGCTGTATAACGAAGTGAATCAGCTATACATATACATACATCCCCATATCTCCTCCCTCTTGCGTCTCCCTCCCACCTTCCCTGTCCCACCCCTCTAGGTGGGCACAAAGCACCGAGCTGATCTCTCTGTGCTATGCGGCTGCTTCCCACTAGCTATCTATTTTACATTTGGTAGTGTATATATTTGACCGGCACTTGTTAACGAGGCCTCATTAGGCTGCAGGGGTGGCTGGGAAATGTGGTAATTGGCCAGGCAGTCAGGTGACCATTCGTGTGACTGGCCAGAAGTTGAGAGCTGTGCTATAAAATATGGGTGAACAACTAGTAGTGTCTGCCATAGTTTCAACCCCCCTTGATAACCGAGTCACTTAGTAGGTCATTTCAGTCCAACCTTTCTCTGCTGGAGTCCTCATGACTACTCTCTTAGATTGCAAGAATATAAGAATAGAAATATGAAAGATCCAAGTAGCATTGATACTGCTATGCTGTGGACAGCATAGCTCAGTTGTCCATGGTCTGTTCAACTACTAATAGCTAAATCTAGGGTAAAGAACAGAGCCAGGGTAGTATGCAGAAAGAACCCTTCTGGACTTTCTGTGGCTCGACTGAAACCGTCATAGGATCTGAGCTGGTAGAGAAGGGGAGGAGCTTGGGACCAGGGGAAGGGAGGAAGAAAGCAAAGCAGCAATCATTAGTCATCAGCTGCATTCTAAGTCCTTTGGTCGGTGATTTGGTAGGTGATTAATTTATTTATCTCATTTGGCCCTCACAAACCTATTTGTCTAGCTATTTCCATTTTACAGATGGGAAAACTGAGATTCAGTTCTTTTGTCTACTCTTTAGTTGTAGGGTCAATAGTAGGACTAGGGTCTCTGACTACACTTTTCTACCAAAGCAGACTTCCTCCTTGGGATATCTGAGACCTGAGGGAACTGATGTGGCTGTATGGCTGGCCTCCAGCAGGATTAAGCAGAAGTCCAATATTTAGCACCCAAAGCCAGTTTGAGCTTGCCTGGAACAAACATCCATAGTCCACACCTAGACAGGAGTCAGAGTGTGATGGGCTCTCGGCTGATGAGTGGATATAACTTCACAGGGTATAAAAACTATTAATACTTTAAGTCATATGGTGGTTAGTTTTAAAATTCTGGGTATTCAGACCATCTGGAACCAGCAACTGAGATAGCAACTGGGGAATAGGGTCAGTCTTTTATTCTGGGGGCTGAGGGAGCCAACCAGAGGATGGCGGGTCAGGACTCCAGCCAGCCAGACTGGGGTTTTGGACAGTGCCTTAGGTCCAGCAGGGGAAATGGGCAGCCAGACAGCAAAGTGATACTCAACCAAAAGCTTCTGGAGGGCAGGGGCTGTATCTGCCGTACCCTTGAGTATCTTGGCATAGAAGATGTTGGTAAATATCTACTGACAGAATGTGTTTGACTTGAGCACAATTGTTTGAATTGAGACGGATTGGAAAGAGTTAAGAGAAAACGGTGGCAAAGAGATATCCCAGGTGTCTTTGTTTGCTCTGGCTGCCATAACAGCATACTATAGACTGAGAGACTTAAACAACAGAAATTTATTTCTCACGGTTCTGGAGGCTGGGAAGTCCAAGGTCAAGGTGCCAACAAGGTAGTTTAATTCTGAGGCCTCCTCTTGGCTTGTTGGCAGCTGCGTCTTGCTGTGTGTTCATGTGATCTCTTCTTTGTGTGTGTGCAGAGAGAGAGCTCTCTGGTGTCTCTTCTTATAAGGACACTAAACCTATCAGATTAGGGCCCCACCCTTTTGGCCTCATTTAACCTTAATTCCTTCCTTATTGACTCTTATCTCCAAATACAGTCACATTGGGGGTTAGAGCTTCAACATAGGAATCTTGGGGGCACAATTTAGCCCACAACCCCAAGGTACTAGTGCACTGGTCATTAGAGCTAAAGCAGGGCCACTAAGTCCTGAGTCCCCAGTCTGGTGTTCTGGAGGCTCCCCATGAGCTCCCTGCCTTGAAGAAGAAGCATCAGGACTGAGTACTAGGGGAGGGACTCTTGTCCCATAATTGAGGAGTTCAGGCAAGTTGGGTCTAAAACACTGAACTGGGAGCAAGGGTAGTTTTAGTTTTAACACTGATGGTATGAACTTAGACAAGTCTCATAATGCTGTATATCTTTGTAGTCTTGCCTATGAAAGATATAGTTAATGGTAGAATGAAAACTAATAGTTTACTGTTTCTGAGACATGATACTATTGCATTACAACCAGTATCCTTTTAAATTTTCAAAACAGTGTAACAGAGTTATTTTTATTTATCCTGTTCTACAGCTGAAGAAACCAAGGTTCAGAAAGAGGAAGGATGTCTAACCTATGGTTGCACAGTTTGCAAATGGTAGAGGCAGAATTCAAGCCTATGTTTGGAGGATTCCAAATCCTGCTCTAATCATTTCGCTGTATTGACTTCCAAATAATGTTTATTGTGTGTGTATAGTAGGCAACAAATAAATGCTAATCCTCCTGCCCCTTCTATATTTCAAGCACATTTCTGTGTGCTTTCACATACCTTGTTGCATGTAATTCTTAAAACCAGTGACAAAAGTACTGTTACCTTGTTTACAGATGAGAATCAGAGATAGAAGTAACTTTCTATAACCACACGCAGAACCAATAAATGATGTCAGGATTGAAACCCTCCCTGTGGGAGGCCCTAGAAGGAACTAATATTTTACTGGAACACAAATTTCAACTTCAATTGCTTCATTGTTTAAGTGATTTTTAAAATTTATATGTCCACCCTTTCCCTCAAATTTAGTTGTTTGTTCCTGAGTATTCCCATGGTGTGTTGAACGCAGATTTATTATAGTACACATTGATTACCTGTTTACATGTCTTGATTCTACTGTAGACTATGAGCTCCTTGACCTGTGGATTTTCACTTATTTACATTTGTATTCTGGCCCCAGCACAAGACATGGCACATTTTAGCAGCTAAATTACTCTTTGATTAATAAGTGGGTAAATGAATGACTGGGGTGGCTGGTACTGGGATGTCCACACTTTTTGCTTTTAAAAGCTCTAGTGATGTTTACTGATTTTAGCAGTTACCTTAGGTGACTTGGGTTCAAGTTCAACTCTGATTTTCTGATTATTTTCATCTTTTTGTGCTCCCCTCCCCTCCAACACAAGACCCATGTTTAATTACTATATTAGCTCTGCTAATAGAGCAATACCTACAGGAAATATTCATTAAAAGTCCATAATGCTAATCTAGCAGAAAATTTCCAGAATAATTTTATTAGATTTTGCCTGTTAAGTTAATGGATTTTTAATGGATGTCCTAAGGAGCCATATCATTAACCAGAATATTACCATACATGAATTAAAACTTACCCAATCATCAAAATTAATTGTATGATGTTTCCTTTGATTTTCATTTCTGGTGGCTTGAACTTGTAGTTTCAGTCTGAACCAGAAGTGGAGGATGTTAAAGAGGATATGAACTCTCAGTTGGGACTTTCAGAAACTCCTCTGGAAGCTACCTCCAGGCAGTCGTAGCAATTCTTGGAACTATGAGAAATGAATCTCGGAAGCCTCCCTATGAAGTGTTAAACATTTCCAGTGGACTCATTGCCCATCAAAAGTGGACACTACAGTGCAAAACCTTTTAACAGATTTGAACAGCACATCATGGATTTGAGCGTTAATATAATTACCATAATTTGCTCCATGTGGAGCTTTTAGCCAAGTCTTTACCAGCCTTCCTGGGCTCATGCAGTAAATAAATGCTTTCCCTGAAAACTGAACACCTCAGCAACTGATAGTCTTATGGAGGGACATTTTTGAAATAAATTATTTATGAAGTGTAAGTTAAGGATCAAATGCAATATTTATATGGTGCATTTCAAGGACAGGGGAAGAAATTTACAATGTTTTAAGTAACTACTTGCAAGTTTCCAAAGATAAAATGTTACTACCTAATGCCTTCCTCAAGGAGGTATTTGGATGGTTTGGTTTGGGAACATTATACAAAGTAAAAGAAAAAAGTAGTTTTGTGAATCAAAAGAATATAGTAGACATTTCTTTTCTTTTTTTTTTAACATCTTTATTGGAGTATAATTGCTTTACAGTGGTGTGTTAGTTTCTGCTTTATAACAAACTGAATCAGCTATACATATACGTATATCCCCATGTCTCCTCCCTCTTGTGTCTCCCTCCCACCCTCCCTATCCCACCCCTCTAGGTGGTCACAAAGCACCGAGCTGATCTCCCTGTGCTATGCGGCTGCTTCCCACTAGCTATCTGTTTTACCTTTGGTAGTGTATATATGTCCATGCCACTCTCTCACTTCGTCCCAGCTTACCCTTGACATTTCTTGACAATTAAAACTATACTAGTTGATTTCATGTTCAGAATTGATGGAGAAAACCCAAACCAGTATTTTGTAGGGAATTATATACCCATAGTCCAATTAAATGATCTGTGTCAATAGATTTTGACCTTCAGTTCTCTGTGAATCATTCCCTGGTTACCTATCTAATCCTAAACATGTATCAAAAGCAAACAAGAGGAAAGAGATCAGCAGGGAGGAAGGACCCTTAGGAAGAGAAGCAACATCCCACCTGTTCTAATTGATTATCCGGGCTCTCTTTCAGCAGGTTCCATTGCTTTTTCACTTCCTGGGAAAAGTGCTTCATTGTATTATTGGGGCAGGCCACTTTATGCATGCATATAATTCAGCATGGCTGAATTATAGAGTGACTATCTGCATTACAGAAAGAGCCTTGTTACATAAAAAAGTACAGTGCGTTAGCTTATAGATCATTCGTTTTGTGGGGTCAGGGAAGCCAAGCAATGCAGGAACTTAAAGTTCAAGTAGAAGGAGTTACTAACTGTTAAATGAGAGGCAGAAATGATGATGAAGCTGATGTAAAGGGGACCATTCCTTAAGGGGAGGGAGACTGCATTTTTTCACTGGGTTTCTCTCCCTTTATGAGACCACGTTTTAGACGTCAGACACTGTGGGCCCTTTACCTGGCACATGGTACATACTGATGAAGTATTTGTTGAATATATGTTTGAATGAAGGATTTGATTAAATAAGCCCCCCTTTGGCTTTGATTATTCCTAATAGTTAATGGACCCTATAACTTCTTTTGAATTAAATGATACTACTAGGTGATAGACAGTGTTTTTGTTTCATAAATTCAGTGTTCACAGTCCTTTTTTCACTAACCTGTTTACCACTTAAGAAGGGCTCCTGTGGAAGACACCCTCCCCCACCCCCACCCCCGAATGAGAGCTCATTTCTACAACAAGTCTCTCAGAGACTTTCCGGACAGGAAATATTACAGACTCCTTCACGAAAAGACCCCAAATAACTGAAACAACTTATTTTAGGAAGATTGGGAATATCACTTTTCCATAGAGTAAAATAAACCCTGCAGTTAACTGAAGCTGAATCTTAGATATTTTTGTCCTGTAGGCTTAAAATTATAGCTAAAGAATCTTGACTAATGATGTGTATGTGTTTGCGACGTAGATATGCCAGTACTCACCACTGTCCCGCTCCAGAGTCCAGCCAGTTGAGAACATTTCACAGAGACACCTGAAGCAAAGCATGATATTGACTTTGGTTAGACTGAATTAAAGAGCAGGGGGTGGGATCCTACCCTTTTTTCTGAACCTTGGGACCTGCATGGCACTGACTTGATCCATTCATTGGCAGGCCAAGGAGCTGAGACAAAGAGACAAGACATCTGGCTGGGCTTGCTTCGGCACTTGATCTGCTGAATTTAAACTCAAACTCCAAGAGCTCACTGGCCCTCAGGTGGTTTAAATCCAAAGAGCCCACAGGTTGTTCAAGAAGATAGACACATGCCAAGCCTGTACTGACCCCATTTCAAGGCTGTTGCTCCACTTCCACATGGCCCCGTAGATGTTGGTTTTTTCCAGAGTCTCATGGATCAGCTAAACGATTCCTCCTTCCCAGGCTGGAAAAAGTAAAGAGTATAGAAGCAGGAGATGGGAGTGTTTATACTAGGGCTACTCCATCCTTGGGGAAAGAAGAGGAAATCCCCTTGTGGAAACATGCCCAAGGGGTTTTCACCAGCAGTATTTATCAGGACCAGTGTTGGGAGCCTGAGTCCAACAATGTCATCCATAGTTGTGGAGATTATAAAATCCTCTTAAGCTATGAATACTCAGTGTTCTGAATTTGCCCAGTAGAACTGGACATGTTTACAAGGATTTATCCATTCATTCCTTAGAATGTGAAACTTGTTTTTCATTTAGAGTTTTGCTGAACTGCTGCACCATCTTGGTATCACAAGATGCCAGTGCTGTTTTAAGTAATTTACATTGGGAGGTCTGGAGAAACCTTTGGCCGCAGGTAATCGCAGCATTTTCCAGGTTCTGTTGGGGCCAGTTGTACGACCTCTTCCTTGTCCTGAAGGAGGCCATCCCGTGGGTGCTCTGGACTGGGCTTTGCCCTTGACCCTGAGCCTTTGATCTTACCCTGCCTACTCTTAACATCCTTCTCATTCCTGCCCAAGTGGCAGAACACAGTCTTTCCAGTACTTGAGGCAAGAATATATCCTCTGATATATATATATCAGAGGATATATATATATACTATATATATTTCTCTGAGTATCGTACTGTCTTACTTTACCCTTTAAAATTAAACTTCTGCCTGATGGAGAATGACCTAGGGTTCTTCCTGTCAGTTAGTGACCTATCCAATCATGCATCCATCCCTCCAACCATACTACTGAGTGCCTCCTATGTGCTAGGTGCTGGTCTAAGTTCTGGAGAAACAAAAATGAATTCATCATGGTCCATCCCCTTGAGGATCTCATGTCTATGGGAGTGAAGGATGGAGATAATTGAATTAATAATCTCAGTGTTTTTTGTGTTTTTCAATAATCTAGAGATATCCAAATTACTTGGGTAAGCAGAGCATGAAGTCACTAATAACTAGAGGCTGTATCAAAGAAGTCTTTGCATGAGCTAGCATTTGAGACGTGTCTGAAAAAATATAAGTAGTAGTTTACCAAGCAAAGAGGGGAAATGATTTGTGAGGCAGAAGAAACAGCATAGGCAGAGGCATGGAGGCATGGAAGAGTGTGAGTGTCTGTGAATGGTTGAGTGTGGCTAGAGCAGTGGACCTGGGATGGGGTGGGGATGAGTGGCGGAGGATGGGATAGGAGAGGGGCCTGGGTTTAATTTCCAGTGGGACTTCTATCCTTCCTTGAAGCTGGGGCCACTGGTAAGAGACTCAGCGTCACAAGATTGGCTTCATTGCTCTCAAGAGATGGTTCCAATTACTATCCTGTCAATGCTGTAAATAAAAGTGAAGGCAGTTTTAGGAATTTTGTAGCTCCTATGAAGATGAGAAAGAGTGTGTGTGTGTGTGTGTGTGTGTGTGTGTGTGTGTGTGTTTCCCAAGCCCATTTCTTTCCTTTAATCACATACAGTACCCATTACCTACCTTCCTTTCCATCAAGATTTGTTGGGAAGCTGAAATGACATATCAGATCAGAGGACAATGTCTACAAAGCCTGTAGACATGTTAGCTGTTATCATTTTTGAGTGTACCTTGGCACTGGAGGACAACAGTCTTCACTCCCTGTATACTCTATGTTTCCTACCAGTGGGCCTCAAAGAAGTACCTGTGCTCCCCACTCTTCACCACCCTTAGATTCCCAGAAGTACTATTTCAGCTGCTGGCCCTTCCAGGAATAGTCCTGCAGAGCCAGAAGGGCAAGGGAGCAGTGATGACCACATCATATTGGAAGGTGATGGCTTTCAGAGGTTTTGCTGTATACAAGGTTTCATGGAACTGTGCCTCCTTTCAGTATGGCATCTGGAAGATAATTGGGAGCCTCCCAAAAGTGAGGTCAACCTCCAGCTTCTCTTCCTACCACTGGACAGCCAGTGAATACTGGAGCCAAAAGGGATCATGGAGATTTTGCTCTAATACCCTCATTTTATAGATGAAGAACCAAGACTCAGGGAGGCAGGGTTAATTTCTTCAGTCTTGCGGCATCTTAGTGACAAAACTGAGATCAGAAACGAGGTCTTCCAACTCCCAGTCCTGTTGCACTACTCCTGTCGCACTACTATTTTTTCAACCAGTTTTGGTCATTTAGCCAATCTGGATACTGTCACTTGAAAGGGACTAAGCACTAGGAGAATGTCACTGAGGGAAAGACTTAGGTGAATTCACCCAACCTGTTGTCCAGTCTTCAACCTTGAACATGAAGGAACTGAACTTTGCCCAAGCAGCTGGAAATGGTTGCATCTTGGACTATATCAAGCAAGCTTTTTAGCAACTGATGTAGATAAAGTAAAATAATTAAGTAATATATTAGCCATTGCCTATTTTAATAGTTAAGGGTTTGGTCACCAGAGTCAGACATTCCTGAGTTCAGTTCTGGCTCTGTCATATGTATTGTTGGATTGGTACTTGATTTTTCTGAACCTTAATTGCTATATTTTGAAGATTAAAGAAAACATTGCAGGTAATGTTCCTAACACATACAGAGTCTTCAGAAAATGTTACTTCTTAGTATCTTAACAGCTTTCTGTTCTTCTGAACACAAACTCCTCTCTAAGTTATAGGTCATGTATGCCAAGGCCAGTTCCCCTTGAGTAATCCCTTGTAATTATTACCAACTTCTTCTGACTTTGGGGAATGTCTTTTTCTGAGCTCCACCTTTGTATTCACACAACTTTTTTTCCAAGTTGGATATAATAAAACTAATCAGATGTCTGCTTCTAAATCATAATCTGTTTCTAAATCATAATCACATTCTTAACTCTTTAAGAGGTTACCTTGATCTGAATTACAGGTTTCCCTAAATTCTTCAGTCCCAAAACTGGCAATCTTTAGTTTTTTCCCATGAACAAAAGAGCACATATCCACAGGCAAATAAAAAAAATACAGGATGCATTGGTGATAATTAACTGGGAAACTCAGTGACTAATGTTCCTACAATGCTTTACAACTTTAGAAGAGTTTTTCTTTTCATGTACTATCACATTTATATTTCCCATCAAATTCGAAAAATAGGTTTTAACACAGATTTACATTTGGGGGAACCAAAAATCATGAGCTTTAAAGTCAGAAAGACCAAAGATCATATACCAGATTACCTCTTGTCTGTATAACCTTGGATGAATCACTAAACCTCTCTGAGACTGGATTTCTTCATCTATTAAACAGGTATAGGAATACCTACCTTGCATCGTCCTTATGAAGCAGTGTTTATATATATATATATATAATATGAAGTGTCTGACTTCTGGTAAGACCCCAGTAAACAGTAACTAAATTAACCAACAAAAGAAGATTCAGTACTCTATATCATAGTGGAGCTAACATTGGGCTCCCCTAATGCCAAATCCTATGAATAACTAAAAAGGATTTATGATAATTTTATTCAAAGGAAGGAAAACAAAGAAGGTTGGGCTAATGGGGTGCAAAGACAAGGTCATATTAATGACTGAGTAAAAAAAAGAGAGGAAAGACTCTTATTTTCCTTCTTTGCCCTTGTTCATCAACTTAACAGTACTAGGCATCGTGCTGCATGCTGGAGAATAATGGTGAACCAAAGCCAGCAGGGTTCCTGCCTTCCTAGAGTGTTTAGTCTAGTGGAGAGAGCATTAATCAACCCAGAACAAAATTGCCACTGAGATAAATGCTACAAAGAACGGGGAAAGGGGACTTCAAGGGTATAAATATAAGAAGGGGTATGAACTTGTCAGAGAAACTAAGAAATGTTTGAGGAAGTGATGCTGAAAATAGGTTGATATGCATTAACTCTGTGAAGAGGGGTGGGAACAGTGCTTGAAGCAGAGGAAACAGCATTTGAATGACTCTGTGGCAGGAGGGGGCATGGTGAAATGAGGCTAGTGTGGCCAGAGCTGAGAAAGTTGGAAGCCAGCAGGATGCAAGAGGATGCTGAAATCATTATCCCAGAGAACTAGCTTCATTCAGACCAAGCGTGGCTGAAAGGAAACAAAACCTAAGAAGAGTATTTTGACTATCTTAGTCAATTTTGTACATTCATGCCTAATTAGGCATCCACAGTGAAGAAAATAAATTGTAGATATGATCTTGGAGCCCCTGAGAATATGATTGAATTGCTGCTTAGAGGTAGGAAATGGTCATATGTTATCCCAATTTTCCAAAATTTTGGTCCCTCAAAACTATTGACCTGTGTCCTTCATATTAATGATATAAGATATCTTGGTTTTGATTATTAAGCCTATAATTGTGAAAGAAGATGTCATCAGGAGGTAGCATGGGTTCACTATGAATAAGTCCTGCTATCCTAACCTCAGGTGTTGCCTGTTCTTGAAATTCTTTTCTCAGTAACACTCCCTGTCTGGGTGGTTGGTGCATAGACCAAGCTCCAGTAGCATCTGGTGCTTCCATCTTGTCTGTCTGCTTTTATATCCTCTTGTAGACTCTCTGTGTTTTAAGACTCTTTGTTTCCTCTTTGTGTCCTAGCATCACCACTAAATGAATGTTTGATGGAGGCATAGATGGATAGGGAGATTGAGCTCCAACACAGAACTCTTGATTCGCCCACACAGCCCAGCCGCACAACGTGCTGCTCCTTCGGGCATCTCCATCTCAGTGAAAGGAACCACAGTTCTCCCAGTTGGTCAGGGCCCAAACCTAGAAGTCATTCTTGATGCTTCTTTTTCTCTCACACCTTACATTCAGTTCATCAACAAGTCCTTTTTGCTTTGCTCCAAAAGGAACCCGGAATTAGGCTATTCCTACCCCTTTCCACTGTTACCCTCCCAGTTCAAGGTACTTTCATCTCTTGCTGGGTTAGTGCACCAGCCTCTTCATTGGTTTCCTTGGTTATGTTCTTCCCTCTGATAATCCGTTTTCTACATGGCAGCCAGAATATTATTTTAAAAATGTAAATCAGATCATGTTACTCTCCTGCCTAAATTCTTCCAGGGGCTTTTCATTACAATTGGAAAAAAAAATCTAAATCCCTTGCCATGTTATACAAAGTCCTATGTGATATTTCTCACCCTCTCTCTCTTTTTTATTGCTTACCATGCCCCCATGTAGTCACCATCCAACCACAGTGACCTTCTTTCTGTCCTCAAACATTTCTAGTGTATGTTGCCTTTGCATTATCTCTGCCCTCTGTCTGGCTCAGCCCTTCTCAAAATATTCACATGGCTATCTCTTTCTCTCTGTTTAGGTCTCAGCTCAAATGTCATTAGAGAAGAGCCTTCCCTTCCCACCTGCCCTAACATCCCCACCCCCTGCTCTAGCCGTATTCTGTTTCTCTGTTGTGTTTTCTTCTTAGCACTTGTCACTTTCTGAAATTACCTTATTATTATATTTATTTATCTGTTTATTGACAGAATAGCTGCTCATTAAATATTATTTAATAAATAAATGATTTAATTAGAATTTTGAGAACACAATAGATCAATAAAATGGCATAGAAGAGAAGTATCCTGCATGCTACACATTTTTGAGAATTTTAAAAGTTTTCTCATAATGAAAGTAGAGACATTTGAAATGAATATGTTCAAGAATGGATCCCAAAATGGCTGAGAAATTATCTCAAAGACTGTTTGTAAAGGGCCAAATCTCAACCTATTTGTGAGTTCCTGGTATGAAACGCGGCATTGCATTTTAAGTTGCCCTTGTCAATATTTTCAATCAACAACTTAGATGAATACATAGAAAACTTGATGAATAAATATGTAAATGATACAAAACAAGGAACCGTAATTAATACATTGAATAACATAATCCAAAAATTATTTTGAATATCAGCAGACTAGAAGGTAGTCTAAACTTAACAAGGTGAATTTTTACCAAAGATTTATAGTCATGTCTTTTCATTAGAAAATACAAGGAAGGAATGACAGAAGATATGAATAGACATTTTTCCAAAAAGACATGCAGATGGCCAGCAGGTACATGAATAGATGCTCAACATCTCTAATCATCAGGGAAATGCAAATCAAAACCACAATAAGATATCACCTCACACTCTTGAATGGCTGTTATCAAAAGGACAATAAATAAGTGTTGGCAAGGATATGGAGAGAAGAGAACATTTATGACTGTTGATAGGAATGTGAATTGGTACAGCCACAGTGGAAAACATTATGAAGGTTCCTCAAAAAATTAAAAACAGAACTACCACAAGATGCAACAATTCCACTTCTGGATATTTATCTGAAGAAAATGAAAACACTAACTTTAAAAGGTATATGTGCCCCCGTGTTCATTGCAGCATTATTTACAATATCCAAGATATTGAAGCAACCTAAGTGCCCATCGAAAGATGAATGGGTAAAGATGATGTGGAATGTATATACAATGGGATATTATTCATGGTTGCCACAGGCCGGGGGTGATGGATGTTAACTAGACTTACGGCGATGACCATTTCACAATATCTACAAATATTAAATCATTGTGTTGTACACCTAAAACTAATATGTTATATGTCAATTATGCTGCAATAAAAAAAATACAAGGAAGGAAAAAAATGGTGCATATGTAAACTCAGTAGTAACCTAGATTTCTTAGAGAATACTTGGTTGCTAAGGAGTAATGAACCAAGTAAACATTTGTTGAGTACTTATTATGTACCAGTCACTTCTAGATGCTTTATAACTATTAACTTATTTAATCCCCTTAACCAGTCTAGGTAGGTACTATTATACTTATTTTACTGATGAGTAAACTAAGGCCCGGAGAAGTAAGTTGCTCAAAGTCACACAGTAAGTAATGGAGCCAGAGACAGGTCTTCTCTAGAGCCTGCACATCTGACCACAAGGCTGCAGAGCCTCCTGGGGCTGAGCTGCACTAATACAGCTGCACTATTCAGATCAAGATAGGAAGAGCCACTTCTCGTCGGATTAGATCTGAAATCCTGTGTCCCATTCTAGGCCTCACATTTATAAAGGCCACTGACAAAAAAATTAGTTTATCTGCAGGAAAATGACCCAGATAGAAAAAGATAATTTAGACCCAGTGAATGCAAGAAACAGTTGAAGAGTCTGGGGTTGTCTGACTTAATGAAATCACCTGCCCAAAGTCAAAATATTAGTAAATCATGGAGCTAGATCCTAATCCAGATCTGCTGGACACCAAAGCCCCTTCTCATTGCTGACTCAAGGAGATTCCTCAAGAAGATCACAAAAGACGCCTGCCATCTCAGAGGTTCCTTCTTCCCTTTCTCTGAAACAGCATAGGGGAAGGAGGCTTAAGGATGTGGCACCCAGATGAATAGAACTATCTCGGCTCCTCTGAAATTCCAGAAGAACAAGTGAACAATATGACATCTTACAAAGCAGCCTGTGTTTTAATCACATTAAAATGTACAGTTCAGTTTTGGATTTTTTTCCCCCTTTTTCTGAAAGTTATTAGCTTCTAGATCCTGGTTGGACACCTGAGCTCATACCATGATTGTCATCCATTTAGAGGACATTTAGTTCAGTGTTCTTGAAAGGCAGCCATTTCCAGTGGTTGCCCTTCTCCATCGCGTGTAGCACGTCAGCTGCTGCCTCTCCTGCTTAGCTTCTCTTGGTCACGCAGTGGATGGGTGACGACCTTGGCCTCTGAGGTGGCCCTTACCTCTGACTTCCTAGCTCCTCTGCTTTTCCCTTTACCCCAGTTCTGTAGAGTTTTGATGGTGAGATACCCATGCATGACCTTTTCAGTTTCCCAGCACGGGCTAACCTTTCTGAGAATCCACATCAGAAGGCTGCTGTGGTCAGGTTGGCAGGTCACCGGTTGACTAATGGCCTTCTCCAAGGTTTGCTGGCAGATACCATGTTGCTGTGAACTCTATTGATCCCAGAAGTTTGCCTGCTGCTCAGACAGCCTCTGCGGGCAGGAGGCAGCCCTGTCACCCATCTGTTCTCGTGGCGAGGAGAATGAAGATGATCTCTTTGTGGTATCGTAAAACCTAGAAAGACATTAAAAATTCCGTTAAATTTTCATACCCTTTTAGCTGTTGAAATGTACAATCTATTAGGAGGGGAAAAAAAACCTCCTGCAATTTTATTTTCCCCGCTGCCCTTACTTCAGAGGCTACTTAAGGGACCAGGTAATGATTTTACGATGTTTATTAATACTTCATGTTCTTCCCTTCCTGCAATCTTTTCTACCAAGGGCTATGCATTTGTCTTTAAATTGAAAGTACAGAAGCTGCCAGGGGATCTTTAAGATACAGAGCTTTTGCGATATCATATGTTGTCCTGTTATGGACGTTGTATGTAGATATCTGTTGTCTCAGAGATGCTGGGTGGGTGGGGGACATTTATTTTTAAAATGCACTATCAGGGAATGGAAAGAACATGGGTTTGGGAGCCATACGTATATGAGTTTGAATCTTGGCCCTGCCATTCCCTGGCTGTGTGACTAGTATGAAGCAAGTAACTGAACCTGAGTTCACCCACCTGCCACATTGAAGAAGTAATTCCTGAATAATATCTGGTCATTAGAATGACCTCATACAGAGACCTTATAATGCAGGCCTCACAGAAAAAATCTTGTCTGATCTGAGTACTCAAATTATTTTTAGTTTCTCTTAGTTTTTCTGAATAATTATTTTTATTTTCTCATGAGCATCCTATTGAGTCACTGGCAAGATATTCCTCACCCCTTTAGCTGCTTGAGAATTTGAAGCAAAATTGAGACTCCTTTTTAGTGGATTTTAAAGCCATTGTTATATATGTTTAGGCCCATCTCAATTCATTTTGTTCCTATCTTTGGCTTTATTTAATCTTTAATTAATCTTTATTTAATCTTTAATCCCATGCCCCTTGTTCTGTCTTTGCCTACTAGTTATAAGCTCTCTCAAATATTTTCTAAGACAAAATAGTATATAGAAAAAACTCTGGAACATAGTAGGTACTCAGTAGATATCTGGTAAATGAATGGATGTAGAAGTGTTAGAAAATGCACAAAGAAAGGCTTCTGAGGAGAGTTAAAACAAAGGAAAGAAAGTTGAGATCATGAGTCCTGCCTCTGAGATATCTAAATGAGGACAAGGAGTAGGCAGTTGGGTCTATGCTGAGACGAGAGATATGGTTAGAAATAGAGATTTGGAAGTCATCAGCATAGGTGATATTTGAAGCTCCTGATATGTGTCAGAGACTCTAGCAGAAGAAGACAAATGGATCTGGGGGAAAGGAAGTGCAGCACTTAAAGGCCAGGTAGAGGAGGATGTGCCTGCAGAGGAGGCTAAAGAGTAATGAACAGGGAGCTAATCAGACCAGGAGAGATGAGAATGGGAGGGAACAGTCTCCGGGGAGGTTGAGAGAGGAAATGAGATTAGGACTCAAAACTATCCATTTGATAAAGTGACTTTATTATACTAGTGGGGGCAGGTGATAAGGGTTGAGAAATGATGATTAGTACAACAGCTACAACTAACATTGACCGGATGCCAGACACTGTGCCACGTGCTTAATATGGATTATTATACTGCAGCCTGTAGTCATCTTATACCTCCCCCCACCTTTTACAGAAGAGGTAAATTGAGTCCAAAGAAATTAATCACCCAGAGTCACATAGCTGGCTAGTGTGGATTCAAGCCACATGTCAGACATGTAGTCAGATATGTAGCCTGAGATGGCAGACTCAGAATAATAGCTGAGAAGACAGAGCCAGCAAGTGTAGACAATTCTTTTTTTTAAATTTATTTTTATTTATTTATTTATTTATTTACTGTTGGCTGTGTTGGGTCTTCGTTGCTGTGTGCGGGCTTTCTCTAGTTCCGGCGAGCGGGGGCTACTCTTCATTGCCGAGCGCGGACTTCTTATTGCAGTGGCTTCTCTTGTTGTGGAGCGCGGTCTCTAGTAATTGTGGCTCGCGGGCTCAGTAGTTGTGGCTCGCGGGCTCTAGGGCACAGGCTCAGTAGCTGTGGCACACGGGCTTAGTTGCTCCGCGGCATGTGGGATCTTCCTGGACCAGAGCTCGAACCCATGTCCCCTGCATTGGCAGGCGGATTCTTAACCACTGTGCCACCAGGGAAGTCCCCTAGACAATTCTTAAGAAATTTGGTTGGAAGGGAAAGAAAGAGAAATGGGGGCAGTCGCTAGAGGAGGAATAGCTGAAAGTGGATGGAGTTTTCTGTTGCTTGGTTGGTTGAAGATGGCAGAGGTTTGCTTGAGCAGGTCTACTTGCTGATGGGAAGGTTCCAGTAGTGAGTGATAGGTTGAGGACACCAGAGAGAGAAGGGAGAATGGGCACTGTAAGGTCCCAGGGAAGGCAGGAGGCAATGGCTTCTAGACAGGAGCAGGGATATAGCCCTTCTACTGTAATAGACAGGAAGAAGATGGGGAGACCCGGGGGAGTGTAGGCTCAGAATGGGAAGTTGACGGAGCTCCCTTCAGGTGACTTCTGTTTTCTCTGTGAAGCTGGAGATGAGATGATCATCTGTGAGTGTGGTAGAGAAGTGGGGGAGTCAGAAGTTTGAGAAGAGTGGAACACGTTTAAATAGAGAATGTGGGAGCAAGATGATTAGAGAAAACCTGGAGGATTGATGAATGGTACTGAGAGCCTGGGTGAGGGGTGGTCATGAATTTATTATTAATCTGCCCTGTTGTGTAATTTTCTCCAGCAGCACTCAGCATTCTGGTTGCAAGCACAGAGGGCAGGATTGTTCATTTGTTGTTTTGTTAATCTTAGTGAAGAGTAGCACCACCCATCCAGTTCTGCAAGCCCTTGACACCTCTTTTTCCTGGATTCCCCGTATCTACTCAGTTACTAAGTGCTGTCAGTTTCATCCTCCAAACATCTCTAATTCATGCCCTCTCCACCAAGTTTATATTCCTGCAATCTCCCATCTGGGCTATTCAACAGGCTTCTAGCACTTCTCACTGAGTGGAAACTTGCTTTCTTCAACCCATTCTGCATACTGCAGCCAGCATGAACATTTTATAATGAAAATATAATCCTGTGACTTCCCAGCGTAAACCTTCTCAAGTCTTCCCAGTGCTTTTGGGGCACAAAACAAAAGTTCCACCATGGCCTTCCCTTCTGGCACCATTCTCCCCTCTGATGTCTGTCTTCTGGTCCACTGCCCTTCTTGCAGTCCTCTGCGCATCGCACCCTTTTCCTCACCACCGAGCCTCCTCTTATGGTCTTACTGTCTTGCCTGTAGTGTCAAGTCCATGTTCTAGGCAGAAGAGGAGCAGGGCCAAGGGCAAAATTGTGCATGTTCAATGAGTCTGATTCCATTTTAGAATGTTCTCTTTGACAACTCACCAGCCACTTCTGCTTACATCTCATTGGCGAGAATCATATTACACAGATACAACTATCTGCAAGGGAAGCTGAAAAAAGATAAGTTTTTCGCTTGATTGCATGGCAGCCTCCAATAAAATCAGAGTCGTGTTATTGAGAAAGAAGGGAAGGAAGTGTGACTAGGTAGGCAACTCTTAGTCTCTGCCATAGATGAGAAAGTGTTTTCCAGGTGAAGGGTTTAATGAAGGGTATTGCTGATAGAAATGAGAGCATACATAAAGGTTCAGAGCTGAGTAATAGGGTGTGTACAGGGAAGAAATTGCTGGAACATTGAGTTAGAGGCCAGAAAAGGGGAGGGATGAAACTGGAAAAGTAGGCAGGGACCAAAGTATAATGGCCTTTCCATGCACAATGAGTTACTTAAGCTTTATCCTATATCTTCATGTTCTCAAAGTGGTATCTTGTACCCCAAATGACGTCAAGCAAGATGGTCCATTGAGTATGGAAAGAAGTTTAGAATTTCTATTTATTTTTATTTCTTTTAAAATTCCATTTTTATGTATGTTTCATAATGCACACATATAACGCATAAATTCAAGAGCATATGTATGTAATTTATAAGTAATAAATATATATTGGGAACTGGTGCTAAAGACTTAGTGGTATGCACAATCAAAATGTTAGAAACCATTGCATTAGGCAACAGGGAGCTATTGAAGGATTTTAAACAAGGAAATAATGAGGTTCATTTTGCCATTTCTTTCCTTAACAATATAAAGTTCTTTAAATTAAAAAGATATGTTTTTAGAATGTTAGTACTTGGAAAGGAACATAGAGAGCATCTACCTGGTTTTACAAGGAAAACAACTGAAGCCCAGGAAGGTGAAATAATTAGGGACGGTCTCTGATTTAGTTTGAGGCAGATCCTGGGCTCAAACCCACATCCTGTTTCCTAATGGTCCTTTGTGTGTTTTCCCTACACAATTCTTCTCTTCCTGATTCTCATCCTCTTTCTTCAACAATTACTCTCCTCATCAGAACCACGGACATGTGGGAGCCAAGAAGGGAGCAAAGGTGTACATATCTATTAAGCATGAACAACCAACAAAATAGAGTTTTTGTGAAAGTAAATTAACCAGTTAGCCTTCAATTCTATTGACTGTTTTGCTCTCAACCCAGAAGTCTCAAGGCACAGATTCCTACAGTTTCTGTTTCCATGATGCTGAAACCATCTACAGTTCAGCTCACTGGAAAGACCTTTGACATTGTATTTGCAAAGCTAAGGGGCTACAAGATTGAACTGAACAGCTTTCTGACTTGGAAAGATAGTCTTTCTGAGAGGTGCGCTGCTCCGCTTTATCTCGGCTCTGTGCATATGAAGAAACATGTGTTCCCATGGGAATGTGTCTGTGTTTGGATATATTTCACAGAGAGTATCTTGTAAAAACTGATAGGGAAAAAATCTGATTTATAGAATCCTATTTCCTGATGCTGTGAATACTGGTTCAGGTCTATGTTAACTACTTCTTGGCCAGTGTAATTGATTTATTTCCTCATGCCATCATCAGCCGAGCTATGCAAGTAGGGGAGGCACAGGGCTGATAACCAGATGGTGAACACGATCTGTACTCTCTCGGGTATTCTAAACTATTCAGAAACTTCAGTTTATAGGGGTACAGACCAAGGGTTAGGTGTCTCTAGACGAATGTGTTTGTCAAGTTGATGATCGTGTTTACCAAGATCCTTTTATCACCAGCTGAGTCCTCTTTTAATGGCTTAGGTCACCCTGGAATTATTTCAAAAACCAGCCTGATGTTAGAACCTCCTGTGGGCTTTGCCAGACACAAATCTGAAATGAAGTCTGTAGTCTTCATGGTAGCAAACTCCAACCTCAAGCTCAATTATATGAATCATGGGCAAATGTTTTCATATTTGAGCAAGTTCTCGCCCCTGCAAAAATGACCATTTATTTAAAAGAGAGACCCTGCTTAAAAACATTAAATAGTTTTGGGATATAGGAATCTTGACTACATTTCTCAAAAGGGAAATTTTATATATATATATGTTTTAATGTCTTTAAGCAGGCTCGCTCTTAAATATATATAATTTATTTGGGATTCTATATAGAATCCTATTTCATATATATATATATATATATATGAAATTGTGTGTGTATATATATATATATACACACATACACTAAACACATTTATCTGTAGTTTTAGGACCAGATAACAGTTTTTATTTGACAGTCCTGCATAGTCTGAGATTTAGTTTGTATATTGAAATAATTGCCTTTTATGGAACATTCTAACCACTTTGGGCACAACAAGAAAGAATCCAGTATATACCATATAATTTTATGGTTGTTTCTGAAGGAACATATATATGACTAGAGTTTCTGATTTTTATTACTTAGAATGTAGGCTGTTGCTACAATAAAATCTCAAATTACCATGGCTCAAACAAGAAAAGGTTTTCTTTCTCTTGGTCCAGGGCTGTACTGCACCTGAATGGATTCAAGGATACAGGCTTTTCAACTGGTGTTCTGCCATTCACAGGGTTTTGACCATATGACTGAAGGAAGCCCATTCCAGCTCTCAGGAAGGAACAAAGAGGAGGGGGAACATACAGTCCTCTCCTTCAAGGTCATGAACAAGTACTTATACAGATCACTCTTACTCTCATCCCCTTGACCAGAACCTCGTCACAAGGCCAGAACTCGCTGCAGGAGGGGCTGGGAAATACATTCTTTAGCTGCCGGCCATGTGCCCAGCTGTACTATAGAAGGGACAGAGAATGTATATTGGGGAACAACTGTTAGTCTTTGCCATACTAATTAAGTTGATGTATGTTTTCCAACATCTTTTTTTCTATCTTCAGTAGAAATGGATGTCAACTCCTATGAGACTGTTCCTCAGTCTACCCTAAAGCGTGAGGGAACAGGGTGGCATGAGAACTAAACTTAGTTGAACATCTACTCTATTCTATGTCCTTTATTTACGGTATCGTTTAATTATTATAACCACCATGAGTAGGTATTGTTCTTCCCAGTTTACAGGTAAGGACACTGAAGCTCAGAGAGGTGAAATAATGTCACAAAGCCAAGTGGTAAGTTTGGCACCTTTTAATTTTCTAGTTATTATAAAATTTGATTCTGGAAAAACAGCTGATTTTCCCTTTCTGCACCTCCATTTCCTCTCCTATAAGCTGAGGGGATTGGACTATATCAGCTCTTCTCAAACTGCAGGCCTTCTTAAAACACTGATTGCCAGGCCCCCTGTAGAGTTTCTGGTTCAGAAGATGTGGAGTGGGGCTTTTCCAACGAGCCTCCAGCCATACTTTGAGACCCATTAGAGTAGATGATCTCTCAGATTTCTTTCAGCTGTTTCCTACTGGAGGGCCAGTGACCTTGATCTCCTGTATTGGTGGGTGATCAGAAACATTACTACTTCATGCAGTGACTTCCCAATGGCTTTGGCCAAGTTTAATGATGATCCAGGAAAAGTCTCAGTATTCATTTACTGATTTGTTCAACCAGTATTTATTGAGTATTCCATGTGCCAGGCATTGTGCAAAATACTGGAGATAGAGTATGATGAAGACACACCTGACCCCTGCCTAGGATGTGCACATAGACTATGGAGAAAACAGATTATTCATTTAATGTTGTTATTGAAAAGGATGTGCAGGGCCCTATGAGGATAAAATACTCTTCTCCAGAATTTGCGATGATAGCTTCAAACTTTACCTAAACAGGTTTACTTTCTGCTGTGGTCTTAAGTCATAAATTGTCTGTTTTCTATATCTAGTTTGAATTTTGTTCTTTGCTTTTTGAGGTATTTCTGTCGTGCCAGTTCAGTAAGTGGCATTTTCAATTAATTTTTGCCAACCTAAACGTCGCCTTCCTGTCCTAGATGAAACCTTGGCTTTGTTCAAAATTTGCATTTTCATTTTTAGCAGATAGTGACAGTGTAAATAAACAGCAAGAGCAGAAACCCTTGTCTAAAGCAATTTCCGCACTATTATTCCAACTTCAATGAAGTTAGAAGTCCTAGGGAGATGAATTCAAATAGTCATCTCCATCCCCACCTGTACCTCCAGCAGTTTGGCTTTTATAAAGAATAAAAGTTGAAGGATTCAGAGTTCTTGAAGGGAGGATGTCTAGTATAAAAAGAGAAGGAAAGGGAATAGCATCTTGATAACAGTTATCGTTTGTTGAGTGTGTATTATGTGCCAGTAACTGTTGCCAAACATTTTACATGAATTATCAAGTAAACTTTCTGACAAACCAGTGAGGTACAAGTTCTATTATTATCTGCCTTTATAGATATGGAAATCAAGGCTCACAGAGGTTACATAACTGGCCCGAAGTCTCATAGTTATTTCCTGGAGGAGCAGGGATTCAAAACCAGGCCTTTCTGACTCCAAAAGCTCATGCTTTTTACCAGTAAATTACAACCCCAGTCATTTCAATCCATGCATTTTTCATGGGGATGGTGCTGAATCATTCGGCTTACTGGTTTTCTGACTCATCTCACTGAATAGGGCCATATCCGATGTGTCTTCTGCACTTTGCCTTGTATCCTCTTTCTTCTTGCCCATTTTCCTAGCACAGTGCACCTACTCCATCACCTTCTTTCTTTCCATTGGCCGTAAAGCAAAAGCTTCTTATGGACTGTCTCTGTGATACTGTAGAAGTCTGGTAAGCTTGCCAGGGGGTAAAAGTACATTTGTTCAGGACTATAATGTTTATTTGAAAGGGATGTTCAATCACAGATCTGACTTTTTTATGCACCTCATCTATATCCTTGTGATTGGAAAAATGTTTCAGTCAGTAATGCCTCCATGAAATTTCACTATCACATGCATTTATTTTTAAAGATTTGGCAATAAAAAGCACTCGAATTATTGATAATACATAATAAATATGAAGTAAATAATGTGTGTTTTAAAATGAAATTTACCACGATAGTGATGAGAATATGGGCTTTTATTTTTTGTAAGTCGAAGACTTATGAAAGATGGGTTATCCATCACTAAGGAATAGGTAAGCCCATTAATCTGGGGGTTCAGTTTTTCTCTTTTTATTGGCAAAACATGATTCTACTCTTCAAAAGAAAGAGTTAGGAGTTTTACTTTTTAAGCTCATTAAGATGGTTCCAAAAGTCTTGGCTAGCAAACACCTTTTTAAAAAATCAATTTTTCAATAATTTAGAGTGAAGCAGACCCATATAGTTACATTTCCCTTAAGGGAGATATGCTTTCAAAATAATTAAAGTAGAGGCAGCTTTATAGATCTTGAGAAAATGTGCTCAGAAAATGTCCTTTGATTTGCTGTGAACCCCGAAGCTTTGATAAAACTGGACAGACCTGGGATCAACTTCCCACCTTCATCACTAGCTCATGGCACATGACCTAGAGGTACAGAGGATGCTACCTGCCCACCTCATCTGTATACTCTTATCCCTTTTCTTAACAAAAGTCAGGCTTTCAGCTGCATATAGGGCTCTTTAAAGACTACATTTCCTGGCTTCCTTTGCAGCTACATATGTTCATCTAAGTTTCGGCCAATGAGATATAAGCAGAAGTGTTCTGTGCAATTCCTGAGAGGCCTCCTTTAAAGCGAGGTGAGGGGGCTGTTTGGAAAGGCACCCTCCTGCATACCTGAATCAGGTAGGTTGGCTGGAGTTCTTGCAGCCATTTTAGGTAAGGAAGACAAGGGCCGTACCCCAGGGTTGGCAGAGTAGGGAGCTTTGTGGTGCTACCATACCTGCCTTGGATTTGCTATCTCTGGACTTCTCTACAAGAGAAATTTATTTCTGGGTTTTTTTAATGTCACTATTTTGTGGGTTTATAGCTACATTTAATCATAACTAATAAAAATAGTGACTCATCAAGCTTGGGGAAACAGCAGGAACATCAACATAATAAGTTTAGCTGTCATTATTGAGCACCTTCTATATGCCAGGAACTGTTCTGAGAGCTTTATTTGTAGTAGCTCACATAACTCATTCAACAGTCTTCTAAGATACTGTTATCCCCATTTTACAGGTGATGAAACAGAGGCATAGAGAGGTTAAATAACTTGCCTAGTGTCATACAACCAAGCCAGGAGTTGAAACCAGTCTAGCTCTAGAACTTTCCCTAAACCACTGTGGGAAGGTGACTTGACTACATTTTCAAAACAAGCAAAAGCTAGACTCAGACTCCAGCTTTTCCCCATATAGGAGATTTATCCCCTACACCTGACTTTGTCACTAATTATGTTGAGTGTCCTCTGTCACTTCGTTTAACTCCCCCTGTGCCTCGGAGTTTCTACCAATAAGAGGCATGTAACAGTACCTCACCATGTGTATTGGGCATCCACTCTGAGCCTGGCACTCTGCCAGGTACGAGAATATGTTAGTGACAGTTCTGCCCAAAAGGAGTCCACAGATTGCTCAAAGAGTTGAGACCTGAACCTTGAGTAAAACTGAGGAACAAGGGAAATACAGAACAACATTACCACGTCCAGGGAAGTTTTTGCTGCTTGGCATATAGTAGGCAACCCATGAATGTTTCTGGAACTGAAGTGACAGCACGTGATTAAGTGCCGTATGAGCAGGAGGAAATAAATGTTGTGAATCAAAAGGAATGGAGACCTTTGGAGTCCAAAGTGCTCAGGCAGTAAATGTCTTACTAAGGGTAAGTTCTCGGTTAATGTTGGTGGGGTCAGTAAGTGAAGGAGTCCTGCAGATTTGGTGAGATTTGGGTCGGTGGTAGGTAAATTAGGCTGCTCTCTCCTTCCTGCTCTTCCCGTATGTCAGGTTTAGTTCCTTGAACACATTCCACGCTCGCCTGCTTTGGTACCTAATACTTTTCTCTCTTCTGGCCACGCTTTCCCAGCCTCTCTTCCTAGAGAAGTTCTGCTCGTCCTTCTGGTCTCAATGACCTACAGGGAGGCTCTCTTGAGTAGACCAGATCTCTCTAACATACCCTCCAGATGTGGTAGAACCCATCAAAATGGAAGACTTGGTTCTATAGGCAGTACACATTGTGAGAATTTTGTCAGCCAGAATTATCTTTGAAAACCCCAAAGAAAGTGAGCTCCACGGTGGAAACTGACAGACCAGCACAGGCAATAATTACAGTATTTATTTCTTCTTCCTTTGAGACACTGGCCTATTTTAGGGTCTAGGTTTATGAAAAAATTAGATCACATTCAGCCGAGCACCCCTAGGGGGTTACGTAGTAGACCATGATATAAATGGCGCCCTCTGAAATTGTTCAGTGCCTGCAGAACTGTACACAGTGGGCTTGTTAGAGTCATATGTAGCAATAGGAGACACGTGCACTATGGGAAAATCAGATCTGAAGCCAACCCAGCTGGGTTCCCTGAGTGGGATGGTGAAATAAATCACTTGCATTATTTATATTGTTTAACTTCTCTCTACATCTCTCATTTGCTTCCTGAATCCTGTGTACAGTTGAATTTGTGTGTCATATCTATGCAAACCACAAATCTTCTGCACTTCCTTTTATAATGCTCATTATGTTTGAATTTTTCATGGATTGTTTGTAATTACGGGTTTAATGTTCCTACTGGATTATACATTCCATGAGGGTAGGGGCATGTCCACCTGCTGTGGCCCCAGCACAAACACAGTACCTGGCGCAGATTTTCTAGGCAGTTCCTTGCCAAACATTGATGTGGCTTTCCACTCCCCGGCCTTCAAGACGATCCACTGAACTTCTTTCTCACTTACTCAGGGCCGAGATCTGGAGCTGCTGAGGCACTCAGTTAAGCGTGGGGGGAGATAAAACCTGCCTGGGCTGGTGCTGCTCTAATGCTGCAGAAACTCCTGAAACTGATAATTATCCAGAGACACTTGATATATGAAGGGCCTTAGGAGCTTTGGCCCACCTCGGCTCATCATCACCTCATTAAGCCCCCCACCAATGAATGCTCGTCTCACCATTCCCACTGCCAACCCCAGGCCCCAAGGCTCCTCCCCAGCCTGACTTTGAGGCCCTTTCACAAGTGAACGTCACTGAAACATGACCTTGAGCACATGTCAGTGTTGGTTTCTGAAAAGACTATCCAGTAACACCAGCATTATCTTCTCCCTTTTAATTTTTCCTTTTACTTTGAAAAGAGTAAAAGTAAAGACAACTAAAGAAAAGTCAGAAAGTAAATGAAAGCAGAAAATAATCTTACCACTCTAATACCCCAATACAATTTTAATTAACTTTGCCTTTTTTCTGGCCAATGTAACACAACTGAAACTATATACTATCAATAGTTTATAGTATACTATATACTATCAATTTATATACTATATACTATCAATAGTTTGTGACCTACAGTTTTTAAAGTAACACTATTACATATTCATATTTCCGTTTTTCCATTATGCTCTTTATAAGCATAATTTTAATTACAGCATAAACTAAAATTTTCCAAAAACTTGAAAATTTTATGTATCTAATTTTGCTCTTGTAAAGTAATAATAGACACTTACATGTAGTCCCTATTGGAGGAAAGCAATCAGGCTGTGTCATTTTCTCAGATTTCATCTTCCCAGCTCTGGAATTCTGTAAGAAAAGGCTGAGTACACTTAGGATGATAAAGGCAAAATATAATATCTCAACTCTCAGTTGTTTAAAGGCCAATGGCTAGGTTAGTTCTACCTCTCCACCTATCCTTTTGATAATAATTACTGTTCATTTATTTTGTGTGTGCTGTCTGGTCCCACACTGTAGTATATGCATCAAGAGAGATATCTCTCTGCAGAGTCTAATTCTGCTGTTTCCTCCAAATTTCTGTTATCGCTTGCCTATTTGGGTTTCTGTCTTTCATGTTAGAGCCTGCCTTCAGAGGATCAGATGATCCTTGGCTATCTGTTTACGTTCGAGAATGGTGTACTAAATAGCTGATTGAAAATTCTGTACAGGGCTTGTCAGCACGGTTCTTACTGTAGGGCAAGCTGGATGGTTTGCTTAGTAAGAGAATCTTTGGGTCTCTTCTCTTGCTCTCATTGGAGTCCCCAGAAAGAGTATCTTCCAATATTTTAATATCCTATAGCAGGGATATAGGCCTGGCTTCTTGAGTTCAAGAAGGCAGGGTAGGGAAGAGGTTGGATACCTCCATATTCATTATGAAATCTTTTGCTGTTTCTTCCCCTTTTTCACTTTAACTTCCCCACTCTTAATTGCCTGGTATCCTGTATCCAGATGCCTCAGTTTTGCTTTTTCCAGGGAATAAGCATCCAGTCTTTGGCCAGGTTGGGGAAAGGGATGGTCATGCCAGTGTCAAGTCACTGTTGAGTTTACCTTTTTATTAAATAGGCTTTCAAGCAGACCTCCTATTTTCAGCCACTCTTTAACCTCATTTCCAGAGATAACATGTGCCACTAAATTCCTAAGCCTTTTGGGGTTCTGCAGGGCAAATTGTGTTGCTTCTTACCTTGCCTTACAACCAATTTAGGATTCAGGTAGCTTAGGATTGGTAAATCTATTACCATTCATGGTTCTTCTTTCTAGCTTCCAAAAGTTTGTTGCTGCTATCACCTTTTACATGTTTTTGGCCTTATTTCTTTTAAAAGACATACCTCTTCTATCTCATACTCCTCAGGATGACGACTATCACAAAAACAGAAAACAGCAAGTGTTGGCAAGAATGTAGAGAAATTGAAAGTTTTGTATATTGTTGGTGGGAATGTAAAATGGTGTATCCACTATGGAAAACAGTGTGGTGGTTCCTTAAAAAAATAAAAATAGAATTATCATATGATCCAGCATTACATTCCTGGGTATATACCCAAGAGAATTGAAGGCAGAACTTGAAGAGATATATATGTACACCCATGTTCAAAGCAGCACTATTCACAATAGTCAAGTGTCCAATGACAGATAAAAGGATAAACAAAATGTGGTATATACATACAATGGAATATTATTCAGCCTGAAAAAGGAAGGAAATTCTGACCCTTTCAAGGATGAACCATGAAAAGATTATGTTAAGTGAAATAAGACAATCACAAAAGGACAAACACTATATGATTCCACTTATATAAGGTACCTAGAGTAGTCAAATTTAGAGACAGAAATTAGAATGGTGTTTGCCAGGGGCTGGGGGGAGGGGAGAATGGGGAATTATTGTTTAATGGGTACAGAGTTTCAGTTTTGTAAGATGAAGAGAGTTCTGGAGATGGATGATAATGATAGTTACACAACAATGTGAATGTACTTAATTGCACACTGAACTAAAAATGGTTAAGATGGTAAATTTTATATTATGTTTAGTTTACTACAGTTTTTTTAAAAAAGGAATACCCCTTTACTTTTATTTCACGCCCATCGTGAGAGAGAAAACTGATTAATATGTTCAATCTATTACTTAAATAGAAGTCCATTGTTTCCTGTTTTATAGGAAGACTTTTGGAAGTTAAATGACTTGCCCTGGTCACAGAGCTAGTCATAGGCAGGCGAGGATTTGATCCCATTCTGGGAGGAGGGCTGGGGCTCTTACCTGCTGTGTTACACAGATCAATTCATTCTTTCAGTAACCAGCAAATATTCATTAAGCATTTTCTTTGTCCCATCACTCTTGACAGTAACAGTGAGCAGGAATGTTTAGCTTATATTACATTACAGTGTGAAGAAGGGATTCCATACAATAGCAAGAACATACATAAACAAGACAGTGGCAACTATTGATACGTGTTACGATGGAAACAAAGTGCTGACTGCAGTGTGGTGGGAAGGACTTTTGAGTTGAGACCTCAACGTGGAGATGGTTTCAGCAATGTGAACATGTGGGCAGGAGTGTTCCTGGCATAAGAAACAGCATGTGCATAGGCCTACGGAGGGGAATAAGCCTGGCTCCTTTGAGGAATTTAAAAAGGCCAATTTAGCAGGATGTATTCAGAGAGGGGATTGGCAAGAAATAGGGTAAAAGATGTGTTAAATGTGGAGCCTCATGAGCCTTGAAGTAAGGCAGCCAGAGTTTTCCTCGGGGTGATAACAGAAAGCCACTGGAGGTTTTTCAGAAGGGAAATGATGTGATGATTTTGCTTTTTACATGCGGTTTGGCTTTCACCAAGTATCTACCGTGTAGCAGGTGCTTAGGTAGACACCAGAAACGCAACAACGAGCAGACGCTTTTGCCCACAAGGAAATTATAGTCTGGTAAGGAAGAAAGAGCAGACAATGCCAGTAACACACAGCAGCATAGCCCACAGTGTGCCCCTGGGACTAGAGATGAGTTTTAGGAAAAAGTGTTCCATGATCAGTATAGAAACCTGTCTAACTTAGTGCAGCTCGGCATTTCCCAAATTTACTTGCACCAAGAGCTTCTTCTAAATAACATCTTCTAACAGCTCTTTGAACTCATGGAGTGTGAAACACACGCCGGGAAACACTGAATTTAGGAAAGATGACAATTAAGTTATATGCTGGTGGGATGGCTCTGCTGAGAAGGGAACTAGCACAGTTCAGGGCGTGGAGGAGGCAGGCATTCAGGGTGGCCTTCCAGGAGGAGGTGAGCCCTGAGTTGCTTCCTGAGGGGGGAAGAGAGGTTAGCCATGTGAAGAAGCAGGGAAGGATATTCCATAGAGAAAGAACAGCCTGAGTGCAGACATGGAGGCCCAAATAGCCACCTCATCATCCTAGGGAAATATATGTACTAATTTCAAGCAGGACAAAGATCCATTTGCTTGTTTTGCTCTGTAGTGGAAAGAGTTGTTTTAAAATGGAGACAGTAGAATGCAATTTTCCTAATCTGGATTTTAATGTGAACTGCCGATTTCTGCTTTCCAGTAGGCCCCTGTCCTCTGTTGCCACGTTCGGCCTGTCTGAACCTTCACCGTCTCCTTTCCACACCCTTCTCTTCCCCTGCCCTGCACACTGCGCAGCTTTGTCTTGGGAAGGCCAGACAGAAACCCCTCGCTGTGCACCTTTCTTGCCTGTGTCAGATGGCGGAGCCTTCCTGGAAGTGTGGATTTCCTGTTAGTCCCTACAGCTCTGTTGACACCACTCTTTCTGTCTTCACATTGTTTCTGTATTCTCTCACACTGCCGCCCAGTTTTCCCTTCCACATTCTTCCAGGTTCATTTTGCATCTGATTGGTGTAAGGCAGCATAATTAGAGGATGTCACATTTCCGCCGGAGGGTCTCCCTCCTGTGCGCCCAGCCCCTTCCATCTGATAGAATAGAGGCTCTTTACATGGGTTATGTTTTCTTCATTGTTATTAAGTGATTAATAAAAATAGCTTCCACTTATTAGCACTTACTAGGTACCAGACACTATGCCAAGCACTGTATATTACCATTTAATTTTCATAACCCTAAGTATGTGTTATTAGTTCTGTTTTACAAATGAGGAGAAGGGGGCTAGAGAGTCACTTGCCCATGGTCACTCAGCTGATCAGAAGAGAGGGCATTATTTAAACCAAGGGTGCAGTTGTAAATTTCACGCATCCAGTACACAGTGTCATTAAATATTCTAATTGTAAACATTTATTTTCTGGGGATTCTGTGGTTACATCTGCTTGTGTTTCAAACTCACCAGGAAGCTTTAAAAAGTATGGATTCTAGGGCCCCACTTCATAACCACTGAGCAGAAGTCAGATGGGGCCCGGGAATTGCTGTTTTCGAAAGCTCTCTGTGGGATAATGCAGTGGTTCTCATCAAAATCGCTTGGAGGGCCATTGCTGAGCCCCACCCCAGAGTTTCTGCTTCGGGAGGTCTGGAGTGGGGCCCGACAATGTGCATTTCTAACAGGTTCCCAAGTGCTTTTCATGCTGCTGTTGGGGATCCCACTTTGATAATGCTGGTCTGATGCAGTAGGTAAAAAACGAGGGAACAGAGCCAAGCGATAAGAACAGGAGGGTTAGCATTTGGAAAGCAAACGCTAATGCATTTTTCTTTTCTTTTCTTTCTTTAAGTCCTTGAGGCATTATTTGGTTCTGACCAAACATTTTAATTAAGAAATAGGAAGGGAGATATGTTGGAGTGGGATTTGGAGTCAGACAGCTGGTATCAATTCCCAACTTCGCCACTTAGAAAGGCTCTAGGCTTCAATTTCCTCTGCTGAAAAATGGCGATGCTAATAGCTGCCTCCCAGCCATTTCATAAATGGCATTTCAGTCTCCATCTCTTCCCTTTCCACTTACCTCAGGAAAGAATTGCGAAAATCCAAAGGCTTCACTTTTAGTCTTAGGTTCAGGAAGTTTTTCGGGCTATGGAAGCTAGCTATAGTGTGATTTCATTTTTTGAGTTATTTAGACCTGATATAGTTGGTTTCTCTTCTGACTCTTTTGCCTGCTCCTTCATTGTTCCCAAGAGCATACGCGAGGTGGAAAAACAGTAGTATCCTGGAGCATCTGTTGGATAGTACGCTAGTTCATGGCCTGCGGCATTGGCTCTGGGGAGAGAGCAGTACCAGCCTTCCACTGGAGAGGGAGACTAGAGGTTACTACGCAGAACCTCACTGAGGGACTTTGCAAGTACGTTTGGAAGACCATCATTTTCCCAGGAGGAAAGAGTAAGACTAAAGCAACACCTGAGCTTTGGGATATCGGTGTTTTTACTCACTGGCTGACAGAAAGGCTTTACAACCAGAGCAACTAGATCCTAACTTCAATCCTGCTATTTATTTGACGTGGGACTCAGACAAGTTACAAGTCCATCCTATATCTTGGTTTCTTTATCTACTATATGGGGATGACCTCCCCTCCCTCACAGGCTTAATAAGAGTTTAAATGAGATGAGAGCTGTAAGGTGCATTGTACCATGCTTGGATCACCGCTGGTGCTTAGTGCAATGTGGCCCCCTTCCTTTGTACCATGATTTGCTTCTATGTAACTTCCTCTATAAGGGGGAAAAAAAGAGGAAAATAAAAAATACTTATGGAAAATCAGTTAAGTGCCTTGCGGTGTTCTAAGCTCTTTTATATTCATCATCTCATTCATTTTTTTCACAGCATTCCTTTTGAGTACTATTCTTCCCAGCTTATACAAGGAGAAGCAGCAGTTAAACACATAACCCAAATTCTTACATCTGATAAATGATGGAGTGGATTTGGACCCAAGTGTGTCTAAATTCAATACTTGGGCTCCTTCCATCCTATCTCACTATTTGAGCAAGGAACCTGGGACAACATCCATCTAAGGAAGGAGATGCAGGGTTTCAGGTTTGATTTTTCTGGCTGGAGAAAAATATTCATACTTTTGCCTTGTTTTTTTAGTTCCTTAAGGATGTGAGCTACTGGAGGATATTAGACACCTATTTATGGCTTCCACTTCTAAGTGAGGGATAACAGAGGTGCCATTCCTAAACTCCTCAAGTAAACCATGATGCCATGCATTCAGAGATGTTCTTGACAGTATTGTTTATAAAAAGAATGGTTAGAAATGACAGTGTTGAATTTTATCTGAGCCCTGTGCTCCTGGAAAACAGTGAAGGTTTATAAATGTCCCCAAGCTTTACATTCCAGGAAATGGCCTACTGCAGAGAAGTGTCCTTCCCCATGTGACTTGGATAAGACTCCTGGATGCCTCCTTTGTTCACTTCTTACGAGGCCAGACACAGACCCTCCAGATTCCCATTCTTTGCCTTATGAATGATTAGCTGCACTGCTTGTCCCCACTGATCAGTTGGAACAAAATGCATGTTAACCAAACTTCGTCCTTCCTCAGGCCCTTGAACTTTGGCCTACCCTCAGCCTGAACCATCATACAGCCCTCCTTCAGAGTCCTGTATTAGGGTTCTCCAGAGAAACAGATTGATAGGGTGTGTGTGTGTGTGTGTGTGTGTGTGTGTTTGTGCACACGCACATTATAATGAATTGGTTCATACAGTTGTAGAAGCTGGCAAGTCCCGAGATCTGCAGGGTGAGGTGGCAAAGTGGAGACTCAGGAAGAGCTGATGTTTCAGTTCAAGTCCAAAGGAAGGAAAAAAGCCCCTGTACCAGTTCAAAGGTTGTCAGGCAGGAAGGATTCTCTGTTAGTGAGGGTTGGAGGTAGGTAGAGCAAGACATAAGCCTTTTTGTTCTATTCATGCCTTTAACTGATTAGATGAGGCCCACCCACGTTAGTGGGGGCAATCTGCTTTAGTCTGTTGATTTAAATCTTAATCTCTTTCAAAAACACCCTCACAGAAACACCCAGAATAACGTTTGATCAAATATCTGGGCACCCTGTGGCCTAGTCAGGGTGACATATAAAATTAACTATCACAGGTCCCTCCCCCAAAATAGTCTCACCTCAGGGTAAGATGCTTTCTGATCTACTATCCAGTCACACCACTCTTTCATGCCATTTCTCCACATTTTGTTCTTTCTATCCTTGTTTACTCTGTAAAAGAAAGACCCCTTTTGTCTAGCTCTTGGGACACTTGCAGATCTTGTGGTCACAATATTCTCCTTATTGCAATAATTTTCCATCCCTTACTGCAAATGCCCCTTTACCCCCTTACAATAATCCTTACTAAGTCTCTCCTTACTAAGTCTGGATCTGTTTTTAATTTGACAGAAACAAATTAAGTGTCTGAAACTAAGGGATTAGTTAAGTAATATGGCACATCCATACTACAGAATATGATACATTTTCAAAAAGAATGCACTCACTGATGAGTAAAGAAGTCTGTGATGTATCACTGAGTTAAAAAAGCAGACTATAAAATTGCATACTTGTAATATCCCTTGTATCAATACATAAAATTAAATACTTGGGTATCTTAATATTTTGGAAGGGTATTCTCTATTAATTTCAGTAGTAGTTATCTCTAGGAGGAGGAAAATAAGGGAAAGGTTTTTTTTTTCTCCTATCTTTCTGTATTGTTTGAATTGTCTGTAATGAAGTTGTATTATCCTTGTAAACTGAAGAAAAACCACGGTGCATAATAGCTTTGCGATCTTGATTTTTGTTTAAAAAAATAGTCAATTCTGGTTATTCAAGCCAGGGCCTGGTGGACTGGCCTCATGGACACCCCCCTCCATGGATGTCCACCCTTGATCACCTTCCAGAGGCTGTACAATCCCCAAAGTCTCTCCAAAAGGCAGAGTCCTGCACAGTTTGTCTGTTTCTCCTCCCAGCTGAAGGCACTGAAGTCTGTTGGAGATCTGGACTGGCTTCCTCTGCCCTCGGTTCCCCCTCTGGGAGCCGTCCCTCTGGCCGTTGTGAAAGGATGAGAGGGCTGGTGACACTTCTGGGCTTTGAGCCAGCCTTTTTCATTTTGCGCAAGGTCTGTTCAGTCTCCCAGGTCCTGTGTCCAAAGAATGAGACTTTAAAATGGAGAAATTAGATTTTGTTTTATTTACAAAGCTTGATCTTCTTATCACTTGAGCATTTTTCCCAAAATCTCAATGAGCCTTCTCCCTCCGCCACATACATACTGGATGACCTAGATGGAGACTTAAAAGACATTAAGTTAGAGCATCATTTTTGGACACTTCTGCTGAATTCCCATGGCAACATGGTTGGGGACTTCAGGGATTTTACTCTGACATTTGGCTCCATGCCAGCCTGGCAAATTCCACTCCTCCCCGTGGGTCCTGCAGTGCCAGCATCCTCCTTCACTCAGAATGAGGTCATTGTCTTTGTGGTTAAATAGTGGACACTTTCTGCTCTTCAGCTTTTGTTCTACAGTACAGCCTTAGAGACTTACAGTTTTACAGCTCCAAATTACCACCCCTCCCCTCTAGAATGCCTCCACATTGGCAGCCTCTCACCACAGATTAAGTTCTAGATTAGAACCTCTGTTCCTCAGCCCCCCATATCTGGATGTCTCTTAGGTGTCAGGGCTAGGGCATCGTCACTTTGGGGCATTTCCTTTTCTAGTTGAACCAGATCAGATTTATATACTGATGCCATTTGGGGGGGCGGGGGGAAAGTTCTGGTCCTTAGAAAAAAGTTTAACAACCATAGCCACATTCCATTTTTTTTCATATATTTGAGATGTTTCTGGGCTTTGGTGGTGAAAGAATCTAACGTCTTAGGATAAACAACAACAACAAACTTAGCCCTTTTTGCCTTTATGTGCAATATTTCTTTGTAGCTTGGCTATTGAAACACAACAGCTATTAAACAGCTGTTAAACTGAGTTCTTCATAGCAGCCTCTCCTTGCCCAGTTGAGTTCCCTATACATTCCCCTCTCCTCCTTTATATGTATATTTGTCTGTCTGTATCTGTGTATTTATTTCCCTTTGAATGATCTCAAAACACAAAGACCCTGGTCTTTTAATATTGTCTCTGTATTGTTGAGTTTTGCTATTAAACCTGACCAAAGGGACACACCATCGTCTGCTTTCCATATTCTGTCTAGTAAATGGTTGGTTGTCAGGACAACGGCATAGAAGGTGGAGGGTCATTGATAACCACATGAATTCTTTAAACAAACATGATGAGAGCAAATTCCAGTGTGTGCTTGAAAGCTGCAAAAGAAGAGGAAAGGTTTCAGACAGGTCCTTCCTTTTACAAATTTGATACTCCCTTTAAGAATTAGCTTCAGTTGGAGTTGCTCGTACTTTCATTAAAAAACCCTGAATCTTGGCAGTGCCCTTGTTGGACAGTGTGCTTGTCCTTCCAGCATGTTAAGCGGGACTTGAATAGCACCCCGACCTGAGCACCTGCCTGTGCTCTTGACAGAGCCCCTAGCACAGCAAGGTGGTCCTCCACTGTGTCTCAGGAACAGACACAGAGTAAATGCCCAACACACACTGTAGGAATGAATGATCTCAAGTCTTCACAGTGTCCCTTATAGATGCATTTATGATTTATATCTGCAAAGAAACTGAATTCAGAGACTTTAAGTAACTTTTTCTAAGACACTTAAAAGTGTGAGGGTGGGAATATGCACAGAACTAGAACCCAATTCATCCTGGCTTCTAAGACCACACTCTTTTCATTATAGCACACTGCCTCACTGTAAAAAAATAATAACAATAAGGAAGAAACATTTTAAAAAGGCAGAACACTCCTAAGATGAAGTATATGCTTTTCAAAACAAAGGTGGAAAACCTTTTTCAAACGTAAAATCGTTGGGGAAAAAAGAAAAAATAATATGTAATTTAATGTTCATTGAGAATAAGCAATTAATTCTGCCCTCCAGGGGTGAATTTATGTCTAGCTTATTTGCACATGAAAGTACAAGATTGGCTTCATTTATATGAAAGTAAGACATCTGGTTGGGAAGTAAAAAATTTGGTCAATTACCTGAATCATGTTTGGTCTACATGATAGAAAAGCCCCAGATGTCTTCAAATCACCAGATGTTTGGCGTTGTGCGGTTAACACCAGACCCACCATCTGACTTTGTCATGTGAGAGCTTGCTGTTTGATTCCCCCATTGTTAGAAGGCTGTTATCATTTTGTAAACCAGCAGTTTGCAAACAGTAGTCTAGACTAGAGGCCGACACTGGCCCCGACAAAGTGTTCACTGGTGTGTGATAGGATGAGAAAATAAATTCATAAAAGGAAATGTATTTAAGTGAATGTCCTTTATTTTGAGATCATCTCCTTTCTCTTTTTTTCAGTGATAGAACATTGTGTCAAATGATCGTGATTCTAGGATTTTTTTTAATGAATCTAGGGGACCAAATAAAAAATTGAGAACCCTATGTCAGTCCCCAGTTTTCTTTATGTGATTTTTATATTTTACTGGATCGTGCAAAAAGAAAATAAAACTGGCAAGACCACTGCTCTAAACCTGGTAATATCTTCGGCACAATGACAGCCAAAATATTTTCATATATTTCCTGAATTTGCCTTCCCCTAGCAGTGGGGGAACTCTCCATGGCAGAACTGTTTGTCTGTTTCTTAAAAGCATTGGTCATCTTAACAGTCAAGGGTTTTGCTGACAAAATCATAACTTTTCCTTTTGAAGCAAACATTTGGTCCTTAAAATAACTCTGAAGGGAACACCTTCAGCGCTTTTAAAACATTTCACTCTGGAGACATGCCATGGAGACACGCCATGGAGACACGACCGTGGGGAGACACTTTTTGTGCTGGAAAACTGAATTCCATCACTGTGAATATTTTAACAGATTTTCACAGTTTCTGCAGTTTGCTCTCATAACCCCCAAAGCATATATCTCTACATGCCCTAACATTGAGGATCTCTCCTCAAGCTTTATAACCTCAGCCAGAATGTGCCAGGCAATATCCCATACACCAGCAGTATGGAGTCATAATAACCATGATATCTCACATTTAATCAAGCATTTGCCATGTGGCAGACAGCATCCTAAAATGCATTATATGTATCACCTTCTTTGATTCTCACAACCTCTTTGGGAGAAAAGTAGCATTATTGTACCCTTGTTAAAGGTGAGGAAACTGCAGCAGGGAAATTGAATCAATTGAATCACTTGCCCAAGTCACAAGCCCTGTGATTGGTAAAGCCAGGATCCCCACCCAAGCCTGCCCACCTCCTGACCTGACCTCCTGAGTGCTCTGATAAACTGAAAGAGCTCTGCCCTCAAGGCAGTTAGAATCTAAAATAGAAGAAGGAGGCACAAGGAAAAAAGCCATTATGTAGAACAGAATGATGTAATTCCAAGAAACATGCTGTGGGACTGTAGAGGAAAGACTGATTAATTATGATCTACCCAGGAAAGGCTCTTTGGAGGTGGCCTTAGGCTAGGTGAGGACAAAATAGGGCATCAGCAATTAACTAGAGAATTAGGTCACTGTGGGTGTCAAAGTGGATGATTTCAAGCTAAAAAGACTGCACTTTGTGCTCTGTATAGTTCAGAATTGGCCACCTACACCGCTGGAATCCACTGGATCCTTGCCACCTCTCCTGTTCTCCCCGTGACTTAGACTCTGACTTAGGTGAGCTTCCTGCTCCCGTTGGGGGAGGGGGCAGGATGGCACTGTCACAGCAGGGAGTATGGAGAAGTGGAGGATGTCTGCCTCTAGTTGGGAGCCCTAGGGTTCAGTCCAGACTCTACTACCACAGGGAGTGACCCCAGGGAACCCACCTTTCTCCTTGGTTCAGTTTTCTCTGCTGTAAAAGAAATACACTGAAGTTGATGGTCCCTAAGGGCCATTTGAAGTCTGTTTTTGAAACCTGCCTAGGAGAGGAAAGGAAGGAGCTAGATGATTCAGCATGCTGGGATTTCATGTTCCTGGACATGACCCACCATGGGAGCCTCTTGTAAATGAAGCTTCCTCCTTTTGTATCCATGACAGTCAACACACACTTGAGATCATTCTCCCTGGCTCCAACATCTACCCCCTTGAATCTATGTGGTATAGTAGAAAGATCTCAGACTTTGGAATCTGAGAATCCTGGATTGAAACCCAGACCGTGCCCCTCATCAGATAGGTGACTTTGAATAAATTATGTAACCTTTCTGTTGTGTTTATTTCTAACATGGTGATTCTAATACTAGCCTAATGGATTTGTTGCTAGCATTGAAGTGGATAGCAACTAAACAATGCTAAGAACAGTGACTGAGAGTCCGTAGGTTTTGATAAATAGGCACTATTAGGATATTTATCTTCCTAAAATACAAGTTGTATATTGTATACAAGCCACTCCTCTGCTCACTGACCTATAGTGGTTACCAATTGCTTGTTAGAACAAGTCCAAAGCCCTTGGCCTGGTGTCCCTCCTTAGTGATAAGACCTGGGGCTTTTCACCTATAAGTTGACCACCATCCACTTCTTGAATCAGACTTGACCAGGCAAAGAGAATTTGAGAGCCTCTATTTCACTAAGGATGATATCCACAATGTCTTGTCACCATAGCATCACTGTACCTAGTGAGAGGCTTGGGCCTGCTGGTCAGCCATTTTCTAGGCACGTGCATAAGCCTTAATACATTATATTGTGCCCGAGTTAGAGAGATGAGAGTGTACGACTGGTGGGGATTATATTAGGGAACATGTTCCTTGTCTCAGCAACATTCAAGAGTTAAACTTGAATCCAGTCTCTGCTCTTGACTCTCCCAACTGCTGATATTCAGCATCCTGGGTGTGTGTGTGTGTGTGTGTGTGTGTGTGTGTGTGTAATCTTTTTGTCTAAGTTAGTTGATCTGTACTTTATGTTCTTTTCTTTCTAAAAGAAATCTATAAATTCAGTTGAATGAATATTACTGAGAACTTATGTTTTGGACACTGCTAGGTGCTAGGGGGAGGGGAAATGAATGCAGAGATAAATAAAATTGTCTTTGAGCTATTCTCTGTCTAGTAGGAGAGAAGGAAAGAGATAGACACAGGGAAAAAACAAAACATAGCATAAGGGTTATTTAAAATTTGATTTAAAATATATGGTATGTTTATTGATTGAACACCTACTACAGGTCAGAAGAGAAGGCTAGGGACATAAAAATATAAAAAAGAGAGTCCAAATCACAGAAGAGCTTACAAGATTATAATAGTTACAAAGTATTACTCAGAAGAGGTATTGGCTGGGAATAGTGTCTACTGAAAGTAAACCCTATGAGGGCAGAGACCCTTATCTATCTTGTTCTTTAATTCATTGTCAACACGGTAACAGTGCCTGGCACATAGTAGGTATTCAGTAAACATTTCTTTAATGAATGATGAATGCTAAGGATATCATCAGAAAATTATTTACTCAGTAATATAAAATAGAACATAATTCCTAGTTAAAACAAGATTATTTTTAGGAGGAAAATGAAGGGAAATGAACAACTTAATGTTTTGGAAGATGTCTTTCAACAGGTGGCAGAACATGTCAGGTTTGAGTTTTTCATTACTTTCTCTGCGTGAATAGTTCTGGGTATGTGTACCTCCCATTCAGGAGCAAGAATTACTAGAATGTTTTTCAGTCAGTCTTATATCGGTTGTGGTTCCAGGTGTAGAAAACTCCGTGAGCCAACCTGCCCAGGTGAGATGTCTGTAGAGGAATTTAGGTGCTAGGTATGCATCAAGCCCCTGATTCTATAAGTTCTTTTAAAAATAAGTTTCCATAGCCAGTCTACTGCCAGCCATGAGCACACAATAGTATTTTGTTTTGTTTAGCTGAGGGTTTGTGGTTCACGTAACTTTCGAGCTCTACCAGAATTGGACCAGGTCTTTACACATCTTTGAAACTACCCCAGCACATAGTATGCCCATGTGAAATAACAAACTCATAGAAACCACAACATTCTTTTGAAATAACTCCAGCCTATTGTTTGAAAGTTGGTCTTGGTTTTCGTTCTCCCACCTTGAAACCAGATTGAAAGTGGATTCAATCTGAAAGGACTCAGAGACCCACTCTGCAGGCAGGGCAGGGTGTCACTTAGAACTGTCCCAGCTGATCCAGTTGGCCTGCTGACCTTGGCAAAACTAAGCGGGGACAGGGGGGTCCAGTGCCAAACAAGGAGGAACCGGCTTGCATAGCACCCACGCCCAAACCTCTCTCTGACATTTCCACGGGCTTTGAGCCAGCTCTCCCCCTGGGTTTCATCTCATGTTTGTAGGAATACAAAGGAACACTGAACCTTCCAGTTAATACAACACCCCGCCCTCAGCTCCCCCTTCCTAGAGGGGATAACAGTTCTGTTGACCATTATAATGCATTTTCTGCCTCCCAGCAATCCACACAGTCATTAATTTCTGCGGCTGACGTCAGGAAAGAGGATTATGTGTGTGTCTGAAACTGTTCCCAAAGTGCTCATTAGTCATAGATAATTGAAAAACTGGTAGGGGAAGATTTGGTGTAATAGAACCCCCGCCTGTGAAGAGCGACTGTAACCACCGGCTAATTGTAGGCCCCAGCTCGTGACCCTCACGCCAACTCTGCCCATCAGAATGGGAACCAGTGGACAAAAGCCCAAGAGCCCTCAGAGCAATTGCTTTTTTACACCCCAAGGTGAGAGTGTGTTCACAGGAACAGAAGCCAACCAGATCAAGAAAATAAGTGAACTGGCTTTGGGCCTCTCCCCTGCCTTCAGGCTGAGGAGCAGGGTTTGGCAAAGGCTTGCGGTATTCTCCTTACTTTAATTTTGCTTTTATTTTAACCTAACTAGTTTCTTTTGATCACAAAAGGAATACGAGGCCAAGGTACAGAAGAAGCACAAATGACAGAGAAGAGCGCCCTGCCCTGGATCCCAGTCCCCGCTGTAACAATATTCTGTGTATTTTTCTAGGACTTTTCTGAAAGCGTATGTGCTTACATTTCTGTGTCCTCTAACAAAATTCACAAATGGGATCATACTCTGAATGCTACTCTGCATCTTGCCATTTTCACTTAATTTATCTTGGACCCCTTCCAAATCCATACCTTAATTCTTCCTCATTCATTTTAATGGCTATGAAGGATTCTGCTGAATACATGTGCCCTAATTTATTCACCCTGCACAGATTTAAGGGGGAAAACACCTTCAAAAATATTACACAAGAAACACATGTTCAAGGTAGAACAATTAGAAAGTATAGGTTGGGGACTTCCCTGGTGGCACAGTGGGTAGGAATCCACCTGCCAATGCAGGGGACACGGGTTCGAGCCCTGGTCCGGGAAGATCCCACATGCCACAGAGCAACTAAGCCTGTGTACCACAACTACTGAGCCTGCGCTCTAGAGCCTGCGAGCCATAACTACTGAAGCCTGCACGCCTAGAGCCCGTGCTCCGCAACAAGATAAGCCACCTCAATGAGAAGCCTGAGCACCGCAACGAAGAGTAGCCCCCGCTCGCCGCAACTAGAGAAAGCCCGTGCGTAGCAATGAAGACCCAACACAGCCAAAAATAAATAAATAAATAAATAAATTTATTTAAAAAAAAAAAAGAAAGTATAGGTTAGTAGCAAGAAAAAAAAATCATAATTTCACTATCCAGAGAAAACCTGTTCTCTGTATTTTTTCCCTGGGACTGTGTTTTTACAAATAAGTCCATCTACATCTTTGTTGTTGTTCTTAAAAAGAAGTCATCTCCGGGGCTTCCCTGGTGGTCCAATGGTTAAGACTTCGCCTTCCAACGCAGGGGGTGCAGGTTCAATCCCTGGTCAGAGAGCTAAGACCCCACATGCCTCAGGGGCCAAAAAACCAAAACATAAAACAGAAGCAATATTGTAACAAATTCAATAAAGACTTTAAAAAATGGTCCATGTCAAAAAATCTTTAAAAAAAGGAAGTCATCTCTACATAATGTTTCGCAGCCTGCATTTTTCAGTTGGCTCTGTTGTTTTAAAAATAAAAATGATTTCCTTTTCTCGCCTTTCTCGCTGCAGGTTTATTTTCTTAAATGATAAACAAAGAGCTCAAAGCTGTTGGTCATCAGGCTACATGGCCTTAGTTGGCTCCGCCTGAGGTCCCCTGCTGCCTCTCTTGTCCAGGAGGCCACAGGTCTCCTCTCCTCCCTGGTGCCCTCTTTGCAAACATATGAACGCCTCAAACACTCTGTGTCCCTTGGGGCTCCCTATGGTGAACGCGCTTTTCACTCTAATGGCATCCATCTCCCCGAGCACTGAAACCAGCAATCTGCCACCTGTCTTTCCAGACCAAGCTCAAATGTCACCTTCATCTTGATTTCCTGCTCTCCCCCGGGCCACCCTCACCGTCCCTCCTCGGTGCTCTGGGATCACCACGCACATTCCCCTTTGAGAGCGTTTCATCTACTGTCTGGAGAGCCTTGGTTTGCAGAGACCACTGTGTGAGCCTTCTGAGGTCGGAAGCTCCTCTTTCACTCATTCGCCAGCACCTAGATCTGGGCACAGGGTAATCGAAAATATCTGGGGCCATCCTCATTACCACTGTTCTTGAAATGTTTGCTAAAATGCGTGAATAAATGGTTGAATGAAGAAGGGAAGAGACTGAAAATGCTGAGGCTGTGAAGTTCTCATTAAGTCTGGGAAAACCGATGCTGTGATTAATTTAATTTTATGGTGAAAGAAGAGCGAAAGGAGGATTATTTCCGGAAGAGTCGTCAAGACACACTAAAGCCTGCTTCTGACAGCTCTTCTGGTCCCCAGTGCACTTCTGGCTGATAAAGTGTGATTTCCTGGGATGAATTCTCAGAGATTCCCGCCTGTTTCTATCATCCTCTCTTATGCCAAGCTGTTTCCCTTTGGGCTCTAGCTAAACAAAGCTTCCTCCTGCTTGGGGTCCAGATAGACGGTTCCTGAATGCTGTGGTTCCAGTTCACAAGAGGGTGTTAATCTTTGTGCATATTTATTTTTGTTCCTAGACGACTGGATGGAGGAGAAAGCCTGACTTACTGCCCTAGGTCGGGTTCTTTGGAAGCAGATGCTGAGACAGATTTGGGGGTATAAGATGGTCATTAGGGGTTGCCACCTGTGAAAGGAAGGGGGCTGGAGTAGGATTGGGCGGAGGGAGAACTCAAATGTGATGAAGTCCCACGAGACCTTGGCCGACCTGGCAGAGTATTCTGGAGTGAGTGGTGCCCATCAGAGCCCTCTGATCCCACTCTGCTAAGTCTCTAGGTGTGGCCACCCTGGGAAAGGCATCACCTCATCAAGATGATACTCGAGGAGCTGGCAGCTGTCTGCTGACAGCTGGCAGCTGACCTGACTGCCCACCGGACAGCAGGTCCATCCTTAATGGGGATCCAGGTGGTGATGGCTCCCTATCTACCATACTCCCCATATCCAAGCAACCACCACGACCTGCCATTTCTTTTTCTTTTTTTTTTTAACATCTTTATTGGAGTATAATTGCTTTACATTGTTGTGTTAGTTTCTGCTGTATAACAAAGTGAATCAGCTATACGTATACATATATCTCCATATCCCCTCCCTCTTGTGTCTCCCTCCCACCCTCCCTATCCCACCCCTCTAGGTGGTCACAAAGCACCGAGCTGATCTCCCTGTGCTATGTGGCTGCTTCCTACTAGCTATCTATTTTACATTTGGTAGTGTATATATGTCCATGCCATTCTCTCACTTCATGCCAGCTTACCCTTCCCCCTCCCCGTGTCCTCAAGTCCATTCTCTACGTCTGCGTCTTAATTCCTGTCCTGCCCCTGTGTTCTTCAGAACCTTTTTTTTTTTTTTTTTTTTTAGATTCCATATATATGTATTAGCATACGGTATTTGTTTTTCTCTTTCTGACTTACTTCACTCTGTATGACAGACTCTAGGTCCATCTGACGTGCCATTTCTTGCTCCACAGAATCTCTCCTATCTGCCTCTGTTTCTGCATCTCACTTGCCAATAACATTAACGAATGCCCTTCTCTTTTCTCTGGTTACTGAGATAGCTTCACCACTGCTTTTCCTTACCCCGTTCTGTCCTCTGCTACAGTGCTGCCAGAGAGACCTTTAAAAAGATGCAAATCCATGTCTGTGAGTCTGGGTAGTATATTCAATATCTTGTAATAAACGATAATGGAAAAGAGTGGAAAAAAAGAATCTAGATATATACGTATATGTATCACCAAATAACTTTGCTGTACACCTGAAACTAACACGATATTGTAAATCAACTCTACTTCAAAAAAAGAAAAAAAAAAAGATGCAAATCCAATCACCTCACTCCCTGGCTTAGTGCTCTTTCAGAAGCTTACAGTGATCTTTGTGATAAATTCAAACACCTTAGTCTGGATTTCCCTACTTTTCTCTCCAACCTTATAGGCCTCCTCCACCCCCTGCTGGGCCTCACCCCAGCTTATGTGCCAGTTCAGTCAGACCGGTTGGCCGTCTCCCTTCTTTCTTGGCCTTTGTTCAAGATGCTGCCTCTGCTGGGAAATCTACCTGTGCTCCTCCAGCATGTAATTTGAACCCAGATCTTATGGCTGCAAGCCCAGGCCTCTCTCTGCACCTTGCCAGCCAAGGCTTCTTTCTAGATGACTGTCCAAAAGGCTTGGAAGTGTACCCCACCCTGCTAATCCTTTTTCTCTTCTGAACCTTTTTTTTTTTTCAGTGAAAATGACAGCCTTTGTGTTTGTGAGGATTGGGGATGAAGGTGGAATAGAAGTTCCCATTTTGACCTTCCTGTGAAAATTCACCCTTAAAAAAAAAAAATCTGAATGTAGTGGGCAGGATTTCTAAATGGTGCCACTTTTTAAACATACATAATGTTTGTTCTACGAATACATCTCTTGATTCCTTCATTCACTTAGAAGCTGCACCAGAATGTAAATGTAAAGAATAAGAGCACAGGTTTGGTATCCATCAGAGTGGAATCCATGCCCTGTGCTCCAACACTTTAAGTGACTTTCCCCATCCATCTGTGCAGTGGGGACAGATTAGAATAGTACCCACGTAGAGTATGTTCCCATAGGGTTATTGTGACAATAAAGTGAGAAAATGCATGACATGTCCTTAGCACGGTCCCCAGCATAGAAGTGCTCAGTGAATGGGAATGCTGCCTTGTATGTGCTAGCTAGTAGACATAGTGACATGACTGAGACAGTGTCCAGAGCCAGACTGTCCACAGCTAAGGGTGCTGCTCTCCTCCAGGTTTCTGCTGGTTGTGCATGCAAAGCAGACTAGAGGCTCTCTGTGCTCTCCACCCCATCATTTGAGCATCTGGACCTTATCCTCCAGTCCAGTGCTGTCCAATAGAAATATAATAGAAGCCAATATGTAATTTAAAATTTTCCAGTAGCCACATTAAAGTAAAAAGACATAAGTGAAATTAATTGTAATATATCTCATTTAACCTAATATATCCAAAATATCATTTCAATACATAATTGATCTAAAAACTATTAATGAGATATTTTACATTCATTTTCTCATATGAAATCTTTGACATCTGATGTGTATTTTCCACTTAGTACCTCTCAATTCAGACTCTCAATTTTCACTGTAAATACTTGATTTAGATTTCTTAAATTAACGTTGAAAAAGTAGATTTGCACGCCCAAGTTGTTCCAAACGTACTTAACAGTTTTTCAGTAACTGAACTATCAGTTTTGAAATTGAAATGGAAATGAATTCACATGAAATTAATTTAGCACCTTGGTTACTCTGGCCACATTTCAAATGTTCAATCCACATGTGCCTGGTGACTCACATATTGGACAGTGGCACTCTACGAAGCCATGCAGCGGGTTCAGTCTTCTTCTGCTTCTTTTTCTTAGCTAAACTTTTTCCAAATTGGATAGAATTTGATAAATGGATAAAAATGGTGTTGTGGAGGAGCTCTGTTTTCAGTTAGGGGAGGTCGTGAGCCATTCGCCCTCTGCCTCCCTCTCTAACACCCCCCCCCCTCACCTCCACCCGCAGAAGTCCTGCAGCACCTCTGCGCATCCCTGGAACTCCATGGAACAATTAACAAGTGGTAGGAATCTTAGCACTGAGCAAATGGCACACATTCAGAATCTTGGACCCTTGGAGCTCAGAGGGATCTTAGCATATATAGAGGTCCAGCCCCACCCTTCTTGCAGTGCAGAAATACTTACGATAAATTCCTTGGCTGGGGTGGGTGGAGGGCGTGACTCAGCCCCTGCTGAACACCTGGGCGCAGATGGATCCCTTCATTCTCTTCTGACTTACATGGTTCTCTGTGTCCTGACCTCATCTCCCTAACTAGGTTGGGGGCGAGGATCGCCTCTTACAGTGACACAGCGCCCACACAGCGCAAGACAATCAATAAATTCTTAACTGAAGGCCTGACTGACTGCAGGAACTCAAGGTCACCCGAAATATCAGGGTCACTGCATTGCACAACTCCAAAGAACACCATTCAAATTGTATTCTGTGGTTGTGCAAGTAGCAGCCTTGTAAAGTTTGCAAAGTTTAGACTGGGCTCTCTTTTCCAGCTGAGAAAAACTTTTAAGAAATTCTTTGTTGAAACAAAATAATTCCCTCCCTTATCTTCTGATAGGAAGCAACTACATAAGTAAATTTTCTCAACTTCTTTAGGAATATACGTTAATCAGGGAGTGTGTATGGATGTGTGAATGTGTGTGCATGAGTGCGTGTGTGTGTGTGTGTGTAAGGTATGCTGGTCGGGCTGCTGTGTTAGGAAGCTCATTTGGAACAGTTTGACCATTTCAACCTAGGCTCCAAGAGGCCACTGTATTTGTATCTTTTGGAATTTCTCATGCATGGAATCTTTCTCTGATTTGAAAGATGCCGTAGAGGTCTTGGCTTTGTAAAGCACCCCAGAGCATGACCTATGGGAACCAAGGACATATACCTAAGTCACCAAATGAGTGTAGGGACTCTTCGCAGATGCATGGTTTCCATCTTCATGAAGCTGAGAAAAGGCAGAGGAGAGGGGAGGGGGCAGAGAGGTTCTCTTACGAAAACCCTCTGTTTGCTTTTGTGTTTTTCAAACTGACAGGTGTTTATTTTTTCTCCTGTCTACCCAGGAAACCAAGTGCTGCCTCCTGGAACTTCTCTTGGAAATGGGCTCACACCAGAGGCAGCAAAGGACCTTGGCCTTCCTGCTGGAATTGCAGTGGCAGCTTCACTAATTGATGCCCATGCGGGAGGACTAGGTAATCTCTTACTCCATGTCACTACCAACACTGTGTTCAAACTCTCCTCAGAATCAAAGACACTCCTTTTCTATTTTTAAAGCAAAGACTGAGAGCTGGTGATTCAAGATACAGTAAAGAAAAACCTTTAACAGTAAGGCATGTGGGTAGAATTGTAGAACTTTTCATCAATTATAGGATTCATTTATAATTTTATTAATTTCTCCATAAAATAATAGAAAAAATGATGTGAATAAATATCTGGGTGGTTCTTTCCTTTACCGAAAATTTGATAAAGATACACTAACTTCCAACGAGCATGGATGATGATGGCGTACTTACCTGTACTGCTTTTTTCTACAGATACTCCAAAACCCTTACAATTCTAATTTTATTTTCATAATATATTTGGCTTATATGCTATGTCCAATTACTTGGGTATATCCCTGATTTCATCTTCTAAATAAGTCTCCAACCTGGCATTCTTGTATTCATTTATTCATTCATCAAAGACCCATTGAACACTTAGTATGTCCCAGGCATGGTGCTGGGAGACAGTGAAGTTAATTAAAAAAAAAAAAAACCAAACAAGATCTCATCCCCAAATGGAAGGCAGACAATGAGGCAAGGTTTACAGTAAAGTGTGATAACTCTATCCTCTTCTTCATCCTTATTGCAGTTTTTTGGCAGGGAGGGAGGCATTGTTCAGATTCTCAATATTTTTCACTTCAACTATAGCCAAATCTTTTTTCCTAGCCTTTCTTTCTAAGAGTGTTTCTTTTTAAATTATGGTTCGAACTTCATGAGATCAATTTAGTAGATCATGACCATTGGATTTTCAGAATAGAATGGACCGACCAGAGTAGAAAATCTCAGAGTATGTCTAGCACAGTAAGGGTAAGCACTTTTTTGTGGAACTTATGTTTCCACTTCCATTTTATGTGTCTGTGCATGTGTATACTGGGCCATGATGAAAGTGAATTTCTTACTATGGGTTACAGTCCAAAAAACTTTGAAAGATATTTTAGTCCCTACTTCATATTACAGACAAGAGTTATCTATTTAAATGCTTTCATCGAGCTGCATTCCCAGAACTCTGTCCATGCATCTTCACCTCCATGTCTTTGCACATGTGTTTCTCTGCCTAGGATGACTGGTCCTCCACTTTGCCCACTTGCTAACTTCTACTCTAAGTTGAAGACCCATCTTAGATGCTTTCTCCTCTGTGTAGCTTTCCATGGAAGACACTTCCGTTGATGTTGAAATTCTCTAAGCTGTCCTTCTTTCAGCACTTTTACCTACCCCTATGGAAGAAATGATTGTGTTGTAATTGCTGTTTTATCTGCTTGTCTTTTCCACCCGATTATAAGCTCCTTGAAGACAGGGGCATTGTATTACTCATCTTGTGTAACCTGTGCTGAGCTGTGTCTGGTTCTTATAGGTGCTTGATAAATTTATTAAATGAATAAAGTCACATTAAGGCAAGAATAAGGTAAAACAGCCCTACCCTGCAGAGTGAAAGTTAATCTGTTTCCTTATACAGCAGATTGTTAAGCAGTGACTAGTTCTTCTGCATGGTCTCTGGATTTTCAGAGCAGGACAGCTCTCATCTATCTACAAACGTGTCTGTCTTATTCATCTTTATGTGTTCAGGATCTAACACAGTGCCTGAGAAATAGTAACCAGCCAGTAATGCCTGTGGGTTGGAAAATACTGCTTATAGGCAAGGGTATTTCTTTCCCTTTTCAGTGTGGGCAGTGTCTGCTTTTGATTGGAATGTCATGATTTGGGTTTTTAAGAACAGGTACAAAGAGAATTCGTGGTCTAGACAGACATGGAGTGTTCCTGTCTCCTAGTAATCCTGACCTCCCATAACCTGCTTGAGGCCCGGGAAGCTTCCTCCATCATGCTCTTTCACTTATCCCTGGGCCAGCAGTCTCCGTCATCTACCCGCACCCAGGGGACAAGCACTAGGCTTGGACCACCACATGCTGAAAGTCAGCAGGCTGCACCTTGGGAATTTTCAGGACTCTGGTTCCCTTGTCAGTTTCCCAGACCTCCCTAAAGAACAAACCGAAACACACCTTCTCACTTCTGCCCAGGACTCGCTGCGCCCTCTAGGAGGGGAGACTGTGTCCTTACAGGCACCTGGTACTTGAAGACACTCAGGCGAGATGTAAGTTGAACCGCACTGAAAGGAATCCAGGCCATGAAACGACTCCCCTCTTTTCCTAAATCAGAGATGGTCAGTGGCAGAAATTTTTACCCTTAGAAGCTTTGGCTGAGATTTTGTTTTTGCCCTTTAAAACACAAATGCATGGGGCTTCCCTGGTGGCGTAGTGCTTAGGAGTCCACCTGCCAATGCAGGGGACACGGGTTCAGGCCCTGGTCCGGGAAGATCCCACATGCCGCAGAGCAACTAAGCCCGTGCGCCACAACTACTGAGCCTGTGCTCTAGAGCCTGCGAGCCACAACTACTGAGCCCGCGAGCCACAACTACTGAAGCCCGCGCACCTAGAGCCTGTGCTCAGCAACAAGAGAAGCCACCGCAATGAGAAGCCCGTGCACCACAACGAAGAGTAGTCCCCACTCGCTGCAACTAGAGAAAGCCCGCACACAGCAACGAAGACCCAACACAGCCAAAAATAAATAAATAAATAAAAACAAAACAAAACACAAATGCACTTATGTTAGTGAGTTTCCCTTGTGTTTTCCAAAAGTAAGTTCTTTAAGTGGAAAGATAGCCTAGGACCTTGGCTTCTTAAAGGGCTGAGCCTAGGGGCTAGCAGTGGCTGGGGAGGGACCAGGCAGGCGATTCTCAGCTGCTGTGGGACAGTGAAGACCTACTGAGCAACTTTGACCAAGTTTTATCCTTCTTATACCTCCATCTCTCCCCTTCACCTTACAGCCAGTTTAGGGTTAGGATGTCTGGGAAAAAGAGATGGCCTGGGAGCAAATATTCCCTCTTGTTTCCCACGCCGCCTATGCTCCTTTCAGAATGTAGAAGAGAAGAGAGGCCTGAAAATCTTGAAAAGGTCGTCCGCCCATCCAGCCGTGCAGTTACTGAAGATAGCTACTGAATGTGTGTAAACATGGTGGTTACTGGTCTAGGCACTGGAGATTATAGCAGTGAACCAAGCAGCCAAAGCCCCACACCTTTTGGAGAGAAAATTCTCATTCTCTCCTGGCCTGCACGTTTGTAACTTAATAGTATTGGTTTGAGACAACTAACCCCTGAGACATATCATGATGCTGTAATAAGGGCTCTGAACATGGAATCTGAAGATCTGGGTTTAAATTCTTACTCTCTCTACCTGTGTACTTTGGGCCAAATATCATACCTCTTCACACTTCCGAATTTCCCCTTCTGCCATACGAGATAGTGATGCCCTCCTCACAGATGTGTTATGATATAAACAGGTAAAGCAGCTGGTGTAGCATCTGGCACATAGTAGGCACGCAATAATGAGGTATCTTTCTTCAATTTTTCTCACTCTGGAGTGACAATGCCTGGCACAAAGTAGGAGTTTTATAAATGGAAGTTCCCTGAGTTACTATCCAGGAGAACTGTCTTCCCTTTGCATAGGCAGTCGGAGAAGAACCTCAGGCTTCTGGACTTCATCTGCCTTCCATGAATCTGCCCTAAATTTCCTTCCCCAATACTCTTTTACAGAACACGGGATTCACTACTTTAAGATTCTGTACAGATTGTGGTCAGAAACAACCTCATGATCTGGTTAGATGAACTCCATGCTAAGAGATTGTCAAGTGTCAGGTTAAGAATCTGGCTTTGGAGTTGGATGCCATCCAGGCCTCGCACAAACAAGCCCCTGACAATCACGGTCCCTTCAAGTGCTGACCTGGTGTGACCTACCTTGGACCCCACATTCTGACTGGTACGAGGGGTCGGCATTCTGCTTTGGAGAAAGACTCCTGGACTCTCAGTCTCCAGGGAAGCCTGGGACGGGAGGATAAAGATCAAAGAAGCAAGTGGAACTCAACTCATGAGTTTTCCAGTTCTGGAAAAAAGAGGAGGAAGGACTTGGTGGGAATAGAAATCGAAGCTAAGAGAACATTTTGTACTTAAGGTGCTGATTCGTAAGTTCTCCCGCAGATAGCCAGAAGACGGGAGGAGGTGTGTTTGCTCTTTGTGGGGGTGGTTCTGGCCAGGGCTCCGGCTGCTGCTCTCTTCCTAGCTTGTAAAAATAGTGGTAACTTTGTTCCAGGTCTGTTCTTGGCTCCGGCAGCCCAGCTGTCCTGAACGGCAGTAACAACCTGATTTCTGTCTCAGGCCCTCTCCCCTAGTTGTTCTTCTTTATCAGACCAGCTTCTGATTCTCCATCACATCCTGAAGCCGGGCTGTCTCCTCCGGGAGCCTTCCCTGACTCCCCCAAGCAGACTTAAGCCCTCCTTCCTCTCGCTCCCATGATGCCTGGGACTTGCCTCCTTTACAGTACACATCACCCAGGTTTATGTGCGCAACTTTGTCTCATTTACAAGTTTGTGAACTCTTTGAGAGTGAGCCCCGTGCCATTTCATTCTTATACCCCAGCAGTCAGCGCAGTGTTTTGCGTGTGGAGGACCGTTAACACGTGCATATTTAGTGAATGAGTGAATGAATGGCATCCCCTGCGTGAGGGATGGATATTCAACTGAGAAGTAGAGTAACCTCTCGTTACAGAGGCGGCTGCCCTGTACATTAGGTGTACCTGGCTCAGTTCTCCATGAAGAGAATGAGTTGTTCTGAGCACTCCCTGATCCAGTCCTGGATGTCTGGAAACTCGTGTCCTTTGTGCTCCCATCATGTTAGCAGGTGTTGGCCAAGAGCAAACGTTGTGCCTAGGTTTAGCGTCACTCTGATTCCAGATACTGGTTTTTTGGCCAGATGTTGATTTGGCTTAAATTGCTCACTAGGCCAGATGTTGATTTGGCTTAAATTGCTCATCTGAGTTTCAGAATCAAACCAAATTGAGGATTTTGAATTTCTCCCTCCCCTCCCTTCCCCTCCTCTCTCCTCTTCCTTCCTTCCTTTCTTATAGCGGAAGAATTGGTTTAGCCCATCTTGCAAAAGGAGCTTCTGGTTCATGCCCTCTTAGAGCAACACATAGTTAATTCCAGTGAGCAATAAACCTTGCCAACTTTTCATCTCACCATTGTCAGTGCTCTAGAAGCAACACTGATTCTCAAAACAACTTTATACATACTATTATTTTGTTCCATTCGTTAAATGAAATAATGAGGCTCACAAAGACTACCTAACTTACCCAAAGTCACACGATTAGTAAGTGGTAAATGCATGATTTAAACCCACACTATCTGATTCCAGAGCTCCCACTTCTAATCACTATGCCTTATGGAATGCATATCTGTTACAGTGTGCTCTAGTCTACTCTTGAATTTGACACTTAAAGTAGCATTTGTGCGAGTAACAAGTATTCAAAAAAGAAAGTCTTTCAATAAATATTTATTGATGACCCCCTTTACTAGTTGATGAGAGTATAAGGTGAATATGAGAGAGAACTGGACTTGTGGGAACTTGTAGTCTAGTAGAGAAAACAAACATTAAGTAAACAATGCAATTATATGTTCCAAATATATAAGGCTTTGGAAAAATATGGAATGGGCCCAGAATTGAGACTTGAAGAATTATAAAAGGATTCCTAGAGGAAGTGATGTCTGTAATGTAACTGCAACATTTCCTGCCCTATTACTGCTTCTTGGTAAAATGGAATTCATTTACTTGTTGTAACTTTCCAACTTCAGTTAGGCTTTATTCCTAATAATAATAAAAATAATAATAATAATATCACTAATAAAACAAGAATCACTACCCTTATTGGTACTACCTTTCATGTGCCAAGTACTCTGCTGGACACTTCATATACTTTATCTCTTGCTTCTCATGATGATCCTACAAGGCAGAGGTTATTTCCCATTCTGTACGTGAGGAAGCTGAAGGCAGAAAGAGTAACATTTCCACCATCACATAGCTAGTATCGTGGCAAGATTTGAACCTGAGTCTGACTTCAGAGCTCTTGTTCTTTGTCTTTGTACCAGTAGTTCTCAACCAGGGGGGATTTTAACTCCCCCTCCACAGGACATTTGGCGCTATCTGGAGACATTTCTGTGATTGTCATTTGGAAAGAGGAACTGGTATGGCATGTGGTGGGCGGAGGCTAGGAATGCTGCTAAACGTCCTACAGTGCTCAGGGCAGCCCCGCAGCAGAGAGTTATCCCGCCTTGAAGTGCTGGGAATGAGAAGTCCTACTCTAAACCGAAACCCTTCCAATGATAGTATTTCCCTTCATCAACTCAGTTTATTTCCGTAGAAGCCAAAACACAGCCCCAAATAAGGGTCTTACTGATATATTAGTACTTTGTCAAAATAGACTTTGTGAAATTAACTCTTCAGTGAAAATAGTTGAGATAAGACAGTAGAGTGAAGACTTCAGACTAGGGAGTATAAGATGATTCCTGCCCCTTCCGTCTTACCCAGAGTCTGACATGAGACCACTTGTCCAGCTTTCAGCACATCATATACACTCGCCTCCTTGCCTTTGGTCATGCTGTTCGCTCTGTTTGGGGTGACCCCGCTCCCCACCTAGACAGTCCTACTCATGTGTCAGCAGTCAGGCTACATGTTACTTATACAGTGGAGATGTCTCCAAACTGAACCTGGCTCTTAGAGACCAGGATTCACTCCCTCCTCTGTGTTTCTGCCACACTTTCACCTATTTCATATTTCCCACCAAATCATGTTCACTCTGCCCATCATTCAGCATAAGACCCACAGAGTCAGTCCCCCATGAATCAGTGAGTTAATTAAGATAATAAAAGTGAGAGGATTTTGAAATATCCAAAACAAGGATTGCTAAATCCAGGTAGGGGAGCCTTTAAAAAATATATAGATACCTACAGCCTACCCGCGAAGGATCCTGAGTCTGAGTGTCTGGGGTGGGGCCGGGAAACTGATTATAGGATGGAAGTCGTCACCTGGTGCCCAGAGGAGACGGTTTGCGGGACAGGTTGGCACTGGGCACACAGGTCAGAAGCAGAAGTGGTGTGCAACTCTCAGGTAGACAAATCAGACCAAACCACAGCTGTGCTGAGAAGGAGCCAGGCCCAGGCTCGGACCGGAAACTGGGGGCAGGAGGGAGTGTGTCCAACAAGAAAGAGAAGCTTGGATCCAAAGAGGCAGACAGTCTGTAAGGAGGGGGATTAGAAGAGCAGATAAAGTCTTGCCGGGAAATCTGGAAGGAGAAAAGCGGTGTCAGTGCCCAAGCAGATAGGGCGAGGATGACTCCGGGAGTTCCTGGATGTGAATCAGAAAGGGGGAGGAGGAGTTTGTTGGTGCGATTTTAAGGTTATTGTGTTAGGCTGAGGTTTGGTTTAATGAGAACCACTGCTGCCTGAGACCAGAGCAGCCGCATGAGCCTTGGTGAGGGGCAGAGGGGATGGGGGGAAGGACGACTTTGGGTTTGCTGTCCCCAGACCCCAGGCCTTTCCCGGAACACTGCGCTTCTCTGGACTGTGAGGGATGAGCCTTAGCTGGGAGACCACTCTTTTCTGTGGTCAGAAATCAGGGAGAAATGCAGGCCTGCGGGGCTACAGCCCCCTCCTGCTGTCCTACCCCTCTCTAAATCTGTGCCACACAACCCAGGATATGCAGCTATGAGCCTACCCTGAAATGGTTAACTTCTTTATTTTATATACAGAGTCCTGTTTGGATAATGAGTGATCATAGGCTTAAGAACTAAAAGGTTGCTCAAAGACTTTCTGTATCAAATTCTTCAATATGCAGATGAGAAAACTGAAGCCCAGAAAAACAATGAGTCATCCAAGGTTACCCCAGCAAATTACCGTCAGAGTTGAATTTAGAAACTGAGCCTCCTAATTCATTGGTCAGGGGCCCTGCCCCTGTTATGCCACACCATCTCCAAATTAGGAAAAGGGAATGGTTTTGGGTATCTGGAACTCTATCCATCGTAGAAAATAAGAACAGGCAAGAAGTGGGTGTATTCACACCTGTGCTTATGTATATGTGCAGCTGTATATGCATTGCATGTATATACACGTGTATGTGTGTATACATCCCTGTATGTGCGTATATGTTATTCCGTTCTACACATGATATCCCATTTAATGGCTGCAGTCAGGATCCTGGCTGGCTATCAAATAGGTAAACTAGTTGTTCTAAGCCACTCATGAGTAAGTCTCTTCCATTTTGTGGTCACAGTCTGCATTAAGGGTCTCCCTCAAAAGCTGGTAATAATAAAAATACCTGGCATTTCAAGTTCCTTCTGAAAAGTTCAAAACAATTGTTTTTCTTTCAGTCTGTGCCCAGCTTTGTGCTGGGCACTTAAATAGTCAGTGTCATCAGCTCACAACCACACTGTGGGCTGCCATTGTTTTCTGCATTTAATATACAAGGATATCAAGGTTTAATAACTTGTTTCAGTGTGACATTTCAGTAAATGATAAAGTTGGATCCTAGGTCCAAGTTTTTTTTTACTCCAGAGCCCATGAGCTTTTTCCTGCTTGCCCTTCTAGTATATTTATGTATGTCTAGATATGTCTGTGCATTTACTTACCTTAGCCTATAATTACACAAACATATGTCTATATCTAAAATGGAAGATAGAGCTTCTATTAAACATTCTTCTAGATCCATTTTATGGATGAGAGAGTTGAGGCCCAGATTGGGGAAGGGACTTAATAAAATATACTTCAAACAGCACACATGTTTGGGGCTCTCCCAGTCACGGGGAATAAGACCAGGCTTATTAGACCAGGCTGGCTATTTTTTGACTGTGTGGTGGAGAGATCAGTAATACTAAAGTTGATGATAATTTTGTTGATTATTTTTGTTGATTAATGTTGAAATGAATGTTGATATTAAACTTATCTGTGTAGTGACTTGCCACTTTCAAACCATCATCCTGGTATTTTTGCTTCCATTAATGGTTGAGCAAATGAACACTCCAGTAGGTGAAGGGATTTGCTTAAGGATACAGGATGAGGAAGGATTGGATCCAAGACTGTAATGCTGATCTGTCTCTCCCCGTCATTTCACATTTACTTTGGTGAAGACTTTTCATCAAACAATGGAGCAAGTGCTTCCTTCTAAACAGAGCAGAGTGTGTTGACTCAGTGTGAGTTCCTGTGCCCAGAGTCCCTGATTTCAAGCAAATCTCTGACCAACTCATCAGCTTCAGGACCTTATCTGGTATCCAGAGGGAATTTTTAACCAGGAGGTTCTACTTATTCACTCATGTATTAATATGTGACTGAAAAGATGAGCTGCTGTTTTCCTTTGCTGAGCTTGGGAACAAAAACAAAAACACACAGAATAACCCAGCCCCAGGTTCTGATGCTGCCAACCACCTGTTAGGAGGACTTCCCACCCCAAGTTCAAAAGGTAGAAGACTGCTGGAAAAGTGTTTGTTTGGGGACCCAAAGTCTAAGAATGCACTTGCGTCACTGGCTGTGAGAGTAGGCTTACCCCAAAGGTCCACTGTTTTTCATGGCACAGAAACTCAGCACATGGTGCTTCACATCCATGTAATAACCCTGAGCGCTAATGTTTACTCTGGGGCTTGCACATCCGCAGCTGTTGGTGGGAAAATGCACATCTCCAGTCATCGCCCCTCCGCGGCAACCTCACATCTGAACTGCTGTCTGCTTCCTTATCATCTCCCCACGGGCCTGGGTAATTTCCTTGTTTTCAGTTTTCTCTTAACTAAGCATTCATATGAGTCATTATAAAGGGTGAAGAGAAAAAAAGATTGTTTTTTCCCTGCACTGAGGATCTTGAGGATTGCCTCCTGGCATCCTGCAGCCAGTATAGATGTCTAGAGAAACTAAGAAAGAAAATTTTGGGGGATATAGAAACATTGTACTAGTCTCTAGTTAGATCTTTTAGTATCATCTCCCCCACCCCAGCTTGATAACTCTAATTTTATCATGTTGTGTGCTATGATATAGGAATGTGACTTCTAAGGACAGTGAAAATGAAAAAGCCTTGAGGTTACACAACAGTAATTAAGAACACATAACTGATTCAAATCCTGATCCACTTCCTGTCTGTGTGACCTTGGGAAGTCACTTGACACTTCATGCCTCAGTTTTTCCATCTGTGAAATGGGAATAATAATCGCACCCACCTCATAGAGTTGTTTGAAGAATAAATAAGCTAATATCTGTAAAGCACTTAGAACAGTGTCTGGTAGTGCTATGTGTATTTAGGTATGACTAATGGGATCTCAGCGGATTTACATTATGAATGATAGCAGTGAGCAAGAGAAATTCAAAGATTCATTCCTTTATTTACCAAATATGTGATATCTTCCTTTTATGTGCCAGGCATTGTTGTAGGGGTGTTGGATATAGTAGTAAATAGAGATAAGTTCCTACTCTGTAGAGCTTCTATCTTGCTGGGGGTGTTCATAACCTTACATATAAACATATATATGTATATTTTTATATGCACTGTATGCATGCATGCATGTGTATGCACACACATGCACATGTATTGGCATGTTCATGCATGTGCTTATGTGTGTCCACGTTTGTGCATTTGTTATACATATCTGTATGAGCATCCATGTATACATGTGTGTGTCTGTGTATATGTGTGCACAGATGTGCCTATATCTGCATGCTCATAAATATGTATGTATGTCTGAATGCTTGTGTGTATGTTTGTGTATATGTGTGTGTGCCAGTATACACACACACACACACACACACACACACACACACACATACATACACGCTTGGATATATGTGTGTATATATGTATGTGTATAGGCATGCATGTGTGTTTATCAGGTACTGCTAAGTGTTATGAAGAACAGGTCTGTGTAAAGCAATGGAGAGTTCCAGGAGTTGCTGCCAGTACAGAGAGTTCTGGAAAGTTTAATCCAGAGTGGTGACATTTGAGGAAACAGACCTCAGTGAAGTGAGGGAACATTTTATGGTTTAAGAAGCAAGGTAGCAATTAATTTAATCAGCAAATATGTGTTAGGCCCATACTTGTATGGGCCTCAGATGCCATACAGGGCACTGGGGCTGCCAGAGATGACCCAGTCCTCTCTCTAGAGCAGCTTAGCAGCTGGTGGAGAAGGCAGACTTGTCATCAGAAAAATCTCATTGTAACCTGCGTGCTGCTTTTCCCAGATGAGAGGGAAGTGTCACAAGAGGGCAGGGAATGGATCAACTAGCTCTGCCAGGACAAGTGAGAGAAGCATCACTTAGGAGGTGGAAATGGGATAAGCATTTCAAGAGGCAGGAACAGAATGTGAAAAACTTCAGAGTGTGGAACAGCCTGACTTCATCAAGGAGCATTTCAGTATGGGAAGCTTGCTGTTCAAGTGTGAGGGGAACAGTGAGAGATGGCTGGGAAATCAGAGCCGTGTACCATGGTGTGGGCTCTGCGCTCCCAGCTTTGCCACTGGTTATCAACAAGTTGCTCAGCTGCTCAGAGCCTCAGAGTTCTCCTCTGTAAATGGTAATGACAGTAGCGCCTCGTGCGGCGGTTGCATTTTATAGACGCCTTCTCCTGACACATGGTGAGCCCTTAAGTGTTAGCTCTTCCAGGTCAGAAGCTCAAATGTAAAAAGCCTAGAATTCCAAGTCAAGGAGGTTGGATGCTAAAATTAAGTTGGATCAACCCTATCTATTCACATAGCTTCCTCAGCACTGATTGTCATGTGAAAACTATGTCAAGTGTTCTACATGAAGCATTTGCCTTTTGGAGTGCAGCTCTGATTTGTAATACCAATGGGTGATAGTGCAAAGGAACAGTTAGAGCAGTAAAAAAAAAAAATGCCAGCTCATTTTAAGTTTAGAACAAAAGTGTTCACTTCAATGGAATGAAGCAGATGTTTATTTTCCCAGGGCCCTGGGAGTTCGGAAATAACCCACTTGCTGTCAGGGCTTTGCCGTCTACCTTTGCAATGTCACTTACCCAACCTGCAGAAGCATAGCTGGAAGGGAAAGTGCATTTCCCCACCTCTGACTTCGGTATCTCAGCATCGTTGTTACTCATCCATCAGGCCTGAGGGTGGGCAGTGCTACTTTTCACTGTCTCCTACCCACTCTGATCTTGGCCACTGTCTCTGTGAGAGGAGATTTATCTCCGGTCCTGTCATCTCTCTTCAAATCCAAACAGAGAATGTACAGAGTCTGCCCATGCTCACTGTAGTCTGAGCTGCTGAGTGTTCTTCCAGAGCCCTTTAGGATTTCTGTGCCCATACTTCTGAATGTTCCGTCTTCATTTTGTTGGTGGCAATGACAAATTTTCCCACATAACTTCCCTCTGTTCCCATTTTGGTTAGAAATGACTGTTTACTGAACACTGAGAATGGAAAATTCATAGAGGGGCAACGTGAGAAAATAGGTTATTCACACTATTTCCAATTACCCATAGTAAATCGAAATCATAATACAGATAATCCAAAAAAATGAGTATTTTAATTTGAACATAGTTAGGTTTTTGTTTCGCTTCTTGGTACATCTGATTTCTGTCCTTATTTACGTATTGTAGTGGTTTTCAAATTTGAGTATGCGTAGTCAACTAGGGAATTAGTTAAAAGGCAGATTATTGGGTCCCTGCAACCACCACTATGACAGATTCACACCAGTAGGTTTGACGGGGGCCTGAACATCTGCCTTGTGTCTGGTCCCCACATGATCCTAATGGACTTCACCACTAACACCTTAAAAGATGTGGGAGGGCTGGTCTAAACTCAAGTTGGTTACAGTCAAAAGTCATCTGTATGTAATCCAGAAAGAACAAAACTGAGTCCAGGCTAATTGAAAGACTGCATTTTAAAATTTTTATTTCAAAAGCGGAGCAATAAAGAGCTCTTCCAATCTGGTACACTTACCATGAGCTGGGCACCACCTAAGCGTTTATCTAGACAACACTTGATATGGGCAACAACTATGGCTGCGTACATTCTTCCCACCCCCATGTAAGGGCCACAGTGAGACTTACCTTGGCTCAGGCATGTGGGTGGGATGGGAGGAGAACCTCGAAGGTCTGTCTGACTCTAGGTCTCCTGTTCTTACCATCAGATAACTTCAGCCAAGCCTCTGTTAACTGAGTTAGCCATGGACAATTTTTTTTTTAATGTTCAATAAACAGAAAACATGGAGCATCTTTGGATCAAATGCTCAGGTCTAGGGAAAGCTGTTTGTTTTAAAGAGATTGTGTTAGGCTGTTAAGCCGTATTGTTACAGTTTCCTGGGCTGAATTTAGCCTAGAGAGTTAAAAGTATGCCAGCCTTGTGACTCACCACTGTGAAAACGGAGGGGGGTGTGGACTCCGCCACCAGTATCAGTAACATGAGTGAAGACTCTATACACCTTTTATATTCAGGCCTCTCACCACTGAAAGTTGTAAAGAAAAACGCACATAGCTCAATTCTGCGAAATGCTTTAAATATTCTGGAATAATTTGGCTCTTATTCACACATTGTCTGCTTTACTGTGGTGTAACCTTATTGCCCAGACTAATGCATGTGGGCTAATAATTCTTTCCCCATGTGCATATCTCTAAATGTAACACATAGACAATAACATTTAGACGTTTAAGTAGATGATTATATTACTGTCTCCCCCACTTAGACTGTGAGCTTCTTGTGGGCATTGTATCTGGTCATATTCATCTCTGTAACTTCAGACCCCAGCACTTAACCCAGGAAGCATATGCATCAGTTAATGTTTTTGTCTATAAACAACATGCTGTGGCAAAGTCAATGACGTAAAGAAATAGAGATATAACATGAAGACTAAGTTCTATAGGAATTTGAGAAAGGGAGAAGTCTCTTTCAGTAGAAACATTAAGACAAGGGAAGAACAAAGATACTAATATTCCTTGAGTGACTTCAGCATGGCAGGAATGTGCTGGGTAGGCTCCTTGTATGATCGTCACATCATCCCCAGCCGCTTGTTCAAGGTCACACAACTAGTAATGAGAACCCCAGAACGTCAGCCGCCATGGTCCTTTGGGGAAGTGGGAGGGGTAACCTGTGAACTGTACCCAAAGTAATGGGTATCTTCTCCACTGAAAGCAATGAAATGCAGAAGAGTCTGGATGGAGAGAATAGCAATAGCATATGTGAAGGCACTGAAATGTGTTGAGAAATGGTAAGCGTTTCAATTTGGCCAAAGCCTGTAATATCTATGAGAGATTCCTGGAAGATGAAGCTGTCAGGGTCAAACAGGTGGGGAGAGAATGGCAGTACTTGAGCACCATGTTGAAAAGTCTGTGCTCCCCCGCTCTTCTACCCAGGCATTGTCAAGCCACTGAAGGTGGTTTTAAGCAAGAGACTTATTCCACGCAGGACTTATGTATTTCTATTCACAATAGTTTGGGAAGAGGAAAGTGTGAAGGAGAAGGGGTAGCCTGAAATAGGGTTGTGGCAGAGGGCCTTGAAAGGAAGACAGGGAATTTGACATCTTCTTCTTCCTTCTTCCCCTCCCCTTCCCCCTCCCCCTCCTTCTTCTTCTTTCTAAATCCATTGATTAGGCAAGAGTTGTTTACAATTTTGGATGCTCTTTATATTTCTCCTATCTATTACTAAATTAAATGTATGAAAGTATCTTTTTAAATTTGAAATAAAATTTCTCTCATATTTGGCAGTAAATAGTAAATAACTTTTTAACCTTAAAGGAGCAGAGGAATTCATCCAGTTTCTAAGCTGGGCTTTCATTAAAACCTATTGTCTTTCATGGAGATATCCACTTGACTTGAGGGGCCATAATCAAAAGAGAAACCCAAAGAATTGGGCTTGATAATTCTACTGCTTTACATGCTGGACATTTGCTGATTTGAAATCTGCAGCTGAGACTCTGGTAAGGGTAAGTGAAACACCAATTTGGTAATCTTTCCAGGCTGGAAAGACAACAACTTGAGTTCAGGGATCATTAAGGATGAAGAGTACTGATAAACACCCTAGGCTTTTAGTTGGGACCATAAGAGTAAACTGAAAAAGACAAACTTTACAAAGGCTGAAGCCTGGCTTTGAATCAACTCAGCGCTTGATTAAATTCTGTTAATCTATCCCTACTTCAGCTAACTGCAAGAAGGAAAATTATATTTTTTCTGGAGGAAGATAACATAATCAGAGGTTCAACTTATAAATAAAATTTTTCATATACAATTTCTCTATAGAACAATCTAGTTATACAAAATATAAGAATTTTCATAAAACAAGAGAAAAACCAAACCCACAGAAGATCCAGATGTTGGAAGTATTATACATGGACATTAAAGTATCTTTGAGTAATTTGTTCAAGAAATTATAGGAGAAGATGGAGAATTCAGAGAACTGGGAGGTATAAAAAGAACCAAATAGAAATTGTAGAACTGAAAATGCAGTAATTGAAATTAAGAACTGAAAAGATGGTATACAGTTAACAGCAGACTCAATATAGCCAAAGGGAGAATTAGTGAACTGGACAATAGGTGGGAAAAATATCCATGCACACTAAAAAATATCTGTGGAAGAATATCCATGTATATCCATGCTGCAGCACAGTATACAAAGGATAGAAAATACACAAAATACTCAAAAGAGTATGAGAGATGGGCATGGTAAAGGGGTCTAGCAGAGATATAATTGGAATCTTAGAATGAGAGGAGATATATAATAAAGCAGAAGCTATATTTGAAAAGATAATTTCCAAAAGTTTTCCAAAACTGGTAAAAGAACTCAAGTGAATTATTTTAACATTGGAAAAAAACTATTAATGCAATTTCATATTTTAAAAAAAGAGGAAAATGATATGATAATTTTAATAGTTGTTTAAAAAAAGGCCTTTCATAAAAAAATTTAAGACAGAGTCATGACTTTAAAAAAATCTCGGTGGGCTTCCCTGGTGGGCACAGTGGTTAAGAATCCACCTGCCAATGCAGAGGACACAGGTTCAAGCCCTGGTCTGGGAAGATCCCACATGCCGTGGAGCAACTAAGCACATGCATCACAACTACTGAGCCTGTGCTCTAGAGCCCACGAGCCACAACTACTGAGCATGCGTACCACAACTACTGAAGCCTGTGCACCTAGAGCCCGTGCTCTGCAACAAGAGAAGCTACTGCAATGAGAAGCCCACTCACCGCAACAAAGAGTAGCCCCCGCTTGACGCAACTAGAGAAAGCCTGTGCTCAGCAGCGGAGACCCAGCACAGCCAAAAATAAATAAATAAATAAATAAATTTATTAAAAAGAAAAAAGAATCTTGGCAAACGAAGAATAGAAAGGAACATTCTTATTCTGATTAAGGATATATAGAAAACAAAACAAAAAACCTAATTCAAACATTAGACTTAATGGTGAAATAACACTTTCCCATTCTCACCACTTCTATTCCACATTTTATTGTAGGTCCTAGCCAGTGCAGTAAGTCAAGAAAAATATAAAGATTAGAAGAAACAAATAAAACTAACATCATAGATGACACAATAACACACATATAGAAATTTAAACATTTTATAGATAAAATATTAAAATTTATAGATAATTTAGCAGGGGTGCTATTCAAAAAGTCAAGACAAAAATAAGTTTCATTTTTGTAAAGAAGAAACATTTAAAACAATAAAATTTTAAATAGCCTAATTAACAATAATATAAGAAATCTAATACCTAGGAGTAAATTTAACTGCACATGTGAGAGACATCTATGCAGAAAGCTGTAAAACATTATTGAGAGAAAAGAAGAAGACAAAAATAAATGGAAGGATATATGATGTTCATTGATTGGAAGACGCAGTATTACATAAATGTGACCGTTCTCCCTAGTTTGTAGTGTAGACTCAATGAGTCCAGTTCAAAATTCTAGCAGATTTCTGTGTGAGGGGCTAGAAATTGATGATCAGATTCTGAAACTTTTATGGAAAGAGCCAATCATAAGACAACCTTGGAGAAGAGCAAAGTTGGGAGGACTTAATACTAACAGATATAAAAAAACTTGTTATAAAGTAATTAAGGCTGGTATTAGGGCAAGGGTAGACAAACTAGAGGAAAAGAGATTAAGGAGTCTAGAAACAGATTCACAGTTTATTTATGACAAAGGTAGTACTGCAGAGTTGTGAGGTATGTTAACTGGATATCAATATGGGAAAGATTGAATGTTGCCCCTTGCCTTATACCATACAGTAGAGTTTATATACAATTTATAGATAATGGAATATTATTCAGGCATTAAAAAGAATGACATCTTGCCATTTGTGACACATGGATGGACCTCAAGAACATTGTGTTAAGTGAAATAAGTGAGACAGCAAAAGGCAAATACTGGATGACTGTATGAGCTCTCTTACATGTGGAATCTAAAAACAAGCAAACAAGCAAACAAACAAATCCCAAGCTCATAAATACAGGGGACAGGTTGGTGGTTGCTGGAGAAATGGGGGAGGGGGTCAGAAGGTACAGATGAAAACTAAGAAATGAGGGGTGGATACCAAACCTTCCCAGCTAAGTTCTGATAATTGACAGTGGTTCAGTACTTCAGTGAACTGTGAAAATGACTTTAAACCCTTTAATCGTTTGTATTTTTTACATGTTCCTCCCTCTGCCAGGGTAAGAGTAAAAGCAAAAATTTACTCGTTTCCTGTTGTGTTTTTTTTCCCACTAGAGGTTTTCTTTTCTTCCCACTATTATAGTTTAAGTTTTATCCTGACAAATTCCAGGACACTAGTCAAATTCTTTTTCTTTTTTAATGAAATTTGGTTGCATTACTTGATTGATAATAGCCCAAATGGACTCAGGCCACACAGCGCCATAGAAAGAGGATGGTATGAAGACGGAAAGAACACCTGTGGACCTGCCAGAATTTAGTCTGTAGGTTGGCATGTAGATGGCAGGATGTGGGGAGGATGTGGATGATGATGAGGACCAGAGAGCTTTGGGGCACTGCGCCCAGTGACAGCATAACAGGTGTGCCGGGGCGATGCAAGTTTGGAAGGCCCGGCAGGTGGAAGCTGCTTCATGTTGTCTGTTGGGTTGCTGCCTCTGGTCTGCGCCGCAGGTGGCCTTGGGAGTCGTCTCTCCAAAGAGCCCATAAGGAGATGCACTGACATGGACACACTCCAGAGGTCTGCCCAGAGGTGCTTCGAGAAGATGGACTGAGTGTTATTTTTTAAATCACTCAAGAATTCTTCCCTTTAGAATACAGAACTTAGAAAGAGAGCAAAGGAAGAGTGAGAAATAATATGAATATACAGCATATATCCAACAGAAATGTTGGATACCAAAAAACCGCCCAAGAATACCCACAACTCCATTTCTACAGTCTCATGGTTGGAAAACATGATCTCCAGAGCCAGACTGCCCGAATTCCTATTCCACACCATCACCTGATCTCTGTGATCAAGGGTCATTGACTTACCTGCTGGCTTTCAGGTTCTCATCTCCAAGATGGGCCTCATAACAGTAATTGTGAGGATCCAATACCACGGTAATTTCCATAAAGCACTTAGAAGAGCTCCCTACATAGGTATTAACTGTTATGATGATGGTGATGTAGAGAAGACCTAAGGCTTTTGAGGTAGGCTGCAGCAGGACCCAGGGTGAGTGGCCACAGCCAAGGTGGAAGAGATCTCTGACCATCAGCTCAACGGGGAAAAAGGTCCTCAGTGGAGAAGCCTGTTTGGACGCACATGGGGTGAGTCCATTCCTCCTGCTGGAGACTTGCTGTGCCCCTGTGGCAGCCGCGGTTAGGCTGCTGGGTACCAGTGTCCTTGGCTCCCAGCAGACTGTAAGCCCTTTGAGGACAGGGATTATGCTTTTTCAAGTATTATTTCCCCTGCAGTGCTGAGCGCGGTGTCTCATGGAGAGTTGTGCTCAGTAAAGGTTTATCGAATTGGATCCTACTGAATGGAAGAGGGAGAGAATATTATTCGGGGCCTAACGTGCCAGCACTTTTCTTTCAAAACAAGATTGTATTTTTACATTTTACTTTGAAATCATCACTTCCCTTTTACAGAGGAGGTACTAGAGGCTCAAGGAACTCCACTCATTTGCCTGAGGTCACGTGGCTGGAAATGACTCTCTGAAATCCAGTGCCCTTTTCAGGCCATTGCCCTGTGCCCCAGGGCCTGGGAGACAGGCACAGAGAAAAGAGAGCAGAGCCTGGCTGGAGAGCAGAGCCCAGGGCTGCTGTCCTGAGAACGTGGGTGTCAGAAGCAGGTGCGTAGGTGGAAAGGGAGGGCTGAATCTTGATCTCTGTTGAAGCAGCGATGTCGTTTCAACTGCAGTTTTTGAAAAATGCCAGCGTATTCCTGTGGGATTTGCTGTAATTCATTTTTGCTCTCGTCTTCCACACTATTTATTTACCTAAGCCTTTGTTCTCTTTGAAACTATTTGAGCCACATGTCATTCATTGTGTTAAAACCCTGGGCCCTTTATCCTGCTCAGGTTTTTTTTTTCCTCTCTCCAGCTGCTCTGCACAGCACTTAATTCTCTGACTCTCTGGCCTGACTCTTATCCGGCAGTAGGTCGCCTTACACTCCCACCCGCATTCTCCCGGGAATGGGGGCCAGGAAAGGAGGATCCAGCTTCAGACTCTATTTTTCTTTTCTGTCTCCTTGTTGTCTAAAGCATGAGGCAAGGTTAGATCAATCAGTCTAGGTGTGGTGAAGCCCCGTGACCCTCCCCAGGGGAAATCCTAGCCCCATAGAAACTTGGCTGGTTTTGGCTCTGGGAGTGAATTCCAGGCTTTGAAGAATCTGTCAATGTTCAACTAACCCCACAAAACCTCTGGAAGTTTTTGATGGAACCGAAACTCCCACCAAGGGAGGAGGCCCTGAGCATGGCATCAGAGGCTGGGGAGAGAGAGCGAGCCAGGGAGCCAACTAAGATCTTTTCCTCTGAAATTCAGGCCTCTTCCCCAGGTTCAGGTGTCCTAAAGAGTCTGTCTGAGCAAGTCCCATCTCCGCTTAGCATTTTCCTGAAGCCTCTCACTGGCCTGCTCTGTGTCTTTAAGGGGATTATCAGGGTGCCTAGTGCCTTTCTCACCTGCAAGGAGCCTTCAGATAATTTTATGAATGAGACCATTTGTCTAGGGGCAAGAAAAGATTGCTGAAGGAAACCTAGTCCTGCTGTCTCCTGGGAGAAGTTGGATACTGATATTTATTTAGCAGTTCTTCTGTCTTGCCTTATGTGTAGGGTGACCACGTATTACAACTTGCTCAGGACTTGGTTTGGTACTTCCTGGGACACTGGGAGTACAGTACTAAAAGCAGGAGTAATGACCCTGTAAAGTAGATACCATTACTCTCACCTCACACCTGAGAAAACTGAGGCGCAAAGAGGTGAGTTAGCTTATGGCAGGCTGCACAGCACACTTGGGGTGGACCTGGGAATCCAGTACTATAAATTGTCTGACTTCAGACCCTGAGCTTTGTCCAACCACGTTCTTCAGAATACAAGGTTGCATCTCCATCAGACTGTGCAGCCCAGCAGCTCGCATCATCTATTTCTCTCTCCTGTGTCTTTGTTTAACTGTCTCTTTTGTCTCCAGGGCTACCTGAAATGCCTTTCCTTTGCTATCCCCTTCCCCTGCTGACTGATGAAGCTCCTGGCTCACCTCCTTCAGGAAGCCCTTCTTGACCATCCAAACTAGGTCAGGGGTCCTGGCTTCACGCTTTCATTAGTCGTATTCAGGTCTGAGTCACTGGTTGTCCCATACTGTCTTATAAGTGTCTGCCTGTATGCCTTTCCACCCCTCCTAGACTGGGGTCTTGTAGAATAAAAGGAAACAACTTTCATCTTTAGAGTTCTAGCTCCTCACACAGTGCCTGGCTTATAATTGGGGGTCAATAAATAGCTGGTGAATTAATTAATTTATAAAACATCAGAAGACAACTGTGTGATTTAGAGTCATAGTTTGAGATCTGTGTAAGGATTTATTCCATAAGATACATTTGTGGTACTTGGACCAGTTCTCTTATTTTAATTTTTTTTTTTTATAGTGCTGCAATGAACATTGGGGTACATGTGTCTTTTTTTAACTTTTAATTTTAGAAAGTAAGTAATTTTTTGTGAGTTAACTTGGCTGTTTAGGTTGAATTTCAACTTGACCCTTTACCATGTCTAATGCCTGCGAGTGAAAAACTGTCTTTTATGAGGTCACAGGTGAGAATGTCCAAGTAATCTAGAGGCTGTGTTGAGGTTAGGAAGAAAGGAATTTCTGAAATCAAGTTTTTGCTTTGTCTTTACTATGGATTTTGCTAGTGTTCTCTGAGTCTCAGATTTCCAAGTTATTACCTATTAGCCTACCTTTGAGATTCAATCTTTCTGGGTAGAAGGGAGGAACAGAGTAGTGAGACCCAGTTATCTGAGGCTTTATGCTTTGTTCTCTGACCCTCCCAAAGCTCTTGTATTGACGTCTGATGGGTGCAAGTCATGGATGAGTGCAACACTTAGACAGAAATGACATTTGCCATCACCAAGTTGAATTGCAGGATGAATGGTGCTACATGTTATCATGGCTTTAGGGATATAAACAGCTTTTGGTTTATTATCAACAATGTTTAAAATGTTAGCCTGGATCATTCCTACTACCTGGTACCCCATTTTCTTTTTTCCCCTGAGCCCCCCATTATACTGTCATCAGTTGTATACTCAGGGACAGAAAACAAATGTTCCAGTCAATCTAAGTAAGCCCAAATCCCTCTGGCAAAGCACGCACCATGCTAAGAGGGAAATGCCTGAACTGTCAGGCCAAGCCCTGCTCTTAACACCAAAGACAGAGTGGTCAAGTGATGACAACAGTGGCACAACTATGTGGAGTAAACTATGATCCAGGTACCGTTCTCCTCACCTCATCTTCACAGTAGCCCTATGAGCTACATTCTGTCATCATTCCGATTTTATAGACAAAGGAACTGAGGCCCAAGAAGGTTAAGTGGCTTAAGACTTGCAGCTTGCAGACTTGAAGTCAGGCAGTCTAATTCTAGAGCCCTCATTGTTCACCATTATGCCCTAAATAGTGCAAATATCTAGTAAAGTCTATTCGCATCTCATTTAAACAAAGACCTTCCCTATTATGTTTCCAGCTCTGTGGTGGGGTGGAGTGTAGGGGACAGGGATGGTGGCAGTGTCAAGATGTGTAAAATTTCTTTGTAAACTTTTTACATAGGATTTTTTAAAAAGGTGAACCTACTTTAGGATTTAGATTGGATGCATTCGAAGTGGTATTTCTTTCAAAGCCAAGGTGATGCTTCATTAAACGCTGGGATCACAGAAATCTTTTCAGCTGTTTCACTCCCTTTCGTTTGTTAGGACTGAGATGAACCCTTTGGGCTTGCTTTAGTGGATTATAACAATAAATCCTGAAAGAGATCTGAGTTCAGCTCTGCTGTGTGTGAGTGCTTAGAATTCTTATAAGTGGTTGTAAAGAAAGGAACTAGTTTCTGTAGCTCCATGAGATTTAAAGTTGGGTGGATCTGCATGTGACACCGTCCCCCCCACTGTAACTCTGGGAGACCTTGGACAAGTTCCTTGAACAACTTTTGGTCTCATTTTCTGACTTAGTAAAACAGTGTGATAATAACTACCTCTCAAGCTTGTTATAAGAATTTAATACAACAGTATTTGGAAAGTGTGAGGCACAAAGCAATCTTTCAATAATCAGAAGGACCATAGGACCTTTACTCTTTACCAGTGATTTTGACAATTCTAAACAAGGTGTGTTGTGAGGCTCCAGTAAAAGTTTTACCGTCACCCATGAGTTGTCCCTCAAAACTCTTCAGTATCTTTCACTGTTAGGTATATTTAAGACATGGAGTATTTGCCCATGATTAAATCTCCTACCTTATCTAGAAAATGTCTTGTGTTTTACTAGTACATGCCTTGTGCCACACACATTCATTCCTTTGTTAAACAACAACAACAAAAATTGGTGAGTCTGCCCTGGCCTTCGTCGGCTCACAGTATGGTAGAAGGAGACAGCTGTGCAAACAAATACGTTACAGATTCAATGATAGAATCTGTACCGTGTCAGAGGGTGGGGCATAAGGAAAGAGGCCTGGCCAGCTCTCTCTGGCTGGGGTTCCCAGGGGGATGGGGGAAGACACAGTCAGGAAAGGCTTCTGATGAAAGAGCTGGGTCTTCACCATGGAGTCCATGTTCCCCAGGGAGGTTGTTTGGGGATGGAGTGTACTGTGGAAAGAACATTCTAAGAAGAAGGAAGAACATGAGGAAATGTTCAGTGGCCTGGCCAAGCAAGGCCCATTCAGGAATAAGTAGGAAGTCTCTACACTTATGCCAAGCACTCCTGTAGGTCCTGGATTTCATAGTCCCATTTATTGAGTACTGGTAGGTCCCACATACATCTCACTTAATCCCTACAGCAATTTTGTAAAGTAAGTGTTGTTATCCAGAATCTTCAGATATGGAAGTTGAGGTTCTAGAGATCAAGGCGTTTGCCCAAGAACATGTCAGTGGGATTCAAGCCTAAGTCTGAAGACAATAATAGCAACAGTAATAAAAACAGCAAGGATTCCTGTAGTGCTCGGCACACTCTAACCAGCGCTGTCCTATACAGCACCCACTAGCCACATGTGGCTACTGAAATTAAAGTGGAAAATTTAGTTCCTCTATTGCACTAGCCACATTTCAAGGGCTCAGTTGCCACCTGTGTCTGGTGACTGTTCTATTGGAGCACGCAGATAGAGAACATTTCCATCTCAGAATGTTCTCTGGACAGCATTGGTCTAAGCACTTTACATATGTTAACACATTTAATCCTTATAACAGTCCTATGAGGAGGATACTGTTACTCAAATTGTACAGATGTGAAAACTGAGGCATAAAGGAGATAAGAAACTTAACCAAGGGCCCATGATGAATGAGTCCAGGCTTTTAAGCACAGCAGTCTAATGCCAAACCCATATATTATTTTCTATATAAAATGAATGAATATTAGTCGAAAGAATAAATTCAGTATCTTCTTGTGTAGAGACTGGTGTTTGGTCCTCTTCAGAGAAAATGCCTTTGATATGATTCTTACCATTCCGGGAGCTTACAGTTATTGAAGCAGGCTTTGCATACGCAAGGCTTTGCATACATGAGGCTCCAGAGAGCCTTCTCCCCAGGGACCCTATAAACCTCTTGGCCAGCTTAGTCAAACAACTCTTTTGATGGAATTTATCAGTCAGTTCATTCCTCCAAATGGCCGATTCAAGAGTCTCAAGTTGATAACAGTCTTAGGTCATGTTCGAAATCCTTCGTGCCCTTTTTTCCTTCAGCGAGGGTATCTGGGGTTGTTATTTTAAGAGCACCTTTTTCAAGATACCAATCCATCCAAAGGAGACCTTTTTTATTTTTCAAGCATAGGGAAAAAACTTCAGACTAGGAGACTAAAAATCCTAGTTTGAGCCCTGCTTCTGCCTCCAAGTAGCTAAATAAACTTGAGTAAGTTACTTTACCTCTCTGAAATTCAGTTTCTTCAACTGTGATCTCAAAATAAAATAACACATATTGTAGGATTTTTTAAAAGCTACATGAAGGGTACAGTGTTTAAGAATGCTTTGCAAGCTATAAAGTACTTTATATAGCTATAAAGTATGAGATAATTATAGCACAAATGGTAGAGCTTGGGATGTTTTTCTTCTATATAACCTTTTAAAGTTTTCAAAGCAGTTGTGGCTTGATAAATTACAGGATAACCCACTCTTAATCATAACATTTGCAAAATCTCTTTTTTCTTTGACATAAATAGATATTCAATAAATGTTTGGATGGAAGGATGGATGGTTGGTAGATGGGGCAGAGGGAGGGGGATAGCACATAAAGGAAAAGAAGTTTTAATTTTTTCTTTTGATTTTTCCTTTTTAATTTTGTGCTTTTAAAACATATTCCTTGATATGAACTGTGTTCTTGTATATGTGGAAGGGGAGGAGTCATTAAATAAAAGGACCTGAATTGATTCATTGACTCAGTATGCTTGTTTTTCTGCTATTTGTTTTTCATTCAACAAAAAATTTACTAAGCAATTACCATTAGCTGATCATTGTGCAAGTTTCAGGGAAGACACAGTTGAATATCTCACAATTTTATTTTTTTTCGTGCCTATTTCTTCAGCTGCTAATTTTGCCCTTTAAACTTTCTGAGGAATGCTGAATTCACTGACACATGAACAGTCATGTGAAGGGCCCCAGCAGTGCTGAGGGCTGCGCTTATCAAAACCCCGTCATAGGAATTGTTTCCTGATGTACACGTGAGACCCATGATCCCTCTATGGATTGTGAAATGTGTTTATGCAGAAAGGAGAAAGCTCCTCCTCCCCTTTGTTGCTTTCCCTACTTTGGGCCTCCTTTCCCCGGGTCGGCCCCTCCGCACTCTATGTGGCCAAAGGAAAAATGAGATGTCAGGGCTGGGATTCATGTGGTCTCACAGAGGCATCAGCCCTGCACAGCTCTTGGATCAGATCAGTTAGGCAGAGTGTAGAGAACCTCTCTGGAGGGGAAATTGGGCAAGACCTGCCTCTCACCAGTGCTGTACCAGCCTGGCCTGAGGTTTTCTAAGTCTCCTCAGGACTTGAGAATATAGGATCTTGGGAGGGATGTTTTTTCCTGCCCTCCTGTTTCCAGGCAAGGAGACAGTGGACTTGGTATTTAAAAAGAATCACTGCGTATATTATGTACTGAAAATGGCTGGAAAAGAACCTCTTTTCTCCATTTCTCTCCTTGTGGATGTGAGGGAGCAGTTTAGACTTTCAGGTGGTTTGTGGCAGAATCAGGGCTCAAACCCAGATCTTCAAACTCTAAACCCATGGCTCTTGCTAAATTTCCCTGGTGAACTGACACTTCCAGCTATATTTCCTTTATATAAGACAAGTATCACTTCATAAAGTGAGGGATTCTAGAAAGAACATGGGTTTTAGGGTCAGACAGAACAAGGTCAAGGTGCCATATCCTGGCACTGGTCTTACATCTCTGTGACCTTGGGCAAGTTACTTTGCTTCTTCTGTGTATGTCGAAGGGAAGAAAGAATACTTATATTTTGTAGATGTTGCAAAGATTAAATGAGACAATATTTAAAGATTTTAATGCAGTATCCAGCCTATCCTAGCTATCTAACATATTTTCTAAAAATGTGGGAAGAATACAAAACTGTCTCTTGAGAAAGAGTTCAGATGATATTGATAATATTGATGGCGATAGTGATGGTGGTAGTAGTGACATAGCAACCATTAATTAATCATTTAATTTTAAACATTCCCTCTGTATCAGAGCTACCATGTGATATTGTTATCTTCTTCATTTTATAGCAGGTCTTTCTGTCTTCAAATTCCATGCTTTTTTCATTGTAGCACACTTGTTCCCAGATTTTAAGCCTAGTAATGTCAACAATGAATCTGCTAACCAGAGAAGAAATCCACAAATTTCTTTTTTCCCATGTTTAACCCCCTTTCAGGATTGAAGTACCCTGTAAGATAAACTTTGTCCATGCTTTACATACGTGGGACCAGTAAAGGCGGTCACCATCAGGAATTCCTTGAACTTACTTATAACACCGTGGACCCGCAATGGCCAACCCCTTTTCTGTCAAGGATCTTAGGATCAATATATTTAAGGCCACAATATTTTGAGATATGCAGATGAGTAAACATCATCCACCTGGTTATTGGGTTTTTATCTTAGAGAAAAACCTAAGACCCAGCAGTTCGGAATCAGACTACGTGGATGTGATGATTCCCAGCCCTGCTTCTGGTGAGCTGTGTGACCTTGGTTCAGTTACTTCTCATTTCTAAGCTTCAGTTTCCTCCTCTGTAAAATGAGGATAATAATAACACCAATCACATTCAGTGGTTGTAAGAATTAAATGAGACAGATGCAGAGAGAGAGCATGCAAATAGAGCTCAATTAAAATTATCTCATATCTAGGGTTTCTTCCTGTTCAAAAGCCTTTGTGCCCTGGATGGGGAAATTTATCACCCAGGATTTCCCAGAAAAATGTAAAGCACTCTAAGTACATAGAAAAGAGGGAATTTAATACACAAAAATGGTGACCCAGTTATGAAGGAGCCGTGAAGGGCTATATTCCCTGTGAAGCAAGCCAGGGGTCAGCAGAATGGAAGCTGTTGCCACCCCTAGCTGGAGGAACGTAGGAGGAGGTTGTGTAACCAGAGGCGAGGGGCGGTGAGCACAGGCCAAGTGGGAGCATTGGTGGCCCTGTCAGCAGAGCTGAAATCATGGAGGAGACGCAGCCACCTGACACGGGGGAAGCGGGAGAGATGCACTCTGGCTCTCCAGTGCCTTCAGCCCTCAGACCTCCTGGCAGGGCTGACCTGGTGTCTGGGAACCATGGGCTGCAGGGGCAGCCCCACGATGCCGAGCAGAGCAGGGGACTTGGTGAAAACTTCAGGTTGCTTCCATGTCTTGGCTCTTGTAAGTAGTGCTACAGTGAACATTGGGGTCCATGTATCCTTTCAGATTATGGTTTTCTCCAGATATATGCCCAGGAGTGGGATTGCTGGGTCATATGGTAGTTCTACGTTTAGTTTTTTAAAGAGCCTCCATACTGTTCTCCATAGTGGTTGTAGGCCCTGCAGTTTTTCTTGTCCCATCCTGATCCCTGCATTGAAATGCTCCATCTAGGCTTCTCCCTCCCTCCCACAGGACCGTGAGCATCCCGAGGACAGGGACGTCGTCTTATCCTCACATCCTCAAGCACTGGTACTTTCACTTTCTACTCTCTGCTGGCCACTGTGGTCGGTGCTGGGGGACTAAGCACGTGGGCGAGACAGTGCCAGCTTCCTGCAGCTTTTATGATCAAAGGAGAGGCAGACGGGCTGCAGTAGTTCTGTAAGTTACCAGTGTCTTGTATGCTAGCGAAGCCCAAGGGGGACTGGGAGCTGCATCTTTCCTGGAGGAACAGGGAAGCCTTCCGAGGAAGTAACATTTGAGTTAGGAAGGAATTGGAGTTCACCTGGCAAAGAGGCTGGGGAATGGCATTTCAGGCATAAGGCAGAGCGAATGCAAAGTTCTGGAGGTGGGAAGGAGCACTGAGGATTAGAGATGGAGAGCGGGGAGGCACAGCCCGAAGCCCATGGAGCCGGAGGGAGCTGTTCTCTCCCGCCTCCGGCCTCTGTGCTCTGCCCTGATGCTTTCCACCTCCTGCCTGTGTCCTAGCTGGGAATGTTTGCATGTTTTCGGCTCCCACATCACACCCAGTATATCGTTTTATGTGTACAAAGTGCTCGTTGGATATTTGAGTAAATGACAGACGACTCAAGGCTCTAAATGGTCTCTCTAACTCTCCCCTCGCATTTATAACTTCACTTGCCCAGCAAATATCAAGGAACACAATCTGTGTGGAGAAGCAGCCTGAGCTTATACCATTTATGGGAAACTCTCTGCCACCTGGCATTCTTTCAACAGAAACTCACTGTCAGTCACTCTATCCTTTATACCAAGAGTTCTGGGATGAGTAGTACTAAGAATGGTGAGCCAGAGATGCCGAGAAGATCCAGTCATCAAACGATTCTTTTGCCTTCGTTGAGATTGAAATGTGATGTGTTAAACCAGATTCCCTTCAGCCCTGCTGCTTACTAGCAGTGTGACCTTGGATGGGTCACTCCATCCATAGGTGGGCCTTCCTTCCTCCACTGATGTGTGGGGTTAATAATATCAACTTGACAGGCTTAATATAAAATGAGACTATACATATAAACATTCAGCATGGTGCCTGGTAGTTCAAGAGCAAAAATCACTGATGGCTGTTGCTTTTATTATTCTAATTACAGTTACTATTATTATTCCAATGTTCAAGGCTGTACACTGATGAGAGTAAAGCAAAAACAGAACATGTTTCCCTGTTCCCCTGGCAGGCCAGTTACGCTCTTTTGGTTTCTGTTTGAGACTGGCCTACACATGGAATGCTTTCTCAATGTTGTTTGGTATAAAAAAAGAGTATTTTATGTTTGTTTTAGTTTTCTTTTCTTCTAATTTTTTTTTAAGAGGATTTTGTTTTGTTTTGGTTTCTCACAGGAGTGATTGGAGCAGATGTGAGGGGGCATGGCCTCGCCTGTGAGGGACAGCCGGTGACGTCACGGCTGGCTCTCATCTGTGGAACATCTTCTTGTCACATGGGGGTGAGTCTGCCCAGCAAGCGAGCGAGGGCAGGGCTACCACACTCCAGGGAGGACAGCCCGGCCCGGGAGGAGATATGAGCTGCTGGCCCCTCCCCACCTCAGTTCCTTCCCTTCCTGCCCGCCCCCCCCGCCCCCCCCCCGCCCCCCGTGCTGTGTCTAGTCGAAAGCTCAGCCCTCCTTCCAATAGCCTTGCTTAGATTTGCCAGATCTTTTTCCAGGGGCCAAATTCTTAAAAAGTGGGAAAAGGGTTGAGTCTGCCTTTGACATCACCCTGGCTAGAGAGCCGAGGCGGAAGGGGTGAAATCGGATCCAGAGATGGCCAAGCCTCGCTCCCAGACGATCTGTCCCTAATGGGTAGCTGAGTCTTCTCTGCACAGGGGTGTCTATTTTCCTTGGCCGCTGAGCTCTCTCTCAATCAATATAAATCCATCTCCCTGGGAGCAGTCTGATGATGTATAGAATTAGGCTGCATATCATGACTTCAAAAGAACACTGATAAGCAATTTTCACTTTGTTAATTTTTCTTCATGAATTAGTGGAAAGGCTTTCTCCAAGATTGCAGTTAAAATTTAGTGCCTGCCCTAAAATTTATATCTTCTTTAAATGCATGAGTCTGAAAGCATTCCATTTCGATAAGTACCCATTTCTACCATATTTTTATTTAAAAGTCGTTACTCTGTTAAACTAAGATGGACGATGGACGACTCCTTGGATTTCTCCCAGATGAGTAAAATAGAGGGGAGGGTGGGGGAGGAGGAGGAAGGCAAATGGGAGAGTAGCGGGGACATGCGTAAGGATTAGAGTGGGATCTGGGATACAGCCCAGGGCAGAATCTCTACGACGATGGAGGGACTTATGTGCCATGAGAAACTGTGTTTAGTTACCGTGGGGACCAATGAGCCTTTTGTACCATGAAATATTTTGGTTGAGTAAATATTGATACCTTTACTTATCCAGTGATCCTCTGCTCTTGTGTCCGGGGCTGTGCTAAATCCTGGGGACGTAGGGATGACATAGGGCCTCCCATTGGTGAGATAGATGATGACAGGTATTACGGTACAAGGCCTCACAGTATAGATTCAGACTGAACTCGAGATACTGAGCATCTAGTATGTGCTAGGCATGGTGGCAGGGGTTCTCACACGTTTCATAAAGATGATGGGGCCGCCCGACTGGTTTCCAGTCCCAGTTCCTCCACTTCCTAAGGATGGGCCCTCAAGCAAGGCACTTAACCCCTCTGGGCCCCAGATTCCTCATCTGTGAGATGTGGAGAGTTGTAGTACATGTCTCGTAGTATTGTGAGGATGGATCGAGGTGACATTGCCAGGGTTAGCTCTCCATCACTTGCACTGGTGTTGCTGGGCAGAAAGGACACAGTGGCTGCCTGGGGAGGGTCCAGGATTAGGGACAACTTCCTAAAGGGACAGTAGTGCTGGACTTCTTGCACCCCCTCCAAAAAAAATTTCCTTCTGTTTGTTTCTGTGGATGAACTCTTAAATGGAACTTCTTTAAGTTTGAAAGCCCTGGCCTCTTTCTTGCCCTCAGCAGCCCTATTGTAAGGCTTGGCTGTCACTGAAGGGAGAGATCTACGGAGGCCTAAGGCTGCCTTGAGCAGGAGGTGCCCACCAGGGCAGTCAGACCTTATCTCCCCCAACATGAGTCTACGCTTGCTAGCTTGTCTTCACTGAACACTGTTTTAAACCTTTTTAAATCATCTCCCATTTTCACAGGGACACATCTGATCTGGTTTCTCCTGTAAAGCCTAAATTTCAGGCATTTTTACCCCACTCAGTTGGGATTTATGAGCAAAAGCAAATCCATATGAATGTGAGTCTATGACATCCCCATGTCTCAGTTTCCTGGTCTCTTAATGAAAATGATGCTCACTTGTTGTACAGCATCCATTTTACAAATTAAGCAACTAAGGCCTAGAAAAAGCCAGTAATTTTCCCAAGGTCACCAAGCTATTCAGCTGGAGCTGAAAACTCAGGTCCAGCTCTGTCTGAGTCCCACGTGCATCCCCCTCAGTGCCTTACTGAGTTGTGCGTGATTATGATGTGTCCGTACAGGAGTGGAGAGAGCGTGGGCTTCAGAGTCAGACGGGTGTAGGTTTGGACATCTGCTTATGTGCTTTTTGGCCCTGTGTCCTAAGGTGTGCTACTTAAGTTCCCTGAGCCTCAGATTCTTCATCCGTCACACTGAGCGTGAGGATGCCAGTCTTACAGGGCTTCTGGGTAACATGAATTATGTACATACATCCGTAGTACATAGTAGACACTCAGAAATTGTGGGGATTCTTATTACACTTTCCTAGTGATATAAAAGGCTCACATGAAGCAGCTGTTGGGCTTTAACGAGTTTGATGGGCAGCTGCAGTTGGTTGCAATGAATGAAGGCCATAAAATGCCAGTTTATTATGGTCGTGTTGTGCTGGAAATAAAGTCCCCACTCCCACCCCGCTTTGTACTTGGGAGTGGGAAGGGACCCTCTGGGCCAAGGGGATTAATCATCAGCTTTAATGTTATGTGGTGAGGGCAAGACTGTGGTCATGCTGGCGTCGGAAAATGCCTTTGATCTGGCTCAGGTGCTGGACACCCAGCAAGCCAATAGCAGTGACACCTCTGTGAGGTCTAGGAGAGGTGCAGGTCTGAGGAAACGCTCCCAGGGAAACTCAAGGACCCTCTTTGTTGTGGTTCTGGCAAATAAAACCACCAACTGTCAGGAAAAATTCACCGAACAGAACACAGGGACCAGAGGGGTCTGTGGGCTTTTCAAAAAAGTGACTTCCAACTTGGTCTGAAGGATTCTCTTTCTTCCTGTCTGCTCACTGCTGATGTTTCTAATTCTGTAGGTTGATCGGGTCAAAATTCCCAGGAATATTTTGTGTTTGATCCTGGTTGCTTCTTTCTAGCTCACCCAGAATGAATGAATGAAGGACTGTAACAAGTATTGGTACTTAGGAGTTGCCTTCCTTCACATCCCTGTTACTTCTAGGAATCTGGAGAAAAAGCCTGAGGTTGAACATAAGCTTTACTAATCAGGCCTTTGATATTTTAGAAGATACGAGTGTGGGCTGCACATTTATCTTCCTTGTAGATGATTTAATTAACAAGGAAAAAAAAATACTGTTCTTTTTTTAACTGCATGAAAGCAGAGCTGCTTGTTCAGAGTTAATTACTACCAACTCACCAAAACCCAAGATCATACACAGCAGGGGTGAGCCAGAGGTTGAAAAGTCACAGGGTCAGATGGAGCTGATCCCTGCCATCGCTCCAGCACCCCTTTTCTCAAGCTGTCAAGTCAGGTTGTAACTTGGCAACTTGTCTTTAGTCAGCATGACAGATGGAGAAGGGACCATGGGGAGGGGGTGGGGAAGACTGAAGAGGTAAGGTTTGAGCAGAACGATAGTTGGTAAGAGCTGGGAATTACATCTGCATCTTAAATCACTCAGAACTGAAGTTTTCTCAAAGTCTTAGATGACTGTAGGCATGGTGGTTCTCTATCATGCAGTGGGTGTGGAATTTCTAAAATAGGCTCTAACGCTGGCTTCACCACTTACTGTGTGAGTTTAGGTAAGATACTTTATCTTTCAGTACCTCAGTGTCTTCATCTATTATATGTGGGCAGTAGTATTTACCCAGAACGTTGTTTTGAGGATTAAATGAGGTAATCTTTGTAAGCAGTTTGGCACTGTACCTAGCACCATATACCAAATATGGTATTATTGTTAAAAATGATTCATTGAAGCTAGAATGATCCATGTGACAATGGATTTGAATTAAAGACATCAGGATGAACTCAGGTTGAGCTTAATGTAGATTACAGATGGATACATATAGAAATATTTACAGACGTGCAGGTATACAGGTTAGTAAACATACATGTATTTCCTAGCTGTGACAGCGGAGGGGGCCTTGAAACAAGGACACCCTAGCAGATAGTTGCTACAAGCACTCCTGGTGCCCAGATCTTGGTTTCTAATACCATTCTCCAATAAAAGGATCAGGGCTTCTTGGAGAAATGGTTGATCCCAGGACCAGGGCTGGAAATAGACAAGATGAGCCTATAGTATCTTGTAGCACCAGAAAGTAAGATAGTGCTCAAAACAAAACAAAATAACAACAAACCCCGCCTCCCCCCAACCCCACAAACTGAATGGATTATCAGGAGCCAACCAAGGGAGCCTCCAGTGGCCAAAACTGTAACAATTTGAGCAGAATAATAAAGTGTGTTGGAGTATAACCCAAAGTATAACATAAATATTATGAGCCCATACTGATACAAATAAATGGACAGAAGAGACTAATCTATCGTGCAGGAGAATTTATATAGATATTCCCCCCTTAAGGAAGTGGAGCATAACTTCCTGTTCCTTCACAGCAAAGGAAACCATAAACAAAATGAAAAGACAACCCACAGAATGGGAGAAAATATTTGCAAATGACATGATCGACAAGGGATTAGTCTCCGAAATTTACAAACAGCTCATGCAGCTTAATATCATCAAAACACACCAATCAAAAAATCGGCAGAAGACCTAAATAGACATTTCTCCAAAGAAGACATACAGCTGGCCAAGAGGCACATGAAAAGATGCTCAACATCGCTGATTATTAGAGAAATGCAAATCAAAACTACAATGAGATATCACCTCACACCAGTCAAAATGGCTATCATCAAAAAAATCCACAAACAATAACTTCCTATTCCTTAAGCATGAGCTGCACATGGTGACTTCCTTTCAAAGAGGACAGTACAAAAAGGGAGAAAAAGAATAATTTTATAGTGGAGAAATCTGACACACTAACTTCAGCCAGGTTATCAAGGTCAACACCAACAGTGATAAGTCATGTTGATAGTATGTACTGCTGACATGGTGTGAAGAGAATGGCGCTTTATCTCTGTCATCTTCCTCGCAAAAACCCATAACCACAGTCTAATTAATCATAAGAAAAACATCAGACAAATTCCATTTGAGGGACATTCTACAAAATACCTGACTAGCACTCTTTGAAACTGTCAAGGTCATCAAAAAACAAGGAAAGTCTGAGAAATTATTACAGCCAAGAGGCGCCTAAAGAGATATGTAATGTAGCATCCTGGATGGGATCCTGGAACAGAAGAAAGCTGTTAGGTGAAAACTAAGGAAATCTGAATCAAGTAAGGTGTTTAGTTAATGGTATCATTATCTTTCTTTAATTGTGACATATGAACTTAATGTAAGATATTAATGATAGACAGAACTAGGTGTAGGGTCTATGGAACTCTGTACTACCTTCCCAACTCTTCTGTAATCTAAAACTGTTGTAAAATTAAAAGTTCATTTAAAAAAATTATTCATTAAATCATTCACTCATTACCAAAACATTTTCTTGTATTTGCACGGCTAAATACTAAGGGTATTAAGATAAATAAGATAGCGTGTCATGCCTGCCTTCATCGAGAAAGACAGACAAGAAGGAGATGACTACAGTTCAGAGTGGTAATTCCGATGGTAAGTTTAGGGCTGAATATGGAGAAGGGGACGACTCAAGCTTCCAGTAGACAGGGAAGCTTTCCTGTAGGATGTGCTATTTGTAGGACTGTAGTTTCCCCCCCACAGTGGGATGCTATTCCTGCCCAGTTTCAGGCACTAGACCCTGGCCTCACCCTTCTCCTCTTTCTCTTCTGTGTCCACATCACCCACAGCAATACCAGTTTGCTCCTGGGTGGGATGTGGGTATTGCAGGCCCATTGGGAGAGCGCCACAGGAAGGGAGAATGTCACAGCTAAGAAGAGTGTGGGCAGGTTTCTCTGTCTTGGACTCTTTAGCAAGTGGCATTGGCAGAGGTCACTGAGAGAGGTGGAGAGGGAAGGGAGTCCATAAGGCACAGATAGGACCACTGTTACACCTCCCAGTGAAAGAGCTGAGCTACTGTGCATGATTCGCCAGGACTCGCTGTTGTCAGCCTCTAGGATCAGTGTTCTCAGGAGTCAGTCTCTCCATACTGAGGCTCACCCTGGGCCCTGCAACTACATGTATGGAAAACAGACTGTATGGTAGGCATCGATTGGCAAGGAGAGGTTTGATGTGGTTCCATGAGCAGTAAGACAGCTTGTGCATTCAGGAAGCTCAGCGTAGTGTTTCTCCTGGCATTGGACGCAGGACAGTTCTACAGTGTGCTGGACAGAGGATGTTCAGCATCCCTGGTCCAGCCTCAGTCATTATAAGGAGACGTTAGCTGCTACCATCTATTGAGCACCTACAGTGTACCAGGCACTGTGCTAAATCCTTTATGTCATGTCATCAGTTCAGCAATCCTGTGAACTGGAAACCATTACTCTCCCCATTTCACAAGTGAGGAAATGGAGGCAAAGAGCAGTTAAGTGGGTCACACAGTGTGACACACAGGAAGGGGGGACGCTCGTCTGAGCCCTCTAGGGGACTGACCCTAGAGTCCTTGCTCTTCCCTTTCAGGTACACAGCTTCTCCCAAATGCCTAGAGGAGAGGGAGAGCAGACTCGATTGGAATATGGGCAGATGTTGGTGCATACATCTCACCAAAGAAAAGGTTTGAATGACAAACACCTGAGAAGATACTCAACATCATTAGTCACTAGAGAAATGCCAATTCAAACCACAGTGAGATCCACTACATGCTTGTTAGAATGGCTGACATGGTGGTGAAGATGTGGGAAAGTGGAACTTATGTGCTGCTGGTGGGAATGTGAAATGGTACAACCACTGTGGAAAATAGTTGATCAGTTTCTTACAAAGTCAATGTACACCTACCGTGTGATCCAGCTGTTCCACTCATAAAACCATATGTCTGTACAGAAACGCAGAGCAGTTTTGTTATAGCCCCAAACTGGAAACAGCCCAAATGTCTATCAACAGTGAATAGATAAAGTGTTGGTCCATCATTAGAATGGAATACTACTAAGCAGTAAAAGGGAATGAGCTATTAATATAAGATACAACATGGATTAATCTCAAAATAATTATGCTGAGTGGGAGAAGCCAGACAGAAAGAGTACAAACTATGTAATTCCATTTATTAAAAATTCTAGGAAATGCAAACTAATATATAATGACAGAAAGCAGAATGAGTGGTGGCCTGCAATGGGGCAGTGGGCAGGGTAGGATTACAAATGGGCACAAGGAAACTTCTGGGGGTAATGGATATACTTACCTTGATTATAGTAATGTCTTCACTGGTGGGTGTCCGCTATGTCAAAACTTATCAAAGCAAATGTTTTAAAAATGCGCAGCTTATTGAATGCTAATTATAGCTCAGTAAAGCTTTTTTTATTATTAATTAATCAATTTATTTATTTGGTTGCACCAGGTCTTAGTTGCAGCACATGGGCTCCTTAGCTGGGGCTCGCATGCGAACTCTGAGTTGCAGCACGCATATGGGATCTAGTTCCCTGAACAGGGGTCAAACCCAGGCCCTCTGCATTGGGAGCACGAGATCTTAACCACTGCGCCACCAGGGAAGTCCCAATAAAGCTTTAAAAAAAAAAAAAAAACCCAGAAAAAATAACAACAATAATAGTAGTGTCTGCAATCACTTATACAGTGCTTACTATATTCCAGGCGCTGATTTAAATATATCTCTAAAAACTGTTTGGTCCTCATTTTAAAAATAGTACATAGTAGGTGCTCAATAAAAATACTAGTCGTCACTTCTTTCCTTCTAACCCAAGTTAATTCTCTAGCTACTCTGACATATTTTACTGTTCTGCTCTTTTGATCCCTAGCACGGACCAATAGGTATGGTTATTTGTGTTTTAAAGGTAGCAGTTTGTACCTCAGATGAAGCTGACTTGCCTAGTGGGTCCACGTTAGTGGGTCCATGTCTCCATTACCCCCCTTGACCCATGCTGTCCAGTTGAGAGCTGGGGCATAATAGATGCTTAGCAACCGTAAGTCTGGATTGCTCCCCACCCACGCCCCTCGCTGACAAGTGTGCAAGCGCTTGGATTTTCCTAAGTCTTCTTTCACTCCTTCCCAGTCCAGTGGGGCTGTCTTTCAGCATCTGTCTCTGCTGAGTGGGGACCAACTAACTGGGAGAAGCCCCCCGTGTCTGAGGTGCTGTCAGTCTTGTTTCCCACCCCACCTTACCGGGGACACCTGCGAGTTCACTCGGCTTCTCTGGGAAGTGAGAGTCTCACTGAACAGCTTTACCTCAGTGGGGCCTGGGAGATACAAACCAGCCACACTTGCCCTCTCTTCTTTCCTCCACCACGCAGTCTTCCGGAACTCTCCATTCCCATCTATCAGCCCCCTGTGCCCTTGGGGGGAGAACAGGATCCATTCCCAGCAGCTCTTCAGGATGCACTTTGGCTCAGAGTGGATCTGCAGCCTGATCTCTGTTCTGTTGGGAAAAGAGGGTCAGGAGCCCTAGAGTCTTGGGCTCTAACCAGAGAAAAGCCACCCTCAGACCATGCCACGTTGTTGGAGCTGCATTCTTTGGGTGATGACTGTAGCAGCTCTGTGTTTCACCCAGGCCCGAGCTAGAGCAACAAAGGATGCTGTGCATCATTCCTCACAAGGGAAATGCAAAGGCAAATGCAAACCCCAGTGAGACCCACTACACGCTTTTCAGAGTGGCTGAAGTCCGGCAAGGATGGGGAACTGGAACTCTCACACGCTTTTGCTGGGAACGTGAAATGGCACAGCCCCTTTGGAAAATAGTTGAGCAGTTTCTTACAAAGAAACTCTCATACCTACTGTGTGATCCAGCCGTTCCACTCCCATAAAAGCTGGGCAGGACTGTCTGGTCCCATGTTTCTGGAAGCCCACCAGGAATGCAGCAAAGCCAGGTGTAACACAAGGCCTTTCATAAGGTCAGAAACAAAAGCCTCTGATGAGAGTCTGTCAGCTGGCCTGAGCTCAGCTTTCCACAAAAGACGGCAGACAGCTTGCCTGGAAGAATGGTAGAAGCAGAGGGAAAAAACAAAATTAGCAGCAATAACAATAGCAGCTAATATTTACTTCATGATTATCATGGGCTAAGAAATGTGCATCTATTATTGTATCTAACCCTCATAATAACCTTATGCAGTTATCAGCATTATCCTCCCATTTTACAGGGACTGAAACTGGGTCTCAGAGAGGCAAAATACTCACCCAAGTCATATAGCTAGTAAGTCCTAGAGATAGTTTCTAACTCAGGCTGTTTGATTCCAGAGCTCACATTCTCAATTCTTCGCAGAACGATGAGACTGGGGCCATAGCATGGGTTAGTCATGCACACGGGTGTTTTGCAGAAATGGGGTGAAGTGATTACAAGGTAGATCTTTTCCAAAGGCTGGTGAGAACTGCAAAGTGAGGGCTGGATGCAACTTGACCACAGTGTTCTCATTTTCCCTCCTTCCCAGTCTTTCAAATCTCTGCCTTTCAAGGGGCCCCCAGTCTAACGATAACAATAAAAATAAATAGCATCACTTGTCACCATCATCCCCTGGGCAGAGAGTATTTATGAGACTTTTTATTTGTCATCTTCCCTGTTTCTGTGCTGCTTTGTGGTCAAGTACTGAATTAGGCAATTTGAAGACATGTGGCTAACTTCCCAAATCACAGAGATGTTTTGTATTCGTTTGGAAGAGCGTGAAATGAAAACCACATTGATTATTTTTTTTCCCCTTTTTCTATTTACCACTCATCTGCTGTATGGGTGACTGTGATACTGTGGCTGCTGAGGACGACCTAGCAGTGATGGAAGTATTTGTGCTCTTCCAGCGAATGAGTGAGGATGAAGAGGAGGCTGAGACAGCCAGGGCAGAGCCCTCGCTAAGTGCCGGCTACTGTGCCACGGGCCTCAGCACACATCAGCACATCTAGTTTATTAAACTACGTAGTCACTAACCGAACGAACTTTTTGGCCAGCCCAATGCATACATTTAGTCCAGGGGTTTCAGGATTTTCGCCTTGTTGTTTCCCCCTTATTTTTTCATCCCCATCTCCCACTCTCCTTGTGCGCTCCACCAAGGGCCTCTTTTTTCACCTTAATTAAATTTTCATATTTTTTTGTCCCCCAGAGCCATCAGAAGTTTGGCGTAATATTCTGTTCTTCCACTTAACCAGTGTTAGAACACCAGGAGAAATAAAATCTAAGAGACCAAAGATCCCAGAAGAACCCATGAGAAATTTTTTGAGCAATCAGTGCTGAAGGATTGAGGTTGAAAGTCTCTTTCTAATGAACAGTCAGTGGCTCCCTACTGCTGATAGAAATAAAAAGGTTCAGTGTGAAAACTGAGTGGACATTTTGGCCATGTTATAGATTTGAGATATATTCAGTTGAAAAAGAATGGAAGTCTTAAATCCCAAGGAGGTGAAAGTTACTGCAGTGCTGTGATGCATTGTTTTAAACTTTTTTTACTGAAAGATAATTCACATACCATAAAATTCACCCCTGCCATGTATTTTTCAAACCTCTAGAGAACTGAGTATAGTGATGTTTGAGAAAGAGAAATTCTCAGTGCCCAGATTTTAGGTTACACTGTGGAATGATACCAGCACGGGATCTTTATTACTTACAGAGGTAACAGAAGGATACCACAAAGCAGTAAACTTCCACTTGCTTGCACTTAGGGTAGCACCTGACAGATGGTATGGGTCTAGTAAATATTGGATTGATAGATGGGCAGAAGGACAGACAGAAATATACTGGGCAACCATCAAGGTTTGTTGAAGAATAAATCGTGCCATACCATTTTGGTGTCCTTTTTTTTTTTCTTTTTTCTTTTTTCTTTTTTTGATGGGTTGACAGGCTGTGTGGTGAATGAAGGGACATCCAGCATGTCAGCTCTCTGGTCTTCAGGAAGGCTTCAGGTTCTTTCTTGATGAACTGACCCTTCCCACTTGACACAGCAGCGTTGGTCCATTCAGTCACAAAATTCCGTCCACCTGAGTATTGATTTTTTTCACTGAATTATACCTTGAAGCAGGCCATAAGCAAAATCATAAAACTGATTGAAAAGTATTCGTATCATCCAATTGCCAAATTTGTGTTTGGGCCTCCAGCCATTGGTTTTAGCCTTGTGTGGAGCCAGGCAGAGACTGAGCCTTGATTCTGTTGGTTGGGGGGATGTTTAACTGGAGGATGCTTTTGAATGATTGATCAGCCGCCCAGGAGCTGCTTGACGTAGACAAGTCACAGGCCACCCTGACTTATGTACCTGCCATCCGCCTTCACGTTAAACTCCACTGCAAGTTCCTCAGGTTTCTATGTAACTCTCAGCTGAGAGATTAGCTATGATCTTCAAAGACAGGGCTAGGGTTCTCTGGAATTAGGGAGATGACCCACGAAAAAAAAAGAGGGAGCCCACAGAGAGGATGGCCAGTTATATTAATATATGTACTCATTCTTCTGTGATGTGCAAGACCCTAATTTGCGTGGACCTACTTTGACAGACTCATAGTGAAGATGGTCTTGAATACTAAGTCTGATGGCTTCACTCTCCTGATTAAAATCTCTCAGTGAGTCTCCTGAATTCTCGCTCCACGTAGGAGATCTCGCGTGATCTGAGCCCTGCCCACCCCTGGCCTCATCCCCTGCTATCCCTCACTTTTCATCCTGTATTCTAGCAGGTACATCTCATATCCTTATATGAATTCCATGGGGCCAAAGTTTGAGAATAGAGAATATCCAGATTTTAGAAAGTTAATACTGTACGTCTACAGTATATTACATAACAATGCCAGTGAGATCTGGGGTAGCACCCATAATCAATCACATTTGTATTTCTGTAGTAAAACTTGCGAATATTCAGACCAAGTAGGTTAAATAGGTTCTAAAGAGCAAGGTATTTATTCATTTTGCCATCCAATGAATCATCAAAAAACTTTGGTATTTGGAATGCTTTGAATTGAAGTATAGACTTCTTGAAAAGAGCCTGTGCTTTCTCACTTGGCCTTAAGACATATTTTTCTCTCTGCCTGGAGTGGCCACATCTCCCTTCTACCTGGTGAGTATCATTACCACCAGAATCATCATCATTATTATAATTCACATTTATTGAGCACTTACTATGTTATTTGATACTCCCAGTAAACTCTGGGATGGTCCTCATTGTATTATGATCCCAAATGTTCAGATAAGGAAACTGAGGCTTGGGGAGGTCACAAGGCAAGGAGGAGGTAGAACTGAGGTTGAACCAAAGCCCAGGGACCCTAGAATCTGTGTTCTTAGTGTTCTTAGTCACTACAGTATCCTCAGTATGTGTCTTCCCCAAAGTTCCCCAAAGGTCAGGTGGTACTTCCATGCAACCCTTGTTCCTTTCTCCAGCATGTCTGGTGAGTTGTACCTCCTCAGAGGCCCTCAGAGTTCTTTAAGCCCAGCTCTTGGGCAGCACTTACCACTCCCTGTCTTCCCCACAAGGCTGAGCTTATTGAGCAGTCAGGGAAAAGCCTACTTCATGCTCTTTGACCATGGCACATAGTAGGCACTCAACACATCGTATGTTATCAAGTTCACCCAAAGAGGTGTGCTAACAGATAGCAAATAATTTGTATCCCCTGTGAGGTTAGATAGTAAACACCATCACAATTTCAAGGATAAAAAATTTGGATCTAAAAAAGAAAAAGAAATATTCACCAAAAGAAGGCTACTCAAGTTTATGTGTGGTATGTAAAGAAGAGGAATTTGCTGGGGACAGTATTTTAGGGATGAACAAGGAACATGTTTATACTTAGGAAACAATAGCTAGGATTTATTAAATAATTACCATGTGCTAGTTTCTCTGCTAGGCAGTCTGTATATAGAATATCTAATCCTCACAATAAATATGTGAGATTAATTTATGAAAGAGAAAGGTGTAGTAGCCATGTTTTAGGTCAGAATAAAGAGTAATACAAATATATTCAGATTTAACAAAAGTCAAATGTCATTAGAGGGCGGTAGCCTAAAATGACCCAATAGGGTATATTTCTCCATCTAAGAGATGATAGAATTGAGGTCAGAAAGATTACAGAGCTAGGACACGGCAGGGGAAGCCAGGTCTGGCTGGTCTCCTGTCTTTTATATTCACTCCTTGAAAACGTTAACATGGTACCGAAGTATATCCCACTATCCTACCCAGAACTGGGTCCGGTTTCGAGTTCTGCTTCTGGAAAAAGCTGCTGGAACTTGGAAGGAAGCACATAATACACAGCTACAATGTTTAAGAGAAAGTGAGCCCCATGAGCAAAGTTTGGGATGGTTAAGAGATGGGCTAGTTCTGACTGCTTAAGAGAAACCTTATGAGTTGGCTTAATTTTCTTGTTTAGTAAAGTTTTTGTGATCATAAAATGACTAACTCTTTCTTGGTGCTTTAGAGTTTGTAAAATGCCTTTTGGAGTGTAATGCTCGGAATTACTAAGTGAGGCAGACAGAGCAGGTGTTTCCTTTTTTTAAATGAGGCTCAAAGAAACTGAGTGATTTGTCCAAAGTCCCACAGCTAGTAAGGGTTAGGGCCAAGACTCAGATACATATGTGAGCAAACCCCAAGCCTCTTCTGCCACGTGCTTAGTTGGTTCATCTTTGTTTACTCAAATTGAAGGATCCTGCAGTTGGGGAAAGTCTGGTTCCTCACAGGAAGGGCTCTTGATTCTGCGTTCCTAGTCCCCATTGTGACTGTAAATTCTCCATTGAACTGCCAGCCAGTGGTTCTCAATTACTATGCATAAAATGTCCCTGGAAACTCCTTACAAATGCAGTTCTTCAGGTGCCACTCCCACGGGGGAGTGATTCATTGAGTCTTGCTGGGAAGGAGTATTTATGAATCTGTCATTTTAACAAGTGCCCCAGTGATTCTAATCAGGAACTTTCAGAAAAATGGCTTTAAGCTCCTTCCGAGTAGCAGTTATATCTTTCCGTCACTGTTTCCTCAGTGCCTAACGGAGCGCCTTGTACATAGAAGGTACTCTAAATTTACTTCAGTGAATTACGGAGTAAATGAATGTAAAAGTAGTATAAAATGTAGTACATTAAGTTGGATGGTCAGTCAGTCCCTGCTGTTTTGAGTCACGCTTGGAGATTCCTTGAGTCTCCATCCTTTCAAAGAAAGCCTCTCTTGGTAGGCTTAGGTCTAGACAGATTGAGAAGTCAGGACTTGGAGAGAGTACCTCATAGAATCTGCCAAAAATTAGAGATTGTAGAATTCTTATTTTCTTATGAAAAGCAGGATGAAGTGAAACCATGGGGGACCCCATTTGCAGCTCTGTGCAGACAGACTCAGAAACCAAAGCACAGACACACCAGGATGCAACAGGAAACCACAGGGGTCTAAGATCTTTCAGTGTAAATAGGAAGTCAGAGTTTACTTTTGAACACACAAGTGCCAAGCTGAAGTGCAGTGTGTAATCCACCTCTCTGCCCAGGCCTTCCTTGAGCCCGGGCACAGATGAAAAATGATGCCATCTGGGTAAAAGCGTTTTCAAATGTTTGTTCTGATCAGGGCTTGGAGCATGCTTCTTTTGTTTGTGCTGGTGAATAATTTGGGACACAGGTGCAGTTTAGACTTGAAAGCATTAATTGCTCTCCGTGGTTTTCCCTGTAGTGATATCTGAAACTCCCGTCTTCCTGTACACAGTAATCTTAATCCACATACGTTCATAAAGCATTTGCCATTGACAGTTGCCTTTCATATACCCCATCTGTGGACCTTTGTGTCCAGGTGCATAGTAGTGGAACGTTGGTGGACACTTAATAGGTACTCTGTGCCAATCGGGTTGACATCTGTAATCGCATTTGATTGCTACCATTGCATTGGAAACTAATTAGGATACAAATGATCATCACCGTTTTGAGATAAGGAAGATGTGAGAGCGATAGAAAAGACATGGGTTTTGAAGTCAGATAGACCTATATTCACATCCAAAATACTTAAACTTTCTTATCCAGGGTGCCTTCTTTTATTCAGCCAGTTGTTCTTGAGCTTCTACTGTGTGCCAGGCACTGCAGTGAAAATGGTGAGCAAAAGTGGACACAGACCTTACAGTCTAGTGCAGAAGATGGATTCTAAGCAAACAATCACAAAAATAGGTAATTACAGACATTGATAGATGCTTTACATTCATACCCTGCTGGTGGGAGTACAAATTGCTATAATCACTTTGGAAAACAGTGAAGCGTTGTCTGAATATGCACATACCCTGCACTCTACCAATTCCATTCCTAAGTAAAAACCTGGAGAAACTATTGTACCCTTGTACCAGTGTGTACCCAGAGACAAGAACAAGAGTATTCATAGCATTATTTTTCATAATAACTCCAAATTTGAATCACCCCAAATTTCTACCAATAATAGAATGAATATACTTAATTGTATTATATTCTTACAGTGGTATACATACTTAAATTGAAGGAACTACAGCTACATAAAACAATGTAGAGGAGTCAAACAATTTTAAGTGAAAGAAACAGAGCATGAAAGAAAATAGAATTATTTTATTCATATAAAATTCAAAGAAACAAGAGAGTCAATACATTTTAGGAATGTATGTATAGGTGCTGAACCTAGAAAGACAAACAAGGAAATAGTTTTTTTGCCATGAATATCAGGACACTGGTTACTTACATGGCAGTGGGTGGGGTGCTGGTTGTTGAGGTTAAAAAAAAACAAAACAAAAGTGCCTTCCCAGAGGGGCTTTGGAGAAGTGGCATTTACTGGTGAAGGATGGATGAGTCTTTATTATCAGTCTTTGAATTGTGCACATCTGTTTTATACACTGTTCTGTATGTATGATATGTAAGTGCTGTGAAGCGGAGGAACAACCGTGGGGACGTAAAGCCAAGTGACTGATAAAGTTTGGGTGGTCGGCTTCTGTAAGCCAGGGATGTTTGAGCTGAGATACTTTGATTAGGCAACTAAGCAGAGTCTAGTAGGGAGCGAGGAGGGTTATATGTGGCGGTGGATAAGAGGAAAGTGGTCCAGGAAGAGTACAGCAGGATAATGGGAGGGAAATTGGCAGATTGGGTGTGGGACAGGAGGGAGGCGTGACACAAGTTAAGGCTGGAGAAGCAAAAAGGGTCAGGACATGCTGGGTTTATAAGCCTTATGAAAGATGTTGGTCTTTTATCTTAAGAGAAACTGAAAGGTTTTAATCACAGTGGGTAACATAAGTAGATTTACAAAGGATCAAAATAACTAAAGTTTGGAGAACAGATTGGAGAGAGACCAGAGTGGATGCTAGGAAACCAGATAGAAGGAGATTGGAGATCGGGTGAGAGATGATATCACAGTAGCTTGTCTCAGATTATGGCGGGGGAGATGGAGAGAAGTGGATATATTTGAAAGATGGTTAGAAGGTGAAATTTATGGTACTTTTGGCAGTGAAAATGCCCAGCTTGCAGGGTGCATGCAATTGGGGCTTCCCAGGAGAAACCTTTCTGGTTAAAATGGATGTTAAGGAGACAAAAGAAACATGACATCTAAAGGCAGTGTATGATCCTGAATTGGGTCCTAGACTAGAGAAACTGTTTTTCCTTTTCCTGTAAAAGACGTTTTGTGGACAACTGATGAAATTTGAATAAGGCCTATAGATTAAATAATAGAATTGTGTCCATGTTTATTTCTTGATATGATCATTGTACTAGGGTCATATAAAATAATATCCTTCTTTTTATGAAATGCATACTTAAGTATTTAGGAGTAAATGGGCATTATATCTACAACTTACTCTCAAATGGTTCAGAAAAAATTTTTTTACATACACACAATGTGTGTGTGTGTGTATGTGTGTGGATGCATGGATGGATAGATAGATAGATAGATTAGATAGATAGATAGATAGATCAGACAGATAGATAGATAGATAGATATAGATATTCTTTTTCATATTCTTTTCCATTACAGGTTATTACAAGATAAGTAATATAGTTCCCTGTGCTATACAGTAGGACCTTGTTGTTTATTTTATATATAGTAGTTTGTGTCTGCTAATCCCAAACTCCTTATTTCCCCCCTGCCCCTTTGGTAACCATAAAGTTGTTTTCTATGTCTGTGAGTCTGTTTCTGTTTTGTAAGTTCATTTGTATCATATTTTAGATTCCACATATGATACCATATGATATTTGTCTTCCTCTGTCTGACTTATTTCACTTAGTATGATAATCTCTAGGTCCATCCATGTTGCTGCAAATGGCATTATTTAATTCTTTTTTATGGCTGAGTAGTATTCCATTGTGTGTGTATATATATATATATATGTGTGTGTGTGTGTGTGTATCACATTTTCTTTATCCATTCATCTGTCAATGAACATTTAGGTTGCTTCCATGTCTTGACTATTGTAAATATGCACTTTATTAAATTATAAAATGTGCATGTATGTGCACTCTCTGCATGCATGATATCTTTCACAGTAAATTTTAGACTATAGAGCCAGGTGATCTTTTGTGGTTTGGATAGTCAAGGAAGGCTTCTGTAAAGCAGTGATGTTAGAAGTGTCATATTTTGGTTAGAAAAGAAAGAGGTCCAAGCAGAAGGGACAGTATGAGCTTCATCTGTGAGATCATTATCCCCTGCAAAATTTCTTCTCTCTCTTCCCTTCTTTATACCTTTTGTTGTTGTTGTCAATTTTTGTATAATTGTGTTTGTCAGGACCTTCAGTATTATATTGAACAGTTATAATGATTAAAAAGCCATCTCATCTTGTTCCTGATATTAGAGGGGCTGTGTCTGAAATTTCTCTAGTGAATATGATATTTGCTGGAGATTTTTGAGATATATAGATATATCAATAATTATAGATATAGATATTCCTTTTGTGAAATTGAGAAAATGATCTTCCATAGCATTCAGGACAGATGATCAGTAACCCGTGTTTGAATAACCACTAAAGTTGATTTTATTTGACAGTTCCGTTCCAGGGCCAGGGAACAGCATCACTATGAACTTCACAAAGGCAGGGACTGTTGACTCTCCATTGTATCCTCTGTGTCTGTCCTAGTGCCTGGGACTGAGTTAGGCATTCAGTACTTAATGAATGAATGAATGGAAGATACTTAATAAGTATTTGTTGAATGAATGAGTTAAAGTTAGAAATTGTTTTTTTAAGGGGAGCCAAAAACCTCGCTGCTCTCTACAGCCCCCCACACGCTGTGAACAGAGTCAGTGGTGCTGCCGTCCTACGTGCTCTCAGCACGTGGCACAGTCAGCTGGGCATTTGACGTGGGGAGGAAGAAATGAATGATTCAGTCACAGAACATTCCGTTGCTGGCTATTAGACTTTGCTCCTAATGATTCACCTTTATTTGAACTGGAGCCAGGTGGTAAAAGATGATTTAATCAGGACAAACATAAAATACTCTCTTTAGTGGAATAATTGCTTATTTCATTTTCTCCTTAAAGTTGGCCATTCATCTCATGCCAGTGTCTTTCAATTTGTGTATGTTGCCATGAAATATTGAAAGTGATTGTTCTGAATTAATTCAAAAGTACTCACGAAGAATTGTCTTAGTGTGTTAGCAGAGGGTTCAGAATTCCAGTATGAAATTGGAAAGTGGTTGGTAGGGTGGCAGGCTTCCATCCAAAAAGATTTGAATGCCCTAGTAAGGTTATATAAAGGTTTATTGGTGAATAACTGAGGGAAGTTGGTTGTCATAAAACTGGCAGTTAGGTAAGAATATCTTAGTAGTTTTGAATACTTTATGGTGGTTCTAATCATATATATACTTCTCATTTTAAAGGGGATTTCGTTTAATAAGTTAAAGTAACAGCCAGTATTAGAATGTCTAGTGTCCAGAAACTGATGACTTTTTCCTGACTTGGGTCTCTGTTCAAAAAGCCTTTGATGACTCCAGAAAGTAACAGTTAATTTATGGAGCCCTAGCTAGCTCTGTCCACCTCCTCTCCCACGTACACTCTCCGCTCCAGCTACCTGTAACGAGATCTTATAATGGGGGTCTTCCTTTCCTCGTGCTTTTGGAAGAGGCCCTAGAGACCAGACCACCTACGTAGAGCTTCCTAAAAGACTGTAAAACTAGTGTTAAAAGCCACCCTGAGGATATAAAACAGAAGTAGAAGTCCGAGGAAAGAAGCCAAGGTTGACTGTTGTATCTGAGATACTAAGTCAAAAAGTGAGGGCTGCTCTGGGAACGGGCTGTATGTCCACTGAAGACAAGGCAAAGGTGTGTGTGGGTCCAGCACAAGGGATCCAGCTGGGTATGTCTTAAATGGGACCCCGTCCCAAAGGAATGAGTGAGGAGCAGTTGGGTTTACCCCTGAGGTCCAGGAATGAAAGGGAGTCATGAGCAGAGCAATGGAGAGATGGAGAGGGATAGAGAGAGGGAGAGAAAGCACACCCCAGGCATACTACTGTGGGGTTATGGGGAGTCCCCAGTGGGCTGGTTGTAGTGAATCACCAGAACCGCATCATGAGAGAGTTCATTTTGGACCTGCACCCCACCCTGAGGACGTGTCGGAGCCAGATCACGACCCTGTCAGTCAAGACCTCCCCGAGGCACCTGCCCCGTGTGGAGCAGACTGAGCAGCAGGCAGCTGGCCAGCAGAGGGGCGGGTGGAGGAGGAAAGATAGGAGCAACCCGAGCCCCACACCCCCCTGCCCCCAGGTATGCTTCGAAGTCAGTTGTAGCCAAAGGAGAGAGACATTTTCAATTAGGTGGGATGGGAGTTTTAAACATTATTGATAAAATGGAGTGTTCACATTTAATGTTGAAGGTGGACCGAGGACTTTTTATTATTTCAGGGTGTAGGAATAGTATGGCTCTGCCTGAAATTTCATTCCAGAACTAGGAAGAAGAGTTCACAGAACAAATTTTACAGGGAGTAGAGAAGTGAACAAAGCAGTTTTCCTCCTGTACGCCGTAACTATGCGGGCCCTTCCATAAACTAGGACATACTCCAGGCTCTGGCCGTTCTTCCCTCTCTCTCCTACATTGACAAATCTTTTTCTACTTAATCATGTAAGACGACAACATGCTGTAATAGCTTCCTTCTAAAGAACTGGAGAGAGGGAGGAAAAAAACCTCTCTCAACCCCGTGTCGGACTCCTGTATCCCCATTTATCTGCTGTCTTTACTTTTCTGCCCTCATCTATCACTTTTCTCTTTGTTCACACCACTCCAGCTGCACTGATTCTTTGTTTTTCATGTAAGATGGCAAGCACACCCCTGCCACAGGGCCTTTGCACTTGCTCTTACCTCTCTGCCTGTATCACTCCTAACTCCATGCTTCCTTCCCTCATTCCCTGGCAGTCTCAGTTTAATGTAACCTCATCGTTAAGGTCCACCCAGATCACCCTGTATTAAAATAACAACACTTGCCCTCATGACACTACTTAACCTCTCTTTCCTGCTTTATTTTTCTAAAAAGCCTTATCACAGATGACAGATTATATATTTGAATTTTCCTGTATTTTTATCACCCCACTTTCCACCACACCATATAAATTCCATGAAGGCAGGGCTTTGTTTTTTTTCCCAGCTATATCCCTAGACCCTTGAACAGTGCCTTGAATATGGTAGCCACTTACAAATACTTCTTGAATCAAGGAATGCTTCCTGACTTGCTTTGGCCTTTCCGTATGCTATTTCTTCAGGCAAGAAAGCTTCTCTTTCCCTTCCTTTTTTACACCCCCACCCCAATGAGCCTGCTAAAATCCTGTGCATCCTTTGAGACCCCATTTGCATACCACCTCCTCTGTGCCTCTGTCCTAGTCAGATGTTATCGCTCTCCGCAGAACTCTAAGCTCTCAGTTATGTTTCACTTTAATCTTCACCACTAGATCGTCCTGCTTCAGGCTCATGTTCTTTCTTGATGTTTAGGTTTCAGAGATGACTCACTCGGCAACCGCAGGTCCTTCTCATGTTCTAGAATTGCAGAGTAGCTGTCTTTGAACTCCATACAACAGGATAAATCCTAAATCTAGACTTTCTAATCCCTCAGCATTTTCCTTTCTCCTCTCTTTCTCCTCCTCCTCCTTCTCCCCCTTATTTTTCCTCTTCTCTTCTTCATCATAAAGTCCCAAGCACATATATGTAGGTCATTTTCTTCAAGCTTCTTTCATTTACTGGTCAAGGAGATAGCCCATCTCTTCCATTGACTGGCCTTCCCTGCGACCATGCTACGTAAGGAATCCTTCTCTCACTTGGCCTATGGAACAGTTGAAATGCCCCCAACCATTAATATTATAAAGCAAAATGGTGTCTCTCAATAACGACTTTGGTAAACTGGTCATCTAATTTTTTTTCAAGTGTACAATTTGTTTATATTTACAATACCCTACATAAATGGAAATTTAGAAACTTTAGTTTTTATTAACTTTTTAAATAATTTTAATTCATTGAGTAATTTTAACATAAATTAATTTATACATGGGGGAAATGACATTGGGTTGTTGAGCACGTGAAATCATTTTCTATCTTCCCTGAAATGGTTTGGGATATGAGGCTGGTCAGTCATTTTAGCTCTGTGCCTCCCTCGTAAGATCCCATTAAGGTTTTGACCAAGAAGATGGTAATATTTCATGATGAAACTTGGAGAAGTTAAAATTTTACAGATGAGCTTATGCTTTTTCTCACTTTTTTTTTTTACTTCCTCCCTATTTTTGTTCCCTGAGACCATTTGCATGAGGAGGAATTTCATCAGAATCCCTAGTTGAGAACCACTATAATGGACAAAATTGGACCTGGAGATAAATTCTCTCACAACTTCTATGGAGTGAGATGCATTTAACAGTAGATTAAACAGCTTGTTTATAAACTATCGGTCACCAGCTTAAACAGCACCTCATCTGTAATAACTGAGCCTCCTCCCATGATTCCAGGCAAAAGTCATCACAAGTTCCTTTGTGTTACTGTAGCACTTTATTCATATGTTATGTTGTTGCACTCATTTTATTTTATAAAAATGTAGCAAATGGGTGTCTCTGCCACTAGACCTTGAGCTCCCAAGGGCTGGGACAGTGGCGCATTCATCTCTGATACTCAAGGTCTAGCATGTAAGAAGCGGTGAAAGCTGAAAGAATATACTGAGCTACAGTCTGCCCAGTCCCATTAATAGTCGGTGGGCATTTCTTGAGTAACTGCTATGTGCCAAGTATTTTGAAATACTGGTGATCTTTATTCCTTATAGTGACCCTAAAAAGCTTTGTTATACCTGTTACAGATGAAAGAGGGTATAAGTGATTTACCCAGCCACAGAGTCAGTCAGTAGCACACCTGGCCCTGAACTCAAGTCACTGGGAGCCAAATTCTGTGTTCTTTCTCCCTTCTCAGAGCTTAAAAGATCTTTCAGGTACCCGTTGATAATGCTTAGCTACCAACTCTATAACATCATGAAAAATATATCTAGAACTGTGATCATCCATTCAGAGAACAGTTAAGAGACCCAGAGGGAACTTTAAAGATCATCTAATTGCGTTCTCTCATTTATAGGTGACAAAGTGGAGTCCCAGAGAGGACAAAGGTCTTGGCCACCATCTCCCCTACCAGCTTGAATCATACTATTCTTCCCCTTCCCATCCCCCCTGCAGTCAGTACTCTTAAGTTCTTAGCAAGTTTGATGACCCTGTGTATGGCGTAGTCCATGTTGACCTCTCTAACCCCATGTTGCACTCTTCTCCTTCCCCTTCTCTCTCCTCCAGCCCTGCTGTACTACACTCTCTGCTTCCTCTCCTTCTCCCTGAAATGCCCTTTTTTTCACTCCTCCTGGCTAACTCCCACTTAGCCTTTAAATTTTAGTTTAGGCGTCATCTCTTCCTGGAAGCTTTCAGACTACATTAGGTGGGTTTCTGCGTGCCCCCATGGTACATATCTCTATCACAGTGCTTGTTGTGTGGTTTGTTTGTTGTTAGTTGGGTGTATGTCGTCCTTGCTCAGTGGCTGTGAATTCCTCAAGGTCAGGTATTGTGGCCTGTTCATTTCTGTATCACTAATGACTGGTATAGCCCCTGACACAAAGCTGGCTTTCAGTGAATTTTGAATGAAGCAGTCGCTCACTTAGGATTCAGGTCTGAAGTGGGACAAGCATTGAAGATGTGGTGGTGTTGAACGCTCACCTTTTTTTGGTATCTTGAAGGTGTTCTTGAAGGCTCTCCCAGTCTTGAGGATCCAAAAAGCCCACCATTCCATAATGCCCAGGTGGTGGTGTTGAACTGCACCAAGAACTTCTGTAGAAAGGTCTGGCGTGGCCTGTGCAGCCTCCTCGCCTAGTTTTGAGGCTCTCATAGTATCTGTTCTTCACTGCCACTAAGGGAAGAAGCGCTTTCAGAGCAAGGAGAGCTGGGGGAGGGCATCTAAGCCAAAGTTGTCAAGAGGAGTCAGGATATAGAAGACTAAATTCAAAGGCCAGGCCCTTGAGACCAGGCTTGTTATGAGTGAGAGATGGAGATGAAGGTCTTGGGTGAGATGTTACCTGAATCAAGGCAGAAGCGGGTCTGAAGTGGCTGACAATTTCCCCTGCCCCTTTGAGATGTCCAAGGCTCACATTTATGTATCGGCTTTTCTGCCAGTGCTGGTCAGGTGGTTTAAAAGTCCAAGGTCAAAGTAGCAAGTTTGAAACATTCAAAGCATGGAGTGGCAGAAGGTGGTAGAGAGCACAATTTGGGTAAGAGTAGATGGATTAAATGAGGTGAGGCAGTGAAGGGCTTTCTGGAGAAATGTATTAGAGGCAAAGCCTCTTTTCCCCTGCCTAGAACTGTTGACTTAGCAAAGTAGAAGAAACCACACATGCTTACACACCAGGAGGCTGATCCAGAGCTTGGAGGCTCCAGAGGGCCAGGGAAGGCCCAGCTTCCCAGTGTGTGGAACACTTACGTAGCCTGTGACCGCAGGAACTTTTGGGCAACATAACAGATAATTATCATTCACTATGCATTCAGTTGTGAATCAAAACAAACCAAAATGAACCACTGTGCAATTTCGGCCTCTGGTAATCCAGAATATGTGTGCTTGAGAGGGGGCAGCAGTGGGTTTGTGGACTTCTAGCTACAAAGCAACCAAAACATAAATTGGGATTATTTCTCCCATTGCCTTCAAGAAAAAAAAAAAAATCCCTACTCTTTAGCATGTCGTGAAAGGATTTTCATCGTCTGACCTCTGCCTGCCCTCCACTCATAGGTCTGACATTAAATATTTGCATGTCCTGCACCATGGCTGCCTGACCTTGGGCAAGTTATATAACCCCTCTGAGCCTCAGTTCTCACATCTGTAAAATGGGGATATAGACACCTATCTTACAGGCCTGTAATAATTATGACATGAGATAGTGCAGATAAAGCCAGTAACCCAGGCTTTTGCTCACAGTATGTGCCAATTCAACATTTGTGTGATTTACTGTATATTCTACATTCCAGCCAAATCATAACACCTTCTTCAAGCCATTGTTGTGCTAAGAACTTATATCTTTATTGAAGTGCTTATCGGAGTCTCTTGCCATTTTGAGATTAGCAGTCAGACATCATGATGACACTGAAAACTAGGACAAGGACAGTATCTTTTTCATCTTTGTTTCTCCAGGGCTTGACACATAGTAGGTGTTCAATTAAATGTTTGCCAAAGAAGTGTGTGAAGTGTCTCTGCTCTAGAGAGTCTTGATTCTCCACAGGCCCCAGATGTTTCCTGGGCCCTCCTCTCTTCGCCTGTCTTAGGGACCTGCTCGGTGTCAGAAACCACACCAAGTGCTTTGCATGCATGGTCACAGCTAATAGCCCCACAGCCCTAGAAGGCAGCTGTGGAAACTCTTCACAGATGAGTGCAGAGCCTCAATTAACAGAAATGCTTCAAGTGTAAACATTAGATGTGTTTTTTACCATCAACCCATTAGAGACACAACTTGAGATCCAAGCCATCCTCTAGGTCTGACATAAAAAATGAGACACAGATTTCTTCCACCTAAAACCTACCGAATCTCCAGCCATCCACATCCTCTGCCGGCACCTCTGTTATTTGCACATGAGCAGGATTAACCAGGCTGGTCTGCACTCTTCACTCAGAAAAAAGTAGATTAAACATTGCCTGGCTTAACATTTCCTGGTTCAGAAAGTTAAATAATCAGCTATCACTTGTTGATTATTTACTGTGTGCAGGCAGTATGTCAGGGATTTCTCTCTGTTGCCTCTGATCTTCCCAGACCTTCTGGAAAGTGAATACTCTTGTCTGTCACTGACATGGAAGAAACCAGGATTTGTCAGGCTCTCATAACTTGCTGCATGGGCTGTGATTCCCAACCTGGCTGAACCGAAGTGCCTCTTCTTCGTGGCACTATTCAGCTTCCAGGACGCAGTCTCACCGGCCCCCAGGCCTCAGTAACCAGCACTCCCCTCTGTGTATCCCCCAGGGGCAGGTATAGAGGGTGGAGGAGTATTTCCCCCTACCACGGCTGAGTGCTCAGTCACCACCCTCCAAGAGCAGGCCAGTGAAGTGGAAAAATAGCTCTTACTCCTAACCCTGACATCTGTCCCTCAGGCGAGAGCCAGATTCTCAGATTGCTAGGCCAATGACACATAAGCCCACACCACACACAGAGGGTATCAACACACAGAGTGTTCTGCCAGAATTCACACATTCTGGAAGCCAGGCTGGCCCTGGTGGCCAGTTTCATTTAATCTTGTGTCTGATTGCTGCATGATGAGTGGAGAGAGGGAGAAAGGCAGGACCCTAGGGAAGCATACTGAGCTCCAGAAACCAGGCTTGGTTTGCTCATTAAGGGTACCCTTAGGCAGTGCCCTTACCCTTGCAGGCACCACGGGTCCCTTTCTGTCAACCCACAGCCCAAACTAAAACTGGGAAGGAGAAGGGCTGGTTCCACCAACCCCCTTACATTCACCTGACTTTTCTGGTTCCCAAACATCCAAGAAGCAGCTAGCTATAGTAGGAAGAGCTTTTGGAGTCAGACAGGCCCGGATCAAATCTCCATTCTACCACTTGGCACCCATGTGACCGTGAACAAGGGCTTTGAATTTTTGTGAGCCATGGTTTCTTCATCTGTAAACCAAAGGAAATGGCAGCGTTCTCATGAAGACTATACCTGAGAATATGTATGAAACCATCAGCACATAGTGGCAGCTTGGCAAGTGTTAGCTGGCCTTCCCTCCCTCTTTCCCCCTTGTTTATTTGCAATGCCTTTAAAAAAGAATAAAAACCATTGTAATTGTCATTTGTTATGTTGTAAGCCAAATACATGACTGATTAATAACACAGAAATTCTATTTAAACCACTCTCCCAGAACCGTAACCCTGTCCTACATCAGGTCATATATTTTATATTTTACAGATAGCTGCTTTTTTCCCTTTTCTAACCCCACCTCCACCCGCATTCTTTTTTCTAAGGTAATCCAGATGGGCCCTGGTCCGTTCTCATACACTAAATAGCCTATAGCCTAGCCAGGGGTTAAAATCAGGCCTGCCTTACATGCAGAGGATCTATTCATAACAAAAGCTGCCTCCTGGCCATTGCCCACAGCTGAACACTGTTACTCTGAAGCCCCCATTTCATTTGTTTCTGATTGTTCTGCAGTGTTTACATATCGCCTGTATTAGCCCGGTCTTTTATAAGAGTACAGGCACAGGGCATACCCTCTCAATCAACTTCCCCTCCGAGCATCCTTTCTTCTTTAGTCCCCTTGCCTCTGTGGTACAAGCCATTTCTCTTTTATAAGAACTCATTTAAATAGAAAAACAATTTTTAAGTAGTTTCTGGTTTTTTGTTTTTTTTTTTAAACATGAGTCTCCCTTAACATTCCTAAAGAACTGCTATTGAATAAGGAGAGTATGAAAAGATACCCTGGAATGTGTGAGTTCTCTCTCTCTCTTTTCCTCCCCCACAGTATAGGAAAATCCCATCATGTCTGTTGAATTTGCAAGGGACATATTCCATCTGAGGTCCAGGAGGAGCTGGGCTGGCTCCAGACCAAACAGGGAAGAGGGTGCTGCTCTCTGCCTGCTGTGTCCTTACCTCTCCTTTTTACAACCTTTTTTCTCTAAAAAAAAATAAAAAGTGTCTCAGAAAAGATACAGACTCTTTGGTCTGATTTGAGTTTAAATCCTGATTCTGCCTTGTTTGGAAGTTTGGGAACTTGAGTTAATATCTCGGAAGTTCAGCTCCCTTTCTCATCAAAATCAAGTGTGGCACAGGCTTGCCCAGCATCTTGGATGGGGGAATGTATGTGAAAGTGCCCCCCATGGAATGACAGAAAGGCTTCAGGGCATGTCACTTCATTTGACTTGATGGCAGTGGCTCTCCAGCACCCTGGATGCCTCATCCAGAAATGGCAGGACGGAGGGCCATGATCACTTATCTGCCGTTGACATGCTGTTGCATGTGCCACCTGTGTGCTGTCCCTGGTAACACAGTAGGTAGCCAGAGAAGGTTGGGTTTCACAACTTCTCTGCCTATCTCCCTTCTCCTGGCCTTCTCCATCCAACCATCACTGTATTTTAATGTTCTCATTAGTCTCCTTTGTTACAGAGAAAATGTAAGGGGTAAACCCCTTTACCCTATGTATTGCATAAACACTTCTCAGTTTATAATACTTTTGCAGTCATTCATTGAGGGAGCTATCCATGTAACTATGGATAGTTTTTAGTTCTCTTCGCCCAGCCGGACTGGCCTTCTCATCTTCTGTGAGGCCAAAAATGGAGAGAGAGTTCTGCAGATAAGGATTCTTCAGGCCTAGGGACTTCCCTGGTGGCATGGTGGTTAAGACCCCACACTCCCAACGCAGGGGGCCAGGGTTCGATCCCTGGTCGGGGAACTAGATCCCATGTGCATGCTGCAACTAAGAGTTCACATGCCACAGCTAAGGAGCCCACCTGCCGCAACTAAGACCCAGTGCAACCAAATAAATTAATTAATAAAAAAAAAAAAAGGATTCTTCAGGTCTAGACTTGTATGGACTTGGCCCAAATTCCCCTGAGCATTCCCTAATTAGCAGGAGTGGGGTCTTTAGGGAGCACTTCCAAAAGGCAACGACTGATGCATGTGCACAGGAAGTCTTTTATCAAAAGAGGCCCCAGTATAAATCAGCCAAGGCTCTCTTTGCCTTTATATAGTATGCTGTTAACAGGATAAAGCCTCACTTGTATTTAATCCCAGTGATAGATCCTGCCAATAGAACTGAACCCATCTGAGTGATAGTTTGATTCTTATCTTGCTCTCTCTTCTCTAGAGCCAGTACAACCTCTGTACCCTACTTTAGAATTCTAGTCAAGAGGGTGTCAGATCGTACTTTTTAAAATTAAACACCCACATGTATGCCAATCCATAAATAAGAAGTACACTTTGGCCAGTGTGGAGGTGATGATATTAATACGGGCTTCATTTCCCTGGGTCACTGAATGTACCAGGCACTGCACCAATGCCTATAATAGACTGTGGCACATTTAATCTTTACAAATCTGTAAAAAGAGGTCCTATGTGCCCCATTTTTCAGATGAACACCCCAAGGGCCAAGGTGACACGGCAAGTTAAGACAGAACGTTGAGAGTTAAACCAGAAAATCAGAGTCCCTGGTCAGATTTATGAGATGATATCTGAGGCCAGACACGAGTATTAAAGCAAACAGTCTTAATAAGGGAAATGCAGAAACTGATCAGGAGCAGGGCTGGGAGAGAAGTGGCCACAACTTAGCAGTTAAAATCAGAGCATGTCTGACAGAAGCGCTGTGTCATAGGTGCCAAGGGCCTGTTACAAGGGAAAAGGCTGTGTCATCCTCCTCTGTACCTGCTGATCAGCCTCGGCTGAGAAACGACTCCCAGGCATCTTTTTAAAGGAACCCTAAATTCTGTAAGAGGGAGCTGCTTTTCCTAACAGCTCATTTAGAATCAAAAGAGCCTTGGTTGAGCCGTGTTTGAGAAACGCTTAATAGTACTGTGCTCACTCGTGGAGGGTGTGACAGAAATAGAAAATATGGTTCTGATTCTGAGGGTCCAATTTGCTATGTGCCATCAGAGCAACAAGAGCTAAGAATCCGTCTGATGAATAAATACTGTGCAGAGCACCCCTCCTCCTCTTTAGCTCTCTCCCCTACACCCCACCACCCCCTCCCCCGTTACAGAAGAAACCAGTCATTGTTTACCCACCACAGATTGTTTGGGCTGTGAAAAAGATGCAAGATATGAATTTACATCTTTGGGGTCATACAGCTCTCAGAGCTTCCAAAGCTGAAGGCAGTCCAAGCTCCTTGGAGCCAGTCAGGCATTTGTACAGGGAGGGCCAAGTGTGGCTTCTGGTCTGCAGGAGAAAGGAAACTGGGGGGAACTTTAGGAAGACCCCAAAGTTTCCTTGGCTATTTAGTCTCTCTTGCAATCAACTTCAGTTGCGTTAAGTGGATGAGAAACATATGAAAGACATTTCTGTTGTGATCACATGTGGCTTTCAGCATGATGAAGAACGAGGCTTAAGGAGTCCAAAATCCTTTGCAAATAATTCAGGACATTGCAGGCAGTATCTGGCAGCCTCCCTCCATCCCAGATTTGGGAACCATTTGGTTGGGTGATACACCTGCTCAGTGCCCTCCCTGCCCGCTTAGGCTGCTAAGCCCCAGGGGACATCTGTGAACAGGTTTCATGTGTTCTTGTTTTGCTCAAACTGAAATAAAGGAATTGGGTTTCTAGGAAAGGCAAACTCTTTACTGGAGGACTCTGAACCTTTCCAAAACTTCCAAATAGAGGAGAGGAAAATTTGGCAGGCCTGAGCTTTATTAACCATGGGTCACTTACAGGTGATTGGACATATGTTATATTCTATTGTTGCTCTTAATGCCAGTGAGATTGTTATGTTAATAATAATTTTAGCCATGCTCTACATTTGTGTGATGATTTCATTTACAGAGCATACTATGTACATATTGCATTATCAAGTACCTATTATGTACGTATTTATAGGTCTAGGTATATATGTTCACACATGTAACATGTTTTAGGACAGCCTGCAATATGGAAGCTAAGGGAAGATGCAGGGAGGCACACTCAACCTGGCAATGACGGAGAAGTCAGAGTTTAGAGAAGGCTTCCCAGGGCAGGTCATATGGAGCGGAGTCTTATAAAAGGACGTGTAAGAGTTAGTCAGGGGAAAGTGAAAGGGGCTGCCTTTCAGTCAGAGAGAGGAGAATTGATGAAGACTCAGAGATGAGAAAGAAAAGGGGAATTGGGGGAATTTCTGGGGCAATTTCTCTCTTGGGGAATTTCTGGGCCTTGATGGGCTTGCTGCAGTAAAAAATGATGGGGCAAAGGGCGGGGGAAATGGTCACATGTATGATTAGGCCAAACAGATCAAAGCCAGGTCAGAAAGGTCTCATATGCCATGGGGAGCATCTAAAGGATGTAAGTAAGGGAAGTGATATAATTAGGTTTGTGTATTAGAAGGATCATTGGGGTGCAGGTATGGAAGTTAGAGTCTCTGAGTGGGGCTTGTGGAGGAGCAGGGAGAAGGACAATATTTGGGGCAGGGAAACCAGTTTAACTGCTGTTGCAATAACCCAAGCAAGAAAAGGTATGGGACTGACTAATGTAATGACAGTGGGGAGAAGTGCAAAGGCTTGTGTTTGAAAAATAGAGTTGATAGTCCATGCGACCTACAGTAGAGCAGATGAGTGAGATCAAGAAGTGAAGAATGATATCCTGCTGGATGGGTAAATAGGGTACCATTCACTGAGACAGGGACCCCCCGAACAAGAGGAGCCCCAGGAGGAAGGATGACAAGGTCTATTTTGGACATGTCAATTAGACGTTCAGGTCAAATGTCTTGTATGGAACTCAGGAGCAAGTTCGGAGTTTGGGATAAAAATTTGAAACTCAACAGCATAAAAATTATCATAATACACATGGGGGTGTGTGAGCTGACCCCAAGAGTTGTGGTAAGTAATTAAAATCCAGGAGGGAAGAGAAAGAAGAGCCCACCAGAGAGACAGAGCTGATATGGGGTAGGGTCTGGACCTGACCCTGGGTCTTTGGACTCACATCTTTCCACTATCCCAAAAAGGAATAGAATGAAACCACCTGTGTTTCACGTTTATTGAGAGCATGTTATGTCCTAGGATCATTATATACTTTATACCATTTAAGACTGGCACAAAACTCTAGTAGGTGAGATTATCTCCATTTATAGATAAGGAAGCTGAGACTCAAAGAGATTCAAAGGTTCATGGCTAGGATGCAACCAAACCAGAATGGAAAACCAGGTTTTCCTGACTCCAAGGTCTATGCTCTATATTATTGTACTAAACCGTGTTTATTTACTGCCTTTAAGATAAGATGTGGTTCCTCACCATTTCGTAGGAGAGGCAAACAGCTCACTTCAGTTCAATCTGAGAAGTACAAAAATAGAGGTGAATGCTAAGAGCCCCCATTCATAAACAGAATTCTCTGTGCTCTTTTTTGTACTGTGTAGTGAGCTGGGAGTTGGCTGGAATGTGTATAAATGGTTTTTTTCTAGTAAGACGATAGCACAGTCCATTTGGAGGGAGAGATGAGCCACCACGGAAGTACCCAGCCCCACACATGCCTGCGGCTACCCTCGAACATTCCCAACCTGGCTGGAGACACTCAAAACAAAACCTCCTGTTCCCTCCCAGGACCACTGGCGCCTGGAGCCTGCCTCCTGCCCTTGCCAGAGGCTTAGGCCAAGCTCGGGATGATGGGGTGGGGGAAGGCAGAGCGGACGTCTCTGGAGCGGCTCCCTGCCCTGAGCCCAGTCGTCACTCCCAGAAAGAGGTGTGAGCAGGCGCCTGGGTTTTGTCACCGCAGGGAAACTCAGCTGACAGTAGCATAGCCTTAGATCAAAGTCAGCCAATGGCATCCACTCATGGATCCAGCTTGGGCACAGACTTGAAAAGAGGCAGGAGCACATAGAGAGAGACTTCGAATCCCAACCCCACCATTTCTGATCCTTGCGATCCTGGGTAGTTTGCTTACTGCCCCTGTCCCTGGGTCCTTCACCTGTAAAACGGGCTGTGCGTGCTTGACCCCATGTACTAGTAGGGTTATTCTAAGTCTGAATGCAAATGTACGCTCAGAAGTCCCTTGGTACCTGAGTTACTACCCAGCCCATCCTGCCCTCCCATACCTACTAGATTGTAAACTTCGAGAGTACAGGGATTATGTCATTTACATGGCTCTCGACACCCATCTTTCTGTCTTTTTATATTTAAAATAGTAGTTTGAACTCAGTCTGTATCCAGTAAGTATGTGCTGAATATTTACTCAGCTAATGTAAGATGTTATAGATAGTAGCCATTGAATATAACCCATGAAGTTGGCACTCAAGAAAAGCCCCCAGTAATCTTGGCCACAGGTCAGAGAAGTAGTAGAACAAAGTGGATACTTACAGAAGCCCCAAGAGGTAACCCCATGCAACCCCATGAGCCCCAGGGCATGTGAGGGCACAGTCTGTGTTGAAATAGCTTGCTGGAGAGTTCTGATTGGCCAGCTAGGGGAGAATGACTCAACTTCCTGGAATCTTCATCTCAAAGACAAGAGAGATCTTAAACATCTCTAGTCCAATCTGTTTATTTTATAGATAAGGAGAGTCAGATCTAGAGAGAAAAATAAGTTGGTAGATCATAGCTTGGATCCTGCTTGTATCTTGTAATTACTCGTCTCGTATTTACTAGCTATTTGACCTCCTTCAGCTTAGATGTCCTCATTTGTGGAGCATGTATAATAATAGGACCTCATTGGGTCCTCACTGGGTCTCATTGGGTTGTCATGAGTATTAAATGTGATAATGTCTATAAAGAGCCTAGAAGAGTCTGGCACATAATAAGCCCACAATAACTGTTAGCAATTACTATTTGATTTCTATTTCTTCTTCTTCTTCCTATTTCTATATTATAATTTCTTCTTCTTACTGCCTGACTTTGAGGGTGGTTTCACTGAGACTTTTTTTCAGCCACCGTATTTTAAAAATTGAATCTTTGACAAGCAGTAGGATATGTTGATGCAAAAATATACCCATTCTTCAAACCATGTGAACTTTTATATAAAGTAAAATGTGGAACTTAAAGCCCTCATGAGAATCAAGATGCTTGCACAGCTTCATGACTCTGAGCGTTGCTGCCTGGGATGCCCTCCCTCTCTACCTAAAGAAACACTTATTCGTCCTTCAGGGCCTGGCTCCCATGTGGCCACCTCTGTGAAGTGCTCACTCTTCTCCCAGGCAGTCTGGGCTTCTACCACACTTGTCACCCACCTCACTGTAGCACTTGGCATGTTTCGTTGTAATTTTTTTATTTCCACTTCTGTCTGCCCAGTCTGACTAGGAGCTCCTTGAGGAAAAGGGCCATGCCTTATTGTTAATTCTTCTCCTCCAGCTCCTCCTCCCTCTTCCCCCTCCCTCCTTCTCCCTCCTTCCTCGTCTCTCTTCTTCTTCTATTATTATTATTGTTGTTGTTGTTGTTATTTTGCCTTATTATTTTTATAACCTTGTTGCTGATCTCAGTGCCTAGCATATAGTATGCAACCAAATGTTTTGGTTTTGTTTTGTTTTTTTAATATTTTATTTATTTATTTATTTTTGGCTGCATCGTGTCTTAGTTGCGGCACGCAGGATCTTCCTTGCGGCATGCAGGATCTTTCATTGTGGCATGCGGGATCTTTCATTGTGACATGTGGGCTCTTCCTTGCAGCCTGTGGACTTCTCTCTAGTTGTGGCATGTGGGTTTTCTCTTCTCTAGTTGTGGTGCGCGGGCTCCAGGGTGCGTGGGCTCTCTAGTTGAGGCGTGCAAGCTCAGTAGTTGTGGCACACAGGCTTAGTTGCCCTGCAGCATGTGGGATCTTAGTTCCCCAACCAGGGATCGAGCCTGCATCCCCTGCATTGGAAGGCAGATTCTTTACCACTGGACCACCAGGGAAGTCCCAAATGTTTTGTTTTATTGCAGGTTTTTATAACTTTATTCACATCACACATAATTAAAGAATGTATCAAAGGTCTACATACACTTTAAACAATACTAAATTGAATACTCATGTACCACCACCCATGAAAAAGAATATTATGGAAGAGAATATTACCGGTACCTTTTAAGTGCAGAATTTTAACTGTATGATCAAATAAACGTTAACTACTTTCTTGCTGTATTTTGCTTAATGTTCTAGTTCTTAATGTAAGTTTGAATCTTGATTTGGACATGGCTCACAATAAGTAGTCCTTCCAAGTTTATACCATCTGAAAATACAAACTTTGCTTCTGTATTGTCATCTTCTACTTCATTATTAAGACCATTGACTAAATAAAATGAAGAATGAATCTAGAGACCTCCTTAATGGTTGCAGTTACTTTTGGCTGTGACCATTCATCCCAGTCACCTGACTACCCCATCATGCAAGCCTCATTTCAAGGAGAACTAATGTTTACTTGGTATTTAACATATAATAAGCTGTTTATATGTGACAGCTTATTTCATTTTCACAAAAGTCCTCCCACATTTATATCATTCTTCCCATTTTGGAACCGAGGAAACTGAGGCTCAGAAAGATTACCTTTTATAAGGTCATCTGGCTGGAACATGGTAGTCAGGATAGAATCGAATAGATCTTTGACTCAACCCTTGTTTTCTCCTCTGCTCTTTACAAGTGTATGGGGGAAAACTATCAAAAGCCTTTTGCTCATGAAGATTCCCTAACCTACTGGTCATCAAGGCTAAGAGGTTGGTTCAATCTGAGTGAGTCTGTGTTGGCTCTAATGACCCTTGCTTTCTGCCCTTGAAAAGTAAATGAAGGACTCAAAGAATCAATGGTAGCCTAAAATCAAGGGCATACTTTGGCAGAGACAAATACAGAACCTATAGAGCCTGGCTGCTTTGTATTTTTATAACCTAGGGCATGCTATTTAAGTCTCTGCCTCAGTTTACACATCTGTACAATAGGAATAATGACAGACTCTTCCCTTTAGGGTCGTTGTGAAGATTAAGTGATTTAATTCCTGCAATGTGCTTAGGATATGGCCTTTAGTAAGTACCCAGTCAATCGTAGCTGTTGTTGTTGCCAACAGCACATTATTGCTGGAAAGTCAGTGTCCTGTACGGACGCCTGTCATTAGTGGAGTAAAATGTGCTCCTTCCTTTTGGATCACAGAGCAGCCTTCAGGCCAAGATAGCCATCAGCATGGAAAGAGCTTTCACAAAAATATTTTTAAGTATTTAGGTTTATTGCAAAGGATTAAAGCACACGTAAATACATGAATGTGCTCACTCTCTCTCTGTCAAAACAAACTATTACTTGTTTTCTCCCAGAGTTTGGGAGTGATTGGAGGTGCTCTGGGGAACATATTTCTGTGTCCTTGTTTCCTTGCTTTAGTCATGACGTCTGATGAGAAGCGTGTGCCATTCCAAATGAGTGAGCACAAGCAGGAGCCAACTCAGAAATTTCTGGACAGAGCCAGGCAGAGCCTTCACCTGCCATTTCTGAGCAGCAGAGCCCCAGTCTGCCAATGGAGTTCTGCAAAAGCTGATGCAGGAACATCTTTAAATCGTGGGGTTTGGGGTTTGGGTAGGGGGAGGTGATGCAAAACTCTCCTAAGCAATTTATGTATACAAGTTTTGTTTGATTGTTTTTTAAAAAGCATATCCTGGGGTTTGAGGCCAGTATCTACCTGAGTTCAAGTCCCACCTCGGCCATTTACTACCTGTGTGACTGTGGACAACATGCAACCTCTCTGAAACTAATCTGTCTAATGGTGCTGGAAGAGTTCTGGAAGGGAAGGGGTGCAGGGCATGAAAAGAGATGGCTTGACTTTGGTGGGTATCCATCCACCTGTCCAAACCCTGGATCCCAAGTGCTTGGCATGGGCTGTCTTATTCACCCCAAAGCAGCTGGGGCATGCAGTGTAGGGCAGTAGTTTCTAGAGTTGGCATGTGATAAAATTTCCACTGGCAAAGACAGAGTGACAAAAACAAAGACCATTTAGTGTGTGCTTCTTCTGTCTAGAACACTCTCTGTATCATATACCAACACAAACACACACACACATATACAAATACAGACAGATATACATATACTCACACCTGAATAATTTCTATGTATGTTTTCATCTTAATTCAAATATCACTTCTTCAGAAAAGCCTTACCTGACCCCTAGAATATATTAGATCCCTCACTTATGAGCTCTTATAATACCTTTTGATATTCTTTCATTTATTTATCACAGTTTGTATTTATACATTTGTGTGATGTCCATCTTAGGGTGACCAGTTGTCCCTTTTGCCTAGTGCTGAGAGCTTTCCAGGACATAGGACTTTTAGTGCTAAAACTGGGAGAATCCTGGCCAAACCTGAATCATTGGTCACCCTAGTCTGCCACCCTCTGAAGAGAGCAGCTCCGTGAAGGTGGAGACTATACTCTTTTGTTTACATTTACTTTCAGTGCCTGGATCACAGTAGGAGCTCAGGAAACATCTGTTGAACCCATAAAGGAATGGGTGAATATGTCAATGAAAGCTAAACTGTCTTTTCTTGCAGGAAAAAAAAAAAAGAAAACAAAAAACCTTTTTTTCCCCCTGAGATTATTCTTTTTCCTTTAGGTGTTAAATTTACCCTTTTATAAATTACCTTTATTTGACAAAGTTTAAAGTTGCTAATATTGTATAGTATCCTGCCTTCCCTCACCCCCTTCCTCTTTGGAGGGTGGAATTCTTGCTGATTTGAAGACTCACTCATTTAGTGAAAAGAGAACCAGAATAGTTAGAGCTCAGACATTTAAGGAAGGTTTATCCATATGCTGAAGTGCTGTACTATAAACTTTATGAGGGCAGAAATTATGGTTATATTCCGTTCACTTCTATATCCCCAGGGCCTGGCATAGTAAGGGCTGAATAAATATTTGTAGAATAAATGAATGAACAGATTCTCTGCCCAGCCTCAAGACACGCAGGAGTAGACCCAGTGTGCCTACCCCCTTTTTCCTCCCTACCTTTTAATACACCCTTCCACAACCATAATATCAGTTCAGCATTCATCCCTGCTTGGTGGATGAGAAGCTCATGCCATTCCAGATGAGTGAACACGTGGTCCATCCCTGCCTGTCCTGGTTCATCTCTTGATGTCCTTTCCTAACACCTAATGGGCTTCCATGGTCTGCTACCAAAAAAAGATGTTGCCGTATCTTGAATAATGAGAGCATCTCTCTCACCTGCATGTCTTTGTTCAAGCTATTCCCTTGACATGGAATGCCTGTTCTAATTCATCTGGCTAAATCTTACTAGTCTAAGCTTATGTCCCATTCTCTAAGAAGCCATCTCTGGACCATTTCATTCCTCACCCGCTGTGCCCCTCCACAGTATTCTATGTTTTGTCTTTACCATCCCATGGACCAAACTGTTTTCTATTTGTCTATTTACTTATCTAACTACCCTGAGATGAGGAGCTTCTTGAAGACAAGAACTCTTTCTGATTCATCTCTGTGTCCTCAGCACCCAGTTGAGAGAAATGGTATGCTATAAGGTGTCTAATAAGTGTTTGTAGAAGGAGGGGGATATATCAGTTATTTCATGCCATTAAAATGCTAGGTTAGAAACAAACATAAAATCCTAGCAGTATACAAAAGGACATGTATTTTTGTTCACAAGTCTGTCGATTGGCTGGTTGATTCTGGTGATTCGGGCTCGCCAGTTGCTGGTTGACTACAAGGATTTGCTGATCCTATTTGGGCCCTCTCATGTATCTGAAACATCACGTGTGACAACTAAGCTGACTCAGCTTGCTGCATATCCATCCAGCAGGCTCGCTGGGGCATGTTCTTGTGGCAGAGGGAGAGAAGGAAGAGCAGAAGCACACAGTTGTCGAGGCCTAGGCCTGGAAAACCGGTGCACAGTGTCACTTCCGCCTCATTCTGTTGGCCAAACCAAGTCACAAGGTTGACCCAGACTCAAGGGGTGGGGACCCCACCTCTCAACAAGAGGCGCTGCGAAGTCGTATTGCACAGTGGGTGGAAGCAGGGAGGGCTAGAAAATGGGGACCATTATTACAATCAGTCTACCACAGAGAGGGAGCTGGCCAGGAACAGTTTCTTTCCAAAATGATCTCTTTTGCTACCTTGACACCTGAATGAGTTTATCAGAAAGGTTTCCAGAGGTGAAGCCAGGCCTGTCCTTTGTCAGGACTAACTTCCCCACCATCAAAGGTATTTAATAAGAAGCTGAATTCCGTGGTCATAGAAACATCACATGGGAGGAGGGTAAGGCTCCTTCTAGCCTTGAGGGACAATATTTTCACATACTTTGCCCCTTTCTTTCCAGATCAGCAAAAACCCGATCTTTGTACCAGGAGTCTGGGGCCCTTATTTCTCAGCCATGGTCCCTGGGTTCTGGCTGAATGAAGGTGGCCAGAGCGTTACTGGAAAATTGGTAAGTTGACACTTTCTTCGTATGGTCTTTAATGTTTTTACACCCTTGACTAGTCCGTTTTGTCACATTCCCCGTATACGCAGGATCTGGAAGATTTGCAGACTCCTACATCAGAAGAATTAACTTTCTCTTAGCCTAAAGTCTCACATATGGAGCATATGCAGCCTGTGCTTGCCAAAGGAATAAATGTTGATCCAGGCATTGATGACTAACCCATCTTCTCACCTATCTTTCTTTCTTATAACAACCCATTTTTCTCACGGCAACAGGAGTAATATTCTACTTTGTAAAAAGGACTATGTTAATCTCCAGCCAGAATCCTTCAATGGTTCCCTGTAGCCCTTGAGAAATAGCTCAGATAGTTTTCTGGGCACATCATTCCCTTTGTGGTCTGTCCCCTCCAGTCTCACCCATGTACTTGTCACTAAGGCCAGATTGCCCTACTCACAGCTTCCCCATGGCTCCTGTTATTCTACTTCTCTGTGCCTTTGTATATGCTTCTTTCCCTACTCGGAGAGTTCTTTATCACTTGCTAGTTTTACTTGATCTTCAAGATGTAACTCCAGTTCTTAGCACATTCTGAGATAATCTGTCTTTTCCAGAAATCTATGCACTCTTTAAAGGCATGGGTTATATCATACTTCTCTTTGTATTTAGCTCAGCGCCTGGTTTGTAGAAGGTGCTTGGAGAAAATGTGTTGAATTCATGGGGTCATCTCATAGGGAAGACAGAAGATCTATAAAAGTGAGATGAGTACGATACCAGAGGTACAAGGCACAGAGTTCGCACAAAGCTAGATTAAGGAATTCTTTGCAGGGGAGAAAGCATTTGTACTGCACCTTAATGATAAATAGGGACCAACCAGACAAAGAAAGGTAGGGATATTCTTCTAGGTAAGAGAACTTGCATAGGAACAAAGATATAGGAGTGAAAAATAGCAAGGCCTATTTGAGGGTAATTGCAGAATTTCAGTTGTGGCATAAGCTGTTCTTAGAAGAATGACTTAAAATAAAAGTTAGAGAGCTGGGCAGGGACCAAACAGAAGAAGTCCCTGTAAAACATGCTAAGGAGTTGAACTTCAGGTAGTAGACCACAGGGAATAGGTGAAAGATTGGAATAGTGATGGGTGTTGTCAGATCTCTGTTATAAAAACTGGCTAGCAGCCGTCAGGAAGAAGGCCTGAGGGTGCACCGCTGGATGAAGAGAGACCAGCTTTAATAGGTTAGTCCACAGACAAAAAGCCATGAGGACTTTGGCAATAATGGGCAGTGGCAATAATGACTGAGAATTGAGGTCAAGAGATCAGCGGACCTTGGAGGGATTAAATGTGGAAAGCAAGGGAAAATAAGACCCAGGTTCAATTACTCAGCCTCACATTCACTATGTTGTATTGAAGTCATCTGTTTATGGTCTGCTCCCCTACCAGCTCTTCTAAATGTCCAGCCAAATCAAAAGTGATCTGATCTCAAGCTGGATGTGGATACAAATAACCATTGATTTCCATTTCTTAGTGTGTTTCTCTTTTATTCTTAGCTGCCTCAAGTTCTCTCTCAAAGTTGATGCACACATAGGTGGTGGCTGGATTCAAAGAGCATGTTTTGTGCCTTCACTCTTGTGCCAGGCTGTAGAGATACATGAACTAGTCCCCCATTAGTCCCTGGTTTTAAGGAGCTCATTGTCTAGTAGGGAAGCACAGTGAGTATAAATTAAGTAACATCTGATAGGTCTTAATAACCACTTAGACTTTTCTAGAAAAGTCAAGAAAAAGACATCACTCTATGCCTAAGGTACAGTGGGATTGAAACTTTACAGTCTCCTATTTAAACTAGTGTCATGTATTTACACAACTTTCAACTTAAATATCCACTCCCTTTCTATGACACATAGAAAACCCGTTACTGAAACATAGCCCTTTTCAAGCCCACATCATGGTATAATTACCCTTAGGAGAACCAGAACTCATAACAGACACAACCCAGAGCCTTTTTAAACAAGGATAACAATCCAGTAAACTAACTCTTTGTCCAGGATGCATTGTCCATGAAGCTGTCCATCAACAGGTTTTCAGAGAGTTAGTTTACTAATTGACCATCTGTGTCAGTCTAGAAATGCTTTTCCCAGTATTTGACTCAGAGTTGGCTCTGTTGCTATGGATATAAGCCATCTTTGCCCAAACATTATGACGTATCTTGGTGGGCAAGAATTGGTTATGCCTGTTTCCTAAGCCTGAATTTAAATGTTAAAAAATGACCCTTTTCTGGCCATTAATAAAATCTTCATAATAGTCCACTATGGTTTTTGACAAGAATCATGGGACTTGCTGGTCTTTATCTAGCTAGTTGATTTTGCATCATCGACCAATGAAGTTGCATGTAGAGTTACACTTAGGGCAGTTCTATGTATAGAGTTTCATTGGATGTAGGAATGGGGTATGACTGACTTACCCATGGGTTACAGAAAGCAAAATCTAAGGAAGTCGAGAAGTTAGCATAATGGGGCAAAATCTGAATCAAGAACAAAACAGACTGTCCAATAAATCATCAGTCCAGAGAGGCCAAGCAAAGAGACAGAAACCACCTATAAAATAAAGAGATATAAAAATAATAACAATGATGATGGTAATAATAATAACAACAATAATTGTACCTTATTGAGTACGTTTTCCTGTGGGAAATATTTATATATATATGTAATCATGTTAATCCTTGAATGATACTCATAATAATCACAATGCCTAATATTTATTTTGAAGACTTATATCCCACTCTCAACTCCAAGAGCTTTTCATGTCCTATTTTATTTAATCCTCTGATACCCCTATAAGTTAGGTACAGTTATTATCCATATTTTACAGATGAGGAACTGAAACTCAGGGTAGCAAGCACAGCCTGGAGAGATTCCTGATGCACTGTCAATGGCCTTTTTACCTGTTTCCGTTGGTACTCACCTTTCCTTTCCATTTACTTATTCTGGTTTATCACTGGTTTTACAGCCTGTTGTCATCATACAGAACACCATAAGAGGAAGTTACATTGCTTTTATTCCGTGTTTCATATGTACATATTCTCTCATATGCTATGTCTGAAAGTGGCTGCTCTGTTATTACATTGTCCAGAATATATTATAAACATGCAGTCATAAGTATATCATCTAAAGCAGAAGGGAAGAGATAGAAGAAGAAAAGGGAAGTAAAGGAGGGGAAAGAAGAGAGGGGAAAAAAGAAAAAAGAAACAAAATTTATCTAAACTCTAGATTTGGAAAAAAGATATTTTGTTTCATTTTTACAATTAAATACAGATCTTCCATCACAAAGCAAAATCCTTCATTCCAAGTATATGAATAGATTGGTACTTTAAAAAAAAAATCTCCATCTGGTTAACTTCAGGATGAAGAAAAAAATAGGATAGGATCTTTTCTGGCTCTGGAGCCTTTGCAATTTCATCTGTCTGAGATTTGGGCTTGTTTTTCACTCATTTCAAGCTTGTGCTGCTGCTATTTATTTCCTCTTAGAAGGGCACATACCCCATTCCCATGGATGATTTACTTCAGTTCACCACACACCCATCAAAGATTGTCTCGTGCTTGTTGATACACTCTCCAGAATAGTTTTGCAAAAACCATCACTTTTTGCTCAGGCTTTTTCCACAGAGCACCAACTGGTACAGTCACTGTGTCCAGATGCTGAAGCTTATTTCCAACTGGACCTCAGCCATCCCTCTCTCCAAGCACTCTTCTCTGTCTTACTTGAAGTCGTTTTTATTGGGGGAGGCATCGGGTAAGAGAGCCTAAGAGAGTTTCCTAAGCTGCCCTTGTGGTGGAATTGGCTTTCTGGGACAATTGGGCTTGGTGGGGAGTTACTTTTGAATTGTTTGAAGCCAGAATTTAAATTTATAAATTTGGGCCACAGGGTCATAATGTTTGCAGGGTTCTAGCTCTTGGAGTTTTAGAATTGGAGCATTGAGAGTGCCTATCTGCCTCCTTCCTTATCACCAAAGCCCCTCAGCCTGGGGCTAGCCTCAGGGGGGTCAGCCAGCTCTTCCATATGAAGAGCTTGCCATGTACTCAGTGCTGTCCCGGTTAGAGGTAGTGATGTCATCCCTTCATTCAGTCACTCTTTCCAGCATGTTACAGAGATTTCCTGAGGGATTACTCTGGGCCAGGCAAGAATATGGTCACACATGATTCCTGTCCTCCAGTGGCTTATCATCTAGTGGGAAAGTTGGTTATGGAACTGACAATTATAATTTATTGTAGCACATAAAAGTAGATTGCACTACCCCTACAGCCGACTGGGAGAATCTGTTCTATGCTCAGCACATTGAGGCCCTCATGAAGATTCAGGATTTCATCTGATCTTCACAGCATGTCTATGTGGTCAGTTTTATTATGTCAGTTTTACTAGTGACTAAGGCTCAGAACAGTGAGGTAACTTGATCAAGGTCTTAACAGTTGTAAATGGGAGAGCCTTGATTCAAACCCAAGTCAGCTACCGGAAGCCCCAGATCTTTCCAGAATTGAACCTGACTTTTATAGAGCTGCCTTTCTGAATTTTTCTTACAGTTCTCTTGTAGACTTCCTTGAGAAGCAGTTATTGTATCAGATAGTGTGACTTTCTTTTCAAGTGTATTAAAACACATAGAGTTGGCAGGCTTTGTAAGGCCATGAGAGAGAAACTTATGTGTATCAGCCTTGACAGGATCTAGGTATATAGACTTAGGTGTGTCCCCAGCATCTCACATTAGCTAATTGGAGTGACTTCATGGATACAAAGACCAGCTCTGCATAAACAGATGCCTCCCTGTTCTCTCCTCCTGCCCAGGCTTTCACTGTATTTTTTGTACACCCACCTGGATTCCTGCACAGCTTCCTAATTACCATACTCTTCTTATAAGGACACCAATTCTATCAGATTAAGGCCCCACCCTTATGATCTCATTTAACCTTAATTACCTCCATAATGTCTCCATCTCCAAATGCAGTTGTATTGGGGGTTGGGCTTCAACATCTGAATTTTGAAAGGATACAATTCAGTCCATAACAGTCATACATATTTCAAAAAAGTTCTGAGAAACAAAGCATAATCTTTTGTGTTTACCTACATATTTACAATTTCCATTGTTTTTTATTTCTTTATGAAAATTTAAGCTTCCACCTGGTATTTCCCTTCAGCTTGAAGAACTTCCTTTAGCATTTCTTTAGTTGTTGCAGGTCTACTGGCAAACAAACAAACAAACAAACAAAAACACACCTTCTTAGTTTTCTTTTTTTTTCCTTCAACACTTAAAGATGTCAATGTATTGTATTCTGGCACCATTGTTTCTTATGAGAAGTCAAACATCATTTATTTTGTTCTTCCCCAATGTACAGTGTATTCTTTTTCTCTGGCTACTTTTAAGATTTTCTCTTAATCTTAGTTTTTATTATGGTGTGCCCAGATATGGTGTTTTGGGAATTTATCCTTCCTCCCCCAGGTTTGCTATACTTCTTGAATTTGTAAATTCCTGTCTTTCACCAAGTTTGGGAAATCTTTAGCATGTATATATTTAAATGTCTTTTCTGCCCTATTTGCTCTTACTCCTCCTACTGTGACTCCAATTACACATTTTTAAGACCTTTGGCTATTGTCCCATAGCCCCTGAGGGCTTCTGGGTTTTTTTTATCACCCCCAATATTTCTCTCTCTTTCTCTCTCTGTCTCTCTCCCTCTCTCTCTCAATTAGACACTCTCTATTGGTCTTTTTTCAAGTTCATTGACTCTTCTGTCTGCAATCTCCAACCAGCTCATGGACCGACACATTTCACATATTATATTTATCAATATGAGAATTTCTACTTTTTAATCGTTTCCATTTCTTTGCCATTTCCTATCTGTTTGTTAGTTATGAGAGTGTTATCCTTTACATCCTTAAGCATTGTTAAATTACTGGCTTTAAAATTCTTGTCTTCTAATTTTAACATCTGTGTTATCTCAGGGTTATTGTTCATTAAATGACTGTTCTCTTAAGTAAGAATTACATTTTCCTGTTTCTTCATATGTCTAGTAATTTTGACTCATATCTTGAACATTGTTAATTGATGTATTGTAGAGACAGTGGATTATTCTTATTTCTCTGAAGAGTATTTTTTTTAAGCAGGTAATTTAATGACAACTCAAACTCCAAGTTTTGTCTCTCCTTTGTTGAGTTCTTTAAGCCTTAGTTGGGCTACTTATTACGTAATTCAGAGATCATTCAGAGATTAAGGTAACCTTTATGCGTAGTGTTGACCTCCCTTTCTATGTCTCTCTCCTTTCTGAGATCTCCTTACCTTTTATTTTCTAGTTGCTATGGTGGCCTTGAACTCTGACCTCTCATTTCTTAGCTATGAAGACTGCATATTTCTATCTATCTGAGTATTAGCTGTCCTGCATGGCACTGATTAGGGCCTGCTCTCAGGCAAAAATCTGTAAAATCAAGAAACACATATAAAACTGTTTTTTCCTTCAATGTGTCTATTCCTTCTCAGTTTCTACCTGGCTTTGGTCACTTTCCAGTATCTTCAGAGAATTGTTTGATATATTTTGATCAGCATTTATAATTGTTATCTGGGAAAGAATTCATATGATAAGAACTATTTAGCCATTTTAAGGAGTGGAACTGGGCAGAGGGGTGGTGGTGGTGGGATGAATTGGGAGATTGGGATTGACATGTATACACTAATATGTATAAAATAGATAACTAATAAGAACGTGCTGTATAAAAATAATAATAAAATAAAATTTTTTAAAAAAAGAAAAATATTTCAGATGTGGAAAAAACAATATACTGGCTTCAGAATTTTTAAAAAGGCAAAATTAAAATGAATAAATATTTAATCAAAAGTCTCCAAAAAAAAAAAAAAAGAAGAAGTGGAACTCCTGACTGATTTCTTTTAAAGCAAATAAGATTACGTTTCTTCCCTGATTAAAACCCTTCTGTTGGCAATCTATATGTCTTCTTTAGAAAAATGTCTATTTAGGTCTTCTGCCCATTTTTGGATTGGGTTGTTTGTTTTTTTGATATTGAGTTGTATGAGCTGTTTGCATATTTTGGAGACTAATCCCTTATTGGTCACAACGTTTGCAAATATTTTCTCCCATTCTGTAGGTTGTCTTTTCGTTTTGTTGATGGTTTCCTTTGCTATGCAAAGGCTTTTAAGTTTGATTAGGTCCCATTTGTTTATTTTTGCTTTTATTTCTTTTGCCTTGAGAGACTGATCTAAGAAAATGTATTGCTACGATTTATGTCAAAGAATGCCTATGTCCTCTTCTAGGATTTTTATGGTGTCACGTTTTAAATTTAGGTCTTTAAACCATTTTGACTTTATTTTTGTATATGGTGTGAGGGAGTGTTCCAATTTCATTGCAGTCAGAATAGCTATCATCAAAAAGTCTACAAATAGTAAATGCTGTAGAGGGTGTGGAGAAAAGGGAACCCTCATATACTGTTGGTGGGAATGTATTTAAATTGGTGCAGCCATTATGGAAAATAGTATGGAGGTTCCTTAAAAAGCTAAAAATAGTGCTACCATATGATCTAGCAATCCCACTCCTGGGTATATATCCAGAAAAAAGAAAACTCTAATTCAAAAAGATACATGCACCCCAATGTTCATAGCAGCACTATTTACAATAGCCAAGACATGGAAACCACCCAAGTGCCCATCAACAGATGATTGGCTTAAGAAGATGTGGTATATATATATATATACAATGGAATATTACTCAACCATAAAAAAGAATGAAATATTGCCATTTGCAGCAACATGGATGGACCCAGAAAATATTATACTTAGTGAAGTAAATCAAACAGAGAAAAACAAATACTGTATCACTTATATGTAGAATCTAAAAAATAATACAAATGAATATATATACAAAATATAAACAGACTCACAGACATAGAAAACAAAGTTATTGCTACCAAAGTTATGGAGGGAGGGACAAATTAGGAGTATGGCATTAACAGATACAAACTACTATAACCTAAAATAGATAAGCAACAAGGATTTACTGTATAACACAGGAACTATATTCAATCCTTGTAATAACCTATAATGGAATATAATCAGAAAAAAAAACTGAATCACTATGCTGTAAACCTGAAACTAACAAAATACTGTAAATCAACTGTACTTCGATTTAAAAAAATCTTTCTGTATCCTCTCATTGTACTTAGAATAAAATCTAAAGCCTTTGCCATGGCCTGCTTGATTTTCTCCACTTTCTACCTCTCTATCCTCATTTTATACAACTTTCCTACTTATTTACTCCAGTCTAGTCTCACTGGACTCCTGTCAATTCCTAGGACATATGAAGCTCTTTGCTACTACAGAATCTTTGCATTTGTCATTTTCTTTACTTGGAAATTGTTGGTTCTTTTTTTTTTTTTTTTCATGTCTTAGCTTAAATTTCACCCTCAGGTCTTTCCTGAACCCTCTATCTAAAATCAGTGTTCATATTACAGTAACTTATCCATTTCCTTCAAAGAACTAATCACTATCTTTAATTATTATATGTATTCGTTGACTCTATACGTCAATAGAATATAATCTCTGTGTGGACAGAAAGTACACCTGCCTTAATTGCTACTGAATCCCCTGTGCTTAGTGACTATGACCAGAGCAGAGTAGGTGTTCAATTAACATTCATTAAATCTATAAAGCCTTATCAGGCTAGACTATATTTGAATATTGGGATACCCATTTTCCCTTCATAAGGCAGAGCTTTGTGAAAGCGACGACTTCTATATGTCTTTGTATCCTGAATTATTAGAATGATGCCTAGCACAAAGTAGACATATATCACGTTAGTTTCATGAATAAGTGAACTAACAAACTGTAAAAATGAACAAAGCTACCAATTTTGATGGTGAATGAAATTGACTAAACCAGCCCTGCATTAAATCAGAATTGATCAACTTGTAAGAGAAATTGTCCTATGTAAAGCTTATATTAAAGTTGTAAAAAAAAAAAAAAAAAAAACACAAAACACATAGTTTATGTTTTCCTCTCAGGAATGTTTGTTGTTCCTAGGAACTGTTCAGTATTGAAACTCGCAGTCCTTTCCAGCAGTATAAAAAAAATTGTCTAGATTGGGCTTTCTTCTTTTATTAGATTTTCATGAGAATTTGAAAGCTGGGAAAAATCAGGCAAAATGTTTTTGCTTTGAGATAAGAAGATTAGGTAAGCAAAGAGTTGAAATAGCTTAGATGAGTAAGTGACGTTACAGGTAAATACAAATGGAAAAAAAGCAGTTGTCACAAGTGATGAACATTGCTCTGAGCCTAATGATTGTTTTACCTGTAAAGAAGGGAAAAGACAGCCTCAAGACTAATAAATAGTCTTGGTGGCGCAGTGATTAAGAATCCACCTGCCAATGCAGGGGGCACCGGTCCGAGCCCTGGTCCAGGAAGACCCCACATGTCCCAGAGCAACTAAGCCCGTGTGCCACAACTACTGAGCCTGTGCTCTAGAGCCCACGAGCCACAACTACTGAGCCCATGAACCACAACTACTGAGCCCGTGTGCCTAGAGCCCGTGCTCCACAACAAGAGAAGCCACCGCAATGAGAAGCCCGTGCACCGCAACGAAGAATAGCCCCACCCCCACTCACTGCAACTAGAGAAAGCCCCGCGTGCAGCAACAAAGACCCAACGCAGCCAAAAATAAATAAATAAATAAAATTTTAAAAAAAGAGCAGATTGCTCCATCTCCTATTAAAAAAAAAGAAAAGAAAAGACTAATAGATAAAACAGATTTTAATAGAGAAAAACCCATCATGCAATAAGATAGCTTTGTCTTAGCAAAATGATCATGGAACCTAAAATTCTTAAATTTTAAATTTGCCTTTGTGATGTGTTTTTCTTGCCTGTAAACTCTTTGCCAACGGTTTTGCTATCTCAGGCGGTGCAGTTCGCTGTGTAATTTTACAAACTCTTTCCTATTTGTCGTATTAACTTATTCAGTGTTTTAGAGAGAGAATTAGAAATGGTCTTGTCCAAGGTCATGCCCTGAGCCAGAGTTGAGCTCAGGTCTCAGGAGTCCTTGTCTGCGTTCTCTCAGCCATATCAAGGGTCAAAAACGCAAATGCTTAAAGGAGTCAGACAGCATAAATGAATAAACAGACCAGGCAAAGAGGTATTTTTTACTTCTACAGAGAAGTTTCTCTTTTCAGCTCTCAGTACTCTCGGGCTGAATTCCATGTTCCCTCCTTTGACAGAGAGATGGGCATAGAGAAATAGATTGCTACTACAAGTAAAACATTAGTGCCATCATGATGATAAATTGAGTGGTGGTGCCTCTCACAAACTGTGGAGGGTGCAGGCCTGGCTGAAGGGATCAGTCACCACTCAGCTCCAGCTGACCCTTGCCATGGGGGAATATGGTGACCCAATGTTTTACGTTCACCAGTTCTTCAAGAGAAACCAAAATCTGGACTTAAAGTGAAATCTCCCAGTTTTAAAATACTGGCTCATTTTTAAAAACATTATATATCCCAAATAAAATACATCTGTGGGCCAGATGCCACCTCATACTACCCATGTATGATCTCTGTGTTATACTGTATTGCATTTCTATTTTTCCCATGTTCCAAATGCAGGTGCCACCTTAATAAGGAAATGCCAAAAAAACCCCCACAATTCTAGTTGTGTATTGTAAGATGGCCTTTTCCTCTTGATCCTGACCCGAAAGCCATCCTGAAGAAGATCTGACTCCACCCAGTTTAAGCTTCCTCCCTATCCAAATAGTTTGTAGCCTTTTCTGCCTACTCCTACAGCTGCCAGCTCTCAGAGCTGAAATCTGAGAAGATGGAGGAAACAAGAAAAGAGTCATAGAGTCAGGATAGTTCTGTCTATATATTTCTAAGGCAACCACTTGGCAAATATAATTATTGTGGTCACACTTGTTATTTCATTGGGAAACAAATAACCACTTAATGGGATGCTGTGATCTTCTATACTGTGCTAAATGCATTAGAGAACAGAAGTAGAAAGATCAACCCTTGGAACAGGCGCTCCAGGCTTTTGAAATGAGAACTCAGTTATTTGACAAACTGGCTCCTTCTTTGTTAATCAGGGTGGGCCTTTGCCATAAGATGCTGTGGGGAAAAAAAAAAAAACCTGCAGCTGACCTTTTAAGATCTTGTTCTTCCAACCATTTTTACTCTTTTGGTGGTACTTCCTTCTCTTTAATAATAGGTGTTATGATCTAAAAGCCACCTATATATCACTCACTACAACTTTCCCTGCAAAGCAAATTTTACTGTCCACATTTTACAGTTGTAAGAGAAGAGGCTCTGAGAGGTCAAGTAACTTAGGTAGCAGAGAATATAAGTATAGACCATGAGTTTTGAACCTAAGTCTGTTTCCAAAGCCCGTGTTTTCAGCTACTGTCTTAAAATGTAGATTTTATTATTATTCAGGTATGATGAGGCCAGCAGATCAGGAGATGATTACCACTGAAAGGATAGTTTGTTACAGTTCTCAAGAAGAGGGGCCCGGCTAAACCACGCAGGGCCAAATGGGAAGCACTAAGGTTGTCCCTAGTTGTCTGGTACCTGGCTCTGGGGTGATTAGAGCAGGGAAATAGAAGGGGTGGTGAGGAGGTGTGCTCTGTATTAGTCAGTTTGCATATGAAAGGCATGCTCACAGGCCAGTGGAGTCCTTTACTATCTCTAGGAATTGGCTAGCCCTGGAAAGGGCAGTCTCTCCAGGGTCAACAGGGCCCCAGATCCCAAAGCATCACAAATACAGAAAAATAAAAAGACATGATTAAAACTACCACATTTCCTTTTCTTAGACCCAAAAGTTCAAAGTCATCCTTTCACTCTGATTTTCTTATGCTCTGTAACTATTCCATCACTAAGTTTTGTTTTATTTTCTTCAAAATGTATCTCATTCATTCTTTTGAGATGCCAGGCATTGTAGGCACTGAAGAATGGGAAATAATGAGGCTTTTGATTTAAAAGAGCTCAGAGCGTAAGGTAAGAGATAGACATATAAACTAATAGTTATAGAAGAACTTGATAAATGCTGCAATAGAGCAAGGACAGGGGATATTCGTGCCTCGTATTCCCAATGTCAGCCTCTGAGCCCTGTCTGTGTTTCCTACCCTCTGTGCCTAGTAATCTCCCCATTGTACATACCCTACTGGGTTAGTTTTCCTTAACTTGTCATTATTTTGCTCCACAAATCGAAATAATTTCCTGTGGCCTACAATTCAGTAAAACAATAGTCACTTATCTGACTTTTAAGAACCACTGTCTGTCCATACCCTCCTCATGCATCCATATTTTCACCACTTCATTTATTCTCTAATTTAACATACAGTTACCCTCTGACCAATGTGTGCCCCACACAAACAGACACAAATATAAAGCGTGGTAAGTGCTCCCAAGAAGTACATGGTATTCTGTGGGCATGTGGTCCATTATGGTTTGTACATCCCACATTTATCCAATAAATACTTACTGAGCATCTATAATATGCCAGTCTCAGGGCTAGACCAGTCTTCTTACTGTCTATACCCAGATGCGTCTTTCCATCTTCATATCACTACTCATCACAGCCTCCTTTCTGGTATCCCTTGCCTCTAGCTCTTTACTCCTCCAAACTGCCTGTTCTTGGCAATTATTATATATACAACTATATAATAATTGCCAAATGTTATATATACAACTATACAGTAATTGCCAAATTATTGACTTCTTGCTTTATGCTATTATGTATTGTATGTATTTCTTATTTTCCACTCTATCCCAGAGCCTAGTCCCAGTACCTGGTGCATTAGGCATTCGGTAAATACCAAATAACTGCATTCATGCATGTGGGACACGTGCGAGCTTCTGTGCTTCCTCCGGGAAGCTCATTTAAATCTCCCTTCTCTGACCTCCTAAAGCACTTCCCATAGGAACTAGCATCAAATCAAGTAATGGCTTTAATTATCCATTATTGATGCCAGTGGCTTCATTGTGATGCTCTGACTGGATTGCAAACTCTTTAAGGTCCAAACTGTGCCTCATTGCAGTAACCCAAAACTGAACCTTCGGCAAGTAAATATTCAAAACCTGAATGATTTTCTTTCCATTGAAATCACCAGTCGCTTTGGTATTATTTTGAAACATTTCTGCAGCACTACACAAATGGAATTTGACAACTTATACCTGGAAGTTGCATAGACAATGTGACATGGTAGTTAAGACCAAGGACTTCAGGTACAGAGAGACCTCAGTTTGAGACCTAGATCTGTCACTTACTCCCCTATGACCTTAGGCAAGTTACTTAATCTCTTCTGGTCCTGGTTTTCTCATCTCCATGGTGGCTAATAGTATCTTCTTCACGGGAGGGTTGTAAGAAATAAATGAGATAATGTATGTAAAATGCATGGCTTAGTATTGGTATATGGTAAATGAGTCAGTAAATTTTAGGTGATATCATTTATTCTGTTGTTGGCATTATGGTAGGCACACTCTATGTCGCAGAAATCCTGTTTTAAAAGGAGACTAGGACGGGGTTAGGGGGAGAGGAGGTCGCTGAAGCTCAGAGCAGTTAGGTGACTTGCACAAAGTCACATAGCTAGTTAGTATCAGAGCCAGAACCCAGACCCAGCCTCGGTGTCTCCAGAACAAAATCTCGTCCTCTTTACACAGACCTGACGCTCAGGAAGCATGCTCGGGGAAACTCTCTCAATGAGGCCACAATAACCGGTCTGTTCGTAGTTTGAATGAAAATAAATAGGTCAGAATGGTTGTTTTGGAGATTCATGTAAACATTGAGCCGATACACAGATTAGGTTCAGGAACTCAAGCCCGTTGTTGGGTGTGTTTTAGCAAGCAGAGTCACAGCATGGGGAAACACATCCCTTCCTGATGCACAGTGCATATTATTTTGTTTAGAGCCACCAAGTGGATTAAGGAATAAATCCTAGACGTGGAATTTCAAATGACAAGATGGTTGTCTGCAGAGCTCAGACATTTCTGTCCTTGGAGAGCTCTGTCCCAGTTTCCCATGCGATAACTTCTCAGGGGAGATTCTCTTGACAGCTCTGGGGCAACTCTTTTTTGTGTTTTTTTAAACTGGGACTCCCTCCTCATAGACTCTTTCACTCAGCTTCTCCATTAGTAAGACGCAGAGAATAATTCAGGGTCTGACATTGCCCTGGGGTAACAGCGTAGGGTAACGGGGTGGGGGGGATGATGTAATCCAGAGGTCAGTGCTTTTAACACCCAGGCCGGCCCCCCTCCACCCCATTTACCCTGAATTACACCTCCTTCTCATGCCTCTGTCAAACCTCATTCTTGGACCTGATACTACCTGCTGCTACCAGTTCAGCCTTGGGAGTTCCTTTTCCTGCTGTTCTTCTCTTTAAACTTCTTTGTTTTATAAATCCAAGAGACCAGCAGTTGGTTAAACAAAGCTAGATTTCTGAAAGAGCTGAGACACTCTTGCTGAGTTAGCATTTTAACATTCTTGGATCCTCTGTAGACAAAGAATTGAAAGAAACAGACATTTTAATATATCTTCTTCTGGCTTTAACATAGACTAGAGAAGCTATAAATTTGACCCATCTCTCTTGTTTTTCAGATAGATCACATGGTGCAGGGCCATGCTGCCTTCCCTGAACTACAAGCCAAGGCCACAGCCAGGTAACAGCTCTCTCTGTTCTCTACAGCTTTCCATGCCCGACCACATTAGGGGCACTGACTTTAGGCAGCTGTATGATTTTCAGATCCTGTGAGCAATGAAAATGCCTGGCAGTACTTGGTTATAAGATAGTCATCTGGATGATACAGGACATACATGTATTAATTTTCAAAACAATCTAAGAGAGTTCACAAAAAAACCTAGAGATCCTCCAAGAATATGCCAGTAATCATGGTTGAGAAGCTCTGACATAGAAGAAAGAGCATGGATTTTTTGAGTCAAAGTTTCTTGGATTCAACTCCAGTTTTTCTCCTTAATAACTATGTGACCTTGGGCAAGTTATTCAACTTCTTTAAGCCTGTCTTTTCATCTGTGAAACAGGATAGTAACTGATAGGAGTGATTTCTAGAATATATTGTTAAGTGAAGAAAGCAGAGTATATTATTTATTTATTTATTTATTTATTATTTTTTTGGCTGTGTTGGGTCTTTGTTGCTGCACGCGGGCTTTCTCTAGTTGTGGCAGGCGGGAGCTACTCTTCATTGTGGTGCGCGGGCTTCTCATCGTGGTGGTTTCTCTTGTTGTGGAGCACGGGCCCTAGGTGCGTGGGCTTCAGTAGTTGTGGCACGTGGACTTAGTTGCTCCTTGGCATGTGGATTCTTCACTCACCAGGGTTTGAATCCATGTCCCCTGCGTTGGCAGATGGATTCTTAACCACTGCGCCACCAGGGAAGTCCATAAAGGAGTGTTTATAATATACTCCTTTTTATGTAAAAAGAAGGTGATATAAGAAAATATATGTGTATCTACTCATTTATGCAAAAAAAAATAGGGAAGTTAAACAAGAAACTAATGAGGTTGTTACCTATAGGAGGTGGGGTAGGAATGGGATGGAAATTATGGGGAAATGGGAACGGGGTAGTAGGAGGGAGCAGCACTTCTTTGAGTATACCTGTTTATATAACTCATACTCTTAGAATCATGACGATGCTTCATGTCCCCCTGAAAATAAATAAAAGAGAGAGAGATAGATAGATGGATGTGTGTGGTGGGGGTGAAATACAAACAGTGAAAAAAATGAACCTATAGTATTAATAATAAATAACGTGATCACACTAACTGGGGTTTGGGAAAGAAAAGAATTAACCTATGTAATTTCTACAAAATTATTAGCCAATATGCTTCAAAGATTAGGAAACTTAAGGAACTACTAGAGAATTGTCCCAGATTTGAGGAGACTAAGATGCTGCTACATCTAGAAACAATGTATGATCATGGGTTAGATCTTGGCCAGAAAAAAGCACATTAGTGGGGAAAACTGTCAACATTCAAATAAGTGTGGAGATTAGTAATAATACTGTATTTATGTTAATTTCTTAGATGGTGAGTATAGGGGAAGTCTGCATACTATTTTTGCAATTTTTCTGTAAATCTAAAATTATTTTGAAATAAGAAGTTTGAAGAATAATTATTGAATGAATTTCATGATAATAATGCTTAGTGGTTGGGCTTTTTAACAAAAGTAAGGTATTTTATAATATTTTCAGAGAAACCCCATTCATGTAGCTAGTACCTGGCAAAAGGGAGATAGTCGAAGGTGGAGGTTACTATCGTAGATCCTGGAGCCAAATTGCCTGTCTCAGCTGCACCCTTTAGTAGCTTGTTACCCTGGGCAATGTACTTAACCTCACTGTGCCTTAGTACTTCACTGTACAGGAAAATAATAACAGTAAACACCTCATAAGGTTGTTGAGAAAATTAAATGAATTCAAATAGTGTCTGGGATATAGCAACAACTGCTGAGCGATAATAAGTATTCAGTAAGTGGTAGTGGTAGTGATAAAAGTTGTTGTAGTTACTCGTATTAGACATTTCCATTCCACCAAGGGATGTCTGTTCTTATGGGGAGGCACACCTGCACAGAGCAGAATGAAGTGCATACTGACTAGAATATAAACACTGTGTCATCAGGGTGTAGAGGAGGATTGATCCCACCAAGGAGTTTGAGAAAAGTTTCGTAAGCTTTCCCTTCTAGGAGTCTCTAGTTACAATGTCATTACCATCTACAGGGATCATACCACTTAGCCAATAACTAGCACTTTAGTTGGCTTAGAGACCACATAACCTAGAAGAGGGATGCCTAACCTCAGATCACCAGGGAACCCCTTAATTGTGTGCAGAGCTTTGTTGATTATATACTTACGCGTACATTTCTGGGAAGAGGGGCCATAGCTTTTATCAAATTCTTGAGGGGATCCAGCATTTTAAAACCTCTAACCCAAAGGAAAGAGCACAGATGTAGAGTTTAGAGATCTGGATGCAAATCTCAGCTCCCACATACATAGTTGTTTGAACCTTAGTTTCCTTATCAGAACATGGGATAGTAGACATGAGAGAACCAGCCATGGATAGCTCTGAGAATTTATTTTGAGTTTACGGAGGCAATGTATTTGGAAAGGCTTTGTAAACTGTACGATGACAATGACAACAACCACTACTACTACTTCTACTACTATTACTAATGATTATAAAAGAGGTGGACATTTTGGAGGGGATTGTTCTAGGGTTAAGCAGCAGATGTCAGGCAGCCATCACCTGCCTACCTTCTCATGGAGTAGCAAGAACACTGGACTGAGGTCTTGGCTTCTGGTACCAATTCTGCCATCAATGTCTTGGTGACTCAGTTTCCTCACCTATAAAATTACAATAATCCCACCCTGCTTAATTCATTTTCCAGGTGTTATGAGGATGAAAGTAGACCATGGAAATGCCAGTCTCTGAAGATCTTAAACCTCAACGCAAATCTAAGGGATAGTTTAGACTTTGCAATGAAATACTCAAAATGTCCAGAACTTTCTTCTGTAGCTGAACCTCATGTGAGTAGTTTTGATTGAAACTAGGAAGAAAGGGAGGATTTATGGATTAGCATGTAAACCCAGAGAAACAGCAGCATAGGGTGGTCCAGAAGCAGTAATTTATAGAATTCAATCTTAGAGTCGGACTGGATTTACATCCCACGTCTCTTCACATGCCAGCTGACTTCATCCCGCTTTCCAACTACCCCTCTGTATTTTTCCCTCTCTTTAGAGCTAAGTTGCTCCAAAGCATTGCCTGTACTCTTGGTCAGTTTCCTCACTCCTCCCTTGCCCACTCCAGTTTGATTCTGTCACCATCGGCCCCTGAAACTAATGTTCAGGTCCTCGGCGACCACAGGATGTCTTCCAGTCCCCTTCCCTGAGCTCTCAACTCCATGTGGCACCAATGATCACTCCTTCTCCTTCCAACACTCTCTTTTCTTGGCTTTCCAGAATGTCACCCTCACCCAGTTTTACTTCTGTATCTCTGACTATTTCTTAATCTCCTTTTCAGGCCTATGATCCTTTTCTCTATCACTAACAACAAAGTTCATCACAGCTACATTCTTGGACCTCTTCTCTCTTTGTGGTCTTTCCCGTGATCCCATCTACATTCTTGGCTTCATTTCCTTCTATATTTTGGTGACTCTCAAAATTTTATCTCCAGTTCATATACTTAGTAGGCATTCAATATTGGTTCTCTTCCCTTCCAATTTCTTTTTATTGTCTTGCAAAGGAAAATGTGTCTCTATCTTATCAGGTCTATAAATAGACTATATCAAGACTAGCACTCACTATGCTTCAGATCTTAGAAATAGGAATAGTTGTTATTAAGTGAAGTTAGTTATTTGGAAGGGACAACAAATCCCTTGGAATCAAAAACTGTATGCCTCCTGTGGTACGACTTAGTGCTGTCTGCAAACAGCAATGCAGGTCACCCCTATCTCAGAGCTTAGCATCAGCAAATCCTATTTGAAACCATAGAAACAAGTGTTGATAAACAGATTGAGTATTTTATACTCTTGATTTACTGTAATCCTTCTAGGCTTCATCCTGAAGAGAAGCGTTCTGTGAGCTTATGAATTAAGTAAACAATAACTGGATGTACCCATGCATGTAAATGGCAACCGGAGTCTCTTTCTATGTAGGGCCAAATATCCAGAGATGTTACTCTGTAGCCAGAGATCGCCTTCCATTGATTATAACTTCAGCTCTTTTCCTCTAAACTGCCCATTATTGTCTTACTTTTCTTAAAGAATCTTTACCAGTGGTTCAGAATGAGGTTATGGTGATGGCACAGTTCGGTGGGAAGATGTTGGCATAATCCACAAGTGCTGGATTCAAGGTTGACAGCAGAGCCAAGGTTAAAATCCAGGTCCTCTGACTGTCTGATGAGTGTCTTATGAGCACTTATGGTATAACAGTGAACAAAGAAAAAAAAATCCCTGTTTTCATGGAAATTGTGCTCACGCACATACACACACATATACCTATATCTGCGTGTGTGTATATTTATGTTTGTATGCATGTAGAGAGAGAGAGCACATACTCCAGGAATTGGTAAGCATTCTAAAGAAAAATAGAGATGAGTAAGGAGACATAGAACGACGAGAGGTGTTGGAGTGACGGATGGGAACTATTTCAGGTGAAGAAGCCATCCTTGATGAGGTGGCACTCAAACAGGACTCTGAACTGAATAAAGAGAGAGATCAAGCCATGGTTATATGGAGGAGATCCCTTTAGCCCAAAGGAACAGCAAGTCCCAAGGCCGGGAAGCAGCAGCCAGCTTGGCAAGCTCAGTGGACATTGTAAAGGGCACTGTGCCTGAACCAAACTGGGTGGGAATGGGGGACAGATGAGAGGTTAAAATTTAGCCAAGGGTCAAACCATGCAGGTCATTGTAGAAAGCTATAAGACCACTGCACTTTATTCAGGATTTTTGTTTTTGAGCAGATGGAAGACACAGTCAGATTTACCTTTTAAAAGGATTACTTTGGCTGCTCTGTGGAGAATAAACCAGACCATTGGTGGGGACGGAGGGTCAGTGGAAGACGTGACTCCTGACCTCAGCAAGTTTATGGTCTACTGGAGGAGGAGGACTGGAGACAGAGAAGCCCAGCCTGTTCTGAGCTCCTTTTTCAGCGGTCACTGCAAGCAGTGGTCATTTCTCATTGTGATTCTGTTAATTTCCGGTCTCTCAGGGGTGCACGGTTCTGCTAATTCCCATCCTCTCTCTCAATCTGTCTTTCTTTTATCCCACTTTCCCTGGAGTGTTTTGTTATTCCTTTGAGAACAATCAACTTTTCTTGATATGATTTATTCTTCAAACCTCTTTTGCTTCTGTGATTTCTATAATCCCACTGAGGATCACTTTAAAAATGTACTGGTCCCCCATATGCCAAATCTCAGAGTATATCTAAATCTTCCCATTAAAATCTGTATAAATGCCCCCCCAGAGCAAGAAAAGGAGAAAGAAAGACCAAGAACATTTTTTAAGAATTTTCAGTGTGCCTGGCACTGTGCTTAGTGATAGTTATATATATATATATAATCTAATTTAATTCTAGTTGAGGAAATGAGTATTATAGGGACTCCACTTCTAAATATTGTTTTCACTGTGCATTCTACTCTTGTGTTCTCAGATTGTTCCCTTGGCCTTTATGGCTTCTTCAACCTTGGTCCCTCAGTCTGACAACTGGGGCCATCAGTCTATCCACAAGTATTGACTTAGGCTCCCCTGAGCTAGGACAATCATAGAACCAGGGTGACGATGTTAACACCTTTCATCCCCTAGGGTGTGCCAGGATAAACGGTAAATTCTTGATGTCTCTTGGATGAGAAATGTTTTTCTAAATAGACGTAAGCTGGATATTACAATGCCTTTCTTTGGCTTCCATTTTACAGGCAAGGATAAGAAAGTGTTCAGGGCACTGGGGTCCTCTCAAGAAGACTGAGGGCTGTGCTGACTTAGGAAATCAGTTCTTCATTTTCTGCCTCTCAGCAGATTCACTGTAGCCCAGCATAGTGCCTGGCACATGGGGGGAAGTGCAGGGTGGGGTGTCACAAGATGCTTGTTCCTTTTCTCTGCCCCCTTCTGTGGGATATACCAGCACGCCTGGAAGGTTGTGTCCATATGACTCCAGAGATCTACTCTTTTGGCAGCTGTACTACAATGAGAGGGAGATGTAAAAATAACCTCTAATAGTCCATGCGGGATCAATATTCATACATTCTACACTTCAGTAACCGTGTTGAGCACCTGGTGGGATGCATAAGATGTGACTCTTTCCCAAAAGGAATTCAGATTCCAGCAATGGATATAGATAAAATTAAGAGGCAATTATCATACAGTGGAGGAAGGGCCATTCATTCATTTGATGGCTACTCTTGGGTGGTTCTGTGTGCCAGGTTCTCTGCTAGATTCTGAATGTATGCCGGTGATGGTCTGCCTTCATGAAGCTTAAAGTCCAGAGGAGGCCATAGGCAGTTAACAAGTAAATGAACCTATAAATAAGTCTATGGCGACCAAATATGATATGAAAGAAACTAACAGAGTACGATGATAGAATATCAGGGAAACCCCATTTAGATGAGGTGGTCAGGGAAGCCCTAGCTGATGGAAGCACAGTTAAGATCTGAAGGATATAAATGAGCTAACCATGTGGAGAGCAGAAGGGAAGAACACCAAAGGTTACCAAAGGGGAAAGGATACTAAAGGGGAAAGGGGGGTCGGAGGGATAATTAAGGAGTTTGAGATTAGCAGATACAAACTACTGGATATAAATAGATAAACAATAAGGTCCTACTGTGTGTGTGTGTATATATATATATATATATATATATATATATATATATCTGAATCACTTTGCTGTATATTGGGAACTAACACAACATTGTAAATCAACTATACTTCAATTAAAAATAAAAAGATGAGTCTAGAACAGTGATTGCCATAGGCAGGTAAAGAAGATAAGGAAGAGAATTCTAGGCAAGACGGAGAAGAATAGGCAAACATTCAGAGGTTAAGACCTGCATATTTTGAAAAATTAGAAGTAGTTTAGTGTCACGAGAGCATGATGTGTACAGGGATGAGGAGGGATGAAGAGTGGAAGGCATGTCTGTAACATGGTACAATGTAGGGAGAGCTAGATAATGAAGAACATTATGCCAAACAAGGAAGTTTATACTTTATCTTGAGGACAATGGGGAGGAATCACTGAAGGTTTTAGATAGGTATGGAGTCATCATCAGAGTTGCATTTTAGACGAACCACCCAGGAAGGAGTGCAGAAAACCTAGTTGGAGGGGGCACAATTTCAATACAGGAGATAAGTTAGAGGGCCAGTCCTCTAATCCAGACATTTGAAGAGGGCCTGCATAAAGTAGTAGCAGTTATGAGGGAGAAAAGCATGCTGGTTAGAGGAATATTTAAAATAATAAACTGACAGAACCTGGTCCAAAATTAAATTTGGAAACTGAGGGAAGGAGAGGAATCAAAAATGATACCCACTCTGACTCTGCCCCCAAAATGGTTGCCTTTGGTCAAACCAAGGAGCGTAGAAAGAAGAGTGAGTATATCAGAAAAGATGATGTGTGTCATATTAGACATTTTTTAATTGAGGTCCGTTTGGGCATCCAGGAGGAAGCATTGGATGGGTGCTTGGATATTTGACATGGAACTCATCATAGAGAAATGAGCAGGAGATAAGGGCATGTATTTGGAAGTCTTCAGCACTAGCTAGTTAACTGGAGCCCTGAAAGGAAGATGGGATCATCCAAGGGTATAGAAAGAATGAGAAGAGGGCCAAGGACATGTCTCTGGGAGTCTTCATATACTTAAGGGACAAAGAGAGGAAGAGAACCAGCTGGAAAACCAAAAGGGTGTTGTCGCCTGGAAAGAAGGGGATGAAAACAAATTAGTAAGAAGTGGCCAAGTGGTACAAAATGCAAAAGACAGTTCAAGTAAAATAAAGGCAAATAATGGTCCATTGGAGATAGCAACAAAGCGGGGATTTCTCCTCATGGTGGAGCCAGTCTCAATAGAATGGGGCGGGCAGAATACCTATTGCAGTGGGTCAAGGAGGAACTGGAGATAGTGTGGAAGCTTCTTTTCCGAGACTTTCTCTTACTCCTAGAAAAAGCACAAATTCTTCTGTTAGACCATGTGTTCTGATTTGGGGTTTGAAAGTACGGTCACCATACTTTTGGGCATCCTGTGAATCCAAAGAATTAAATGGTTTATGGAGAAGGAAAGTAGAGATTCCAGGGGTGCGGTCTGCATTGAAGATTGTGAGCCATAAAGTCTGAAAAAAATCTTCCCTGACTCTAGAAGTGAATTTCCTGTGATGGAAAACAAGAGGGAACTATTTATTGATCAGCTATCATTTTATAGTACTCAGGACTCCATATTTAATCTTCATAGCAGCCTATAAGGTAAAAGTATTAACCCTGATGGCAAAAAAGTAAACTAGGCTTGGAGAGGTTTAGTGTACCTGGTCAGCCACCTGGTATACAGTGAAGTCGCTTTGTGATTCTTGAAACTGTGTTTTCTTCTTCATACACAACAGGACTAGGAGAGCAAGGATTTCTCTCTCTAAGAGAGGATAAATGAGTCTGGAGTTCATGAAAAAGAGGGAGACCTATCACTAGGAACAGTTAATATGTGATTCCCGAGCTGGAAGAGGGCAGACCGCCATTTGAGAAAGAATTGATAAAACATACAAACTGAAACAAAGTCAAAACCAAAAAAGGCACCATGCAAGGTTAAAATTATGTGAATAATGATGTGCATTTGTTATTTTAATGTTTTCCAAGTGCATTTCATTTTGAATGATATACTCAGATAGCGCACATGGTAAGGGATAATTGAAAAAACGTGCAGGAGAATGGCTGCATTCAAAGAATAAACATACAGCTGCGAGGAGGTTAGGAGTCAAAGGGGTAAGCATATGCCCTGTCCCCCAGGGATCTCATTAGTGCACGAGTGACCGTATATGTAGAGGCTAAATGAATCTCACTGTTTGCAAAGACCCACAGTAAATGAGACAATGACAAATCAATAGTAATTAGGCCGATAGGTTCTTATTGACCCAGATGTCTGAAACCAAATGCCCTGCTCTGAGATTCCTTGAGAGACAAAAGATTTATAGACATGTGCTTCTTTTTTTTTAAAATCCCTTTACTCTAAGTGCAATGATGCTCTTCTGAAGTTCAATGTTGCTAGAATTAGTGCAGACTCTTGACTTCTGGCTGGAAAGGATGTTCTTGTGGCCATCATTGGCCGTGTGATTGTGTTGGACCAGGAGCAGAGAGAGCTGGGAGATAGAAAACCAGGGTGTGATCGTATTCTCCCCAGATATGTGGTTCTGGCCCTACCTTCCGTGGAGACCTCAGAGGATCCTTTCCTAACACTATCATAGAATCATTCTAAAACAGAGTTTGAATGTAGGGCTTTGACAAATAATTTCTGGCTGGGGATACAGAAAACACATGGCTTCAGAATCACAGAGAGGGTTTAACTTTGGACTCGGTCACATGTCTGCACTCCTTACTCATCCCCTCTGTAAAGGGGTGTTAGTGGTACTCGGCTCACTGGACTATGTTTGAAGGCCAGAGGAACCAGGAGCCGCAGCTGATGTTACTCTGGTTAGTGGGCCTTTTCCCAACAAGATCTTCATCTTCTAATATGATGTAGGGCCGAAGATTTTTACAGACAGGAATGAGGAGTCAGGGCAAGAAGCAAGGAGAGTGCCTGGTAGGTAGGACTGCCCTTGCCTCCGCCCAGCACACTTCTCACACTTACACACACGTGCACACACACATTCTCACACTTACACACACACACACGCACTTACATAGAACAGTTTTGTTTTTCTATATTTTCTCTCTTGGAGTTCCACGTAAAGTTTTTATTTAATAGGTGTTTGAAAACCACTACTTGTTTGTTTCTTTCTTTACACTTAGTTTAGAAAACTTTTAGGAATTTCATGGGATCCAGAGGGACACTCACAGTGTCACAAAACTAGAACTAGAAATCGCTGAGCTGCACTCCTAAAACATTTTAAATGTAAATAATAAATATTATCTTATGTATCTTAGATATCAACCTCCCTTGGTCATTGATCTCCTATACTTTTTTCCTACTATTATTCAAGCCATGTTTAAGGCTGTGGTTCCAAGGACACCAGTGGGAAGTGGCATGGGATGCCAACCCACTTTCTTCTAGAATTGTCAGTTCAAGAGAAGGAAGCACCTTTAAAGAGGGGAAGGGTAACGAACTTCTGTGTCATGCAGTGAGGTTTCACCCAGTGAGGTATTTTATACCCATTATATGTATGGGAAAACTGAAGTTCAGAGAGGTTAAGTCGCCGGCCCATGTTACCCAGCTAGGACAGGTAGAACCAGCATCTGAATGCAGGACTGCCTTGACTCCCAAGCCCATCATCTCTGTCTCCCTCTCAGGTACATAGACTGAGAGAATGAGAAAGGTCATCTGACTCCCTCATTCTACATGTGAAGAAACAAAGGCTTAAAAAGAGAAAGAACTAGTGCAATGTCGTTTGGTAGGTTTGGGCTGGAAATCAAGCCTCCTAACTCCTGATCCTAACTGCATTCACTCCATCATATCACTGCCCTTAGCAAACTCCTATCCTGAGTCCGGGAACCATCTCCATTCACCAACATATAATTATTATAATTAGGAATACTGATTTTTAAAAATCCTTTACATATGTCCAGTAGTGTACATTTTGCAAAATCCTGTGTCTTCATCTACATAGTCTCCTTTGATCTTCACAAAACCCTGTGAGGTCAGTTGGGCAGGGATTATGATGGTTGTTTTTACAGATGCAAAGAGAGTGATTCAGAAAGTTTGAATAACTTTCTCACAGTAGTGGTTACACACCTACAATGGAGTAAAGCCATTCTTGGATCTGGTCTTCTGAGTCCAAACCTTTCCACCTTCCACCAGGACAGGCCTCCTATCCTTGATGAGAGTACAGCGTGATTTGAGAGTGTGGTTTGCTGATTTCTATGGGTTGGGGGTGGTTTTTTTGCTGAAGCTTTTTGGACCCTGCTTACTTTCTGGATCTGATATGGGAGTACAAATGATTTCTTTCTACAAAGCAATTTGCTCCCTGACCCTACCCACCCCCCCTTTTAAAAACAAAATCCACTTCTCTTCCAGATGCCAGAGTATATATGCATATTTGAACAGTCACCTGGATCTGATTAAGAAGGCTCAGCCCGTGGGTTTCCTCACTGTTGATTTACATGTTTGGCCAGATTTCCATGGCAACCGGTCTCCCTTAGCAGATCTGACACTAAAGGGCATGGTAAGTAACAGTCAGTCCTTGCACGAAGGTGAAGGCGGGCCAAAGGGCTACAGAGTTTGAAAGAAACAAACTGAGGAGAAGGCAAAAGAGGAAAAATAAACAAAGCCGGCCAACAGCCCACTGGTTTCTTGCAGATGCATTGCTGTTGTGAAGGTTCTTGCCGCTCCTTAGGATGATCTGCTGGAAGTTCTCATTGTTTCTGAGCCACCCTTGAGAGCGTTCAAAGCAGGATTTCTTACATGTAGCTACTGCTGCCTCTTTGTCCCACGGAGCGGCTGGAAGTCGCGAGCCCCTGCCTATGTAATCTTTGTATTTACATCAGTTTGAAGAGTCATGTTCTCCATCTCCATCTCCAGGCTGCCGGGTGAATAAGTGGTAAATGTTACCACCTATGGTCTAGCTTACTGCAGCCACCCATCTGCCTAGGCCCTGAGTCAGGGCTGCTCAGAATGCATGCCAACATTATTAGGGTTTCAGATAAACTTTGGTAAAAGTAAAATAAAATTAATAACTTACGTTGGTGGTGAAATTCAGCTCTTAGTGACATTCAGAGTCACTTCTAGTGCAGATATTTGGGGCCGGAGGGGCCAGGATGACCTTGGTGGAAGAGCTCACAATCACCTAAGCTAAGAGATAACATCTTGATGGCCAAGTGAAATCGGTTGGCTAAGAATAGCTTAGCCACAGAGAATTGTGTTTGAGGATGGATGAAGCATGTGAAAGCTAGGGAAAAAGAGCTGAGCTACAGTTCCAAGAGGCTAGGAGAGACCACAAACAAGAAAAGAGGCCGTGAATTCAGAATTCAGATGTCAAGAAGTGGAGAGCAGAGTGTGAGGTGCATCATGGCGGGGGTTTAGAATGGAGGCCATGAGCAGTGCAAGGTTTATGCAGTGCGTGACAGTGGAGCAGGCCTGCTGGCTTGAGGAACTTCAAAACTTAACAGGCTTTGGCTTTGTGATTAATTCTATTGAGAATATTTTAAATATTTTTATGAGGCCAACAGAAAGACCCAATCTTTATTTTCATTACCTACTTGACATGAGCAACTTCTGCTAATAAAAGGGAGTCATGGTGGAAAGAAAAGAAATTGGACATAGCGAAAGTGATGTCTGTCCAGAGTCCATGAAGCGTGCCCACACAACAAATAATGGTCTTGGCCTCCTGTTTGGCCCATGGAAGCAGAAGAGGAATGTCTGGAGAGGGCCACGTGGCCACAGGCTATAGCTAGAAAGCCATACTTTCAGGTAACTGGCTTTCTGGGTACAAACAGAGGTTAGGGGAAGCACACATTTTGTATGAGTACAAAAATCCATGTCTTAATTAGAGACAAATATCTAAAGCCAAATATAGGAGACACTTAAAATGTTAAAGAAGTGAAGAAGCATGACCAGTTCATAAAATGACCCCCAAACAAAGCAGGGTTGTATCGTAAAATGATTGCGGCTCTGAAGTCCAGGGCTTGGATCTGGAGTCCTTCCTTTGGGGTCCTTTCCTTGCCAACACCTGCTGTACCAGCTTCATCATCCAGCATGGCAGGTGCCATGGCTTCCCAGTGGCTTTTGTCTGTTTCTTAAAACCAACCCTGACATCCAGAAACTTAAGAATTACCGTCATTAGGATTCCAATAAGGGTAGCCCAAACACAGACTAGAATGCCAAAGGAAACAATGGAGTGCTTTTAAGAGTGTCTGTCTCATTAGAATAAGTATGAATAAGTATGTAATCACCAAAGGAGACTTCTTGCATGGGGACATATGCCCAATCGTATTAAAAATCCTGGTATATTTATCTTTTTAAAAGTTCTATTGTTTTATAAACATACCTCATACATCACCTGATGTTTCTTAGCAGTGATTTCCCTTAATAACTGCCCTTGGGTTAGCCTTACCTTTGAATAGCTGTCATTCGATGAATTTACCTCACAACACTGGAAGGAGAAGATGACCTAGTTAAGAAAGAAGGAAGGAAATTCTGGGCTAAAAATTTTCCCCAAAATCTCTCTTTTTTTAAAATTTTTATTTTATATTGGAGTATAGTTGATTTACAATGCTGTGTTAGTTTCAGGTGTACAACAAAGTGATTCAGTTATACATATACATATATCTATTCTTTTTCAGGTTCTTTTCCCATTTAGGTTATTACAGAATATTGAATAGAGTTCCCTGTGCTGTACAGTAGGTCCTTGCTGATTATTTTATATATAGTAGTGTGTATGTGTTAATCCCAACCTCCTATCTTGCCTCCCCCACACCTTTCCCCTTTGGTAACCATAAGTTTGTTTTCAAAGTCTGTGAGTCTGTGTTTTGTAAATAAGTTCATTTGTATCATTTTTGTAGATTCCACATATAAGTGATATCATATGATATTTGTCTTTCTCTTTTCGACTTACTTCACATAGTATGATAATCTCTGGGTCCATCCATGTTGCTGCAAATGGTGTTATTTCATTCTTTTTTATGGCTGAGTAATATTCCATCGTATATATGTAACACATCTTCTTTGTCCATTCATCTGTTGATGACGTTTAGGTTGCTTCCATGTCCTGGCTATTGTAAATAGTGCTGCAATGAACATTGGCGTGCATGTATCTTTTCTAATTATGGTTTTCTCCAGGTATATACCATATATATCATATGGTAGTTCTATTTTTGGTTTTATAAGGAACCTCCATACTGTTCTCCATAGTGGCTGTATCAATTTACATTCCCACCAAAAGTGTAGGAGGGTTCCCTTTTCTCCACACCCTCTCCAGCATTTACTGTTTGTAGGCTTTTTGATGAAGGCCATTCTGACTGGTATGCGGTAATATCTCATTGCAGTTTCGATTTACATTTCTCTAATAATTAGCAATGTTGCCTATCTTTTCACATGATTTTTGCACATCTGTATGTCTTCTTTGGAGAAATGTCTATTTAGATGTTCTGCCCACTTTTTGATTGTGTTGTTTGTTTTTTTGATATTGAGCTGCATGAGCTGTTTGTATATTTTGGAGATTAATCCCTTGAAGGTTGCTTTGTTTGCAAATATTTTCTCCCATTCCATAGGTTGTCTTTTGTTTATGGCTTCCTCTGCTGTGCAAAAGCTTTTAAGTTTAATTAGGTCCCATTTATTTATTTTTGTTTTTATTTTCATTACTCTAGGAGCTGGATCCAGAAAAATATTGCTGCGATTTATGTCAAAGGGTGTTCTGCCTAAGTTTTCCGCTAAGAGTTTTATAGTGTCTGGTATTACATTTAGGTCTTTAATCCATTTTGAGTTTATTTTTGTGTATGGTGTTAGGGAGTGTTCTAATTTCATTCTTTTACATGTAACTGTCCAGATTCCCCAGCACCACTTATTGAAGAGACTGTCTTTTCTCCATTGTATATTCTTGCCTTCTTTCTCATAGATTAATTGACCACAGGTGTGTGAGTTTATTTCTGGGCTTTCTATCCTATTCCATTGATCTATATTTCTGTTTTTGTGCCAGTACCACACTGTTTTGGTGACTGTAGCTTTGTAGTATAGTCTGATTCCTCCAGCTCTGTTCTTCTTTCTCAAGATTCTTTTGGCTATTCAGAGTCTTTTATGTTTCTATACACATTTAAAATTTTTTTGTTCTAGTTCTCTGAAAACTGCCATTGGTAATTTGATAGGGATTGCATTAAATATGTAGAGTGCCTTGGGTAGTATAGTCATTTTGACAATACTGATTCTTCCAATCCAAGAACATGGTATATCTTTCCATCTGTTTATATCATCTTCGATTTCTTTCATCAGCATCTTATAGTCTTCAGAGTACAGGTCTTTTGCCTCCTTAGGTAGGTTTATTCCTAAGTATTTTATTCTTTTTGATGTGATGATAAATGGGATTGTTTCCTTAATTTCTCTTTCTGATCTTTCATTGTTGGTGTATAAAAATGCAACAGATTTTTGTGTATTAAGTTTGTATCCTGCAACTTTACCAAATTCACTGATGAGCTCTAAGTAGTTTTATCATAGCCTCTTTAGGATTTTCTATGTATAGTATCATGTCATCTTCAGACAGTGACTGTCTTACTTCTTTTTTTTCAGTGTTGATTCCTTTTATTTCTTTTTCTTCTCTGATTGCCATGGTTAGGACTTCCAAAACTATGTTGAATAAAAGTGGCGAGCGTGCACATCCTTATCTTGTTCCTGATCTTAGAGGAAATGCTTTCACCTTTTCACTGTTGAGTATGATGTCAGCTGTGGGTTTGTCATATATGGCCTTTATTATGTTGAGGTAAGTTCCTTCTATGCCCACTTTCTGGAGAGTTTTTATCCTAAATTGGTATTGAATTTTGATGAAAGATTTTTTTGCATCTATTGAAATGCTCATATGGTTTTTATTCTTCATTTTGTTGATGTGGTGTATCACACTGACTGATTTGTGGATATTGAAAAACTCCTTGCATCTCTGGGATAAATCCCACTTGATCATGGTGTATGGTCCTTTCAGTGTATTGTTGGATTTGGTTTGCTAGTATTTTGTTGAGGATTTTTGCATCTATGTTCAAATCTCTTTCCCTCAATCCAATTTTGGATAACATCAAAATAATCACCCTGAATCTATTTATCATGTTACCCTTTTGCCAGAAGCTACAATGTGACTACTTTTTCCAACACTCATTCACAGAATGTGTATTTGGTGCCTACTTTGTAGCAAGTACTGCTAAAGTATAATCCTTACATTCATGGAGCATATTTCGAGGGAGGGAAGTGCTTGATAAAATGTTAAGTTTAAAAAATACGTAACATCTAGAATGTCAAGAAAATCCCAGTAGGGCAAGAACCATATATGATTTTTCCTTTGGGCTCCTGAAATATTTCTCTGGGCACATACTAAGTGCTTAATACGTACTTATTGATAATTGATAGTCAACATGGAGATAATAAGAGGTCATCTGTTGGTTTAGAAAAAATATACATGTGAGCAATCTGCTAATTCTAAATGAATTAGATCGCTACTGACTCTTACTATCCCTATGATCAGTATTTAAAACCAGTCATAATGTCCAGGTAAATGAAGATAAGTTTCCATTTTATTATAATTATGAGTGCCTTTGTTCATCAATGAATTAACTAATTATTTTAACAAATGCAGGCCCTGTTGTAGTTGGTGGGGGATATAAGTAACTGGACACAACTCCAGCTTTCAGGAGCATTGGTGTTTTGGTGGAGTCGGGGAGGGGAGGCAGCAGAATATATAAACAGGCGATGGGGATACAGGGTCAAGCTCCAGGTGCCACTCACTGTCCAGCGCTCCTTAGACGTATGGAAGATGATGGCCTAACATGGTCTCAGCACTCAGGAAAGGCTTCAGATAGGAGGTGACATTGACACTGAGTGACAGAGGGAACAGGGTCTGGGACCAAGGGAATCATAGCATGTGCAGTGTTCTAGAGGGGAGGAGAGCATGGCGTGTGAATGTTCAGGATTTTTTTATATCATTGTCTAACCAGTGATAGATTGCATTTAGCATTTTATCTAGGTAATTAAAAGACCTTCTCAGAGAGTGACTGGCCACTCCCTGTTCTCCTTCTGCTTCAGCAGCATCACACTCTCCCAGTTCTTTCCTCTCCCCTCTGTTGGCTCTTTTCTCTTACCCTTATTAGACATTCATCCATTGAAAAAATGCTTATTGGTCACCTACTATGTGCAGGCCTATGCCAAGCTGAGGGAACACAAAGAAAAAAAAGAAACTGTACCTGTTCCAAGTTCACATGAAAATGGGGGAAATAATATTGTACATGTGTGAGAGTGTGCGTATGTGTGTATGTACATAATGTATGATCCCTATAATACAGACCGAAGGAGGTGCTCAGTAAATATTTGATTTTGAATTTTTTTTTAGGTGGCATTTGGGCAGCAAACCCCGATGCAGCCTTTCTCTGCTTCGCTTGAAAATACCTGCGAAGATAAAAAAAAAAAAAGCATAAACTCATTCTGACTTTAACAATTAAGATGACTTTCAACTAGGGAAACTAGAATTGACAATCTCAGAGAGAATCTGGGAAGACCTTCCAGAATCTAAAAGACTGAATGTAACTTGTTTGATAATCATAATATCTGACATGAGAACAAAATAAACCACCAGCCTTGCAAAAGTTGGGACCTCTCCACTTTCTGGTCCCTAGCTTAAAAATGCAAGTTCCCTTTAAGCCTAAAAACAGAGCAGTCATCCCTCTACTCTGCTGCTGATGATTAAGGTTTTTTTTCTGTTTTGTTTTGCTTTTTGGAAGCAGCCAGTGAGTTTAGTTTCCCAGAACTCCTCCGCAACCCGGACCTTATCTTCCCTTTCACTTCAATCCATTAGAAAACTGCCAACCCAAGTAGACAACTGGGCTGGAAGTCTGATTTAGAATGAATGGTGATGCACTGCAGTTCTAAGGACCCTGAATCAAACTCTGTTAAAGGGGCAGAGATAGGGAAACCCTGTGAATTTGAAGGAGGGGTGTAGTTTTGCATGTCTACCATCTGTTCTAGGATTAGAAAGCAGGGCAGTGGTGATCCACCTCAGGGCAACAGAGGAACACAAAATAAAAACTGCTGGACTCTGGGAATTGGCAGCTAGCTATAGATCTAAAGAGGCAAATCCAAGTTACAGTTAGTGGGGCTGAGAGTAAATTGTGTACTGTATGCTGGGAAACACTGAATATGTATAGCGCTCTAGTTAAAATGAATTTAAAAGATAATAAAGTGAGTCCATTAGGAAAAACATGTTGCGCACAAAGAAAAAGAAATACCATTTTGAACACTTAAGGGAAAGGCCTCTTAAAAATTACTTACTACTGAAACCAAAAGAAAATGTTTTAAAACTCCTTTGCATATTCAATAGGATTTTTTTTTTAAAGCGCATCTCTATGAAAAAGAGCAGAAACTTATTAGGAAAAAAAATGAGGTCAGATGGAAAGGCAATGGAATGAGGGGAAAAAAAGGAAATGATAAAGACAGCTAAAAATACAAAAGCAGAATTAAAACTTGCATTGAAGGTTTTAATGCAAAACACATAATTTTTACTGAAGAAAATAAGATCAGAGCTGTCATAAGACATAGTATATATTTTAAATTTATAAGAAAAAATTTTGATGTAGGGGCTATGGCTTATTTTCTTTTTAATTTCACCAGTGCTTAGGTCAAAGATAGGCACTGAATAATTGCCTATGGTTAAGCAGTTAGTTCAGTCTTCACTTGTCAAGTGAGGAATGAATAGTGTGACCTGCTCAAGGTCACAACACCGAGAAATAGCAGGGCTTAGATGAAAACAGGAATCCCGACTTTTAGGATGCACACTCATGAGCCTCCCTTAACTCATACCTCTGGACTTCACGGAATGCACTGACTGTAAAAAATGAGTCCCCGCAGTTCCATCATGCCTGGTTTCACACTGAACCACGTTCCGCAGCCCAGTCCCTGCTCCCTTGTCTGACCACCAGCCTTCTCACTCGTTCTCCCATTTTTCCCCTTACCCTGATTCTTGGATTTAAGTGCTGACCCTGTCTCTTCTCAGTAATGGTTCTCTTTTTCTTTCCACCCTCACTGACTCAGATTTCAACAGTCATCACCACTCCTGGTTTGACCTGGCTCTAAACCCTTCCGCTTTAGGTGCCTACCCTTATAAGTAGGAACAGGGCATACCCCAGGAATCCTTCCATTAGGCTCCATAGAATCATTTTCTTTTGTCTGGTAAGAGTTGGCTCCCTGCCATGTCACTAGCTGTTTCATTTCTCCATTGGTGATGCATATATTGACCTGCAGCATTGGGCTAAAAGGAGGTGGCGGTTATGGGGTGGGCAACTTAATAGTATGCTTAGACCAAGTAGCCGTCAGTGTAAATATTTCTCCTTGCCACTTGATAAATGAGGCACGGAGAGGTAAGGGCTGTACATATGTTGTTTGAAAGAAGCAGAGGCTTGGGTAATAGCAATCAGCCACAAGACATTTAACACCAGTGATTCTAGGTTCTTTAAAAACGAAACGAAACGATGCTTTTTAAAGAAATATGACGTGGTCACACATAAAGAGATGAAGCTAAATACTCACCACCAGGAATGGTTGCATGTTTTAGATAGTTTGTGTATGTGTGATTGTTTTTATTTTGAATGGTTGGTTAGATAGCTTTTACTCTAGTGAAACAGTAAAGTGAGCCCAGGATTTGAAGCCAGACCTGTACTGGCATCCTGGCTTGAAAATGTGCCAGTCACGTGACCTCTGAGGTTAGCTCTGTGAGGTCTGTCTGCTCATCAGTAAGCGGGTGCGGCGCAAGGTCGTTGTCAGAATCAAATGGAGAGACTGTCACACAGCGGACAGACAGCAACAGCAGCTGCTTTTGAATCTGTAGCTCCTGCTGAGTGGCCCTTACTTGCATGTTTACAAGATGGCCTTTGAATCCCGGGCCGCCAATCATGAGCCGTCCACCTTAGTCCCAGGACCAATGGGGCCTACCAGTCACGGAGGTCGCCAGCCATGAACAATCAGCTAGAGAAGCTGAACAATCACTTGGTCCATCACAGGAACCAAGTTTCATACAGGTGTAGAGATTAGTCTTCTCTACTTAAGTATTTAAGTTCTTGGCCCCCAGTTTCCTCAGCAACCAGTAAGCAGCTCAACTTTGGTACACCTTACAAGACAGCTAGAGCTGTAGGAGTTGTGAAAGAGCCCTTGCCTCCTTGTATACATGACCAGTTTTTATTCTCAAATTAATATGACCTCTTTGTTATGGTGGTGTTTTTTGAAAAGTTCTTTTCCTGAAATGCCCACTCAAAGAAATAAATTACCTCAGAGATATATCAGGCCGTGAGAACACACCATATTCACCAATTGGTTGAAACGTGTTTTTCCTGCTTCACTTTGCAAGTACAACACTACCCAGAACGGAAAGTTATTTTCTGGTTCTTTGAAGAGCTGTGATTTCTAACATAAGGCCATATGCTGCTCAAACTGCTAGAGAGGTTGAGTGCTGTTCCAAGCGTTCTTCAAAGCAGGCACAAAGCAACGTGCATGTGGAAAACTGGGAGAGAGTCAGGAAAGAAGCGTTAAGAGATCTTAGCCAGTTCCCAGAGTGACTCCCAGCTAGAGACAGGCATCACTAAACAGAGTCAGATGCGGTGGAGTCAGCGACTCGGATGAGTATTTGCAAGAGCTCAAGAGAAGTCAGGGGTTGTATCCCTGTGGCTTCCTCCGATGGGCAGATGGATGATGGAGCTGGAAGCTCATGGGCCAATTAAGCAGCCTTTGAGTGATATATTTTAAGCCTTGGAAACACATGGACTCTTTGATATGAGTTTGTTGATGTTTTTGTTATGATATAATGCTGTTTTTATGTACCGTTTTTTACATATTGTTTTTCCCTATGAAAAATTGAATCCTATAATGAAGCTTAATATCCTCAGTATCGCTTAACTGGTTTTGGATAATGTATTTTTTTATTGAAGCAACTAATTTACCAACTGGTATTGTGATTTGTAATACGTGCTGTTTTTTCAGGGAACGTGATGTACCAAACACCATGGTAGATGCTTTCCAAGCATCATCACCAACTTCCCTTACAACCCTGCAAGACAGTGTAGTTACTGCATTGAAAGGAATGGAGAATCTGAGGGTCAGAGAGTCTAAGTAATTTACTCAGAGGAGAAAAGACCAGAAGTGGTAGTAGAACCCAGTCAGTTCAAACCGAGGTCACTGACATTCTCTGAGAGGAAAAAAATTCAAATATGAAAAACTAGATCTTTATATTTTTGGCATTCCTTCTGCTCTGTTTTCAATATGTCTGAAATATTTCTCCCTCATTTTAGTGATTTTTTAAAAAATGATTTTGCATTACAGAATCAGACTGTTCTTTTTTAGTGCTTTTTATCTTCGCTGTATACACCAAACAACAAATAAAGCTGGGGGTGAGAGGGGTGGTTTGGACTGTGGACAGGGGCCCTTCCCAAGGTAGTGTATAATGATAAAAGACTGAGGAGTGGGACTTCCCTGGTGGTCCAGTGGTTAAGACTTCACCTTCCAGTGCAGGGGGTGTGGGTTCGATACCCAGTCAGGGAGCTAAGATCCCACATGCCTCGTGGCCAAAAAAACCAAAAAAAAAAAAAAAAAAAAAGAAGCAATATTGTAACAAATTCAATAAAGACTTTTAAAAAATGGTCCACATCAAAACAACTCTTTTAAAAAAAGACTGAGGAGTGAATCGGGTGGAAATCTGCCAGGAAGACCCCAGGAGATAAATAATGAGAAAGAATTAAGGCCAGAGAACCAAGGATGGGATCCAAGTTGGTGTGTAAGTCCAAGACAGGGTTAGATGACAGCAAGTGTGGACCAGGACGGTTGACCAAAACAACCTTGGTTACACTGGTGCATACGTGTGTTAAAATGACTTAGATTTAGAGCGTCAGAAGCAAGGCAGACAGAAGTGTGAGGTGCCCGGTACATCTGGGAAACAGCAAATGGACTAGTGTTACGTGGTGTAGAGTTCACCAATAGAATAAAGTTGTGAGGGAGAATGTCAGTCCATCATCCAGTCGTTGTATGTGTATTAGTTGTCTGTTGCTGCTATAATAAAATACCACAAACTTAGAGGCTTAAATATATTATCTCACAGTTCTGTAAGTCAGAAGCCCAAGCTGGCTCAACTGGTTTCTCTGCTCCTGTTTTCACAAGACCAGAACCAAGGGTTTTATCTGGAGGCTCTGGGAATAATCTGCTATCAAATTTCCTCAAGTTGTTGGCCAAATTCAGCTTCGTGCAGTTGTAGGACAGAGGTGCCTGTTTCCTGGCAGACTGTCAGCCAGGGATCCTCAGCTTCGAGAGGCCACCCACATTCCTTGGCTCACTGCCCCCTTCCTCCATCGTCAAAGCCAGCAGTGGTGGATCAGGTCCTTCCCATGCTTTGAATCTCTCTGATTTCCACTTCTACCTCATCTCTCCTGCTTTATTCTTCTACTGTATCTCTTGACTGACTCTTTTGTCTTCCTCTTCTGCTTTTAACAGCTTATGTGATTACATTGTGCCCGACTGGATAATCCAGGATAATCTCCCTATTTTAAGGTCAACTGGCTAGTAACTAGTTCCACCTGCAAAGTCCCTTTACAGCAGTGCCCAGATTAGTGTTTGATTGAGTAATCAGGGGATGGGAACCCTGGGGGAGGGGGAAACATCTTTAGAATTCTGCCTACGACATTGTGTTAACACATTTACGTGCATTTTCCATTTCTGGGTGAGTTTTCGGCAATGCCAAGTGTCAGTGTCCATTCCTGATACTGATACCTATAAATATTTTTAGGGAAATTTGTCCCCCTTTCTCTTCCAGGCTGCTGACTGTCTCAAACCTGTTCTCCAGTCCCTGGCCTCTATCCAGAGGTTTTCCAGAAATCTTTCTCTGATCCTCCTCATTTCCTTGCTGTCCGGTCATCAGCACCTCCTGCATTATTGACTAAACAAACAGCATGTTTTTGCCCCTTTGTGTTCTGAAAAACTTTCAATCAATTCCCTTGAGCCTTGGATACCCCCTCAATCTCTGATGACCTAGAAAATCTCAGGACAGGGAATCCTGTTTTCTTGTCTTTTGTAATCTTTAGAAACCCCTTGAGATCTATTTCTAAGCCTTTTTATTTTCTTAGCAACATATATAACTACTTAAATTCTTTTAACAACTAAGAAGGGAAAAACTTAGCTAACTAAATTACTGATGTATTTGTTTATAATCTCAACTACTCCAGGGCATATGGACCTATAATTCACAATACCAAGGTTTAGGGCAATCATTTCTGCAATTTATTGTGCATTAGGACCTTGTTAAAAATGCAAAATTCTGGGCCCACACCAAAAGTTCAGTAAATTAGGAGTTGGATCACAGGAAATCTGCCTTCAGCTCAGATCCCGGGAAAGAGTTAAGAGATGTGCCTAAATCCACACAGCTGCCAAGTGGCAGCAGGATTTAAGCTGAAGTCCAGGATGAAGATCATCTGTCTTTCCTGTTCACAGAGTAAATGGAATTGTGTAGGTTGATAAGGACTAAGGCTTCTCCAAGGAGTCCTTGCAAGTGAGTCTCCCACTGTCCTATTCCTGGGTGATCATCAGGGCACACTGCTTCTCCGCACTCCTAGACATCCAGACCTTTCTCATACGATCCTGATGCCGACGGCCAGCACACTTTCTACCCTACGTTCCCCACCCTGTACAACCACTGGTCTTCAGTCCCCATCGCTAATACCCTGACAGTACCCACAGCATGTTGCAGGAGATCCTTTATTGCTGTATCCCAATTAATGAATGGGATTGAGCCCCTCATTGCAAGTCAAGAGAAAGGCAGTGAACATTATTAAGAGAAAAGGAAAGAGAATGAACATTTATTAAGCACTACAAGTGTCTAGCTCTTGTCGATTTGGTACAGCTTGCTGAAAAAGTAAGACGCTGTGCAAACGGTAACTCATTTAATCATTAAGCACCTTGAAGTATTATTATTCCTATTTTACAGATGAAAAAAAAAAATGAGCCTCAGAGTGGTTACAAAACACACACTGTCCTGCAAGCAATTAGAGGGAATGTTGAGATGTAAAGCCAGGTGTCTTACTCCAGAGCACATCATCTTTCTATTCACCTACACTTCTCTTCTGAGCTCAGAAATCCCAATAGTATTTACATAAACATTTTATAATCATTATCTAGGAGGTTGAAATTATCCATTGCAGTTCATATCTCTTTGGCCACCATATGCCGCTTTCACACACCTTTAAATATTAACTATGAGTGTTTTCTATTACAGTCCTCTTTTCACAATAGCCAAAATAAATAAAATGTGCTTACCATTGCACCTCTCTGTGGGGCTTCCCCACACATTTCGCTCTCTCGCCCAAGCATTTGAAAGAGACACGTGCACATCTATAAACAAATTCCTTCCACTTATGCTTCCTTCCCACTTTTTCTTACTGATAGAGCCATTCAGCCTTCAGCCAAGGGTATAGGCTTCTCTGGCCCATCCCAGCTTTCTCGCTGGTTACAAAGCTGCACCTCTCCCAGGACATCCCTGACATTCTCAGGGCACTCCCACCTTCATACACCATGACAGCTCCCTAAGGGTCCTCTGTAGCCTCCTGAGTGGTCCACATGGCAGGCATTCCTTAGAAAGTTCCATCTTGGGCTGACTGCCATTTGATTTTTGTCAAGGTGGGGCTGGGATTCCTGATACTTGAGAGAGAATCAAATGATCATCTGCCCTTCTAGTGTCTCCATTTGCAAATCAGGTAAGATGTCAAGGAAATAGGGATCCTGGACCATAGTAATTTCACAGTTTAGATAGGTGTCTTTCACTGAGTCACGTTTCAACCCCCTGGTCCTGGTGTTGGTGGTGAGGGAATGTTGGAAATAGCTATGGGAGAACCATGTTTGCTTATTTATTCCCTTTTGATACTGAGTACCTTCCATATGGTGGTCCATGTAATAAATTCCTTCTAGAAATTCTTCCCAGGAATAATTTTGTCTCTCTTGAAGCATAGGTATGTTTCATTTGTCATAAAAGAAAGGCTATGTCATCCATTATATGTCCCTTTTTTGCCATAGCTACTAATAAGCAAGCTCAAGAGTTAAATTTAGTGCTCATTTACACTGATTATCTCATTCTCAATTTCTGAAGAAAAGAAGCTATCTTCTCTTTTCTTCCTATGATTTTGAAGCTCTGAAGGCACTAGAAATTTAGAGAAGGACCCATGACATCTTTTTGCTTGAATATCAATACTTTGGTGAAGTTCTCATGCATATTTGCTGGGATTAAGGAAGCAAAATCTAGTGATATTTTACCCCTCCTCTCTTACGGGTTCTTACTAATTGAGAAGAATATCAGAGCCAGTTATTGTCAATACAGAGCCCTGGGGTTCCTAATAAATTAATAGGAGAATGCATCTTATATAAAAAGTCAAATTCCTCCCCTACCCCCATCACAGTTTATCCACCTTTGGCACTTGGGACACTCACGTGGAGGGTCATGGCTTGATTCGCATCTCATTGATGACCAGCGAGAGGAGGCCAGAGGCAGCCTACCTTCTGGGCTGGCTCTGGAGGAGAGCTCTAAACTGTGGCCCAGTCAACTTTCCCAACAGACCACCAACAGAGATGCTGTTGAGGCCAAGCCAGTTTTGGAGACGAGTTAAAGAGAGACCATTTATGACTAGTGATCTTTACCCAGGACCAATGCACGCCCTGGGGCTAGTTGCTCACACGGGGCGTTCAGCTGAGGGGGGCTTAGGGCAGGGCTGAAATCCTGTCCACTCTGCTCCTTTTTAAAATTCACTCTTCCAGACGGGATGCCTTTTGCATTTAGTCCACCTGCAGGGAGCACCTTTTTCTAATTCACACGAAGACTCCATATAAGCTACATATAAGACTCCATATATGCTACATATAAGTAGGGTGACTACTTTTACTCCATTCTCATACAAGCCACTCCTCTGATGAGGAAGGGTAAGTGTGGAGTTTGGGGGAGGGGGAAGATCATGCAGTAAGCAACTAGAAGTGATGGTCCGGTGTTTTTCTCCCTTGGGGCATGGAGGAAATATATCCCTCCACCTCTGTGAATATATGAGGGGCTGAGGTAGTAAATACTGTCCTCTCATAATTGTATAATATGACAGAGAAGGATAGGATGTTAGGAGAGAGAATGGTGTGCAGAAGGAAAAAGGAGAATTGAAGTGTCACTTACACATTCAATAAATATTAACTTAGCGCCACTATGTGCCAGGCACGGTGGCAAGCATGGGAGATACTGTGGTGAGTAACACAGTCTGTTGGAACACCTAGGTTCTGGCTTCCATGAACCTCTGGATTCTCTCTTAAGCAAATTATTTTCTCCTCTGTGAATTGAACTTCTATGGTATCTGTGTTGCTCGTGTTCTCCTAGTTCTAACATTCTTATTGTACGTTTAGGTCTCTAGGGACCTTTCTGAGAGACGTTCCTTCACAGAGTTATTGGCTGGAGAACATGCATCTTTAGAGCTCCTTTCTGATTTCTCATTCAAACCTCTCATGCTCCTGTGTGTTCAAATCAAAGCCGTTGTTCTCACTGACTGGCCCCATGATCTGCCAAAAAAAAACCTATCAGCAGGTAGCACTACTGAATTTAGAAATATCCCCTTCAGCCAACTTAGATGAGTAATCAGAACAGCTGGAACACAAGATGCTAAGTGAGGACAGAAAGACTAGACACTGGCGAAGAAAGCAGGGCTGACCCCGGGCAGTATCACTCAGAGAAGACAGGGAAGGTGCTTCTGCTTCAGAATGAGGGCAACAGGGGGAGAATTTTTCACATGATCAATTTGCATTTGAGAATAAGCACTAGCTCCCTTGTAGAGAGGAGCCGAGCGCCATTAGAAACAGGAAGATTTGATCAGGAGCTATTTCAGCAATCAGGAAGGATGCGATGGAGGCCTGGATTAAGGAGGTGAGTGACAGTGCGGACAAAGAGAGGGGATGGCTTCAAAAGAGATTCTGGAACTCAAATGTATAAGACTTGGAGACTGATTAAATCCTGGAAGGGAGAGAAAAGTCAGGGGAAAGTGTTCCCAGGTTTCTGGTTTGGGCAGTGGAGTGGTATCTGTGCCCTGTAACAGGCCAAGGCTGGCCCCTTAATCCCTGCTGGGGGTGGAATCTGGAGAGAATAATAAATGGGGCTGGAGCAATGAAGGACAGGGACCTTGGTAGACCACTAGGCTCTCCTGTTTTAGTACAGGCTGCATGTCACCTCCTCATTGAACTCAGGACCATATACACTGTAGGGCCAGAGAAAAGGTATGTTACGTGAATTAATTTTGTAATGAAAATCTAAAGTGAACTCTGGCGTTGATGCCCACCAACTTCAGACTAGGCTTGAAGAAACCAGCAGTCTTCACCCTCTAGAAATGTCCCAAGAGGACACCTTCGTGAATGGGAGACATGAAAGTGAGACTGTGAACAAGTCTTGAAACTACCCAAATCCAACATCCTGTTCAGTTCTGGAATCTCTCAGAAATTGACATACTCCATATAAGCATGTGGTTCCGATTGACTCTAATGGGATTCCCTGGTAAACCACAGATTCTAAATTATCCCCTAGTAGGTATCACATTTATAGTAGACATGTTATTTTACTCTGAATACCCCCTGGATTCTGGTCCACTGAATTCTGACAGTAGCAGAGCTCGGAATAAGATCACCTTTTACTAGAATGCCACTGCTGCGTGTTCATCTCTGTAAGCCAAAGAAATTAGGTGTTTGTAATAAAAGAGTAATGTTTTTTAAAAAGAAAGATATTTAATTCCATGCTAAGAAATATCAAACACAATCTCCTAAAAAAAAAAATCTCCTTATAGTATTTGTTTTGTTTTTCTTTAATCCAAGGCAAGGCATTTTCTGTGGGGGAAGAAGGGATACTTTTTCCCAGGTCTGGAGATTAAACAATTTAGTAGTCACTTCACGTTCAGCTTACAAAAAGGGGATTTGCATATGAACTTGTTTCGGCAAGAAAACACATCTGAACGTGTTTCATGGGAACTATCTCTAACCATGGCGCCATCTCCTTCTTTTCTTTTCTTCTCTTCATCCCTACAGGTCACCGGATTGAAACTATCTCAGGACCTCGATGATCTTGCCATTCTCTACCTGGCCACAGTTCAAGCCATTGCCGTAAGACAATTTAATGCCATTTTTAAAGAGACTTAGATCTATTACCAAACTTTAGACCATATACTCCCCAAGATACATCATATGCTTTTGTGACAAAGATTCTAGGGAGCTTGCCAAAAATAGATGCTTGTCTGTGCAGAATGAAATTCTAAAGGTCTTTACCTGCTTTACTAGTAGCCTCACATAGCTGAAAGCTAAAAGGAATTAAAATCTTTGAACATCATGCTTACCATCTATCTAATTTGTCTTCTAAGTTCATTAAATAGAAGCAAGCAAGCAAGTAGATGCCATGTATGCTTGCATTAAGAAGAGCTGGCGTTAAGATTGTCCAAATTTATAAAACACATGATATTGTTCACTTTGCAAAAGGATCCAGTCTGGGGTTCCTTTAAATAGTAAGCTTCCTTGGAGCATGAAAATGTTTATGTTTATAATTAGCTGCTTAAATGAGAGGTTTGGATGGTTAGGGAAGGAGAATGGGGGGAATTTAAAGTGTTAGAAGCTCCTAAACTGAAGATCAATCAAAAATGAAAACAAACTCCTAGAAGCCCAAACATCATTGTCTAAGGACTCTTATTCTCTAGAGGTGATCCATGAGTGAGCTACAGAAGGGTTCTAAACCCTGAAATCACACACGAAAGTTTGCACGTGTGTGCGTGTTAGAAATTGCATTTGAAGGGAGTGGGTCATGGCTTTCAGGATCTCAGAGCTGGTAGGAACCCCAAAATAACAGTTAATCCAGTGAGGCTTAGCTGATCTGGAAATTGAATTGGGGACCAACAGAAAGGAAAAAATCAGTTCACTGAATTGAGAGTCAAAATTTATTTTTCAGAAATATACCTATTTAAACAAAGTACTTTTGTTTATTCATGCTATATGGACATATTTATATGCTATTCAATCTGTTTCTCCACATACCACTTTCATATCCTCATTGCTTCAAATAATAGAATTACATGCATTTTTTCTGTATATCCATGTCATCAACAAAATTGCTTTTCTTATGTTTAGATTTATCCAGGTACCACATGCACACAATAAGAGAGCAGAACTGGCCAACTCAATTAGATTAAACAGTCCTTTTTAGCTTATAGACCAATTTGACTGTATCTTCCTGAAACAACTATCTTATTGATTTAATAGCCTGTCTAGTTCAGTAATATCAGTCAGCCTGCTTTATTTATGGTAACTCGATCAAAAAAAGACAATTCTGACATCTGTCAAAATGGCGGGAGTTGACTACCATGAAAAAATGAAAATGGAGAACAAAAATACGCATCAGTGATAAAGAGAGTTATTTAGCGATACTGCTTTACAGTAAAGATAATAATAATATAAATAAATAATATAAATAATTATCGATATAAATATAGTTTATATTTAATAATATAAATATTATCGATAAATAATACAGTTTGGGGGTATTATGTGCCAGGAACTATGCCAAATATTTTACATACGTTATCTGACTTTACCTTATGAGGGAGGTATCATAATCCCCCTTCCGAAGATTAGAATCTAAGCCTCAATGAGGTTAATTAACTTGATCAGTTTCATACAGCTAGTAAGTGGCAGAGCTGGGATTTGAACCCACAGCTTTCTAAAATAAAACTAGGTACACGATGAATTGAGGAGCTTTTTTGTTTGTTTTTGTTTTGTTTTGCTTTGAATTTTTGAATTTTATTTATTTTTTATATAGCAGGTTCTTATTAATCTATTTTATACATATTAGTGTATATATGTCAATCCCAATCTCCCAATAATTGAGGAGCTTTTATTTTCTGATGTTAATATCACTGTGTGAAAAGTCTTACAGTGGAATGAACCACTTGCGTTAAAATAAATAATCCTGGAAAAGCAGAGCTGCATGAGGCTCTTCCTTCTGAGTCCATGCTAAGAGGGGGACACGAAGAACGAGGCCGCACAGGATGAGCCAAGGGACACCATCCTGTGATGACAATCACTGGTCCCTCTCACCAACACCCACTCTCTGTGCCAGGCACCAAACAGGGTACTTCACCCACCCGTGAGTAACCCAGTAAGTAGGTGGGATTGTCCTCATTTTACAGACAGAGGGAACACTGCTTGCCAGGGTCAAACAGCTAGTGTATGGTAGAGTCAGAATCTGAACCTCTGTCTGTCTACTCTTAGGCTTTTGCTCTTTCCATGTTACCATGCTGCATTTTTCTTTGATCGGTTTGTAAAAGCTACATGATTGAAATAAGCCTTCAGGCATTCCTGAGAACAGTTTTGATTTGACACATCTTAGACGACATCATTAATTTGGCCAGGATTGTCTCACAGAGGTCCCCTTACTGGTAAGAAGTCCAAGAATGTATAAATTAGGTTAAACCTAATGCAGGCTGAGGGCTGGGGAGGGCTGGGATGGGGGAAAGCCAACTACATTTTCCCAAGTACTACACACTTGGAAAATCAATTTTGTATGTAATGGGCCGTACATATATTAAAAGCTATCATATTTATTCTGTCCATTGTTTTAATGACCTTTATAATACCATGAAGAGAAGGCAATTTAAGACAGATTTTTCGATAAGGCTATGTTGTATAGTCACTTGAACTGTGAGGAGTTCAGTCTGTTTTGCAAAAGTATCTGGGTGTTCTGATCTTTTAGTGCATTTGTGCATTTTAATGAAGTATTCTGATAACAGATATTTTCCCATGATGTTCAACTTGAAAAAAAAAATGTGTTCATTGACTCTGAATATTGCCTTTACACCTATTTGTTATGAAGTTAAAGTTAAGCAAATTCTTCTCTGTAGTAATATCTATGGTTGATATTTTGTAAGAATGGGATGGAATTAGAGATATTGTAATGAAGTTAACTTGGGACTATGCAAAACCCTCCATGAAGTGAAATTCTCTCTTGACCAAGCTTAATTGAAAGACCTGTCAAACACCCTGTTTATTCATAGCCTGTTCATCTATAGCTTTCTTTGCAGAATAGACCCTTAAAAAGTACTATTTGCATTTGAAGTCTCCCCATTTGCATTTGGTTCTGTACATTCCCAGTGGAATAGCCTAATTTTAATTTAAATTTCTCTGTGAAAACATTTTTTCCAGAAAGGTGAGCACAAAATCATTTTAGCACAAAGCCCTTTGGTGGGGCATTTAAGGAGGGTGGAGTGTTTCACACAGTGGCGTCTGGGACACCGAAAGGGAAGGCCCTGTAACTAACTGGGCAGCCCGAGTGGGAAATTCCTGCTGACAATGCCACATGGGAGAGAGACAGGCTGTCACAGCCCCTCTCGAGCGAGTGCCTCTTGTTTGGATTGCTTCTTGCCTTTTCCCAGGGAATGTGCTTTGTGTTACTCTCCTCTCAGGCCTGCTAATCACATGAGGCCTCAGGTCTCTGATTTTAGAAACATCAGAAATATCAATTTTGCGTGGCATTTCCATGCATATTGGGAGGCAGCTTCCCCTCCCCTAAGGCAGATTGCATGGCTTTAGGCGAACTATAGAAATCCTAAATGGGGATAATAATATGCAGTTTTTGAGTTTTTCATGAAATTAGAGGTGATATTAAGGAGCATAGCAGAGTGCCTAGCATATAGCTAATAACCAGAATAGCTCTCATTTCTAAACGCCTTCCATGTACTGGACACTTCTATGAGCTTCAGATACACTGTCTACAGCAGCAAACTTGTAAAATAGATGTTACTGTATTTCATCAAGTCTAAGACCACATTTTAAATTTTTGTTGCATGTTAACATTTCAGACAATCCATGGAGTTATCAAATGAAAAATATGGTGTTATTATTCCCATTTTTAAAATGAGAATTGAGTCATGGAAAGGTTAGGTATGGATTTGATTCAAGAAATAGGTGAAATGCCTGAATGCCATCCCAGCTTTTTTTTAAATTCAAAAGCCATGCTCTTATCTCCTGCAGATTCATGCCCCTAGAGTACACTAGGGTTACCTGGAATCCACAGACACCAAATGATCCATGGTAGATTTAAGGGCATTTGTAGAACTCCTGAAATTAGTTATAATATTATTTTATATATGACTTTTTTCTGGGGAGGTCAGTAGGTTTTATCATATTCTCAAGAGGGTTCATGACCCCCCAAAAGCTTAAGAAAGAACATCTGGGGGTAATCAGCCATATTCAATAAGCGGGATCTGGCCTTATAGGGTACAACATGTTTTAATTTTTTTTTAACACACTACATCTGTGGATGATCTTTGGAGGCCCAAGTTTTACCTAATCCATATTCTTACCATATTCACTAATAACTTCAACAAACCTGAAGATCTATGGGCTGGAAATGCTTGGTTCTGCTCCTGAACTGCCCCCATCCCTCATCATTTACTACACGGCAATCAGGATTTCACGCCCCCCTGGTCCCCAGATCACCCTCTAGCCCTGCCTCTCCCAGAGGCACCCCCTGGCCCCAGGGAGACAGCTCTCTGTAGAGTCCTGTGAAAGAAGCTTCTACATCCCCCCCCCGCCCCGGGGGTCAGGGGAGCATCCTGGTAACTTCCTAAGCCCTCTTCCGTTCCTTTGGTTAAGCCTCTGATGCCGCATGCCCTCAAGCTGAACTGTCTTCTCCTCTGTGCACCTGAACACCATCTTCCCAGCACCACTGTCACACCTTCAGCGAATCTGTGATCCTCTTCTGTCCAGCCCAAACCCCGCCTTCTTGGTGGTGGCACCATCTCTGGCCTCCCAGATCCTTGACCTCCGTATTCTCTCTTGACCTCCTCCTCCCCCTTGACCTTCTTCTCCATCTGCTTCAGCCCCTCACTCGCATGTCCACACCTGGGACTTGGTCATCCCCCAAAGTTGCTTACTCTCTGAATATCTCAAGGGCTATCTTGCCACCAAAAAACCCTCTCCCTCATTTCTCCCCAGAGCCACTTTCTCAATCATCGCCACGCAGCTGCCTCCTAAGATCATATCACAGTTCATCTTTTTTGTTTTTAATCCTTCTCTCAAAAAAAAAAATGATGATTTTTGGACTTCCAGTTTTCGAACTTTCTAGGAAATTATGATTTTTTAGCTACTCGAATACGCTAGCTAAAAGTAATGACTTGTACATTAAGATTCACCTCGATGACCCTATGGTAGTGGTCTCTTGTCAAGCATCAGTAATTTTTACTTTAGTGAACTGAGCAAGACAAGGACGATAGATAACACATTTTCATAAGAAAGGAAGACACAAGGGCTGAGATGAAAATATGGTGAAGCCCTGAACCAACCAGAGCATGTGGTTTCTGCATCATCCGAGATCACTAAGGACTGACTGGGAATGGATTCTGGCACTGGAAGCCTCCTTATTAGAACCACTACCTGGTTTCAGGTGGTGACAAAGGTTCTTTTGTCAGCCTGAAGTCTTGTGTCCTACCTTCTTTGTGCAATTAGAGCCCTCTTTCCGTGTTTCTGCTGCTGAGTTTGTTGGTGCCATTTCCAAGGAACAAACTTCTTTAGTTCCTCTTTAGGGAAGGAAAACTGACTCAGAGATCTCCAACTGTTATCATTGGAGGAGAGCTGCCAATTACTCCATTCCCCGTACCTCATAGAGGACCTGGGCCGTAATGGACACTCATCAAATATGTATTTGAACGAACTGTGTTAATATGAACCGTGTTAACATTGTCAGCTCTTTTTGTCAACATTGTGTAACTACTGATAGAAGCAAATGATGCAATGATTCAGAAAGTTTTGGAGTCAGGCAGGCCCAGGTTGGAATTCCCGCTCTGCAACTTAATATAATGGTGTGATCACGGGCAATGTAATCCTGAGTCCTGACTTTCTGAGGTAGTGTATCTAGAGCTCCTAGTGTGGCATCTGGTACTGGGTAAACACTGAGTAAATGTTCCCGATCATTTACCTTTGCTACCGTACTGATGCTTTCTTCTGTTCTTCCCTTTAAGTTCGGGACGCGCCTCATTATAGAGGCCATGGAGTCAGCAGGGCACTCTATCAGCACCCTTTTCCTCTGTGGGGGCCTCGGCAAGAACCCCCTTTTTGTGCAGATGCATGCGGACATTACCGGTAAGTCTAAGAAGAAGGAGAGAAAGTCACTGTAGGCTTGGCAGCAAATGGGCATGGCCAAGATCTAGACAGGGTAGAGAACAGGAAGATATAAGTAGTGTGCCAAATTATTTTGAGTATATTAAAATGTATTTTTTTTTCTTAAGACAGCTATGGTTGTCACAGTGGGGAAAGTGACTTCTATGTGTATCTAACTATTGGATCATGGTAAGAAATGAGACACGAGAGGACAGCAAGGACTAGATCTTAATTCAAGTATTTACTCGACAGTCTTGAGTACCTCTTCTGATCCCCTCCATTGTGGGCAGTATTGAAACTACAGAGATGACGACATGATCCCTGCCCCCAGGGAGCTCAGGGTCTATTGAAGAAGGTAGACAGCAGACATGTCAAATCTAGTGTGGCAAGAGCTCTGAGTGAGAAAAGCACAGGGTATTATGGAAACACCGTGGGCCACCTCGCCCTGGTTTGGACCTGTGACAGTGCAGAGCAGGTGACTGGAGGAAGTGATAAGGAAACTGTTTGAAGAAAGATTGCAGAGCCCAGCCATGGTGGAAGCTGTGGGTGTCTGGCTGCAGATGGGGGTTTGGGCCCTAATACCCCCAAGATCCTGTGATTCCTTCTCGGCTCGTCAGAATCAGGGATCGTGACACAGATGGAGAGAATCCAGGGTAATGCGCTGATCTCTCTGTGATATGAGCAGACAAAAGCAGAGCAGGATCTGTAGTGCAGACCCCTGGGCCCCAAGGAAGGGGCCCCATAGGCAGGAGGCTTACTGCTATCCCAGAGGCTGGCCTGGGCTTCCATCCCTCTAGACCTGTGCCCTCATGCCCCTTGCTCCTTTCTCTCCCTGTGTCTCCTGGGGACTGATGTCCCCCCTCCCTACCCCATCCCGGGGTGGCCAGGCACCAGGGCTGGGCAAGGATAGGGAAGTAGGAGAGAACTGGACCCTGCTCACAGCCCCATCTCCAGTCTCATCTGAGCCCACCCTCCACTGGCCTCCGTTCATCATGATCTCTTGCTGTCCCCTGTCCCCTGGATTCCTTACCTCTGACAGCTGGGTGGATCCAGGTTTCTGCCCCTGACTCTCCCTTCCCCCTCCAGGCCATGCAGATCCCTGCAGGTGAGAGCTTTCAACATTTCAAATGGGCAACATTTACCCCCTGCACATCGTGAGATCAAACTAAATAGGTTACTGATCCCCATCTTAAAGGTAGGGAGACTGAGGCACAAGCCAGAGAACAGTATCAAAAAGCACACAGTCTAAGGGTAAATATATAAAAATAGGTATAGAAATGACTACCATTAACCACGCTCCCACTCTGTATTGATATGAATCACCCTATTTACATTTAATCCGCACACACCACCAAAAGGTAGAAATTGGTGTCCCCGTCTTACAGACAAGGAAACTGAGGGTCAGGAAGGTGAGTTAAGTTAACTGTCCAAGGTCAGACACCCAGTAGGGGCAGGACCAGGATTGTACCAGGTGTGTCCAGGCCCAGCGTCCCCTACACTATGCTCTGACCCAGGTTTCTTAACTTTTCTGCTCAGTTTGTAATCATTTGATGATGACTCCTCCTTTCCTAAAGTGTCCAAAACCTATGGAGGTAGGCCATTCTGAGGCAGAAAGAAGAAAGACGTAAAAAGGAGCCCAGATTACCTTAGATTTTTCCTAGGAGAAAAGCCATGACTACATTTTATCTCAAAGTCAGCTAGCTTGTTCAAGTACAGTTCAGACTTAAAATCTGATCTGTGAGTGACTTTTTAATTTCCATCCTCCAAATAGCCACCAAAACTTCCTACCTGGATTCAGGAGGGGAGACAAAATCAACCTTGGCTAACACATCACCCGAGGGAATGGGAAACAGGGCCCCCCAGAACAGGGCAGCCTGTGAGACCCAGGTCCTGACTCTGCACCGCTGCTCCAGCCTTTATGAAAGTGAGTTCTCTTCCAGGCCTCACATCCCTGAGCTGACTCAGAAGCAGGGGTGCAGTGGCTTCAGAGCAAGTTCTGCTTTGGAAACTGTTCTCCTTCAGGCTCATGAATGAAAAGGCTGTTAATCGTTATTTGGATTCCAATTGAAACTGGACCCTTTGTCTCTGACTATGGACCAGTTACAGTTCCGGACAAAGGGGCCTTTTCTTTGGCCTGAAACTCCTCTGCCTTGGGAAGCCGGTGATTGACAAGTGATGGCAAAGTGCATCTGCCTTTAAATGCTTTGGGTTCTGCTAAACTCATTAATGCGTCAGATAAAATAGTTCACATTCCAGGCAAAGCTGCCTTCTTCCTCTCCTTCACCCAGCATTCTGAGAAAAGAACACATTTGCATTTGTTTCTGCAAAAGATGGGTACACAAGCCGGGGGTGTATAGGTAGAGTGTTTGGTGCCTTTAAACGTTGTAATTGCTCTAGTTTTCCTGCAAAGAAAGCTGTAGAAAGAACCATAGACCTGGTACGTGATTCTCAGGAATACGTGTGAAAAACACAATGGAATTTGGGAGATGCTTTGGAGATAGTGTGGAGTAATGGAAAGAGCAGGGGACCAGCTCTGTGACTTTGGGCAAGTTGCTTTACCTCTCTGAGCCTCATTTCCCTCTTCTGAAAGGTAGAGATAATATTATTTCCCTCAGATAGATCAAGCTGAGGAATTAATACTCACAAGTTTGTGAGCACCAATCTCTGTGCTTCACTTAAAATAGGTGTTCAATAAATGTTAGCTCACTTCTTCCCTGAAGGCAGCCCCACGCCAAAAAGGTGGTGCGTTTCAGAAAAAAAGAAGTTAAATATTTTGTAAGCAAATCTTTGCCATTTGGGGAACAGTTTGCTCCTGCTCTGGGCAAGCAGGGAGAGTAGGGTTTTGCCAACTTGGGAGATGTCCTCTACGTGAGGAGGAAGAATCTCGTTGTACCCTGGGCATATAGTTAACTGTGGTTTCAAGAAATACTTGGTGTGTACTAAGTAATTGTAGGTTTCCCTCACTGACTTGGGACTAAATGTTCCTCCTAAATTTTGTTTTGTAGAATTCTGGCAGTTTCAGTAGGGGTTTCCCTCTTCCTGCCTTATTCATTATTTCACTCATTTACTCCTTCAGGTATTCATTCTCTGAGTGCACGTGCTGAGCTTGGCGCGGGCATGCAAAGAAGAACAATAATGTCCTGCCAAGAGGGCCGTTACAAACAGAAAAAGTGCTCTCGTGCTCTGACCACTGTCCAGCGAGGACTGGGTACCCACAGGACGTTGGTGGCAGTGTGAGTCAGATCCAGGCAGAGAACAGATGACACACTCAGATTGGATTAACTGGAGAACACTCGAATAAAGGGTCTATTTACAGAGGTGTGGGCAGGGTTGAGGGAAACCCCGGTCACCAGGCAGTACCCTGGGGCTGCTCGCAGTCTGACCACCCCTAGGCTTGCAGGGGCTGGGGCAGCAGGTAACCCACCTGAGACTGAGGGGCTACGTGAAGAGGGGCTCCGTGGCTGGAGACGAGCTCAGTCCAGGATGTGGCCGGAGGACAAGGGGGCTACAGACTTGGTCCACACGGCAGTGTCCCAGGGCCCAGAACAGGTGTTGGGGCCGAGGTGAGAAGAGGGTGGGAATAACTGAGATGCAGTAAACATTAAGAATCATAATAGCTAATGCCAATTTAGTGCCTCCTGTAAGCACTTTCTTTTTTTTTAAATTAATTTATTTATTTTTGGCTGTGTTGGGTCTTCGTTTCTGTGCGAGGGCTTTCTCTAGTTGTGGCAAGCGGGGGCCACTCTTCATCGCGGTGTGCGGGCCTCTCACTGCCGCAGCCTCTCTTGTTGCGGAGCACAGGCTCCAGATGCGCAGGCTCAGTAGTTATGGCTCACGGGCCTAGTTGCTCCGCGGCATGTGGTATCCTCCCAGACCAGGGCCCGAACCCATGTCCCCTGCGTTGGCAGGCAGACTCTCAACCACTGCGCCACCAGGGAAGCCCCTCCTCTAAGCACTTTTAACCCTCACAGCAACTCTGTGAGATCAATGGAATTTTAACCTCATTTTGCATCTGGGAAAACAGGCACAGAGGGGTTAAGTAACTTGCCTAGGATCACACAGCTAAGGCAGGGAGGAAGCCAGAATTCAAACCCTGGCAGCTTGGCTCCAGAGCACTTTGGGAAGCAACTGGAGAGCTGATGGGGGATCCACCCGGCTCCTCTGGTTTCCCGTTCTCGAGGAGAGGGGCCTGTGAGTAGTTCCTCCCTGCTCAGACCAGTGAGGCTTTGACAGGGTAAGGAGGGCTAGGAGGCGAGCAGCATGTGGAGTGCTGTCTTCTAAAAAGTCCCAGGGCCATGGGATGGTCATGGTCACACCCCCGTCCCCATGATCCCCAGACTCTGCAAAGGCTTGCGGTGCTCTCTCCTGATGCAGCCAACACAGCCCTTCCGTGTGGCCTGGTGTCTTTCCTGCCCCTCTGGATGGTTGATGGGCACCTGCCCCATCCTTTCCCTGCTGGTCCACTTTCCAACCCAGATGAAGTGCATGGAGGAGGGCTTCACCCCTCACTGAGATTCATCCTAACAATAGCGGCCACCACTCTCAAGGGCTTATCATAGGCCAGGAAGTGTGTTAAGCCCCATATGTGCCCTTTTTCATTGATCCTCACAGCAAACCTGTTATCATCCCCATTTTACACAGGGAGAAACTGAGGCTAAAGGGTTTAAGTGACTTGCTGAAGGACACAGGGCTAGTGGAACCAGATCTGAGCTTTTCCCAGAGACCCCACCCCACCTGATACTTGTCAGCAAAGTCTCCAGTGCTGGCCCTGCAGTATGGGGCTGGTATTCCTAAGTTCCCTGGGATATGTGTGGGAATTCTGTCCCCCACCCCCTTTGTCTGGGACGGCTGGGGCAGCTGCCCCAGCCCTGGAGTAGGACAATGAGTTAGGAGATGGTGGGAGCACAGAGGAGGATGTGTCAGGGAACTCTTGCCAGAAAAGATAGGAAGAGAAGTCCAGTCTTTGGAAAAATAATGTCTTGAGTAGAGGAAGATCTCATAGGTCTGGCCACAGAGCTTACCTCTGTGGAGTTTGCTGCCATCTCCTGATTAGCAAATATATTTATATTTTATGTACGTTTCTTTTCATATATACACACATATAAAATACTAAGAATTCTAAATTATTCCTATTCACCGTAAGTCCACTGTGAACCTTCAGCCTCTGGGAGTTGTCATGTGGAGTGTTCCTCCCTGCCTGGTGGACCCCTACTCATCCTTCAAATGCTTGTTTAATCCAGAGCTCCCCTGCTCTGACCCCCTTCCTCATCTTGAAAATTCATTCATTCATCATGTAAGCAGTTACAATGTGCTAGACGCAGCTCTCAATTCCAGGGATTCAGCAGTGGACAAAAAGTCCCTGCCCTCATGGAGCTTATGTTCTAGCAGGCAAGACAGACAGTAAACAAGAGAAGTAATAACACGGTGTTGGAAGGCAATGAGGAAATCATGAGGCGGGTAAGGGATGTTGTGGGTAAGTTGTCATTTAGCTTCAGATGGTCAGGAAAGCCGCAGTGGGGGGGGGGATGTTTGCACAGACTTGCAGGAGGGAGTTGCCATGGGGACATCTGGAAGCAAGTGACCCAGACAGAAGGAACAGCACAAGCAAGGGCCCTGAAGCAGATTCAAGAAAGAGCAAGGAGGCCGGGCAGTGTGGCCCGGAGGAGAGGAGAAGCCAATCAGGGTGGAAGAAGTGGCACCGGTCCTGGAGGGCCTTGTCAGCCTTGGTAAGGGCTTTGGCTTGTACTCTGAGGCCCCTGAAGGAAGGATTCATCACACCCTCTCTCACTACTTCCCTTTCCTTAGTGCATCTCAGTTGGAAACCCAACCCCCTGTGTGGCCTTTCTCTCTCTCTCATCCATCTCCCCTTTGAGACCTGAATAGCAGGACAGTCTTATTCATCTCTATATCACTGGACCCGCAGAGCACTTCGTAAATGTTTGTTTAACTACTTGAAATGGCAGGTAGCAGCTAGCAGAAGCCTGGAAAACCTGGGCAGAAAGGTCTCCTGAGTTCAGATACATATAGATAGATAGATAGATAGATAGATAGATATAGATATAGATATAGATATATGGTGTTCCAGGGGACCCTTGGCTACTGCAGCAGCAGGCAGAGGCAGGGAAATCCTTTAGAACCAGGTAATCCCAAAAAACAGGGAACTGCAAGGGGGAGGGGAGGGAGCACTGCCGCTGCCTTTACATCAGGTGTTTGTGCTGCTGGAGCTGCTGGCCGGCTCCCCACGTGGCCCCTGGCCTGACTACTCCCTAACCAAGGTGTGGCCTTGTCCTGCGCAGGCATGCCTGTGGTCCTGTCGCAAGAGGTGGAGTCTGTTCTCGTGGGTGCTGCTGTTCTGGGGGCCTGTGCCTCGGGGGATTTCGCTTCTGTGCAGGTACGTGAGGACCGAGGGGTGGGCCACGGCCCCTCCCCTGTCTGGGGCTGTCCTTCCTCTTGACAGCAGCGCATGTCTTGCAAAGCACACACAGGATGTAATTAAGAAATGATAGGTTCCAGCCAGGGAAAGCACAAACACTTCTAGCCTCAGACATATTTATTGCAGTTTTCGTTTGACTTGGCCTCCGTTACTGTCAGTCGTTCTGTCTTTCTGTTGGTTTTCTTTTTTTCTCCTTTAAAATAGTTCTTACATTATTTCATTTGAATTTCCCCTTGACCATTTTTCTTTTAGCGAGTGAAACAGGTAAGGTACAAAACAAATTTTTCATGTGAATTTCTGATTTGTATTTGCTTCTTTCATCTCCACCCACCACTTTTCAAATACCTCTGAGGTCTCTTTCAACAAGGGACACAAATGAAAATGTTAGTAAAAGGGAGTTAGAAGAAAAAATGAGGAACAAAGATATAGGAAGAAGGAAACAACTCGATGGCAATGATGGAGCAGACAGTTTGACTCTGAGCTTCCTGGCAGCCAAGACAAAAAAGAACACATGATAAGTTACATAATTCTTATTTTCAAAAAGAGGAAGCATACTAGTTTCTTTGGGAGACAAAGCTTTTCCTACCACTGAATTGCAAAAGACATTTCACATGTGGGTTTTATGGAGAGACTTTGAGTGGTAAAATAATAGGATTAGCAATAGGTTTACAAAAAAGGTAGAGAAGCAGTATAGTTCAAGGCTGAAAGCACAAGCTCTGAAGTCAACCCTCGCTTGACTTCCAACTAGTTCTGTAACCTGACCGTTCTGCTCTCCACTCCATTTCTTTATCTGTAATAATAATCAGGAGCACATTATGAGTTCTTTCTCTGGACCAGGAATGTACGTTCAGTCCCGCAACAGCTCTATGATTCCCATTTTATAGTTGAAGAACCTGAGGCAAAAAGAAGTTAAATAACTTGGCTTACGTTGAAGCAGCTAGTAAATGCCAGAACCAAGAAGTCTGGCTCCCAAGTTGTAACTGAAAGTTGAAGAAATATTTGTTCAGCTGAGCACCAGAGAGCTTAAGTGACTTGCCCACGGTCTCAAAGTCAGGACTAGAAACCAGGTTTTCCACCAATAGCCCAGTAATGAGAGCTTTATTTATTGTGACCCTCTTATGTACCAAGAACTATGCTAGGTGCTTTTCATATAACCTTCCTGGTACCTCTCACAACCCACACAGGCAACAGAGATCCAGAAAGATTACGGAACTCAAGTGTGCACTATGGGAAGTGGTCACATGCAAGAGTCTGATACCAACATCTGTGCTCTTTGTGCCACATTTTGGGAAGTGTGGTGCACGGCACCCTGCCCAAGCCTCTGAAGTTGATGCTTGTAAAATATCCCTTCCAAAGAATTGAACCCACTCATGAATGCATGTGGATCTTAACTGGAGTTTTTAAACAAAGATGGTAGAGTTGAGTTTTCAACTTTTTTCTGGATTTTCTGGTGCTGTCTCAGAAACATCACATGGAGATGTTTATTGTTGAAGTGTCAGTGACTTGTCAATTATTATTTTAATGTGTTGATTTATGAAGATGTTCTCATAACTAGGTGCCTTACACTTCCTGGGACAAAGCATAATTGCCAAAACAAAACAGTAGAGATGCTTACTAAGGCCCTGCATAGGTTAATACATATTATGGACTGGAAGTTTCTGTCCCCTCAAAATTCAAATTTGAATCCCTAACCCCACAGTGTGATGGTATTTGGAGATGTGGCCTTTGGGAGGTGATTTTGATTAGATGAGGAAATGAGGGTGGGACCTTTATGGTGAGATTAGTGCCCTTACGCGATGAGACACCAGAGCTTGCTTTCTCTCTGCCATGTGAGGACACGGCAAAAAGGTGGCCATCTGCAAGCCGGGAAGGGAGCCCTCACCAGAGCTCAGCCATGCTGGCACCTTGATCTTAGTGCCTCCAGAACAGTGAGAAAATGAATTTCTATTGTTTAAACACCCAATCTGTGATATTTTGTTATGGCAGCCCAAGCAGATGAAGACACCTCATTGAGTCTTGACAGTCTCCCTGCCTGCGGGATAAGGCTTTTTATTCCTGTGTTATATATGAGGAAACCCAGGCTCAGAGAGGTTTCAAGAAATTTGCCCAAGGCTACAGTTAATAAGGGGCAGAAGCAGAATTGAAATCAAGGTCTCTCTGGATTATATCCTCTGTTGATTTTCATTCTTTTTCTACTTTAGTCTAATTTTTTTTTTTCTTGAAAAAAAAAATTTGGCTTCTTAAATGTTCAAAGGTGAATTTCTTGAAAAGAAATGTCATTGGTCACAAATCAGGAGACAGTCTGCCACTGAAACAGAGTAGTGTGACAAGATCTGGCTGCTTTATCAGATACTTCATACCATGCCTTGTGGCACCTCATTGACATCTTAGTGAAATCTGGAGTTTCTAGCTCTGAGAAGATTCCACTCACATCCTCTCCTAAGTGGAAACTGAGCTTCATCCCACACTGACATCTTCTTCACTACATAATATTTTCCCTTAATATTCTGGAACAGTATCTAAGATATGGTAGATCGAAAATTGGAATTGTTGACTTGAGTAGCAGCTGCAAGGCTCACAACATCTTAAAGACAAGTTCATGTCTCCTATTCAACCTGAGGAATTATGTGCCTCTCCTGACTATTTTTAGGAGACACTGTAATCTAGTAAAGAAAGCCCCCAGGTGCCAGAGACCTGAATCTTACCTGTCATCACATGCCTGAGGGAATCCGTGTGGTCTTAACCTCTGTGCATGGTTGTTGTACATCCTCAAACAATGTCACTTGGTCTCTCCAGGTGCTCATTTCATTTGTTTGTTTTATTTCCTTTTTAAAAAATGTTTAAATAAGAATTGCCATTCCTGGGGAACTGCTGAGATAGAGCCTTTGAAAGATTCAATGACCTCCATGAAGCCCAGGTATAATTGTCAACATTGTAATCATGATTATATTTGGAAATGTAAATGCATGTCAACTTGGCTTCATTCACCCCTCTCTAAAGAAGAAGTGCCAACCTATGTGCCCCAGGCCTGGAGACCAGCTCAGGATTCTGGCAAGTTGAGGTGAAAAAGAATTACTTCCTCCCTGTGATTCATATTTTTCAATCTGAACTTCAACACAGTTTTATCTTTGAACTTCAAAGATCCTAGCTTGATCTTCAGGGTGCCTGCCACTCCTTCCTGTAAGAAAGCTGAGCAGAGCTTGCCAGCAACTCAATGATTCCAGCAGGCCAGATGTTTTGTCTTCCCATAGACCACACATCTGGTCGTTGGATAAAGGATTTCACTTCTTATCTAGATGGGCAGACTTTGGTAGACTCAGCCAGAGTCATCTCCTTCAGAATGAAGGAAAGTCATCTCCTTCATCTTCCTTCAGATGAAGGAAAGGCTAAGAAGACTCCAGAAGACCCAGGCTGCAGACCTAGGGAAGAGTCCTACGTGCCCAGGGAGACAGGGTTTCCCAATTTCCTAGGCCCACGAATGGATGACTTCAACCAGGGGTAGAGCGCTATACCTTCCTTTGGCGGTACCAACAGATCAGAAGGACTTAGAAATGTGGATTTTACTTACAGCTATTACAAACTTCTATATATTTTAATTCTGGGGGAAGTTTATCAGCTGGAGGGAAAGGGATAGTGGATGGAATTTTCTGATGGGGGTATTAATGGGAGAGATTGGTCAAGTACAAGTTCCATTGCTATTCCAAATTTTGAAGCCTGCTGACAGTTCCTGCTTCCATCTCTTGTTCATTTATCCATTCATATTCTCATCCTCAGAGTCTCTCTCTCCCTCTCTTCCTCTGCCCTTTCCTACCCTCCCTTCCTTTAGACAACTAAAGTCTTCCTGCTATTCCCTTTCCAAATTAGGATCTCACAAAGGGTAGTTATAGCCATCCATCTGCATTAAAGTGTAGAATGACTAATAATATCTTAAAGAATTGTCCCTCTCCAGAAATGGTGTTCTCTTTTTAGTAGTTTTCAAAACTATTCTTCCACTAGACAGTGTGACAAGTATCATGTCACAGTTGTCTTTGTATCTGCAGCTTAATAAAATGGAATCAAATCACAGAGATGCCATTTTCATGGTAAAAGTTCAGCTATTGAGTAAGTAGGAGGGGATGCAAGGAAAGAAGTCTTCCTCCCTCCTTATAGTTATCCAGGCAGTCTTGGCACCTGTGGCCTTTCCACCTGACCTCTCCCCCATCCCTGGAATGTCACCCATTGCTCCTCTGGCCATCAGTGTGCTCCAAAGTGATCCTCTCAAATTCTGAATATCCTGGAAAGCAAATAATTATAATTAGAAGTTGGGAGCATCCCATAACAATTCTCTAGGCTCCCAGGCCCTGGGAAATTAACACACTGGACAAAAATCACTTTATGAACTATCAACATGCTTACATTTCCTAAGCACAGACAATAGAGAGGTTCTAAGAAATGCAAAGGACACATAAAACAAGAAACCGGTTTCAAGATGCCATGAGAGAAAACTCAATCCAATGGCAAAGAGGCCGAAATACAAAATGGCTTTCCACTTTCTGCTTCCTTCAGCCCCTCTGCAGATGTCATTAGCTTCCCGTAATGTCTTATCTTAAAAGAAAGTTTCTTTGCCCCCAAGACTATTTATATAAAATAAGCTTTAATTCTAACTGTGCTATTGATATTTATCTTGACACCCACCCTTCCCCCCCCAAAAAAACAGTAGAGGAAGCATCTGAAGCAAAAATCAGCAGAAGGAGACAGTGGCAAGAGATCAAAATGAATTCAGCCATCATTTTAATGGTAGTACCAGAGTAAAGAAAATAAGCCCTTGGAATCAACCAATTAATCAAAACCTTTTTTCCTCCCACGGTGTGAGGGTTGCCGCCTCTGTAAACCATTGACTCCGTGCGTTCCCACCATCAACTTTCCCTGTCACGTTCCAGACAGACTCCTGTGTCTCGCAGACCAATGCATCTAAGTGGCCAGTGGAGAGCGGTGATTACTCACCCTTTCTGTAATGTGTGCCCACAGGATAAACTATCTGCGCTGACCGCAGTGGTCTACCCTCAAGGTCAGTCCTTGCAAACATCCTCACTGCTTAGCTGAAGCCTCTCCTTCTGTTCTTTTTCATGAAATTTACTTCATTTAGAGCCAGTTTATATTCATCACCTATTATGTGCTTCAAAGCCTGTTATTTTTTTATGCTATACAATACGTCTCCATTCTGTTTTATTTTGTGAGAGTCAACTTTCTGTGTTTTTTAGTCCTGTTTGGCTTCCTGTCACCATAAATACCAGTTTTACATTTTGCAAAGTGAAGTTGATTACCATGATCTTGCTTTCTGGAGGTTTGGGAAGACTGATATATAATAGATGTTCAGAAATATGAAACCATGCCATTTCTTGGCACGTTCAATCTTAATTTGCTGGGTTTCTTTCCTTTTTCTGGAATACAGCTACTAATTCATGTTCATTGGGAAAAAATAAGAAAATTCAGTTAAGCTGAAAGAAAAATATGAAAACACTGATATTACTACCCTAAAACAACCACTATATTAGATCCTGGCTTCTATCTTTGTAATCTTTTTGTACATACTTTTAAATTATTTTATACTTTTCTAAATTACAAAACTGTGTTCATACAATGCATATTGTTTTGTAGCCTTTTTTCCCCCACCCAAAAGTACATAGTAAACGTCTTTATTTACCATGTTTGTAGGCTGTACAATTTTCTGCCCCATAGTATACCAGCGATCCCCAACCTTTTTGGCACCAAGGACCGCTTTCGTGGAAGAAAATTTTTCCACAGATGGGGGTGGGTGGGGAATGGCTCAGGCGGTAATTCCAGCGATGGGGAGCGGCAGATGAAGCTTCGATCCCTTGCCCGCCGCTCGCCTCCTGCTGTGCGGCCCGGTTCCAGACACTCTGCGGACCAGTAGTGGTCCGAGGCCCCGGGGGTTGGGGACCCCTGCTATATACCATGACTTATTTCCCCAGTCCTCTAGTTTTGAATACTTAGGTTGTCTCTGTTGTTTTAAAGAATGCTGCAACTAATGTCTCTGTATATAAATTTTTGCCCACACCCTAAATTATTTACACAAACTAAATTATGGAGGTATAGTTGTTTGGTCAAAAAGTTTGCCTAACTTTTAGGATTTTGATACATATTAGCACTTTGTACTCCCACCAATAGTGTGTGAAAATTCAGGGCTCACGTTCCTTGTGTATAAGGCATCTTTTGCTGTGAATTTTAGTTTCGTTTGGCTTTCATTCCCAGGTCTCTTAAAATCCTATTTATTTCACATATGGTCCTGATACTATCAGTTTTTTTTAGTAACCTTTTGCCCTTTGCTGCTTAAGCATGTGTTTCAGGAGATAGGAGATTCTGGTTTCTAATTAAATGGATTCAGGTTTCTGATTGGATTTTCTGTATCCTGTCCCATATGTGAGTGCCTCATAGAAAATCAACAGAAAACCTGAAATGGTAATTAATAGTTTCAAGAAGGGTTAAATTAAGAATGTGATGCTGGTCCTAACATTCTTTATACTTACTGCCATACCTGGTTAACAGTACATTCTTATCTTTTTGAGAATTGCTCCCACTCAAAAAAAAAAAAAAAAAAAAAACCAACAACAAATTCAGGTTCTGATTAATTATACATCTCCTTGTTCCAATCCAACCGGCAGAATGGCACCATGGATATAAAAGTCACAAATTAGCGCAAAATTAGAATTCTATTTTTAGGAAATTATTTCAATTTGTAAGATATATGATATTTGACTCTCCTGTTCCTTACAGGGTGATCCTGGAACAGGGCCTGTTACTTTCCATCCTTTGTCATTCATAGAATCCTTGCATCAACCAGTGGCTATTAACAGTCCCCACTGCGCAGATGAGGACAGTGAGGCATGGAGAGGTCATATGACTTTGCTTGATACAAAGTCCATGCTCTTTTTGTTCCATCAAACCATGTTCTTTATATTCCAGTAAATATATATCTGTTGCTCAGAAAAAGTGTAGATTCCAGTACAGCACTTTAGCTGCGCTTCTACAGGGTAGTATGGTTTATAGAACATATCAGCAGCACGTGTTTAGCCTCACTGCTTGGTTGAGTATGGGACATAGAAATAAAAAGAAGAAATGTACCCTCTTTGGTTTGGAAATTTTCTAATTCCTTTGCCTGGAGAAGGCTTCATACCATACTCCCAGTAGTGTTTTGTTTTATTTATTTGTATTTAATCATAATCTGTCCATTTACTTTTTATACAGATATATATAAAAAAGCACTTTAATTAAGAACTTTAATTAAATGACACTTTTTATAGTATTGTTATTAACACAAAGATTTAGGCTAACAAATATTTTTTCCAAATATCTCCCTCCCCTTGCAGTTTTTACTCAGGAACTTAAGATTTGGGCTTTTATACAAGAAAACAGTGGCCAAACATCTACTGAGTACTTTAGAAACTTAGAAGGGTTTCAGAGCTGTATTTCTAAAATAAAGTTTACCTACCTCTTTGACTTCGTTTTGTTCAAGACAACATTTTATACTGGTGCAAATCTGAAAAAAATGTTAGATTATTTAGTAGAAATGAATGCCTGTAAGTACTTAATTCCTCATTCTAATGATCATTTATGCTTTTACATTTTATAATAAATGTCTTCGTTGGAATAAATCAGAAATGAATAGGTAGGACTTTTTTTTTTCTCCCTTTACTCTAGGATATCATGAATAGATTATCCATGCTGTATAAATTTAATATTCAACACAGTAAATTAGGGTATGGAACCAAATAAGAGATGAGGGAAGACAAGACCTTTAGTTAAATCAGGAATTGTCTGTAATTGGGAAAAAGTTCTGAAAAATGACTACACACACACACAGTCATATACACATACATACCACATACCACTGGACAAAGTTTGATTCAGAGTCATGGAATGTTTAGAGGTCTTACTGAAGTCTATGAAAGACTTTTGGTTCCATCATTGAGGCAAATGATCAAGAAGTATGCAAAAGAAGAAATACCATTATTACAGTTGCTTATTGGAGGTGTTTGATATGCTGCAATGAACCATAAAGTACCACGTGTGTAGAAACTTGGATGGCATGTCTCTCATCATATGCATATCAAAGAAATTTGAACATTTAAAAATTTAGTACCATGTTAAAAGTTATACATAAGGAAATTTCCTATACTATTATCATCATAATTTTACAAGTGAAGAAACAGGGTAGGAGGGTTTAAGTGACTTACCAAAGCCCATGGCTAGAAAGGGATGGAGCCAGAATCCAAGGCCTAGCCTAGGATTTCAAAGCTGAGGATTGTTCAACTTGGTCATACATGGAAGCGGACTCCTTTGGGGCTGAGTGTGATTGCCATTATTTTAAAAAACTAGTACCAGTTTTTTAGACAACTAGAATTTTTAAAATTTATTTTATGGAAGTATAGTTGATTTACAATGTTGTGTTAATTTCTGCTGTGCAGCAAAGTGATTCAGTTACACATATATATATACTCCTTTTCGTATTCTTTTCCATTATGGTTTATCACAGGATATTGAGTACAGTTCCCTGTGCTATACAGTAGGACCTTGTTGTTTATCCATCCTATACTAGTTTGCATCTGCTAATCCCAAACTCCCAATCCATCCCTCCCCCACTCCCCGTCCCCCTTGGCAACCACAAATCTGTTCTCTGTGTCTGTGAGTCTGTTTTTGTAGACAACTAGAATTTGAATGTACATTAAAATGTCCCTGTGTTAGTCAAGGCCCCCACAGAAGTTACCTTCAAATTAAGATAGTTTTAGAGAGTTTAGCAGAGGGACTATTTGCAGACTGGGGACCGGCCCTGGAGAAATCACAAGGGAGGATATAGTATACTGGGGTTTGTAACAGCTGGACCTTAAGAGGTGAAGGGAGAGCACAGTTACTGGAACCCCTGAGCCCCAGAACAGAGGGCTGTGTGGAGGCGGCCAAGTCAGCTGGCTTGCCAGTGACCCTGGAAGTGAAGAGCTGGATTATTGTTCCCATCCTCCTCCCGCTCTCTGACTTACTGTCGGGCTCCCCACTGGCTGGAGTCAAAGTCAGAGGGCAAGAGAGCTCATTGATATAGTCCGTACAAGTGAGCCTGGCTCAGCCCAGAGAAGGGTGGGAGGGGGTCTTTAGGAGCGAATGCAGCTGTCCTCCATAGTCATCCAGACTGGGCCGTGCAGGTCTGTCTGCGACCAGAGGCCAAGCTGTGAATGGTTTGTTACAGATTTGCAATGAGATAAGGGACTTGCATCAGAATGTAAATCAATTACAACATTTTGTTCGTAGCAAGATGTTCCCAGTGAGAGAATCAGGGTGTTTGTTTACTTTCTGGAGCAAACTCCTTATGTCATTATGAACGGGCCCTTTGAGTAACACTGATCAGATCTGTCAGCTCTGCAGATGACAGACAGGCTAGGGTGCTCAAAAGGGACCCACTTATCCCTGCTTTCCTTTTTCTGCCTTCCCTTCTGCTAAAGACAAGAAAACTGTGCCTCTTCTGAGCTGGGCACTGTGCTAAGGTACTTGAGATGCCATTTGATTCTTGCAAGGTAGGTTATTCACCTCACCATTACAGATAGGAAACTGAGGCTCAGAAAGTTTAAATAACAGATCCATCATCTAACAAGTAGCAGAGCTGGCGATCAAATCCAGAGCTGACTCCAAAACCTGTGTTTTTGGTATAGGCTGCCCTAGGGCCATGCTTAAAATTATCTGACATTAATACCTACCCAGGAAACAATGCAGGGTTCTAGGGGGATTGCCTTGTTTGGAGACCTATGGCTGTGTTCTCTGCTATTGGTAACAACCACCAAGTCATGGTTTCTGGGAATAGACACACCCCAACTCCCAAAAAATCAGACAGCACCATTTATGGGTCCCATGTTACTCTGCTTTACAAGGCCTTTCCCAGCCCAGCCAGCCGGATCAGAAGGTGAAGTCAGTTTGTTTCTAAGTGGCTCTTGTCTGTTTCTATCTCTTTTTAAATCTGGGAGGTGGGGAAGAAGATGGGGAGAAAGAATTCATGAGAGGGATACATTTCCTTAGAAATGTTATTAATTGGATGGGCAAAACAAGAGAAGGAAATAAAATAGCTGCTCCTTACTAAGTAAAGGCATCTTCTTCCCTTATCTCATTAAAAATTAAAAACACTCTTGGTTTAAGTAGGGCAAATTAGTAATTAAGTGCTGTATAATCAACTTGTGTAAACATAATATTGAAGGGGAGGCCAAATTAATCACTCTGCTGGCTTGTTTTTGCCCCCATCAATGCACCTTTTACTTGGGTCCTTCCTGTGATGTCAGGATGCATTTTCTGTGCTCCTCTGCAGCTGGAGATAGGGTGGGCTGTGATAACTGGGCTGACAGATGACAGTGGGTTACATCTGGAAAAGGCATGTGTCTTGGCCTTGATTCAACTAGGTGATGAGGCTCCCTATTTAATATTTTGAGGCAAGGCTCATCAGCAAGAGGCTGCCACATGACAGGGACAGTCCTAGATGGTAGCAGGACAAAGAAGATTTAAACACATCTTGGGGCCCATGGAGTTCCGGTCTGGTGGGGAGGAGGTGGACACAGACATATACAGTTATGAAGAAGTCAACACTAAATGTAATGACAAAGACACAGCGCCTTGGCTTGGGCTCAAATCATGGCTCTGCCACTTACCTTGAGTGAGTTACTTAATTTCTCTGTGCCTCAGAGCCCTCATCAGTAAAACATAACAGTAATATCTGCATCATAGGTATATTATCTCACAACTCGTGTTATAAGAGGTAAACACGTTAGTACATGGAAAGTAGAATAGTGTCTATTTAATGTTGGCTCTTATTTGTTTAACTACAGTTGCTATACAGTGGATAATGGAGCACCAAGGAAGGAGTGTCTTCTATTGTCTTAGGGCTAGAAATAGAAAGGTGCTTCTGAGAAGGCAACATTTGAACCGGGCCATATAGGATTAGTTGGTGATAGAGCTGGAACTCTGTTTGGAGGGGCATGTGAACCGGGCTGGCTCTTAATCTTTGCAGTAGAATACCTTCTCTGAAAGCAGAGGAAGGAGCATGTGCCTCAATCCTGCACAAATCTCTCTCCATTTCAACTCAACACAATAAATATTAGTAATAACTGCTGGAGCTCAGTCGTGTTATGGCAACTGCCTGCCAAGTCTGGGGGGTGGAAGAGGGTAAATGAGCTGAATCTGTTGTGGACGGGATAAGAGGAAATCAAATGAGGCCAAAGAAAGTAGCCCACTAAGTCACCTTGCTACACTCAAGGTGATGGCATCTCCTTGGCTTGCTAGCTATGTGAACCAGCCTGGCTGGGCAAGGTACTTAGTTTCTCTGATCCTCAGTTCCATATTAACTGACCCCACTGAGTTACTGCAAATATTCTATGCATGAAAGCACAGTTAGCACAATGCCTGGCATGCAGAAAAGTACTATTATTAATATTTCCTGTATTAATTTGATCCTTACCCAAAAACCAGTAAAGTAGATGGTAGCATTGTCCCACTTTATAAAGCAGGAAATTGAGGCATCAAGACTGATAAGCTGACCTGAGGTCACATGGATGGCTAGTTGGGGGAGGAGGGCTGCAATTTAGCTGGTCTGGCTCTAGGCCCACTCTCTGCATATCCCCTGCTGCCCAGTGTCTCAGAGGGCACCTAGAGCTGGCTTTACATATTATATGCTAGAAATAGGGCAGAGGTCACTTGATTATGTCCAGGCCCCTCAGTTGCTAATGAGGAAGAAATCCTTACTCCTGTTTAAAGGAATGATAGGATTGAGCCTATGACAGTGGTAACCCTTTAACAGGTGGGGCAGGTGGGGCAGGCCAGAGTGACTCACCAGGAATGATCAGCCCTTGGATGCAGTGGGGATGCAGCTGCCTGCACTGAACTTGGCAGTTTTGCTTAGGGAAAGAAAACAATTTGTTTATTTTTTTATCATTCATACTCCTCTTCCATAAAGGATTTGAGGAAGCTTATAATAAATGACTAAGCAGAATAAAACTAAGCAAAATAAAACTCACAAGTTAGAAAGTATGTAGGAAGATAATACACCAACTACTTAGACTAGGGGGTCCTCAAATATATATATGCCTGCAGATACCAGGTAGGCCATGTAAACAAACAGAGAACAAGATGATTTCATTCTGTACCAGATTGGAGAATGTATACTCTGCCTAAGGACATTGAAATTCAAATTGTTTTAACCCTGCATTGGTGAGTGTCAGACCAAGCAGATGTGTGGGACAGATTTGGCCTATGGGTCTCTGACCCATAAATAAGGGGATTACTTTGAGCTTCCCAGCAGCCAACACAAAACTGGAAATATGTCAAGTCATATAGTGTCCACAGAGTCAAGGAAGTATACCAGTTTTCCAAAAGATACCACATTTTCCCTGGTACCAAATTCTAAGATTGCCATTCCTTTAAAAACAAACCAAGAAATCATTCCATGGAACTTTACAGAAGAAGCAGAAGAGTTCATCCTATACTACCTTGCTAAAGGTCCAGAGCAGGACATTGAAACTTGACTTGAGGTCAAGAATTGCCCGGACTTATAACTTTCTGGAGGTGTCACCTGCCCCAGGGGTAGAACTGAGAATACCCAGCATGGTGGATGGATGGCATGTCCCTTACCACTCTTCCCTGAATATTCCTTCCCTCGGGCAGCTTCACAAACAAAGCTGCGTCACTGACCTAGGAGTGTCTTAGAGGACCTCAGTACTAAAGCTTTTTACCAGCCTGGCATCAGGGAAGTGCTAAAATGAAGCACCCATCAATCGAGAAGGGCAACAGATGTCGAAGCCTATCAAATGTCAGTAAACAGCAAGCCTTCAGAGGCCACCGAACTTGGCATCCTCTTAGCAAAAATACACTGTTGCCTTCAAGGGGGAAAAGCCATGGACTTTTATAAACTGCATTAAGTGATGTATTTTTTTCTTAATCTCTACTTTTTTTAAGGGCAAATTTTATGTTCCCAGAGTGTTCTAGGCTTTCAGTCCTGGAAATGTAGGTCTTCAAAATATCCTCCCAGTAATTATGAGAAGTTTCATGTTCAGCTTATCTAGTACCCTCCCTTTTACTGTTAGCAGTATGATTCATATTATAAGCAATAAATAGGACCATAGTTAAGAGCACAGACTCAGATGTCACATAAATCTGGGCTCCAATCCTGAGTGCAGATGCTAAAGCTGTACGTTAGGTCAGTCCCTTTACCTCTCTAAGCTGGTTTTCTCACTGTAAAAATGAGACTGTTAAGAGTGCCTGCCTCATAAGATTGTTGTGAAGATTAAATGAGATAATATGTAGAGAGTATTTAGCACAGTTACTGGTGTGAATAAACTTTCAGTGAGCTATACAAAATTAGAGTAATATTTATGATACCTATCATTATTAGCTGACTGTAAATCACACGTTGTTCTAGCGCTTTATGTATATTATTGAGATGGCTGGGCCACTCATTTGCCTGTTTGCTCTCAGATAGCTTATTCACGCCTGCCCTGCTGTGTATTATATTTCCCAGGCTCTCTGGAAACTGGCCACTGAGTAGATTTGGCCAGTGGGAGATGCTGATGGAAGATTGACCTGCAGGAAGCAAGCGGGGAGAAGTCAGCTCATTTCTCTCTTTCACTGCACCAGCAACTGCATCTCCTGTGTGATTCCAGCTCCCAGCCTTTCCCTTCAGGTCCCAGTGCTGACCACTCAGCCCTTCTTTGGTTTCAGCTCCAGCCTGACATGGTCAGCCCCCGGCTCTGGCCACACCACTACCTCCCATCATCTCTTGATCCCTAAGAGGAGTAGCAGCTTTTTGCCATCCCCGATCTCTGAGTTCCTTCAATATCATCTGTTTGGCTTCTTGGTTTCTTGTGTCATCAATGAAACCAATTTCTTGTGCTCAATTCTTTTTGTTGAATGACCTAGAGTGGTTTCACTTCTCCTGACTGGACTCTGATTGATACAGTCACTTTTAAGCATTAAGAGAAGTCAGTCCTTACGGCAAATCCACTTCCCTTCCTCTCTCCCTGTCGGAATGAGCTAGGCCAACAGGAGAAAGGGTGGCCGGTTATCATGGAGAGCAGTTCACTTTGACTAAGTGACACCCAAAAGAGAAGAAATTGACGTTAGCAACTTTAGTGAATACCCAGCTCTGAATAAGCCCACTCTGAGTCAGGCATTGAGGCCAGTGGCCACAGGTAGCTTAGCACCTCTCTCAGGAGACACAACTTGATTACAAGTCAGAGCCAGGCACAGTTCCAGGTAGTGTCTAGTCAAAAGGAATAGAAACTCCTCTTTCTTGAACCAGAACTCTGGACCATTCTAAGTGAATCACTATATTACATATGTGATTATTCTCATCACCCAAATGAGGAAATAGAGACTCAGAGAGGGCAAGCAATTTGCCCCAAGTCACATAGCTATTAAGTAATGGCATTAGGAGTTTAAATCTATATGTCTCAGAGCTTATGTTTATTGAGACATATCTTTTACTCAAGGTTTTCCAAGCTTTCTTCCTATCTCAAAGGAAATTATAAGAAAGCTACATGCACAACTCATATTGCTCTGGTCTTCTTGTAGATGTTTCCTTGTAGAATCAATATTTAGCCTTTCTCACCTAACTCTCACAATAGGTTTATGTGCAAAGTTTCTTGTTTTCAGTTTTACAAATGAGAAAACAGACTCAGAAATTAAAAGAACTTACCCAAGGTCACACTGGGTGTTAATATTCAAGCTGGAATTTGAATACAGGTTTTTGTGTCTCCAAGCACACGCTGTTTCTACTGGTGACCTCCAAGTAGTGGATAGTGTAATAGAGGGCCAAATGTTTTACAATTTTAAAAAAGAAAAAGAGGAAAAGCAAGGCCAGGTTCCCCACCTTCAAGGAGCTGACAGGCTAGAAAAATAAAAATGAAGTAACCTGAAACCAGAGAGTGCCATTACATAATCTGCTCCCTGGTAACAGCTACAAGCAGGAAAGAGAAGTGTGGCTTTGTGTAAGAAGTAGGGCTTGAAGTGGAAATGTTAACTTAGGATGAGCAGAGAAGCAGCAGGAAGTGGGCTTTTCAGGTAGAGGTGCTAGTGAAAGCAAAGGAATAACACAGACAGAAAGACATCAACTCAACTCCTAGGAAAGCATCCCAGTTCAGGAGTAGCAGAAGAGAAAGCTCGATATATAAGGACCACAGTTGATAGGGAATGGGGGTTGTCAACTATAAAGAAATCATTAGGAGTTTGATCAGGAGTCTTGGGAGCATCCTTTGCCCAACATCCTCTGACTCTATCATTTTTTATAAAAAATATTGCAGGCTAATAGTCTCATTTACTTAAAATCAACAACATTAAGCGCTTCTTAGATAATAATACTGCTTCCTGCTTAAGAAAAAAGCCTGTAAATTAATTCAGCCTGGGAGTAATGACAAAGATTTATTATTTATCTCCAACAGTTTTGAAGCCTCCCTGAAATATAAGGGGACACTCTTTAAATGCCCCTAGAAAGTTATCCTGTTTCACTAGAGTGTATTTGTGTACAGAGTGTTATAACATATCAGGTTTGAAAATTTCAGGATGAAGAAGGCACCTTCTGAGACAAGGCCACTGAGATATGGGAAGCAAGCAACCCACCTCACCCCACCTCAAAATCTACCCCCTCGCCCCTCCCCCCGTCCTCAGCTGACACCTTGGCCGAAGGAGCCTGTGTGTTGCAGTTGATCAGACTGAAATTCCTACCAAGTTGGCCATGTCAGTTTTACCTGTCAGCATCTCTGATGAGGAGGGATCCTGACAAACCAGACTGGTTTAGATAATTGGATTATAGCAGTTGTCTTCATCTTAGTAAGCTGACTAACTACTATAGACAGACGTTTACAGAGGAGAAATTTATAGACAATCCTAAAGTGGAGATTCGAGGAAGTGCTTAGACGACTGGGAAGCGGCAGGCCTTAGTGAGTCCAGTGATGTGGTGGGGAGCTGGGACCCCTCTCTTCAAGGGGCTCCTAAAAGGATAGCAGAGGGTATTCATGTAGTTTCGCCCGTCATCACGTATGTGACTTTGCGGATTAACTCACTTAGTCCTCACAACAATCCCCTGAGGTCCTGATATTCCTTGTGCTTTGCAGATAAGGAGATCTTTGCAGATAAGGAGGCCAAATCACAGAGAGGTTCAGTACTTTCCCAAGGTCACATCCTAGTAAGATACGCTTGGTTGATGTTCTGACCCTGTAGTCTGCTCACTGGGAGAATACTGGAACCTATCTGTAAAGTTGCCTTGGGACACTTCCTCATGGTCAGGCCTCCCTCTACACTTCCCCCACCTCCACCTGTGCTTATCTCTAGTACTGCCCTTAGATGTTTCCATGTCTGCTTACCCCACTTGGGTGTGAGCTTCCAGGGAAGGATCCCAGAATTCCTCACCCTTAATCAGTAGCAGGTGCTGTGTAAACGTGTGTTGTACGGAAGTGGAGGTGAAATTGACAGAGAATTTGTCATCTCCCTGGAGCTGGCTGAGCAGACTGGTTACCCAGGGAGCCAGCCAGTAAAGCAAGGGTGCTGCTGTGATGGATGTGGACGGAAAGCCCTTAGCAGGTAAAATCCGACCCAGGACCACCTAGCTCTTAGCTCTGTCTCTGAAAACAGCTTTCCCTGTTCACACTGGCACTCACTCCCTGACGGTCCCTGTGCTTCTCAGTTACTCTCTCTTTTTCAAAGATGAGCTCCCCCATCCTCAGTGTCGGTTCTGTTACTGAACAACTCAATATATAACCTGGGACAAGAGGTCTACCTCTTTGGGCCTCAGATTCCTCATCTTTACACTGAAGGAATTAGGTTCTGGTTTTCAAACAATTTAAAGTAGTGGATCATTTGGGAGCACACTGTACAAAACAGATAGAAGCTGAGCCGTGTCTCCTGCTCACCGTGTCACCCCCTCCCTTTCCCCATGGCACGGCGTGACCCCTTAGAGGGTCTCAACTGAACGTAAGAAGCACTGGACTCGATCGCTTCAGAGGCAATAACCCAGGATATATTAAGGTAATTAACACGAATACTTAATAGTATTGTACAATAACAAAATAACTTCAAAATGGAAGATCCAAGCCACTGAGGAAGGTGGGTTCAAGGGCTCCTGGCTGGACCCCTGCGCCTGCTTGTCTGTCGGATGCCGTGTGCTCCTGGAGGAGTTGTCGGCTTGGCCTGATCGGGTACAGTGGGTTGGGGAAGCTAAAGCCTCTGGACCCCATCCTCCTTGGCTGGGAATAGACCGCATGTCGTGGAATTCTATCCAGCCACTCTTGGAGATTGATTTTCCATCTGAGGATCTGACCTCTTGCTTCACCAGCAGAGGGGGTCAGACTGTCCTTGGGGGGGGGGGCGGTCAGCAAGCTAGCCCCCTGAAAGGCCTTCCCTTTCTTTGTCTTTCTCTTTCTTTCTTTTTTAGCTGTATGTTTCAAAGGGAATTTCCAATTACTCTGGGGGCTTAACACCACCGGTTTGAATCCCTCTTGGCATTGAGAGCTTTGAGATAGCCATACCACCCCCCGATCGGTGCTTTGTGCTAGGAGATTACTAAAGATTTAATTCCATTTATGTCATTGGATTTATTTCAAAAAAAATCCAAAAACCTTTTGGAGTCAGGGATGAATGCCCCATTTCCTTTATTTTTTGTCAGTTTGCACAGATGCCTTATGTGAATGCCTCAAGGGTAAAAATCTTGCTTTAGTTATTTCCATATCTCCAGTGCCTAACACAAAGACTGACGTGGACTGCTTGGTAAATATTTGTACATCATTCAACAAATATCCCCCCAGGTACACTGATTTGTGAAATAACCATTGTACTAATTTTCATCACATTTACAATCGAGTGTAAGAGGCAGTTAAATACAAATAAGTATATAGTGTATCTTGGGCTAAGGGCTGTAAAGAACAAAGAACAGTTTCAGTGGAAGAACAAATTTGAATGATTGATGAATGAATGAAAGTAAAACGACCTCAACTGCCAACCCAAAATCTGTCTCATCTCATCTCTTTGTAAATAATTATTATTGCTATTATTTTAATTATCACAACTGCTACCATTTCTTGAGTATCCACCACGTTCCAGGCTCTGTGCTAGCATCTTCCTATTTGGTACATCAGATTCTCAAAAGAACCTTGCTGCTTAGGCCTTCTTACCCCTTATTCCAGATGAAAAAATAAGGCCCAAAGAAGGTAATTAACTTGTTCATGGTAAGAGAGCTAATAAATGTCAGAGATGAATCCAAGTTGGTCTGACAGAGCCTTTGCATTAAGCAAAACAGAAAAAATTCCAAAGGTTATCACCAGGGATCCAACACGGTGTCCCTGTTTGAGGAACACCACCTCCTACCTTGTTGCAAAAGATCAATTATGTTAGGTGAGAGGAGGAAAAAAAGAGAAAAATCTATGCTGGAGAGTGAGAGGGAAAAGAAGGAAGATAGTATTCTTGAATTGGCCATCTTATCAGCCTAGCAATAATAAACCATCACCATGGGAACAGGAACTCTAATTAATGACAGATGTTGAGTCACTTTAAAAACCACACCATCTGAATGCCGAGCTGGTGCCGTAACCCTCTCTCCCCTGCCGCAGCTGGGAGCATGCTATGATCTTGTTGGAGAGACCCATCTTTCGTGGGTGGAGCAAACTCTGGACTTGGCATCAGAAGACTTACATCTGAGCCCCGAATCTGCCTTTCTGAGCTCTTTTGCCTTGAACAATAAGCTCACCAAAAGTGAGAGGTGGCTATCATTAATTTTGTCATTATTATTATTACTAGTAGTAGTAGTAACTTTCTGAGACTCAATTTCAAGATCTATAAAATAGTAAGTAATATCATTTCATCAGTTACTACAAGAAGTACACTTACAGCAATGCCTGGCGTAGACAGTGTGCCATAGTATTTAACCATGGTGATGCCAATGCTGGAGGAGATAAAGAGGAAGGGGGAAGAGGAAGAAGAGCAGTTGCAGTGATGTACGTGCGTAGAACTATGAAATCTCTGAGGTGTGATACAAATGAGGGCATTCTACTCATTGTCAAAATATTTTTGGTCAGTTCCTGGGCTGGTAGCCCATTCCTGTGTTTAGTTTTCTCAAAGGTTCTATTGTCTGTGTTGCCTGTTTGTCCAGCCCAGTATGCATGTCTCTCCTGCTTCCGGCTGTGCAGTTTAACTGGGGGAAGGACAACCAGGACAAAGAATTGACAGAAACCATGAGAAAAATTTACTCTGAGCCCAAGTTCTCTATAGGCCAGGATTTTCCAAAGGGTGTTCTTTCATACATTAGAAGGTATTCCTGGAAAGAATTCATTTGGAAAATGCTACGTTCAAGTTAACTAGGTATCTTTATAGCGAGGCTTTGCATAAGCCTTTAATATATAAACCTGCGTTGTGAATCTCCCGGGTTGGGGAGGCATTTAGAATATAGACTTTCATAAATTTACTTGACCAAAGAATTAGTCTTTCATGGAGCATCTTACTTTGCTCAAGGACCAAACATTGGGAAATGCTGCTATAAGCCGAGGGTCAAGACCATCAAGTGTACAAGTAGTACAACATAACAGGTTTGAAAGCCTCCACCAATCTTCCCATCAATTCATGTGTCTATTTAACAAATTAAAAGAGCACCAGTGCTATATTTGGCAGTGACTACATGCTAGATGGTGGAGAAGCAACAGCAAGATCCATGTATTTCCCACTCTTACCCTCTCGGAGCTCTTGTGTGCCTATTGAGGTGAGGGAGAAATTGTCTGGCAATAGCAATGCAGTGTGACAGTGAACAGATGGCGATCACAGGGTGGCGTGGTACCAAGGGAGGGGCTTCTTATCCAACTGAGTGGGTCAAGAAAAGTTTCCCCGGGGAAGGAACTTCCAACCTGAGATCCAAAGAACAATTAGAGCTCTGTAACACATTGTCAGTGCACTTTCCCATGTGTTGTCACATTGCATCCTCACAGCAACCCTCCGGGTCAGACACAATGAGTGGTAAAAGGAAAGCCGTTAAGTGCTGCTTCATGAGCTCCTACTACAGGTTAGGGGCTGTTCTAGGCATTTTATACACTTACTGCATTTAATCTTCACAACAATGAGTGGCCTCAGTTTACGGATGAAAAATTAAGGCTCAGCTTAAAGTAGCACAAAGCTGCACGTGTCATTTGTACAAAACGAGGATTGAACTCAGAACTACATGATTCCAAAGCCACCTCCCATTGCATCATCCACCAGTGATGAGCCCAGCCAGTGGCTAGTCCATGACAGAGTTTTTACCAGAATGAGAAATGTAGAAAAGTAAGCAGAGCATCATAAATGTTTTCTTCTTAAATGATTGATGTTATCCTGAGAAGTACCCTGGTCCCAAATGTTTGGTGTAGAAAGTCCTATACTTTTTTTTTTTTAATATTATCTTGTATGAGAAAACCTTTTTTATTTTGAGTTCTTACTTGGCAAAATAAAAACTTGCTAACCATATGCCATTCTCCAAAGTAATTTTGGAAGTATTAGTGTCCATGAAATTTAAAAATCTTGGAAATATTCTGTATGCTATTTTATTGAACATAGTCATTCTAAAGATGAGAGGAGTATGAACCATCACATTGCTTTGGGTCTGCTGATTTGAACTTGGATGAGTTACTAAACTCCACGGACTCAGGTGTCCAGCAGCCATAAATGGATACAAAGTAGAATAATGTGGCATCTCCCTAAATGCACACATACGCCACCGGTGGCACTCAGGATGACTTTAGCTGGCATGTGGACACTCTTTTTTCTAATAGTTATATATTTATTTTAATGTATATTAGAAAAAAGGTAACCAACACCGTACCTATGTTTTCATAGACATTTCTGCTTAGAACAAGGCAGTTTGAAAAAAGAAAAAGGAATTTATTTGGAATTTAGAAAATATATTACATGTATAATACTACAGATGGTACTTGGATATGGAAACAATTATGAAGATGTTATGTGAGTAACTAAAATTTGTGAAATAATAAGATAACATGTGTGAAAGTGTCTCATGCATAGAAGGCCCCAGTAAATGCTTCCTTCCTTTCTGATTCATCTGGCTAGCAAGTGGCAGAGCGCAGGACTAACCCTCATAGCCTCAGACTCCCAGTCCAGTGCCCCTTCCAGGACACCTTTAACTCTACTGCTTCCTGTCTGCCTGCCTCACCCAGCATCCTACCCCTCGCCACTCATCCCTCAGGAAAAATGCAGTGAGTAGGTATTTCAGAAGTGACCAGTGGCTTTGCAAAAAATGTTCTGATGAATGTCAATAATAAATAAAGTATACGTAACAGCATAGACAGTGTTAGCATTTGGAAAAACAGGAATTGGAATCTGAGAATTGAAAGGGCCCTCAGAAATCATCTCACCCAATCCTGCCTTTTACGGATGTGGAAGTTGGAACTCAGGGAGGGGAAGTGCTTTGTTCAGAGCTCTTAGCTGATCAAACCAGGATGAGGATTCATATAAAACGTGCAGATCTAAAATGTTACATGTTTTGTTTTTTTTTTTTTTAAAAAAAGACCTGTTTCCTGCTTTCCAGAAAAGTAGCAGGGATGTACCACAAAAGGACTTCTATTTCCACAAATCTAAAAATGTGGAAGGTCATGCTTCATACTGTGCCCATCAAGAAAACATTGTAAATGATCACTGGAGAAGGCGTTCCTGGTGGTATTCTTTTGTCTGTTTGCTTGCTTGTTTGTTTTAATTGTAAAATACACGACATAAAATTTACCATTTTTGCGTGCACGGTTTAGTAGTGTTAAGTATTATTCACATTATTGTGCAACCAATATCCAGAACTCTTTTCGTCTTGCAAAACTGAAACTCTGTACCCATTAAACAACAATTCCTCACCTCCCTCCCCTCCAGATTCTGGCAACCACCATTCTGCTTTCTGTCTCTATGAATTTGACTACTCTTGGTACCTGATATAAGTGCCATCATATAGTGTTTGTCTTTTTTTGTGACTGGCTTATTTCACTTAGCATAATGTCCTCAAGGGTCATACCCATAGGAGCACGTGTCAGAACTTCCTTCCTTCCTGGTTGTTTTCCTGATGCGACACAGCCTGTTCTCTGTGGTCCCCGTTTGTACCCATCATCACCGTGAAGACTTTGGCACGCTTAACATTTTAGTGACTTCTCTCCAGTGGGGAAATATTGGGTTGGCCAAAAAGTTCATTCATATGGAAAACCCGAACAAACTTTTTGGTCAGCCCAATATCCCAGTTGGGGATGACAGCAACAGTGAAAAGCAATATCTGAGAAGAACTTAAACCCCCTTCTCCCAGTCTTTTCTAAGTAGGTGACAAGGGAGAGAAATGAGATTGCATGCTGCATGCCCCACCCTCACCCCCAATTTCCTTCATTGCTTCCACCCCAAGTCTTCAGTCAGCCGCAGAGGAACAGTGGGGCAGTGGGGTTAGTGGTTTCAAAAGTGGATTTTCAAGTAGAATAGCCTTGCATTCCAGTCTCACCTCTGTAACTTACTAAATCTAGGATGTTGGATAATGCGATTAAGCTCTCAAAGCCTCATTTCTATTATCTGTGAATGGACAGAATAATACCTGTATCCAAATTTAAAAAAAAAAAAGCTTGCTTTTTTTCTCCTTCTGAGTGGTGAGATATTATTTTCTGGATACTATATTTTAGTTTCTCAAATTAAAAAATAATAATACAGTGACCCCGTCCACTGGGTTGTTCAGAGATGGGATGTGATGTTATCTGACATTTTGGCCACTGAGATGTCTTGTTCTAGGCTGAGGATTTTAGGGAACCTCATGACATTGGAAAGGAGACGATGCTCATCTATTATGCAGCATCTGTATGTCAGATACATTACTTTTTCATCCAGAACAGAGTAGAACTCTATTATGGCCCTTGACTCTTGGCATCATTAACATTTGCTGTCTCCCCAGCTTGTCTTAACCATCCCTGTTCCCGCAACTCCCACCCTTGAACAGCGCCTAGCATAATGCCCAGAAACCTACAGATGTCCCTCCTCGTTTAAAAAAGAGAAAAAGTGTTTCTTTAATGCATTGGGGATCACTCAACATTTGCCTGCATTTATTTGGCCACTAATACAACCCCATATCTTAAGATACTCTCTTCCTACTCCGATACCCCCATGGCCTCATGATAAAAGGTACCATTCATTCGACCTCTCAAGTCTGGCAAAGAAGGAAACCTGGGTATAGAAACTGATTTTGGCTCCTCTCTGAGCACTCTCCTTGCTGACCACTCAGGAATTTTTTTTTCCTGGCTTTTGACCCTCCCCTCTTCTTTCTTTTGATAAACCGGACAGCTGTCCCCAAAGGGGTGCATCCATTACCTTTCACTAGAGTTGAGTTCACTTTCCGTTGCATGTTTCTGTTTAAAAAGAAAGCCTTTTAAAAGGGTCGAGCATACACTGAGTGTGTACTTAATTTTTAATATGTGTGTGCCCACAGCCAAGCGAACAGAAGAGAAGCCTTAAATAACAATGAGACTGAATTGTACCTGTGTGTTTTATGTGGCACTGATTCCTAAATATATATATTCTTAGCAGCCAGGTATTATTTAATACATCCCCATTAGTCAAGATGCCAAATCTAAATGAAAACCATGTTTAAATATATTTAATAATATTATGGCTTTTGGTTGACTGTCAAACTAACATAACTGTATGTTTTCCCCAAGCCAACCCTTAGTCACTGTCTTACATTTTTACTCTGAGCGCTAGTTCTTTTGTGCTATCAAGCCAATTTTGATCATAAAACAATATATACCACAGACTTTCAGCATCGTTTTCACTGGGCCCTTAAATGTGAATGTTTTAGAAAGAGAACAACCCTGAGTTGTTTGCTTTTTTTTTTCTGGCTGAAAAACGAAATGTCTCTTCTTCGTGGGGTGAGCCCCTGAATTTAAAAGGAAATTAATAAATGTCTTAGAGATACTAAATTGTTTGTAGTTTCTGTAACAAATGGTGTCTGCCTTTTGAGTTGTTATTGCTTTTAGTGTTTTGTACTAAATGTACTATGTTCATTATTTTTTCTTGCGATGATTCAGACTTCTGTTAGTTTTGCAATAGCGCCACCTAGGGGCTCTTGGGAACATTGAATGTGCTGCTGAAATGTTCTCAGTACCTTTTAAAAAAGCAATCCCCCTGCTCTTTGAGATGCAGTGACAAAAGGCTTGTGGGTCTTGGGGTTGAAGAAGAGAGAAGGCAGTAGTAGCCTGATGAGATAGGTTGCTAGTTCCATCCACCAGGTTTCCAATCTGGAGGCAAACCAAAAAGAGCTATAACTAAAAAGAGTTCTTTTTATAAAGAACTAGCCAAACTTGGAGTAAAATATTCTGTTCTAGAAGATATTTTTAAACTATTAATAAAACATCATTGCATTTATTTAACATGTTTAACTCTTGTTCTTGTTTTCAGTAGTTTTCTTGCTGTTTTCATCCTTCTGATAGGCATTTCCTGTAGAGGTTGCAGTGAAATAAATGATTCTTGCATGTGGTGCTTTGATTTGCTCTCTTGTAGTAATTAGTTGCCTCTCACATCTCCAAATGTTCTCCTGTTTTCTGTCTTCATTGTTCTCTGTATTAGTCCTTACAAAGTTTTATTTCAGCCTTTAGCCTATTTATTCTTTCCACTAATGTTTCATTATCATTTCTTCTAGTTTCTGGGTTCTTACATGGTTCTTTATGTTTACATCTTAAGTCTTTTTAAAACCTGATTGAAACTATCACAAATGTGTTTATTAAAAACATAATACAATTATTTGATTATATAAATGCTGATAAATAACTCTTATAAAACTCTTTTTTGCACCATATTAATTTCAAAATAAGGAACATGTGTTTAACTTTGTACACTGTAGACATTCTATGATTCATTTTAAAAAGTAAAACTAGTGCATAGCAATACATAAAATTCTTATAAGCAGCTATTATCTATGTGTCATATCTCTTTGTAGATGATGATGACAATGACGATCATTTTAGGCAACATGTGTTGATGCTTTCTACATGCCAAGCACTGTTCAAAGCACTTTACATGAATTAATGTATTTAATCACCACAACAATATCATGGAACTGGATCTAAAAGTATTCCCGTTTCACATATGTTTACAGAATGCTTATGCATTCCCAAAGGGGAAACTTCAACAAGGTAATGTATGAGCCTGCCATAGTTAGTATGCAATAAAAGAGTTAACATTGTTAGTTCTTTCTTGCACTTTGGGAGTCAGTTTTGGTCACTTTTCTTTGCCCCATTAACCAGCTTTCCCTTTGGAAGCTTGTGCTTCCCTTCACCCTTTGATACCTGTCTGCTTCTCCTCACTGTGTGCCTCTAGCTTCATCTATTGAAAAATCACTGTCTGCCCTCACAGAGCTTATATTCCCACTGGGAGGAGTCCAGTAACAAGTAATTCCAGAAACAAGTAATCACCATAAATAATACGATTTCAGGTAGCCAAAAAATAAGTAAATAAATGAAAATGCTGTGAGAGAAAGTAAAGCAACGTAAGGGAACAAAGAGAGACCAGGCAGATGAGGTGGGAAGGCCTGGCTGTGTGAGAGGTGGGAAAGGCCCTCCTGAGGAAGGATGTTTGAGATGAGACGGGAAGGGCAGAGGGCACAGGGAGTGCAAAGGCCCTGGGATGGGAATGAACTGAATGTATCTGAAGAAAAGCAAAAAGACCAGGGAGGCAGTCCTTGTCCTCAAGTTTCTGAGAATCTTGCAGGGGAGAAATACAGTAAAACAGACAACTGTACTGGAGTTGACTCTGTGCTGTCTTAGGTGATGTACCTCACCCAGCCTTCAGGAGGCAGAGAAAGCGCTCCAAAGGAGTGACAGTTGATTCATGACTTGGAAGTGTTAACTAAACAAAAGGGTGTGTGTGTGTGTGTGTGTGTGTGTGCGTGTGCAGGGTCTGAGATGGGAGGAGGGTGTACAGAATTTTAGATCTTGGGAACAAAGGATTCACGAACCTAAAGGTCATCTCAGTATGTATTGGATGAAAATGTGAATTTGAGTGAATAAACGAATGAACAAATTAATGCTTTTGTCTTGTAGGGGCAGCTCATAAGACGGAAGTATAAAGCCGAAAAGCATTTTGTTAGTTCACCTTGATAAATCACTGTTCCAAATTCTGCCCATCATTTCCCTGTAGGCAGACTCTTTTTTTTTTTTTTTAAATCTTTTTTTTTTTAATGCCACAGCCTTTTTTTTTTTTTTTTAATTAATTAATTAATTCATTTATTTTTTGCTGTGCTGGGTCTTCGTTTTCTGTGCACGGGCTTTCTCTAGTTGCGGCGAGCGGGGGCCACTCTTCATCGCGGTGCGCGGGCCTCTCACTATCGCGGCCTCTCTTGTTGCGGAGCACAGGCTCCAGACGCGCAGGCTCAGTAGTTGTGGCTCACGGGCCTGGTTGCTCCGCGGCATGTGGGATCTTCCCAGACCAGGGCTCGAACCCGTGTCCCCTGCATTAGCAGGCAGATTCTCAACCACTGCGCCACCAGGGAAGCCCTAGGCAGACTCTTATGAAGACCCGTATCATTATCAAAAGGCTGCTTGCCTAGTAGATCATTCAGGGATTTATTGGGAAAACGAGCTAAGCAGTCATTTTAACCTGGGGACTGGACATATCCAAAGCCCAATGGCCAGCATTCCTGTCTTTCCTGAGCATTGCTTGGATGAGAACTATGGGATGGATGAATGGTTGAAAAACGAAGTCATAATCTCAGGGCTGTGCATAGAAGGGAGAGTGTCTGTTCGTGTTCGAGACCCCAGAGGTAATTGCTGGCTTGAAAAGTAGGGGCCTGGCTTCTGGTCTTCACTCTACTTGTGGTTGCGGCATTGGTCTCTAACCTGTACAGTGGAGTGGCGCCAGGCAGTGGCTAAGGTCCCTTCCAGCTCTGGAATTCTGTGTTCATCTTACTCTGCCTGATGAAGAGAGGGAGGGAGTGAATGTGCATGGGCACCAGCCCTGTCCTGGGGTACTCGCTCCCCCAGAAGCCTGGGCATCTCTTGGCCCAGAGCACCCTAAGAAGCTGTCCTAATCTGCCACACTCATGGGTGGGTTCTGGCTGTCCACCACCTCTGTTCCTGCAGAGCCATGAATGACCACGTTCCTGATGGCCTCCTCCTTCCCCTGTGTCTGTTCTTCTGCAGTGATCCAAGAGCTAGGTATTCCTGATGTAGCCTTTTCTTAGAGTCCACACAGGGATCCTCTGGTCTGCCCATTTTCCCTCTCCCCTTCCTGCTCTAAAGCCACATCACAAGCATTCAGGTCTCAGCCCCTCCACTAACCACCTGTGTGGCCTTTGTCAGGTTTCTTAATCTCTCTGTGCCTCAGTGTGGATAGCAAATAACCTATAGGGTTATTTGTAAAGATGAATGAGATAATTCATATAAAGCAGTTAGCACAGTGCCTGGCACATCATAAGTGCACCATGCATTGCTGCCTTCCTTCCTCAAATGTTTTCTGCCCCGTTCTCAGGCAAGCAGGAAGGATCCTGAGGTATACAGGACACCTCTGCCCTGAGGAGTCCAGACCAGTGCCTCCTGTGAGGCACATGCTTTCCCTAGGTTACCTCATTGAGTCCCCACCACAATCCAGAACGATGCTTATTCTTCTCAGAATTCTTTTCAGACTGCAGCCCAGAGACCAGAGAAGTCATGTGACATTCCCTGTAGCATACAATTTGTAAATGGCACAGTTGGAATCAGAGCTCAGGTCTCTCAGACTCCAAATCCAGTGCCCTTTCCCCCACTTCACCCAGGCTGCCATCGCCTGGCTTGTTTTGAAGGGAAAAAGAAGAAGCAGTGCACCATGGGAGTGATCATATGGGAAATCAGCTCTCCTTCCCAGGACATCCACTACCAGCTTTCAAAAGAGGGGGGACCACTAGGCTCGAGAGCCCAGCTCCCAGCAGCCCTTGCATCAACCCATCTGAAAAGGATCCGTCTTTAAAAGCAAGGAGCCAGAAAAAATAATTCATACTAAAAACAAACTCTGTCATGAGTCATTTGACTTTGCTTTCCCCCGAACACATAGTTTATGTCTTGGGCGAGCTAAGGCTAAAGGAACATCTGATACGTTTTAAGCTAGCAAAGCTATTATTTAAGGAGCTCTACATCCAGTGTGTGCCCATTGGACCCGTGGTTTAAATCAAGGCTTGTGCTAAGGGAGCCTGACAGTTCGTTATTGCTGTTGTAGTTGTTTCGGCGTGTGATTGTGTACGAGTTTTATCAAGGTGACAAGAATCTTTGGTCCACGATTCAAAAGTTCTCAGGTGGTGAACTAACCTACGCAGTAGCTATCCTGAGTGAATCTGTGCCTGAGAGGAATGTGTATAATGTGCATGTGTTGAGATGGGTGAGCCCCTTTGGAAAGGAGAGGGAGAGAATAGGGGAGGGCAGCTTCCAAAGGAGCTGCTTTCTGGTTGCATCAGCAGAGGAGGGAGACTCAGCCCTGGGTCAGAGTATTGCTCAATCCTGGATGAACAGGACATAACCCAGAACACGAGGCAAGTGTCTCTGTTTCTGTGGCCGACTTGCTCCTCTTTAGATAACAGAAAAATGATGGAAATCGACTTACATTGTAAAAACTCAAACATCAAAGAGTAAACGGGAAAGGCACAAACCTCTCCTGTTCCCAGCGGTAATCGCTATTGTCCATTTTATATGTCTTTCTAAGCTTTTTAATGCATTCATAGACATATATGTGTATATAGGGTCGTATAGTACAAACTGTTCTGCAAGGGTTTTTTTCACTTATTAGATATTTGGAGTATGTCAGTGCATATAGAGCCACCGCATGTCTGTTACATATTGGTAGTAATTCCACAGTCGGCATATATAAAAAATGATTTAACCAATGTCCTATTGATAGACATGTAGGTAGTTTCTAGTATCTGGCTTTTGCAAACAGCAATCAAAGGATCATCCTGGGTATGGTTCTTTGTACACAAGTATGAAAAGTTCTCTTGGAGAGATATAAAAAAAGTGGAATTTCTACTGGAGGGATTTGTGCCTTTGAAATTATGTTAGCTGTGGCCAAAATGTCCTCCAAAAAGGCTGTCCCAATTTGTATTCCTGCCAACGGTGCCCCTGTTCCTTTGCCAACACTGCATATTGTCAATCGTTTAACATTTTTGCCCATTTCTCGGGCAGAAAATGACTGCTCATTGTTCTTCTCCTTTGCCTCTGCCCTGTTGCTAGTGAGAATGAACATTTTCTTTATATCTTCAGTCTCTTAATTTCTGTCTTCTGTTAATGGCCTATTAACATCCTCTCTTCATTTTCCTCTAGGGTCGTCGGTCTTTCCCTCGGGGATTTGGAGGGGTTCTTCGTGTGCTCTGTGCATCAGTCCTTTGTCTGTCATTTATCTTGAAGACTTTCTTGTAATAAGACCTTCAACATCCACCTTTGCTTACAGTGTCTTATACAGGAGTTTTAAATTTTCATATACTCACATCTGTGAATCTCCTTCTTTATGGCTTCAAGATTTCTTGGAAGCTTTCCCTGTAAACTATTTCTTTTCCTGGAGCTGTGTTTTTCAGAATAATAACATTTTAGACTACAACACCCCGGGTTAGCAGAATGGTCTCTGTTTTTGCAGACATTCTTGGTAATTTCACCATTAATTATGGGGAAATTTTGAAACCATATGGATCAGTCCTAGGCAAATGAGAGGCAGCAGGGAACTAACTAGGAGCAGGCAGCCTGAAGTCATATATATGGGCCTTGGACCATATCCAGACTCCTGTACTTACCACTTGATTTGGGGACATCACTTTGCTGCTCTGAGCCTTAGTTTATTTCTCTGTAAAATGGGGCAAATCACAATTTCAAAGGGTTACTGTGAGGTTTAACATCTCCCATGTCTCAGCCTATTAAATACATGTTTGTTTCTGCCCCTCCTGATAAAAGGTCTTTTTCTCCCCCCGCACATGTAAATGTAACTGGTCACTTAAGACTGTTGACTTTCATCTCTTCTGAGGATCTTGTAGCTGAATCGTGGAGTCACAGCTTGCCCAAGAGTCTGAGGCAATTTCCTCATGATGCATCTCTGTGGGCCTAAAGGAAACGAAACACCTACACCATTGCTCAATGCTGGAAAATTCTCCAGGGTGGCCGACACCTCTTGGCAGAGAGAAGCCAGGGCTCTGGGGGACTACTCCAGTCCATGTGGGTGGAGAGCTTTTGTAGTTCCTGGACTCACTGAGCCTCCTGCTTGTGCGGGGACAATTCCCTCTTCTTTGAAATCATCCCCTCTTCCCCTCCCCTTGCCTGGCATCCTTCACTTCTTATAGCACCACAGCACTCGAAGTTGGGAGCCCAGACACTTGAGCCAGACTGCCTGGGTTCAAAATCCAGCTCTGCCACTCTTGTGAGGCCTGGAACAAATGTCTTCATCTCTCTCTAGCTCAATTTCCCTATCTATAAAATGGGAGTACTGGTATGACCTACCTCATAGGGCTGTTATGAGAGTTGATACTTATAAAGCCCTTGGCATATAGTACAGTGATCAAGGAGCTACAAAGAAATCATATACAGTATCTGAATCCTGGCTCCTCCTTTCACAGGCAGTTGACTTTGGATAATGTACTTATTCTGACCTCAGCTCTCTCATTTGTAAAATGGGTATGAAAATAGCTATTTCATAGGATTGCTGGGAAAGTCAAACGGGATAATGTATGTCATGAGTATAGGGCTTCAATTATTGGTGGCTACTGTGGTGATGGTTATTGAAAAAGACAGGAATGAATATGCAGGGAATACCCAAAACTCAAAAGCAGAGAGGCTGGTGATTAAAAGAGAAGGTTCTGGAGTCAGACACACTGGGTTGGAATTCAGCCTCCACTACCCTTGGCCCTGTGACCTTGGACCTAAACCTTTTTGTCATTCAGTTTCCTGATCTGTTAAATAGGATTGATAGTGGTGCCTACCTCTAGGCTTGAAGGCTTGTTATGAAGAGGAAATGATGATAGAAAATGCTTAATAAAATTAACTGTTATTGTTACTAATATCTCCTGCCCATCAAGGGGAAGATTCTTGTCTGCAGTCAGGAGTCCCTGGGTAGGAGAAGTGGCAGCACAGCCAGAGCCCCCGCCCAATCCATTCTGCTGGGTTTGGAGCACAAGGTAGGAAAGAGGATCAAAACTCAAGAAGGGAAACTGAGGCAGAAGCCTGGTTTTTACGGATCAACCAAAATGATTGAGGTAGAGAGAAAAAAAACACAATTAAGGATGTCCATCAGGATTTATCTGCAATGATATATTTCATTTTAATTCTTAAAGCAGTCCTATTGGGTAGGTTCTGTTATTTCCAGTTTTCACCTGGTGAAACTGAGGGTGAGAAAATGCAAGTGACTTGCGTAAGATCACACAGCTAACAAGTGGAGGAGCGGGGATTTGTGCCCAGAACCATCCGGCTCCAAATCCCTAATGCTACGCTGTCAATATCTGTCCCGCCTCTGTTGGGAGTGACTCAGAGGCCAAGCAGGAGCAGGCTGGGGGGGGGGGCCCTGTTTCTCTGGGGGAGCAGAGGAGGTGGAGACAAGGGCAGTGGGCCTGGAGCTGACAGGCTGCATGTAAAAGTTTGGAAATTTTGCCCTGAAAGACAAGAGAGTGTTTTCAGCTGAGGCCATTTTCAACTGTACCCTGTGTACTAGGCCAAGGATAAACAAAAACACAGCCATAAATAGCACTCCCCAGAATTCTCGTCACAACAGCCCACTGTGCTCTTTCTGTTTGGAGATGACTGTCGAAACACTTCGCGTGAAGACGTCTGAATCTGTTACTGTTCACCAAGTCAGTCACAGCCCTTTCGAATGAGGTGCCTTGGGTGTGAGTAGAGATGCAAGAATCATCAGGTGACCAGCCATTATGAAGTCTCACCAAATGGCCTGCCCGGGAAACCAGCATCCCTGGACTAGGGCCAGGCCTTCCTAATGCCACTGCTTGGTAGGGGCCCATCCTAGTTCAGAGGGCCTGCCCCAGCTCCTTACAGAATATGTTTTTATAGCTATCCTTTCTCTAATTAAACATAAAGTATCAAAGCTGGAATCAACTGGACAAGTCATCTAGTCTAGTGCATTTAAGAGATGGAGACATTTGGTTCCCAGTGGGAGGTGACATTCCCAAGGTTATAGAGAGAAAACCTGAGACTGGAATCCAGGCCTCCTGATTCTTAGTCTAAAACACGTCTAACGCTGCCCTCCTGAACCTTTCCAACACAGTTGCAAAATTTCTGCCATCCTCTCCAAAGGGCAGGGCTGGAAGGTGGGAGAGGTGGGAGGGAGGTTGTGTTTGTCCTTGATACTTTCTACCTTGCCCTCTACATCTGTTCCCCCATTTCAGTGTTTCCTCTCACCTGTCAAAACTAACTAGTCCTGTGAGCCCAAATCTAGAGCCTTGAGAAGCAGCTTCTCGAGTTTGCAGAGTCATTCCTGCTGCCCTGTCCAGGGTTTTTTCCTGCTGTGGCAGTGCTGCTTCTTGAACAATGGACAGGCCCACAGACCAGGAGGATGCCTGGCTCAGCCCCTCTTGGGTGGGTTTCCCAGGTGAGATGTGGCCTCCCCAAGTATCATTTCCACATCTCCAGAGGCAGGCCAGGAAGAGGAAAGGGATGAATGTTAATTGATCACCTGATAACATGCTGGATTATAACCACATTTAATCTGTAACTGAGGCTATGTGAAGTAAGTGGATGTTATCATCTCCGCTTGCAAACAGGAGCAAGAAGTTAGAAAGGCAAATCACTTGTTCAAAGCCACACAGCCAGAAAGTGAGAGTTGGGACCTGAACCTAGACTTGTGTGAAAATCCAAAGTATAAGCTCTTTCAAGTTCACCAGGCTAGAGAAAGTGTGCACACAAGCGCACACACACACAGTGGAAGAGTGCTTTCTAAACTGTGAAGAGCCCCCCACCCGTGCAGGATGATGCGGATGACAGCACCCAGTCCAGGCCAAGCATGAAATGGCTCCCGACAGGCGGGTGCTTAGCCTCTGGGGAAACTGGCCTTCCACGAGGAAGTCTGCGGAGCGCAGCCATTACTCATAGCATCTTCTTACAAGGAGGGGAGTGGAGGGGCTCTTTAGGGGCAAGGGTCTCTCAGCTAGTCCAGTAGTTCTCAGGCGTCATCAGAGGGCTACCACAGGCACAACCGACTGTGTAATTTATGGGATCCGGTACCAAATGAAAATGTGGGCCCCTGGCCGGGGGCAGGGAAGTCACTCGTGGCTGACTGGTGACCCCCAAGGGTTTCCAGCTTCCCAGTTGCCTACCCAACCCTCCGTGGCAGTGGGGAGTGGCGGGGAGAGCACTGCTTGCCCGGCCCTGAGACACTGCAGGCTCACAACCTGGCCTGGCTCTCCCCACAGCGTGCTTTTCCCTACACTTCTGCCACCCCATGCCACCCTGTCGCCACCCCATGCCACCCTGTCATCACCCCAGGGGTGCGTGGTCAACAGTGGAGAAATGGGGTAAGGTGCCAGAAGGCAGGGAGCAGGCTGGTCCTGGAAAGGGAAAGGCTCCACACCCAGCACATGCTCTGCTGTCCCATCAGCCTTCATCTGCAAAGCACACATTCAAAGATAAAATTAAGAATTTCAAAACAGGGACTGCAGATCACTAAACCCCAAGCTTGAGCCTTCCTGGCGTGGGACCCTGGACGACTACACAGGTGACATACCCGTGAAGTTTGCCCTTACTGCAGGTCCTTAGCCAAGTTTCACTAGTACAGAGGAAGTGAAGAAATAAGGGCAGTATGTCGAGTTTTTAGCAAAGCTATATGTAAACAATTTAAATGATTTCCCTGTATTCTGAGATCACGGTAACTTTTTTTTTTTTTTTTTGCTTTGATGTTAAAATCTTTTTTGTTACGACATAATGGTCAGAGTAAATGTTAAGTAGGTTTTTTGGTGTTTTTTTTAAAGGCTCTTGTTTGGCAAAATAAGACGCTGACAATTCTTTGTAGGTCTCCAAAAGGTTTAGAGATTGTATTGGTCCAGGGATTGGAAACTTCTGAGCTGGGGCTTTCAAGGAGAAAGCCCTTCCTGATTGTTGGGGATGGAGCCTTTTCCCCAGCTGCTGGCATCAGAAAGGCATACAGTTAGTAATTGTGGTATATTTCAGTATTTTCTAGGTACATCTTTGCTTTTGTGAAGTCTAAACTCTGGTGGAGTCTGTGAGAAGAGGCAACACAGAATAAGGGCATCAAAATCAAAATTCAAAGTCTGAAACTCCCAGTTCCCTATGACCCTTGAGAGATCATTTCTCCAAATTTCCCAACCATCAGGAGCTCCACAGAAGTAAATTGGAGAGGTGATAACACACCCAGGACAGATCCAGCCTATGTCTTATGTCCTGGTCTAATTATTAATAATCGATCATTAAAATGTCCAGGACTCAAAGGAGAATTTATTGGGATAATAAACTATGGCTACCCTTATTAAAGGCTCCTTCACCTCTCCTGAGGCAACAAGCCCCACAGAGGCTGCTGTTTCCCTGGGCAGGAACCCATGGTGGCCAGTTGAAGGGTTGCATTTGTCCTGCCAGAGGCCTGGGCTGGTTGACAGCCTGGAGCCTGGAAGATCCCCTTGTGGTGGTAAATCTGTGTGACTCCCAGCCCAGCGGCTCCCACCATTGTATTTTTTTTTTTTTTTTTTTAAACATCTTTATTGAAATATAATTGCTTTACAATGGTGTGCTAGCTTCTGCTTTACAACAAAGTGAATCAGTTACACATATACATATGTTGCCATATCTCTTCCCTCTTGCATCTCCCTCCCTCCCACCCTCCCTATCCCACCCCTCTAGGTGGTCACAAAGCACCGAGCTGATCTCCCTGTGCTATGCGGCTGCTTCCCACTAGTTATCTATTTTACATTTGGTAGTGTATATATGTCCATGACACTCTCTCACCCTGTCACATCTCACCCCTCCCCCTCCCCATATCCTCAAGTCCATTCTCTAGTAGGTCTGTGTCTTTATTCCCATCTTGCCACTAGGTTCTTCATGACCTCTTTTTTTTTTTTTTCCCTTAGATTCCATATATATGTGTTAGCATACTGTATTTGTTTTTCTCTTTCTGACTTACTTCACTCTGTATGACAGACTCTAACTCCATCCACCTCATTACAAACACCTCCATTTCATTTCTTTTTATGGCTGAGTAATATTCCATTGTATATATGTGCCACATCTTCTTTATCCATTCATCCGATGATGGACACCTAGGTTGCTTCCATGTCCTGGCTATTGTAAACAGAGCTGCAATGAATATTTTGGTACATGACTCTTTCTGAATTATGGTTTTCTCAGGGTATATGCCCAGTAGTGGGATTGCTGGGTCATATGGTAGTTCTATTTTTAGTTTTTTAAGGAACCTCCATACTGTTCTCCATAGTGGCTGTATCAATTTACATTCCCACCAACAGTGCAAGAGTGTTCCCTTTTCTCCACACCCTCTCCAGCATTTATTGTTTCTAGATTTTTTGATGATGGCCATTCTGACCGGTGTGAGATGATACCTCATTGTAGTTTTGATTTGCATTTCTCTAATGATTAATGATGTTGAGCATTCTTTCATGTGTCTGTTGGCAATCTGTATCTCTTCTTTGGAGAAATGTCTATTTAGGTCTTCTGCCCATTTTTGGATTGGGTTGTTTGTTTTTTTGTTATTGAGCTGCATGAGCTGCTTGTAAATCTTGGAGATTAATCCTTTGTCCGTTGCTTCATTTGCAAATATTTTCTCCCATTCTGAGGGTTGTCTTTTGGTCTTGTTTATGGTTTCCTTTGCTGTGCAAAAGCTTTTAAGTTTCATTAGGTCCCATTTGTTTATTTGTGTTTTTATTTCCATTTCTCTAGGACCTGGGTCAAAAAGGATCTTGCTGTGACTTATGTCATACAGTGTTCTGCCTATGTTTTCCTCTAAGAGTTTGATAGTGTCTGGCCTTACACTTAGGTCTTTAATCCATTTTGAGTTTATTTTTGTGTATGGTGTTAGGGAGTGTTCTAATTTCATACTTTTACATGTACCTGTCCAATTTTCCCAGCACCACTTATTGAAGAGGCTGTCTTTTCTCCACTGTATATGCTTGCCTCCTTTATCAAAGATAAGGTGACCATATGTGCGTGGGCTTATCTCTGGGCTTTCTATCCTGTTCCATTGATCTATATTTCTGTTTTTGTGCCAGTACCAAACTGTCTTGATTACTGTAGCTTTGTAATATAGTCTGAAGTCAGGGAGCCTGATTCCTCCAGCTCCATTTTTCGTTCTCAAGATTGCTTTGGCTATTCGGGGTCTTTTGTGTTTCCATACAAATTGTGAAATTTTTTGTTCTAGTTCTGTGAAAAATGCCATTGGTAGTTTGATAGGGATTGCATTGAATCTGTAGATTGCTTTGGGTAGCAGAGTCATTTTCACAATGTTTATTCTTCCAATCCAAGAACATGGTATATCTCTCCATCTATTTGTATCATCTTTAATTTCTTTCATCAGTGTCCTATAATTTTCTGCATACAGGTCTTTTGTCTCCTTAGGTAGGTTTATTCCTAGGTATTTTATTCTTTTTGTTGCAATGGTAAACGGGAGTGTTTTCTTAATTTCACTTTCAGATTTTTCATCATTAGTATACAGGAATGCAAGAGATTTCTGTGCATTAATTTTGTATCCTGCTACTTTACCAAATTCATTGATTAGCTCTAGTAGTTTTCTGGTAGCATCTTTTGGATTCTCTATGTATAGTATCATGTCATCTGCAAACAGTGACAGCTTTACTTCTTCTTTTCCGATTTGGATTCCTTTTATTTCTTTTTCGTCTCTGATTGCTGTGGCTAACACTTCCAAAACTATGTTGAATAATAGTGGTGAGAGTGGGCCCACCATTGTATTTTTTTGTATCAAGTCGAAGGCCAACCCACTTTCAATCCTTTGATGAGGGAAAATATGTCCACACAATGGTCCACTGAACTCTGGAAATAGACAACATGCAATGCTTTTTGGGGTCTGTAGCCTAAATGGTTTTACTCCAGAAGATGTGGAATTAAACATAAAGCAGACAGCTAATTGCTGTTAAAACCACATGCTCCAAACCAACCATTACGGTCTCTTCTCAGTTAGAGAACCAGAGAGGCTTTCCCTAGAATAGACGTTGGTAGACTGGGCTTTGGGGTGAGAAGCAAGAAGGAGGAAGAAGGGGAAGAGGAGGACAAGAGAGAAATAACACGTCACAGAGGGGTGCAGTTCTGAAATGCACAAAGTCTGTGCCATTTAATTGGGATTACTTTTTCTTTTTATCCCATGTGGATTTCTTTTTATCCATATGGAAAGAATTCTTTGACAATACCTGCTTCAGAGTCTCAGGTTTAAGAAGCCAATCACTGACCCGAGGAAAAAGAGACATAAATCACTTTCAAGTTCTTCAGACAAAGAACAGCTCAAGGCAAGCTGGAGTGTTTGCAGGGCATTTTTGTGACATTTCTGGATGCCCTTTGTTCCCCCCTTTCAAGAAAAGCCCTTTCTTTGCTTGCCTTCTCACATAACAGCTTGGGATTCTTGTCCCCCCCAAAAATGCATTTGAACTTGTGGGTTTGTTAAGAGTCAGGGCATGAAGCATTTTTCCATGGTAGAAAATTCTGGCATTCCAAAGCAGAACTAATGTGAGATTTGGGAAGGCTGCCCTATTTATGCACTTATTTAGGGCTCCCCAAAGGCAGCTGATCCATTGGTGTCATAGGAAACCGACGCCAAGGCCAGCGAAGGCTGAAAATGTGTGAGTACCCAAGAGGGGGGCGAATGTAGATTCTACACCTGTTCCCCACTGACTTAGATCAGGACTTGAGGGATATAAAGACGAGGGCCTGCCTGAAATGCTCATTTGGATCCCAGGCCTGATTTCATCGTTTTGTGTGTCACCAGTGTTTGAGTCAAGTCCCAAAACACTTGGAGATAAAGGATCAGAGTTATAGGTTCTCTTTGGATCTATGAAATAAGGTCTTGGTTCTGAAGATCTGTGAAGTTGACAAAATTACAGTGGAAAAATTATAGACTTTAAAGACCAACCAGCCTGTGCTTTGAGTCTTACTCTGCCACTAGTAGATGGTGTCAGTTTTTGAAGAAGTTATCCAGTTATTTCCGAGATTTAGTTTTCTTCCCTATAAGAGGCCATACTAATACCTCTTCCATGGGTTCATTATCGTAACAACAGCTAACATTTGTTGAGCAATTATGGTGTGTAAGGCACTGTTCTAAGAGCATGAACTGTATTAGCTCTTCCATCCTCTGTAGACCGTATAAGGTAAAGTCTGTATTAGAGGTTGGCAAACTGCTCCCCATGGGCCAATTTTTGCCCACTGCCCATTTATGCAAATAATGTTTTACTGGAACACAGTTATGCCCATCTGTTCATGTCTACTCTGTGGCTACTTTCATGCTATAGCTCCAAGGTTGAGTATGTCCAACCAGATCTAAAGTATTTACTATCTGGCTTTGTACAGAAACAAATTTGCCAACCCCTGCTTTAAATTATCCCAATTGAAAGATGAAGAAAATAAACCATAGACATTTTTTGGGATCTGTGCCCCACGGCATGTGGGATCTTAGCTCCCCGACCAGGAATCAAACCCACACCCCCTGCATTGGAAGTGCAGGGTCTTAACCACTGGACCACCAGGGAAGTCCAACCATAGACATTTTAAATAGCTTAACTGAGGTCATACAGCTGGTGACAGATAGAACTAGGTTTAGAACCCAGTATCCTGACTCCAGAACTTGTGATCTTCACCAGTATCCTACATGTATAATAATATACATGAATTGCCCAGTGCAGTGCCTGATGCATAGGAGATGCCTGACACATCTGTTTGCTTAGCGATCCTTTGCATTCCCACACGGTTCTCCTTTTCCTTCTGCCTCCTTTTGCAGGTTCATATCAATTCCTATTGCCTTTTCCTTCTCTTCTGCCAGATTATGTTTTCAATTCTGCAGACTTCTGGGCAATTTTATACCCATTATCTCAATGCATCAAACAACCCTGTGAGGTCGGTATCATTATCTTCACTTAAAAGATGTAGAAACCACTCCCGACCTCTGAACTCCCAGGAGTTTTTACACTTCATTTGTTAACCCTCAGAGGAAACGTTGCTAGGAGCTTTGGGAACATTTATTTAATGCTGAAAACTAACATTAGAGAAAAAATCTTGACAGTTACTCGAGAAAGGATTACAATCTAATTGGCGTGAGAAAATAGTGTAAAATATTGGAACAACAGCAGGCGTTTTTAAAGTTAAGTTATTTAGTACAGATCGTGAGTGGGTGTGAATTCAGGGAGCTGGGACAAGAAGATGGACCGGGGGTGTGGGGTGCAGGCAGGGACGGTTTCCAGGAGGCGGTCCAATGTGAGCTGGGCCTCGAACGTGGGGCAGGATTTTAAAAAGAGAATCTCAGATTTGAGTATCATGGGAGTGAGGAAAGGAACCACAGAGAGAAGACACAGAAATGGAAATGTCTCAAAGGGACAGGCCCAGCAAATCCCAGAGAACTCTGGCAAATCAGAATGAGTAAATAGGGAACAGGTTGTGTTTGACTTTGAAGGCCAGAGAGAGGGCCTTAGAATAATAATAGTGCTAATTATGATAACACTTAGGTGCAGGATTGCTGACCCAGGCACTCTAGATTCATACTCTCCTTTAACCCCACCAACCCTTCAGTGATACAGGTATTGTCCTATTTCGCAGATGAGAACATTTGAGGCTTAGATTGTAGCAATCAAATGTTAGTGGGAAAATTAGAACTATTCCACAGGCCTAGTTCAAGAGCACAGGGCTTTTTGTTGTTACTTTTCTTCTGTGGATACACGTGCTTGCAGGTGGGGTTTTAGATATGCCCATACAGTATAATCTTAGGCTCTGCTGGTTAAATTGTTCTTGCTTTCCCTGATGCTATAATCTATTATCAATTGCTCGTGGACTCAGATGGAGAACACCAGGAATTAGAGGCTCTACACCTGGACCACTATGATACCTCCCGTCACAGGCACTAGGGAGCCATGGAATGCTTTTGAGTGGGAGATACCATAATGAAAGGAACTACTCTGCCAACGAAGTCAGGCTGGATGAGAGCTGGGAAAGACAGGAAGGAGGAGGTAGTATGAACTCACAAGTGTGATATGCAGTTGTTAGTTCACCTTGGATTGAGCCATAAGAGCTAGGGTTTGGGGTGACTGAAGAGGACGTAGCAAGAAGAGAAGGGCAGATTTATGGAGTCAGAGGGCCATGACCAGCACTGCTTAGACCTTACTACTAGACAGCCATGCTTGATGAACAGAGGACTTGGAGTCTGAAGATTTAGGTTCATATCTTGGCTCTACTGCTAAAGTTGCACTGTGTGAAGAAAGAGGGAGAAGGGAAGAATTATATGCTGTTTGAGTTAGACAGCATCTGATGTGTCTTCCCATCAACTCTGGGAGGTGGTAATAATAAGAGCAATAGGTAACGTGTAAATATTTCTGTGTGCCAGCACTTTCTGTGTTCTCTTCTAGCCATTTCTATATATTTTTAATCTTCATAGAAACCCCATGCGATAAGGGGCATTGTTATTCCCTTTGGATAGATGAGGTGACTGAGGCACAGAGAGGTTAAGTAACATGGCTATGGTCACACAGCTGGTAAATAGAGAAACTAAGGTTTGAACCCAGGCAGTTTGGCCCCCAGAGTCCATGCTCTTAGTCATTTTCACACTGTCTCTAAGGCACGTTTTACCTCGAGGAGTGTTCTGGGGGTAAGGTTATTCTATGCCACCCTGTAACCTGCACACTGACAGTCCTGCCTCTGCACCACAGGGTCAGGGACCTCCCACTGAGAAGGCTTCCTGCCACAGCCTGGTACTTCTCACAGCTGTCCGGAACCTTTCACTCCATCCTCCACCCAGACTCTCACACCCTGACCTCCTGGCTCCTGGCCACACCCATTGCCCTTGATTCTAGCTTCCCACCCCTGTAGGACTTGTGCCCCTGTACCACACCTCCAGCTCCCCTTCTCTGAATAATTTGTTTTTGTCCTTTGGACACTTTTACCTCTTTGTTCAAGGTAAGACTCTAGCACCCAGGTTCCTCCCCCACCCCATGCCAGCCCACACAAGTGGCATCCCCATCAGATTTGTACCAGCTTCTGGGAACAGGACCGGACAACTTGTTCAGCCACTTTCTCAAGGGCTGGTCCCTGGCAGCTTTACCGGTTCCACCTGTTTCCAGCCTGGTAGCTGCCAATCCAACTAGATGGGGCTATTCTGGGAGCAGCAAGAAGACTTAGTCACCCTAGTTGAGTCTTCCTTAACAAAAGAAGTCAAAAGGCCTTTTGTTGTTTGTTTGTTTTTGTTGTTGTTGTTTGTTTTCTTAATGTGCATTAAAATTCTGCCCAGGATGCACTTCCCTGGTAGTCCAGTGGCTAAGACTCTGCGCTCCCAATGCAGGGGGCCCAGGTTCAATCCCTGGTCAGGGAACTAGATCCCACATGCTGCAACTAAGAGTTTGCATGCCACAGCTAAAAACCCGCATGCCACAATGAAGAGCCTGCACTCGGCGACGAAGATCCCGCATGCTACAACTAAGACCCGATGCAGCCAAATAAATAAATAAATAAATATTAAACCAAAAAAAATTCTGCCCAGGATGCTATAGCAGTTAAGACATGGCCCCTGAAATCAGAAGGATACGGGTTCAAAATCCAGTTCTGCTACTTGCTAGCTGTGTCATCCTAGGAAAATTGCTCCATCTTAGTTCTTCATTTGTAAAGTGGAGCTAAAAGAAGGCCTATCTTATGGGGTAGTCGCAAGAATTCGGTGAAAGGATGTATGTGAGCATGTATCACACCACCTGACCAGCAGTAAGTACTCAGTAAGTGGTAGTTATTATCAGCATTATATTAAGTATCATTATATAAAGTATCATTCAAGACTCCCTGGAGATAGTTCATTCAGACAGTTATTTACTCAACGGACATTTATCAGGAGGCAGCTGTTTGCCAAATCTATGCCAGGTACAATTATAGGATGTATGTTTATGAAAGGAAGGAGTGCATGTTAATCACTTATTATAGGCCAGACACTGTTCTAGGCATTTTAGGGACATATTTCATTTCATCTTTTTTTTTCCAAGTACATATTCATTATTTTAGTTTTTTAGTTTTTTAACCTTATAAAGTATATATATATATATATATATATATTTTTTTTTACAGTATGTCCTTGTTGGTTATCTGTTTTAAATATAGCAGTGTGTACATGTCAATCCCAAATTCCCAATCTAACTGCAGCTACCCTCCCCCATAACCATAAATTCATTCTCTAAGTCTGTGAATCTGTTTCTGTTTTGTAAATAAGTTCCAAAAAAAAAAAGATACAAATGAACTTATTTACATTTCATCTTGATAAGGGCTTTGCAGGCAGACATCATAATTGTCATTTTACAGATGAAGAAACTGAGGTTCATAAAGGTTAACTCCCCCAAGGTCGTGGCCAGTGATTGAGTGTAGCCTTAAATCAACCAAGATATTCTGAGATCAATTCCCCACTATTGAGAGATCCACATTTTACTCTCATACTCATGCAATCGAATGCCTTTATCTATGCACCTTTCTGGTTAAAAGGAAGTACAAAGGAATGTGTTTTTTATTTCATCCTTATTGGTACAAACCTCTGAAAGAGGTGAGAGCTCTGCGCCTATCTTAGCATTCCAGCGATGAGCCTGGTGGGGACAGCCCTCCAATGACGGGGGATTTCGTCATCCTTCAGGATAACTTCTCTGCTTACGTGGGACTAGAACTAGAGAGGGAGAAGGCAGCAGGTAAGGAGCTTATATTGGACTCACCCAAGGCGTACTTTGCAAGTTATTTTGTTTTTTTAAATCAGTCCCAGTCATAAGCTTGCTTTTTGGATCCATGCCTTATGCCTCTAGCCATTGAAAGCCAAGTATGTCAAGGGAAAAAAGGTCCTTCAGTTAGTTGAAATTTTATTCTGTTTCTACTTTGGTGGTTTGAAACTAATTACAGACTCTGGGTTGTGCTTACATGTCCAAAATGAAATGAGAGTTTGAGCCAATTGCTCTAATAACGAAGAGAGGAAAATCCACTTTTCTTTCCATTATCTAAAGATTTCAGGCATATGTGAGTTTTTTTTTTTAAATCAAATTATGTGAAAAGTTGGCCTCAAGCCTTCATTTCACTTTGCCTTTCTAGAAACTAGTCTGAAATTTTGTTTTGGAAAGGAGATGACATGCCTTAGACTGCTTCGGCGGGACGAGAGGGTCTTGTTGGAGCAATCGCAGGCTAAGAGATTTTGGTATTGTTATGATAGAATGTTTGTGTATGCTTGGGGGAGGGAGGTGTATTGCAAAGGATGACTCTTCATTTAAATTTTTTTTGAAAGGCTGGAGTACCTAAAATAAATTTCAAGATGAACAGTTTCCATTCATCTCACTTATTGATTCATTTATTTGGTCCTCACTGTTGCCTAGAAGGCCCGCCCAGCCTGGCACCCACTCCTTTTCTGACTTCATCTCCAGCTCTTCGCCCCTTGCCCAGGCCGCTCCGTCTACCCTGGCCCCTTCACTCCCTGTCCACATACTAAACACACTCCCACCCCTGGGCTTTTAGACGTACAGTTCCCTCTCCATGGAATCCTCTTCCTTAGATATTTGCACGGTTCATCCTCTCATCCCCTTCAGATCTCTGCTCAAATATCATTTTATCAGAGAGATGCCATTCCTGCCACCCTATACAAACTGCCTCGTCTACTCCTGTCATTCTTTTTTTTTTTTTTTCACACACACACACTGTATTTTATTTTTACAAGAGATAAATAGACTGACACCAAGCATTGTAAATGGATGACCACAACAAAAGCAACAATGATTGCAATTACCAAACACGAAACACACTCATACTATGTCATAATATTGACATTCAGTCCAGTAATCCTCCACTGTAACAGCTCCTTTACTTTGCAGTGAAAATTGATTTGTATATTCTTTGCCTCTGAGTCCTTGTGGGATTTTTTTTTTTTTTAATTCAAACAGAAAGTCACAAAAATTATAATCATCCTCATCAGTTCACTCAGTCCCATGTAATTAATTTTTTTTTCATCTTGATCTTTTGTTAGCACTTTTATGAGTTCATCAGTTTTTCATTAGAGTTCTGAAAATGCTTATTCATTCAGTTCATCCCGTCATTCTTTATCCCTTATCCTACTTGATTTTGTTTCCTTAGTACTTATCGCCATCTGACATAATGTATGTGTATATGTATATGTGTACATGTTCATATATGATTTTAATAAAATATTTTTAGAACAGTTTTGTATTTATATAAAATTATGTAATTATATCTCTGTGAAGATATACAGAGAGTTTTCATAAACCCCATGCCCAGTTTCCCTTATTATCAACATCTTACATTAGTATGGTACATTTGTTGCAATTAATGATATGCAATTAATGATACCAATATTAATATGTTATTATTAGCTAAAGTCCATAATTTATTCAGATTTCCTTATTTTTTTTTTTTTTTTTTTTGTCCTTTATCTGTTCCAGGATCCCATCCAGGATATTAGATTACACTTAGTCATCATGTTTCCTCAGGCTCCTCTGGTTTTTGATGACCTTGACAGTTTGGAGGAGTACTGGTCAGATGTTTTGTAGAATGTTCCTCAACTGGCATTTGTCTGGTGTTTTTCTTATAATTAGACTGTGGTTGTAAGTTTGGGAGAGGAAGACCACAGAGAGTACCATTCTCATCACATCACATCAAGGGTACATACTATCAACATGATTTATCAGTGTTGATGTTGACCTTGATCACCTGGCTGAGGTAGTGTTTGCCAGGTTCCTCCACTGTAAAATTACTCTGTTTTTCCACTTTCCATACTGTTCTGAGTACGGAAGTTACTAAGTGGAGCCCACATTTACAGAGTGGAAGTTATGCTCTACTTCCTTAGGGGCGGAATATTTATACAAACTTGAAATTCTTCTACATGGGACATTCATCTCCTCTTTCTTTCTTTCTTTAAAGTCATTTCTTTATGATAGCATGGGCTTATAGATATCTGTGGTATATATGGGGTTATAATCCAATACTACTTATTTTGTTGCTTAATTCTTCCAGTTTTGGCCATTGCAAGCTCCTCAATTGCCTTCTTTATCTCTCTGATATAACTTCATAATTCTGTATGTATTTTTTTTTTAATTGCTTCTTTAAATTTGGGCACTATAGGATGTTCCAGGCTCATCTTTCGTATTTCTTGCCCCAGCCCTAGAATCAGCCACTTCTCCAAGGAGCCCTGATTCTTTTTATTGGAGAATGGTATTAGGAACCAAGATCTGGGCACTAAGTGTGCTCCATTGCTACTGAGCTGTTGTTGCTTCTAGGGAGGCCAGCTGACAGTGCAAGGAAATATATGTGTGTATACACCCATCTCTATACATATTATTATATGTAATCATCTCTGCCTACATTAAGCTACACATTAGTTTATACTGATGTCTCCAACTATAATCTGTTACTACATGAATCGTTGTAGCCTTCCTTTTTGCTTATCTGTAAACTCCCACTCAAATAGTGAGAAACCTTGCTCCCATCATTCACCATCAATTTTTTAATTGTTCAATTCCAGTATTCTTATATAGAAATATCAGAATTGTTAACCCACACCCCTATGTGATATAGCTTTATCAACTAGAGTACAGTGCTTATGTACAGTTTCTTTTGCCTTTAGTGTTACAAACTCTACTCATTTCCAAAATTACTTAGGTCAGCACCTTTATCTCCCATGACCTTCGGTGAGATTGTTTCATACATTTGTAATACAGTTAGATTGCTTGACACATACTACATTCCATCACAGGATTCCCCTCACCTCTGAAATTATTTTTTTGAATTTGCATACATTAAGGTTCAGTCTTTGTGCTGTAACATTCAGTGGTTTTGACAAATGCATAATGTTGTATATACACAATTACAGTATCATATAGAATAATTTCAGCACCCCCCAAAAAAATCCCCTGTGCTTCACCTATTTAATCATCCCTCCCTTCTCCCTGAGCCCTTAGCAACTACTGATCTTTTTATTACCCTAGTAGTTTTGCCTTTTCCAGAATGTCACGTAATTGGGATCATGCGTATGTATCCTTTTCAGACTGGTTTCTCTCACTTAGTAATATGCATTTAAGATTCATCCACGTCTTATTGTGGCTTGGTAGTTCATTTCTTTTTATTGTGTAATAATATTCAGTTGTATAGATGTACCAGTTTGTTTATCCATTCACCCACTGAGGGACATCTGGTTGCCACTGGTTTTTGGTGACTATGAATAAACATTTGCATACAGGTTTTTGTGTGGACTTAAGTTTTCAAATCAGTTGCGTAAATACCTAGGAACACAATTGCTGGGTTGTATGTTAAGACCATGTTTAGATGTGTTATAAACTACCAAACTGTCTTCCAAAGTAGCTGTATTATTTTGCATTTCCACCAGCAAAGAATGAGAGTTCCTCTTACTCCTCATCTACGTCAGTGTTGACATTGTCAGTTTTGCAGATTTTGTCTATTCTAATAGTTATGTAGTGGTATATCATTACTGTTTTAATTTGTAATTCCCTGATGGCAAATGATGTTGAGTATCTTTTCATATGATTATTTGCCATCAGTCTATCTTCTTTGGTGAAGTTCATATCTTTTGCTCATATTTTCACTGGGTTGCTTGGTTTATTATTGTTGAATTTTAAGTATTCTTTTTATATTTTGGATACAAGTTCTCAGATACATGTTTTACAAATATTTTCTCCAAGTCTGTGGTTTGTCTCTTCATTCTCTTAAAATTGTCTATCACAGAGCAGTTTTAAAATTTTAATGATCCAGCTTATCATTTTTTTCTTTCTCTTAAAATTGTCTATCACAGAGCAGTTTTAAAATTTTAATGATCCAGCTTATCATTTCGTTCTTTTGATGTTGTATCTAAAAACTCATCATTAAACCTAAGGTCACCTTGATTTTCTCCTGTGTTATCTTCTAGAACTTTTACAGTTTTACGTTTTACATTTAGGTTTATGATCTATTTTGAGTTAAGTTTTATGAAAGGTGTAATGTCAGTATCTAGATTTTTTTTTTTTGCATGTGTGTGTCCAGTTTTTTCAACACCATTTGTTGAAAACACTACCCTTTATCCTGTTAATTGACTTTGCTCCTTTGTCAAAGATCAATTTGATTGTGTTTGTGTGGGTCTACTTATGGGCTTACTCTTCTGTTCCATTGATCTATTTGTCTGTTCTTTCACCAATACCACATTATTGTGATTATTATAGCTTTATAGTAAGTCATGAAGTCAGATTATGTCCATCCTCTAACTTTGTTCTCCTTTAGTATTATAGTGACTAATAAGTATTTTGCCTTTCCATATAAGTCTTAGAATCATTTTGTTTTGTTTACAAATAGCTTGCTGAGTGTTCAGTTGGGACTGTGTTGAATCTGTTGATCAGGTTGGGGAAATTTGTCATCTTAACAATATTGACTCTTCCAATCCATGGATATAGAATATCTCTCCATTTACTTAAATATTCTTTTTCTTTCATTAGAGTTATGTACTTTTCCATGTATAGATTCTATACCTTTTGTGTTAAACTTATACCCAAGGACTTTGGTTTTTTGCAGTATGCTATTGTAAATGATTTTAACTTCAAACTCCAATTTTTCATTGCTAGTAATTGGTGGGATGTAATTGACTTTATATATTAACCTTATATCTTGTGACTTTACTTTGTTCCCTTACTAGTTTAAAAGGTGTTGTGTTTATTTTTTTTATTCTTTGAGGTTTCCTACATAGATAGTCATGTCATCTAAGAATAAAGATAGTCTTATTTCTTCCTTCTCAATCTGTATGCTTTTTTATCTCTTTTTCTTGTCTTATTGCACCAGCTAAGAGCAAAACAATCTTGAATAAGAGTGGTAAGAAAGGACATCCTTGCCTTGTTGCCAGTCTTTGGAGGGAAAGCATTCAGTTTTTTCTCATTAAGTATGATATTAGCTGTAGAGCTTTTTGTAAATGTTCTTTATCAAATTGAGGTTGTAGAGTTTTTTGTAGATGTTCTTTATCAAATTGAGGATGGTCCCATATATTCCAAGTTTGCTGAGAGTTTTTAATCATGAGTAGGTGTTGGAGTTTATCAAGTGCTTTTTCTGCATCTATTAATATGATTATATGAATTTTTATTCTTTAACCTGTTGTTGTGGTAAATTACACTGATTGATTTTTTTTAATGTTGAACCAGCCTTGCATACTGAGAATAAATTCTATTTGGTTGTGGTGTGTATTTCTTTTTATACATTGTTCAATTTGTTCAATGAAAAATCAGTTTCATTGATTTTTTCTGTATTGTTTTCCTGTGTTCAATTTCACTGATTTCTGCTTTTTATTATTTAGTTTATTCTTCTTGCTTCTTTTTCTTCTTTTTTTCTTTGCTTAATCTAGGCTTAAATTGCTCCCCTGTCTTTGGGCTTCCACGAGAACTCCTCCTTAAATAGAGCCTGCATCTTGTAGCTCTTTCAGTTGTCATCCACTATTATTACACTGGAGCCCTGTTTGTATCATTTTAAGGTGTAGGGAAGGGAAGCAGCCTAGAATCTTTTGATTTAATCCTGGGCCTATGTCCTTGGGTTGTGACCTTCACAAATGTTTCTTACCTTTTTTCCTCCCTGGTAGGTGAGAAAGGGAGACTGGAAAGAGCTAGAGTTGGAGGGATGTCCTTCCCCTGGGTGGGATAAGGCTCTGGTTAAGCCTTTTTCCCTTAAAAGTAGGCCTTTGTTATAAAGAACTCTCTGGCATATTTTCACAGTGTTTCTTCTTTTTCACTCCTGCTGGAGCCAGTAGGGGATCATTCTTGCCTCTTTACAGTGAGAATCTGGTAGGGTTCCTGGAGGTAAAACCCATGAAAGGGTGGGCCTCCCAGTAAGACTGAAGCCCCAGAAGTTTCTCAGTCTCATGCTAGTCTACGCTCAGCCCCCAGCACTTCATCAAAATTATCACTTAAATGTCCCTACCAGTTTGTGGCTCCAGTGGCTTCTGCTCTAGGTAAGAAGATCTCAACTGCAACTCTCTAGAATTATCCTGTTTCTCCAGATCTCAGGGTGGTGGTTTGCTCTGTAACCTCAGTTCTCCAAACAGTCCAAGACAGATCAGTGATTTTCAGTTTGTTAGCTCTTTTCTTGTTATAGGAATGGGGGTAATGACTTCTAACTCCTTTATACAGTTGAGCTGTAACTGGAAGTCTCTCTATATATTTCCTTAGTGTATTTCCTGATACTCTTACAAGGGTATAAACTTATGAAAGCAGGGGCTATGTCTGTTTTATTCACTGGTGTATCTTCAGTAGCTAAAATAGTACCTGACTCAGAGTTGGTGCTTAATAAACATTTGTTAAATGCATTGATTAATCAGTTGATACTCACTGAGCACATCAATATACTAGGCACTGTGCTTGGTATGGAGATACAACAATGAAAAAGAAAGATCCCATGTGTCTACAGTCGTTACAGTGACAGTAGGGGGTATGGTGGGCGTACACTTTAAATGGAAATGACAATAAACTACGGATTAGAGGATAGGGAGGTACTGAAGCATAGAAGACACCTACCTAAACTAGCCTAAGCAAGAGGAAGGTAAAACATTGCCAGAGGAGGAAACCACCATGTGAATTGACTTGTAAAGAATGAGTAGCTTCTAGCCCGTACGATGGAGGGTGATCCTGGCAGAGGGACAGCATAGATCCGATGAAGTCCATGTCGGACAATGTGCAAAGTGATTTTCTCCCCCACCTCATGTAATGTTTAGTGCTCCACACAAGGCAGGCACCATTAACTCATTTCACAGATCAGAGAGTTTAAGTGATTCGACAGAATGTCACCAATGCTGAGTAATGGAGCAAGTCCCTTTGAGTCCAGAGTCCACTTTCTTCCTGCTACAAAGATGATTAAAGCGTGAGTTCAGAGCCTGGTGGAGGAGCCAAACACATAAACAGATCTTTCTGGGTACCAGTGCTCCCTTTGAATTTGCTTCATTGTTGTTTTTCTTTAAGACTGCAGAAGTAGTCTAGAAGTAGTGAGTTGCAAATCAGGGCTGCTTTGCAAATGCCCACAAACCACTGGGGGGAGTTTTGTCAAAGAAGGCGGGAAAGAAAAATAAATGTGGGTTTCTGCTCTTTAAACCTCAGCCCAGTGAGGCGGACTTCCTGGAATACTTCAGGCCGCTTCAAAGGCCTATTGTGGGAAGTCTCCAGATGTGCGTGAAAAACCTCACTGGGGAGCTTCCCAGTGAAGAGGCCTTTTAAGCTTGAACTGAGATGAAGGAAGTTGACGTGATGAGTCCTACCAGGTGGCCCATTTTCTGAAGGCGCCCAGATTCCACCATAACCTTGAGAAGGCGGGGGGATTAGCCAGTTCAGATGCCTTTGCCAAACAGTGCATCTTTTTTGATTGTGGACAGCAGGGGTCTTTTTTTTGCTGGAATCAGGGGTGGGGGGCATTCACCAAATGATTTATCGACCTTTAAATTGTTAGTGACAGCCTGGTCATTCCTCCGGCATATCTTGGGAGGGCTGGGAGGGATTTCAGGATTGGAAAAAGTCGAGGCCCTGAGTGATTTGTGCCAGTTCTTACAAATGATGCCTCTTGCCATTCTGAGAGCCAGCATCCTCTGGATTCTTGCTCGGAGGCTCTGCCCTGAATCTGTGCTTAAGCTGTCTACCCAGTGCACTGTCTGACCTCGGTTCGAGACCCCATCTTCTTCTTGCTAGACACGGTGGAGTCAGAGAGACCCAGGTTTAAATCCTGGCTCTCCGGTTCGCTTTGTCATCTTGGACAGAGTAACTTCAAATTTACCAGGTCTCAGTTTCCTCAGCTGTAAAATGAGGGAAACCTAGTCCCTGCATCATCCTCTGGCTGTGAGGAGATGAAAGGCTGAGCTGATGCACTCACGGCACCCGGCACAGAGCCTGGCGCAGAGTAAGGACTCAGTCTGTTTTTATTCCCTTCCTCTTCCCTCCAGTCTTAAGGGAAGATGGGGACTGTCCCATTTGGCCTTTGAATGTTCCTTCTGTAGCTCTTTAAATCCTATCCCTGCCTGGTCCGTATGCGCTTAGCTAAATATTTTGAGCTCACAGTGTATTTAGGGGGAAGTTCTTTTGGCTACAGCTAAAATTAGGCCTCTCTTTTGCTCCTCTGTTTACCACCCCCCCTTCCTATTTTAACTAATTAGAGGCATTGACACTAAGAAACACTTGAGGAAAGTTGGGAGAACAGCTGGGAGTTGTTCTAGATAAGGGCAGCTGCTCCCTCTCAGCATGCAGGCACGGAAGAGGATGCTCCTGATCGGGAAGCAGGAAGGGTGCCTTGGAGAAGATGGAGGAATGCCAAAGCCTGCCCGTGGCTTGGCAAACAGCAGCGTGTGTGTGTGGGGAGGGAAGGAGTCTTATTACTGTGTCCTCTACCTTCTGCTCAAAGAAGGGGGGAGGGGGGGTTCAGAAAGAGCAGCAGAGACAGAGCGAAAGAGGGGAAGAAAGAACTGAAGGGAAGGAAGGCTTTAAGAAGTTCAGCTAGGTGGCTAGTTATTTAGTTGGTTATTTCATGCAAAGGGCTGTCCTCCCACCTGGATTACTACTGGATTCTCCCAACTGGTCTTCTCCCAACTGGTCTCAAGCTCCAGGTTGCTCTCCCACTGGAACCAGAGAGGGTGTGGGAAAGTGCAAATCTCTTCCCCTAAAACTCTGCAATGGGTTTCCACTATGGAATTAGGGAAAAATTTCAGAACCCATCACATGGCCCCTGAGTGCCTGGGATGCCCTCCCCCTCCACCCCTGCCACTGCTACATCTCAGCCCTCTGCCTTTCCTTCATCTCCCTTCTCCAGGTCTTCCTTTCCTGCAGACAGATTATCTGAGTTTTTTATCCAGGTGTCTCTACCTTCTAGCTATATGACCTTGGCTGGGCAAGTTACTTCACTACTTTGTGCCTCATTTTCCATATCTGAAAAATGGGGACAGTAACAGTAATTGCCTCAGAAAGTTGATGTAAGGGGTTAAATGAATAAATAGTTATTAAATATTTAGAATAATGACCAGCATGTAACTGCTCAATATTGCTTTATCTATTGTTGTTGTCATTGCTATCATTGTTATTATTTCTTTTCTTCCTGTGGCTGTAATTCTGCCCCTCCCCCCAACACACAAACATTTTCTTGACCCAGGCTCTCCTATTCCTTCAGCCATAAGCTTAAATGTCACTTCCTGAGAGAAGTACTCCCCGACCCCCCCAATCTAAGCTAGTGTTACTCACGTAATATCCTGTAGCCCCTTCTGCTTCCATTCCACAGTACTTAGTGTAATGCATTGGTATAGATATTTTTGAGGATATTTGTTTACTGTCTGTCTCCCCTGTAAGACTCTTAAGTTTCCCAAGGGTGAGGACTATGCTGATTTTGTTCACCAGTGACTGCCAAAGCCTAAAACAGTGATTGGCAGATAGTAAGTGTTCAATAAATGTATATGAAGGGAGGGAGGAAGGAAAGGAGGAGAGAGGGAGGGAGGAAGGGGGACAGGGGAAAAGAAAAGGAAGATTATTGGGAAAAAAGAAAAAATACTTCCAAAGCTCACTCTCCTTGGGATCTAGTTTTCTCCCACTCCTTAGGATATCCAGGGCTGCAGAATACTTCTTGCCACTAGCTCCCTCTATGCTCACTTCTCTTTCCTGTGTCCCACCCCTTTGGGACCTGCTCTAGGCATCTCCATCATGTTGATATGACAAAGGTACCTTCCAGTATACTGACTATTCCACTAATCCCTTCTTGTTAAACACAATGAATGGGCAAACATTTGTCTTCTGAGATACTGTCTTAATTAAACTCTTATAGGATGAAAACTCCAGGTAGTGAGCCATAAACATGAGCAAGCTTTTGGTGTCACCTGTTCGCTGGGGACCTTACTTTTGAAGGCTTTTCCTCCAATAGCACAGAAATTTTCAAAGCTATCATGGCAGAATTTGGGGGTCAGGAGACTTTTCATCTGACCTCATCTCTGCCTGACTCTATGTTAAATTCTGAGCCCTTCCGTTGGTTCCTACCCATAGCTAGCTGTGATACTCGAGCACCTACGCCCCTGGTGTGTCCCCTCCTGGTGCAGTTCATGCAGCCTCCCTCCTGGGTGTCCAACATGGGGACTGACCTTGCCGTGACCCATCTGTCAGAGGAGACCTGGCAACTCTTGTCTTGTGGGTAGACCACCCAGAAAGTTTGCCTGGAACATCATTTTATTTTTAGGGGAAAAATACAAAAATATATTTTAAAAGATAAAAAAGGAGGACATGATACAGCATGATATCGAGGATGTTTTACAAAGGATTACAGTCTTACTTAACAAATGGGGTTGAAGTGATCTGCTGTGGGGATGCTGACTCCATAGTGCTTTAGCAAAATATGTCTTAATTTTTTTTTTACATGATCTTTCTTTCTTTCTTTCTTTTTCTTTCTTTCTTCCTCCCTTCCTTCTTCCTTTCTTTCTTTCTTTCTTTTTCTTTCTTTCTTTCTTCCTTCCCTCCCTCCTTCCTTCCTTCCTTCCTTTCTTTTTCTTTCTTTCTTTCTTTCTTTCTTTCTTTCTTTCTTTCTTTCTTTCTTTCTTTCCTTCTCTCTCTCTCTCTTTCTTTCTCTCTCTCTCTCTCTTCCTCCCTCCCTCCCTCCCTCCCTCTCTCTCTCTCTCCTTCTCTCTCTCTCTGGGTCTTACTTGCAGCACACAAGATCTTCAGTTGCAGCATGCGGACTTCTTACTTCTGGCATGCGAACTCTTAGTTACGGCATGCATGCAGGATCTAATTCCCTGACCAGGAATCAAACCCGGGCCCCCTATGTTGGGAGCGCAGAGTCTTACCCACTGGACCACCAGGGAAGTCCCTGTCTTACTTTTAATGAACTTATAAACCAACATGCTTCCATTTTGAAGTAAAAACAATATCCCATGTCATAGAGATGTTTACAGAGTTATTTATCTAGCAAGTGAGAAACATGCCAGAAACAAATTTCTCTAAGGAACATACTGGAATTTTTTTTTAATATCTAGATCCTCATCAAGGATTGTGAAGTCCTAAAGATAATCCAAAATCTATGCCTCAGTATAAATAGTTTCTGGCCTTAGAGAGATCCAGTAACTATTAGTTCTCAAGTATCAGTCTCAAAAGGGGTGTCTTCTCTTCCTGGGAAGGATGATTCCATAAGGAGGAATGTTGGGGTTCCTTGCAGCTCAAAGCTATACTAAGACCCACACTCATCACACCTGGCAGAGAACTTCCTGGGCTGCCATGGAGGCAAGAGGGTCCCAGCCTAGCATCACAGCTTCCGCAGGCATCACTCACACTGCCTTCCTCTCTGAAGAGCTGGGTCCTTCTTCCCTTCAGGAAAACTTCCTGCAGGAGGTGGCATTTTAGATTGGCCATTTCTTCACCCATCCATTCATTCAGCAGATATTTATTGGGTGAGCATCACCAACAAGCTAAGCCCTGCGCTTCAGCATGACCTATAGACACAGTCCCTACCCTCCAGGAGTTGTTGGTCTGATGACAGAGTCAGAGAATAAAGAAATCATTGCACATATAACCAATATACTCGTTATGAGAGCTTAAAGGAGAGGTACAGGGTGTGATAGGAGTGTTTAAATGGAATTTGAGATCCATAAATGTGACTAGTGATTCCTGCCTTCTAAGACGATTAGCTTATGAGGGGGGGAAAGTATGCCCTGGAGGGGAGATTTGACCACAGACATATTGCCAGTGCATGTGATAGTAAAACCAGACGGACCTTTTAACCTGTCTTCTTATTATATTCTTATTATATGTCTTCTCTAAAGACAGTGCACCCTCCCACCCACATTGTCCACACCCGAGGTGAATGGCTCACGCCACCCTGCCCTTTGATATACCACTGAGTTAAACAAATGGATTCTAGCTCCAGGGCTTGAATTCTGGATCTACCGTTTACTAGCTGGGTAATTTTTTTTTTTTAATTTATTTATTTATGGCTGTGTCGGGTTTTCGTTTCTGTGTGAGGGCTTTCTCTAGTTGTGGCAAGCGGGGGCCACTCTTCATTGCGGTGCGCGGACCTCTCACTATCGCGGCCTCTCTTGTTGCGGAGCACAGGCTCCAGACACGCAGGCTCAGTAGTTGTGGCTCACGGGCCCAGTTGCTCCGCGGCATGTGGGATCCTCCCAGACCAGGGCTCGAACCCGTGTCCCCTGCATTGGCAGGCAGACTCTCAACCACTGCGCCACCAGGGAAGCCCTAGCTGGGTGATTTTGAACAAGTTACTTAACCTCTGTAAAATAGGGATAATAATGATAACACCGATCTTACAGGATTGCTGCAAATATTGATGAGATAAGGCATGTACACTCTTAACATGGTGCCAAACGCATATGACACCAAAAAATGTTACCCATCGTTCCTAAGGAGTGCTTAAGGAGTGGTGATGATTCTTATTTCCATCTCTTCCACAAGAGCGGAAGTAAGATCTGGTCCCTAAGCAGGAATCTGGTGGGGATGTGTGAGAGTGGGGGGGGGGGCGGAGGAAATGTCCTTCCAGTTTTCCAATTTAAAACCTGCCTCCCCATAGCCGTTCCAGCCTTGAAAAGCTGCTGGGCTCCCCTTGAGCTCCCTGTGCAGGTCCTGCTCACACTCACTCCTGGGTGGAGGCTCCCACCCCGTGCACCCCCAGGTAAAGGCTTTGCAGTTCCAGGCAGCCATAGTTTCTTGCTCCAAGATGTCTGTGCATAAGGACACTAGCATTTTCCATGGCCTCATGTATTCTATCTTGACACGCATTTTCCTGTCCTCCCATCTCCTCCTCACCACCCTAAGGAAACCGAAAGATGCCTCTTTGGAAAGGTCTCAGCCATAAGCACTGTGTTGAGTGTCCAGAGGTTGCACTTAAACTCCCAGGTTGTCTAGAGCTTCTGCTGCTTTTGAAAAAAAAAAAAAAAAAAAAAGGCCTTTACATCTCTGGAGTAGGTGCCAGATCTTGCAGCACTTACAAGGACAAATCCATTTCTTACTGAATAATGGAGCTTCAAACCCTCATGACTGGCTGATGGAAGCTTTGGCCAGGTCTGTGAGGAGTCTTTGCAACATCATTTCTCTTGATGTTCTTTTCTTACGGCTGCTGTCCTCTGAACAGGAGGCGGGGCTGAGGCTGTGCGGCTCCGTTACCCCACGACCTTGAGTGAGCCCTTTCAGACCTGAAGAAGCAGGCTCTGTGCAGGCAGCCCTCAGTCCCAGCTCTCACTCCGCCTCCACCTAAATGGGCAGATGCCTCAGCCCAGAAATCTAAGAGCTCTTGAGTTACTTCTGACAACTCTTGCTCCGTGACATCCCCATCTGACCCATCAGCGAAGCCTCCTGAGCACCTCTTGTATCTGTGTGCGTCCCTCTTGTCCAGCAGCACGGCCCTAATTTCCCCCAGGACCCCTGCACCTGGCCCCTGCCAGGCTGAATACAAGCTGAATACACTTCTGGCTTCCCTGTGGCCCAGGGAAGGAGACTGCAAACAAGGGCCGTGTGGGGACTGCCTGCCTCTCGTCTGTCTCGTTCACCCTTGCCTTCGCTCCGTCTACTCCAGACACGCTGGCCTTCTCATGCCTCAAATGTGTTATTTTTCCTTCGTCCATGTGGTCCTCTCCTCTGCTGGATGCATGTTTCCCCCATCCTTCACCCAGCTAAAGCCAGCATATCTTTGAATGTCAGCCAAGCCATAACATACAGGATGCATACACACATACATACCATATCGTTCATACCTGCATGCCATACATAGCAAGAGGCAGTGGACCGGTCCCTGGGGGAGGAGGGAGCCCTCATCTCTTAGATTCGGCCAGCTCTCCGACAGAGTGAGGGAGGATCTGAGGAGACAGCTGTCTGAGGTAAAGGCTTTGCAGTTCCAGGCAGCCATAGTTTCCCTTGCCATGCTGCTCCTCCTCCACCTCCTTCTGAGCAAGGCGTCCAAAGGGAGGCTGTGGACAAGATCATTTCTTCTTCTCTACTTGCCTGTAACCTGGCAGATCACTTCTTGATTATCTGGCAGAGATTAATTTGACTTCTGCAAACAAACTAGCAAAGCATTTCTGCCCAAACTATCAAACACCGTCTCACCTATCCGTCTGGCTGCATCCAAAGCATTCGTTCCAAGAATTTTTTGTCCTTTTGGGCTTCACTCTCCCAACCACAGAGACTAGGCAGGAAGGGGGAGGAGGAGAGGGATGGGGAGGGAACGGGGGAGGAAGAGAACGTCAGAGTGACTTGAGGACATTCACTAAAAGTATTCCGCTCGCCCTCTTCCACTCCCCGTACACATTTGTGGCCCCGCTGGGACTCTCTTCCACTCACCAGGCCTCCCATTTTTCCCCCACCCAGAGCTCTTCAGCTCATAAGAAAGATCTGCAGCCCGGGAGTCAAGAGTCCCAAATTCTAGTCCTGGCTTTGACACCAGCTGGTTTTGTGATCTTCTCTGAGTGTCGTCAGTTTCCTCCTCTGAAGCATATTCAGCAGCTGGATTTCACCCCTGAATCCACTGGGTGCAGAGGTAACCAACATTTGTGAACACTTGCTTTATGCAAAACACCAGGCTAGGAATTAATGATTACTTATCTACTCGCAATCCCTATGAGGCAGATATATTATTCCCATTTCACAGAGAAGGAAGATAAGACTTAGGAAAATTAAGAAACCTGCCCAGGTCCACAGGTTGGTAGAAAGGAGGCAGGTTTCAAACCCTGATCCGCTCTTTCCATCACACTAATCTGAGTCCCAAGTATACTACAGGAAAAGAAATCTTGGTGACTTTTTACAAAACAAGAAATAGAATTCACCCTCTTTTATTCATGCATTATGCAGAAGATGGGATGCCTTTGTTGCATTTTCCCCCCATACATACCTCTGCCTGGGAGCTAAGAAGAGGAAATGCACACATCAGGACTTCACGTACTCATCTGTAAGAGCCACAGACCCAGTACCAGAGGAAGATGAAGAAACAGGAGCGGGAATGCTGGGTGCTGTGAGGCTCTTAGGTGTCAAAGCAAACCCAACCCAAGCCTTTGGCTACATGATGAGCAAACTGAGGGCCAGAATGGTCATAGAACTTGTTTGAATTCACCCCACTGGAGAGCAGAACCTAGCCCCCAGGTCTCCTGACTCTTCCCACAGAATCTCCCAAGTCAAATAGTCCTCCTCCATTCAAAAAGAAGAACCTTCAAGAACATTGATTTTGTACCCGTCTAAAAGCCACGCAGAGCTATGCTAAAGGTATCGGGCGTTGCAAACGTGTTCTCACAGAAACGCCCAGCTGGACACACAAAGAAGCAGGTCTCCAAGGAACAGGGTAAGGATTGTCTGAAGGGATCTGTGCTGGTGAGATTACAAAAATCATAATATATGAATAAATGAACATATGGAAGAAATCAAGCAAAGCCCTCTCGTTCTTCCCATATGTAAACTCAGCCTTTGCCTCAAGTCATTAAGCAAACACAGATGCAGCCAAACCAGGCACCAGATGGCAAACGAGAGCTGGAAGAAAAGGTAAAGAAAGCTTTCGGTGTTTATTCAAAGATGGGAAAAAAGCCATGATCCAAAATGCTGTGGTTTCCACATAATGGTCACCTGGGGTCACCAAGACCCAAACCAAGGCCCAAAAGTAACCAAAACAAAACAACACAAAACTAGTGTAATCATGATTGGGAAGTTGTAGGAAAACCACCACTGTCTTCTGTCAATGGAATACAGTGTCAGAAGAAAGTGATAATTCAGGGAAATGAAAGAAAAGGTTAAATAAAGTAGAAGGACCAGAGAGGGACAGGGAAGTGGGAAGAATGGGCTTTTGCTGAGTACTTGCATGTGCCAGGAGCTTTGCACCCTTGGTCTCATTTAATCTTTACAACTACCCATTTAGGTATTGGCCAAGCTTTATAAAGAAGGAGATTTCATAAATGGGCCAGGAGATTAGGTTCCAGGGTCACATCACAGGAATTCCAACCTAGCTATTTCCAGTGCTGTATGTGTACTGTTCCCAGCTTTGCAATCAGAGAACTCTGATTTCTAATCTTATATCCTGCTGTCAGATCATGTAATATTTAACACAGAAAATATGGTCCTTGAAAGACTCCATTTACCCTGTAATCACTGAGCATTTGCCACATGCCACGCCCCAGGGAATATGCTTGGGTTACAGTTGTGTACCAGACACGCAGGAGGAGTCATATGGTGCTCTCTCGCCCCTTCTGCCCATCCCACTAGGTGTAAGGAAGAAAGTGACCTCGTCAGCTACTGCCTAGAGGGGAGACCAGAGGAGATGCAGACTGGGGAAGAGAGCGTGCCTGAGAACTTGACTTTACTTCTATTTCACAAAAGACACCCTTGCACATTCCTCACCCCACTCTTAGCTTGTACATTGGGGATGAGCATCTGTAATGACAATCCAAAGGGTATCCTAGCTTTTCGGTGTGCATGAGTTTATGTATCCGGGATAGGAAAATTCCAAAAATGCTTCAGTTTCAATGAAAAGTTTAAAGGAACATGAAAATGTACCCCCTCTCCCCAGATCATTCAGAGCACTCTGTAGCTTGCAGGTAGACCGGCAAGGCAGAAGCTGCTTGCAAGCTAGGCAGACCGATCTCCCAACTCCTCCACTAACTAACCTTGCTTCCTAGGCAAGCCGCACAACTGCTTTCGTTCCAGTTGCCTTGTCTCTAAAACAGAGTTAATGTGTACTTTGAAAGGCTGTTGTCAGACTTTTTTACTTTCCTCTTACTCCTCTCTTCCCACCTGGCCAGTCTCTTTACAGCCATTTAATTTTTTCATTTTTTCCCATTTTCTTCTTTTACCAAATCCCAATCGAGATGAATCCAGATTTCTACCTTATGCGTGCCTAAAGGCCCCTGAACACTATAAGGAAATACTATACAACAATAAGGCAGGCTTCTAACATTATGCATTAATGATCCCCAGATAGCCTCTCTCACCCTCTAGGTTCTAGGTGGGTTTGGCCTCTGGGCTCCAGAAGGAGCCTGGAGGATAATGAAGCTGTTTGTTTCCCCAGCTCCATCCTTGCTGAATTGCCACAGTTTAGCTGATCCACGTACCATGTATCTACACCATAGACCACAATTCTGGCACGTGGTCCTCTCCCTCTTCCCATCTTCTCTCGGGTGGTAAGAATCACTCCCTCCCCTTGCTCCTTCAGGCGAGGAGGCAGTAATGGTTCCCCACTGTTGCTAGTCTTCTCCTAAACCTTCTTTTCAACAAACCCTTTATTAAGCCTTACATCAGCTACCCAGTGTGAGTGTCCATCTGTTTTCTCACAGGAACTAGACTAATATGTCAGATTAATTTCTCATTTTCTGCAGTGATCATATCAAACCTCCCCAATTCCCAGCCCCATCTTTCCTCTCACATTCAGACATATGACCTCCTGTTTATTCTCAACCACCAACTACCTCAAAAAGAAAATAAAAGCCATTAGAAAGACATCTGCCGTCAAACCTACATTTCTCATATCCAGTGGAATGCTGGAGCTGGCTCACACTTGCTCCCAAAAGCCAACTGTGGGCATCTCTGCCCAGCTCCATGTTCAGTGACATCACATTAGCAGCTTGAAATGAGCCATAGTGGAAGTCTTTACACCACAGAAATTGGCAGACACTACAAATCAGGGCCTTTTTTGTTTTGATAGAGCCAGTTGTTGAGCATTTATCAGCACACCACTGCTTACACCCAGATGCTGCCTTTTTCTCCTTTACGTTTGTTACAGTGGAGAGATAGATGCCCAACCTGTTATCAGAGGCTCCTCCATCTCCCACTGCCTCTGATAGTCCATTCGCTCCCTTTCCCGGCATATTTAGCCTCTCCTTCCATACTGACTCCTTCTCTCATCAGCATTTCAACCTGCTCTAGACTTGTGCTGTCCCATTCAGTAGCCACTCATCAGATATAGCTACTGAGCACTTGAAATGTGGCAGGTCCAAATTGAAATGTGTGAAAGACACACCAGATTTCAGAGATTTAGCATGAATACAAGAACGTAGACTATCTTATTAATAATATAATAGGTTAAATGAAAGATATTAAAATTAAATTCACCTATTTCTTTTCACTTTTTTAAATGGCCTCTAGGAAATTTAAAATTACTTATGTAACTCACATTATTTCTGTTGGGCAGCGCTACCATAAACTCTCATCTTAAAATAAAATCCCCTCTTCTACCTCTCAGCCCTTCCAGTTATTGCCTCTTACAGGCAAAAATGTTTTAAAAAGCGGCCAGCCTCACTGTCATGATTTTCTTAGCACCATCTCCCTCCTCCTTAGCCAAGGATGATCTAGCTTCCACTTCCACAAATCCACTAAAATAATGCTAGTCTAAGTCACTAGTGCTAACCTAGGCCATGCACAACACAAAGGGCTTTCCAGGCCTTACCCTGCTTTACCCTTAGCAGCATTTTGCAATATGGAGCACTCCCTTCATTGAAACAATTTTTTTTTAAATTTATTTTATTGAAGTATAGTTGGTGTACAACGTTGTGTTAATTTCTAGTGTACAGCAGAGTGATTCAGTTATACATGTATATACATTCTTTTTCATATTCTTTTCCATTATGGTTTATTACAGGATATTGAATATAGTTCTCTGTGCTGTACGGTAGGACCTTGCTGTTGATCCATTCTCTATATAATAGTTTGCATTTGCAAACTTCCAATCCATCCCTCCCCTACCCCGCCTCCCCCTTGGCAACCACAACTGTTCTCTACGTCTGTGAGTCTGTTTCTGTTTCGTAGATAAGTTCATTTGGAAACACTTTTCCACTGACAACATACTTTCTTGATTTTCCTCCCGCTGCTCTGAATGCTGCTTTCCACATTCCTTTGCCAGCTGTCTCTCTCCTCTACCTAACATTCTCTGTTGGTCTTCTACCGGGTTTTGTCCATCTCATCCACTGCTAAGGATTCATTTTCTATTTATATGGCAGCAGCTCTACAGCTGTTCACATGACATCTCCACCTAAAGGTCTCATGGGCATCTCAATTTAAACATGTTCAAATCTGAACTCAGCATCTCCACCTTTGCCTGCAAAACTGGCGTTAGCTTCGCACACAGCACTGTTGGTAAGGGCACCACATCTACTTAATCACTCCTGCCAGAACCTCAAGGACATTCTGAACCCAGCCTCTCTTTTCCCTCCACTTTGGTCTCTCCTGGTCTCTTTCTAAACTATACCTCGTGTCTCTTGAATTCTTCCACTTTGCTTTAATTCCACAGTCACCATGCTAGTCCAAGCCACCATCAGCTCTCACCCAGACTGCTCCAAGGGCCTCTTGAATGGCCTCCACCTTTACCACTCTCTAACCCGTTCTCTACACATCAGCCAAAGTGATCTTTCACAAACTTGAATAGGATGGCTTTGGCTTAAAACTCTCCAATGGCTTCCCCTTGACTTTGGCATAATGTTGGAAACCCTTAACGTGATATTAAAATGCTACCCAAAATCTATTCCTGCCTTCATTTGTAGCTTTGCTGTTATCACTCTTTCCCTCTGTTCTATCTACTCCAGCCATCTTGGACTTCTTTTTGTCCTTTGAATGTGCCACATTATCTTGACTTGGGGCCTTCAAATGTGCATTTCCTTTAGCCTGGCACCCTCTTCATCACCTTTACCTGTCCAACTCCTCTTTAGCCTTCAGATAGTTCCCTAAGCCCCCGGACTAGTTTTGTCTCCCTCTGGCACTCTCCTATAGCACCTGTGTTTTTCTAATAGACTCTAAACTCCATAAGGTCAAGGATCAGAGCTGTCTGGTTCACTGACGTATCCACAGTGCCTAGCACAACACGTAGCACACGGTAGGTACTCAATAACTAGTTGTTGAACAATAAAACATTATCTGATTCAAACTTCCCATTTTCTAGACTAGGAAACTAGGATCTAAAGAAAGGAACCAACTCATTCAAAATTGCAGAGCCTAGACTCAGATTTGTACAGGACCAGAGCCTCCTGATTTCCAGATGAGTTTTCTTTCCAGTACATCATGTGCCTTGTCAATAACTTAGTAACCAGAGGGAAGCAGACTGAATTCCCTATGTCTTGTGAAAGCCAGAGCAAGCTCATATTCATAAACACAGCTGACATAGTTGTTGTTTTCTTTGTTTGTTTTATGTAAAAGGCCTAGAAATCCAACCCAGAAATAGACTCCACATTTCTAAACCTACAACTTTTATTCCCTACAGCCCCTGTTCTGCTCATTTTTCATCTTCCTTCCCCCCATTAACCAGAGGCATCAGCTGGCATCCAGTGTTGAATGGTTCCTTCATTCCATGCTCCTTATCACTCCCCTGCCCAGGCAGCATGTTACATGTAGCAGAAGATTAGGAAGTGCTGTCTTTAAATAGCAGCACTCGAGAAAACATTACAAGATCCTGTGTAATCCTGGGGTGCAGATGGGTATAATAATTATAAAAATAAACATAACAAATTTTTAAGCTATTACTTGTGCCAGGCGCTAAATTAGATGGTTTGCATGCCTTTTATCTTTCTAACTCTATGAGTAATTATTTCTATTTTTCTATTTTACAGATGAGTAAACTGAGGCATAAAGAGGTTATTAAATTGCCTAAGCCATTCAGTTAGAAGAGCCAAGGTTCTGATCTAGGCAATCCAGAGCCCATGATCTTAACCATGTGACATCTGACAATAAAAAACAGGTTGACCTGACAGTTAGGAAATACTAAAAAGTACAACTGAGGGAGATCCCAAAATTGCTTTATACAGATATCCTACCCCTGATTTATTCATTCATTCATTCAATCACTCATTAATTCATTGATCCATCTACTCATTCGTTCTTTCATTCTCTCAACACTATTTATTGAAAAGTCACATTATATCAATTGCTGGGAATACTGATAAAATTAATGACCTCTATCCTCTGAGCTCTCACCGTCTAGTGAAAGAGGCATATGAGTAAACAGACATTTATCCTACTGTGTGCTAAGTACTAAGATAGAGGGAAACCAGGGAGCTTTGGGAACACAAAAAAAGATTATAAACCAACTTAAAAGGACACTACGATGATTTATCCTGGACTTGCCTTCCATGCTTTCCCCTCACTCTGTCTGACCTCTGCTCCCTCCTTCCTTCCCAGTTTCCCTCCAGCCTTTCTCGTGCTTTTGGTGCTTTGGTGCCATCTTTGGCCTCCCCAACTCCTGGTTTCAGACTCAACCTCTCTGCTTGTCTTTTTCCTCCTGATGTTGGTTAGAAATGCATTCTGGCTTAGCCAAAGGCACTTCTGCACCATAAACCAGTCTGAGGCCGGCCCCAAAGGCTAGACCAGTGCGTGCATGCCCTACTTCTAATGTGGCTCTTGTCTAGGAGAGTTGGAGATCCAAAACAGGGAGCTTTAAGGAGTATGGAGGGCAGGATAGATGGATAGATACCCTGTGTCTTAGATAATTTGGTTATTTATCAGCCTAAACACAGAGAAATTGATTAGTGACTACCCAACATCCCTTGAAGCTCAGTCATTATGTCCTGCATGTCCCACACCACTTTTTCATTACCCTGTAATATATTGGTCTCTGTGCAGTAGTGGAATCTTTGGTTTTGCATCAGAGTAAAATAAAATAAACCCATCACACTTGGAACATAAGGAAATGTTAATACCATCACATTTTGATTCTTTGCTGCCAATTATGGTTCCCGATCTGTTGGCCAAAGAATCTTCCCAATACAAAATTAACGTTGAAGCAGGAAGTGTAAGTTTCCAAGGTGTTCGGACCCTGAGAGCTTTCAAGATGTTGCGTTTTCTCGAGTTGCAGTCTCCTGTTGACCCACTCCATCCTAAACAAAGTTTGTCCCCTGCAGTCATAAATGAAGCATATCCTGGCTAAAGAATTTTGTGGATTAGAGGCACCAATTGAATTTGGCAACTAAAAGAGAATTAGTGGTGATTCCTATTGATCGATGTGTTTCATTTAATAGATGAAGGACTCACCCCTATATATGGAAGAAATCAGAGTCAGAAGAGGTATATGGATTGAAAGACAAAGAAGGGATTGAGATTCTGGAAATAACCATGAGGTGGAGGGGGACATTTGATAGGAATGATGGGGCAAGCGAGAGAATTGGATTAATGGGCAATTGAAGTCAGAAAGTGGCAATTAGAATATTGGAAACACTTTGAAAACACAAGACTCAAGCATTGGATGGGTCTTGTAAACAGATGCTGAAGTCTTACATGATGATGACAAACCTCCAGATGGATAGAGAGACTCAGATCTAAGCCTTAGCCTCATTTAACAGCAGCAAGAGGCTGATGATGACAGCACTGAGATGCAGGGGAGCTAAGTATGATTATATCTCTATCATTAGGTGGGATAAACTTCAGAGTAAGTTTTTTTGCTTGCAGATGGAGGAGTAATCATCTGGAAATAATAGTAAGGAGCCATGAGAATATTGACACCCACCACCTTCCCCAGCCCACCTACCCCACCAACGTGAAACATATACCCAAGTAATACACGTTAACCCTTACTTTTAATAAAGTTTCTGGGAAAATAAGCTTTGTTTCAGTTGATGGGTAAATAGTAGTAGTAGTAGTAACAACAACTATAGTTTTAATCATTTATTCCATAACAATAGACCTATAAAATAGGTATTAAGATTCCCATTTTTAAAATTGAGACTCAGAGTGTTAAGTGGCAGAGCTAGGATTTGAATTATGGTCTCTATATCACCAAAGCCTTTGTCCCACAGTGAATGGTTAAGAATAGAATTCCAAAACTGTGTGTCTCCTCATCTTTCAACTGGGGATATGAAGTAGGTAAAGTGTTCAGTACAATACTGGGCCATAGTAAGTACTCAATAAATGTTAGCTGCCGTTATTATTGTTGTTGTTGAGTTATTGTTATTAGTATTATTTTTATAGCTCACTACATTACCTTATATTCTCAGCCAGAAATATTAGTAGGACCATTTCTTTTTCAGTCAATAACAGATTATTAGATGGGTGATAGCTTGCAGTTTTGAAGTCTATAATCTAATGCTTTTAGTAAGAAGCTTGATATTTTGGCTTTGAGAAAACCCATGAGAGCCAAGTCAAACTCATGTAAGTAAGATGAGTAGTCGTTCAACTATTCATTTTAGGACCCAACTCCTTAGCAGTCAGGCCAAGTATTAGGACCACACTTCAAAATATCACAGTGGTAGGTAGCCTTACCTATTGTGGAACCTCACCCCTCTGCCATGCTTGCATGACTGAGTTGGAATGAAGCTGTACCTTGCTGGGGAAACACAGTGGGTATATTCCCTCTTAGAGTTAACCTAGTTTAAAAAAAAAAAAAAAAACTAATAAAATGTACCATTGAGAGTAACTGGCTCATTTGTCAACTGAGAGTTAATCAAAAAAAGACATGTACATGGAACCAACAGATTGCAGAGCTGGCAAAGACTTTAGAAATAATCTAATCCAACCCCTTTATTTTGCTGATAAGGAAAGTGAGTCCCAGGAAGGGGAAGGGTCTTACTCAAGGTCATACAGCTGGCAGTAATTTTGTTTGCTTCAAAAATTAATATGAACAATCTTTCCATACATCACTGAATCCATCTTCCTGCCTTTGTAAGCACAATGTCATGACTATAATTGAAGTTGTCTTTGATGGTGGAGAAAGCAAGCTTTTAGGGTTTTACAGGGCCCTAAAGTCATCAGAGCAAGATAAATTGTCATGAACTGATGCTGAAGATCTGTCTATTGACTGTGAGCTCCTCAAGGATTAGGCCTGGTCTTATTCATGAGTTAAAGCAAGTTTCAAATCCTAGCTAAGCCATTTACTAGCTTAGGAAAGTCACTTAACCTCTCTGAGCCTCTGTTTCCTCATTATAAATTTAGATAATAAGACCTTCGTTACAGAATGTTTGTTAGCATCAAATGAGGCAAGATATAGATACACAGTGCCTCACCAAAATAGACATTTAATAAGTGTACACTTTCAACTAACCTTTAGCTAATGTCCTGCTAAAAGCTACGGACACATCAATGAATAAGAAAGCCAAGGACCCTGATTTCACAGAGCTTAGGTTCATGAGGGAGGAGTAGAGGTGAGAGCCAAAGGAAGAAGTAGACAGTAACCAAGGATGCAGATAAATTAATATAATTTCGGGCCATGCTAAGTGCTCTGAAGGGTTATGAAGACAAGAAAATAGGATCATGTGGTAGAGGTTGTTCAGTAGAAGTAGACTGTTTCAACCAAGAGTGGCCCAAGTCAGTCACTTTGAGATTATATTTGCAGAGGACCTAAGTCATATGAAAAAGCCAGACAGTCTAAGATCCAGAAGCGCACTCCTGAAAGAGACAGGAAGGCCCCCAGCAGGGGCAAACTTGCCACGTTCAGTCAACAGCACCATAGCCATTGCGTTTGCAACACAGCCAGCACAGTGAACAAGACCTGAGGTGAGGTTGGAGACATCCACCCAAGTTCGACCTTGCAGTTCTAGGCCATCTTATGAAATTTCCTTCAAAAAGCATCCATTACAATTTTCAGGAGTGAGGAGAGCTATGATATAACAAAAAAATAAATATTTGACCTCTGTCCTTGACCTGGCACACAGCTTCTAAACCCCTGGGAATCTGAAGTGAAGAGTGTCTTTTGTATACTAATGAGATGACTGGGGACCCCTAGATAACCACCAACACAGGGGTTGGTCACCAGCAAGACCAAGGCATGATTAGAGGGTTGGAACTTTGAGCCTCACTTCCTGACCTCCAAGTAGGGGAGGGGGCTGGAGATTCAGCTAATCACCGATGGCTAATGATTTACTTAATTGTACCTACGTAAATGAAACCTCCATAAAAACCCCTAAACAACAAGGTTTGGAGAGCTTCACGTGGTGTGCCCCAGAGAAAGCATGGAAGCTCTTCCCACCTCCCACCCACCTCCATTATACCTTGCCCTATGCATCTCTTCCATTTGGCTGTTCCAGAGTTGTATCCTTTATAATAAACTGGGCATAGCAAGTGAACCATTTTCCTGAGTTCTGTGAGCCGTTCTAGCAAACCTGAGGTGGAAGCGCTGGTCATGGAAACCCCCAATTTATAGCTGGTCAGTCAGAAGTACAGGAGGCCCAGTGACTTGTAAGTGGCATCTGAAGTGGGGGCAGTCTTGTAGGACTGAGCCCTTCACCTCAAGTGACACTAACTCTGGGTAGTTAGTGTCAGAATTGAACTGAATTGTAGGACACCACTTGGTGTCTGCAGAGTTGGAGAATTGATTGGTGTGAGGAACCCACATATTTGGTGTCAGAAATATTGTGGGTAAAAATAGCTCAGAGAAACAAAATCTAATTTACTTCATTCGATGATCCATCCAACAAATTTTTTATTTTTTTTTGGCTGTGCCGTGTGGCATGTGGGATCTTAGTTCCCCAACCAGGGATCGAACCCGTGCTCCCTGCATTGGGAGTGCAAAGTCTTAACCACTGGACCACCGGGGAAGTCCCATCCAACAAATACTTATAGATCACCTATTCTGGCCAGGCACAGTTCTTAGTGCAATGAATGAATCAAATAAAAACCCCTGGCCACATGGAGCTTGCATGCTAATAGAATAATAAATATGTAAAGTTTATGGAGCATTTACTATATGCTGCACTATTCTAAGTGCTTTGCCTGAAATAACTCACGTGGTCCTCAAAACAGTCCTACTAGAGGCGTACTGTTCTTATCCCCATTTTTAGATGAGGAGACAGGCATAAAGAAGTTAAGTCATTTGTCCATGATAATGCAGCAAGTGGTAAAGCCTGACTTCAAACTCTGGCAGTTCGTGATAGTTGGAGTGTCTTTCTGAAAAATCACTCTGACTGGTCCTGACTGCTGTTAGGGTACCAGTTAGGATGTTGGTCAGAGATTGGGGTACTTGAATTTTCAACAAAGCTGTGAGTAGATACTATTATTTCCACTTTATAGATGGGAACACTGAGGCTTAGTTCACACATCTGGTAAGTAGCAGGGCCCAGATATGATCCCAAGCCTATTTATCTCTACAGTCCGATACCTTTCCACTAGCATCTCCATTTCCTGCAAAATTGGAGAGTGCCACACCCCTACCCCTCCTTTATGATCAAGAGACTAATCCAAGGTGTATTTTAGAGTGAATATTGGAGAAATAGGCATTTGAAAATTTTTATTTCCACTTTGTAGGCATTCTATAATGGAAAATAAAATATAAATATACCAACACATACTTATAACATACACAGTGTTTTTTCTTTTACATTCTTTTAAATTGAGGTACAGTGTACATAAAGTGAAATTCACAGATCTTAAGTGTACAGTTTGATGAAGTTTGATAAATGTGTACACCCATGTAATCAACACCCTAATAAATAAGATATATGTATGTGTGTGGATGTGGATGCGTAGGTAGGTACGTAGATTGATACCATGTATTTAAAATTATAAATGAGGTGTGAGTCTTCATGTCATGATTAGTAATGAAGACCTACCCCACTCTTTCCTTTCTCTAACCCCTTCCTGCTTCTCAATTGACATTGTTGTCATGGAGGTTACATAGAATACCAGGTGCAGGTCAAACGATGACTGTGTCAAAAGAAAAACAGAACAAAACAAAACAAATAGCAGAACAACTAGCCATTTCTTAATGCTTGTTGGAGGAAAATCACATTGCTATACTTTGTTTTTCTACGGAGGGATCATGTGCCTCAGCCCACACATTAACATGTGAACTTGTTGTTCCAGTGAAATGAGTCAGAGCTCCTCAAGAAGGCAGATTCATGTATTTCAGAACTATGTGTCAGCATCTCTGAAAAAAGGTACAGTGTACTGTATTGGTGTGTCTCACACACGCACACACACTCATTCTCACCCAAGGAGATGGCACAGCTAATAAGCAGCAGAAGTGTGATTTGAATGCAAGCCCAGGGAACGCAAGCATCAGGCTTTTTTGCGTTGCAGAGAGGACAGGAGTGTTGGGTCTGAGTATAGGGTTAAGCAAAGGCCCGGAGTCTGAATTCTGGCTTTACTGCGTATTCGCTTTCTGACCTTGGGCAAATTCCTCATACTCTGTTCACTTCTTGGTTGATAAAGTGGGGATAGATGATGATATCTATGTCATAAAGTCGTTTTGAGAATTTAAAGGGTCACGTACATAAAGCAATTTGTACAGTGCACAGCACAGAGTAAGCACCTGCGAAATGTTTGCTGAACCAGTAACCTAGCAACGGCCATGGAAGTTGGTTGCTGGGCCAATGGATGCCTTGTTTTTTGGATCATGTACTCCATCAGTTAAAAAAATTTTGAGCTTACATGCTAAATACATGCAAACTTATTTACGAAAAAGCATATACATATTCTGTGCTTGTAGATTATTTACACTATAAAACAGCTGAAATATAGCTGAAATAAAATGTTATTTTATAGTGAGGTCATCATACTAACATTATGCAATATCTAAAGGTACACTGTTTATGGCCAGGTGAGTTTTTAATGATTTTTTTAAATGATTATTGATTTCTAAATGATTTTGAATATGTCTCTGTATTTATATCTCAAACAGTATTCTTTGTTTTTCTTCTTTTTTATTGACATATAGTTGATTTACTATATTATATTAGTTTCAAGTGTACAGCATAGTGATTCAGTATTTTTACAGATTATACTCCATTAAAAGTTATTACAAGATAATGGCTGTGCTTCCCTGTATTGTACAATACATGCTTGTTGCTTATCTATTTTATATATGGTAGTTTATTTCTCTTAATCGCCTACCCCCATCTTGCCCACCCTCCCTTCCCTCTCCCCACTGGTACTCACTAGTTTGTTCTCTATATCTGTGAGTCTGTCTCTGTTTTACATATACATTCATTTGTATTATTTTTTAGATTCCACATATAAGTGATATCATAGAGTATTTGTCTTTCTCTATCTGACTTATTTCACTAAGCATAATATTCTCTAGGTCCATCTACATTGCTGCAAATGGCACAATTGCATTCTTTTTTTATGGCTGAGTAATATTCCAGTGTGTGTGTGTATGTGTGTGTGTATGTGTATAAAGCATCTTCTTTATCCATTCATCTGATGATGGACAACAAACAGTATTCTGGATAATTTTGATTTTTTTCCCAATTCTTGTCTTATCTGACTAGATCTTCATTGTTTTTACCTTATAATACGAAGAGCTAGCACCAAGTTAGTAAAAGTATCATCATTTTTTTGTTTCCTTGAATCTGAATTATCACCATTGCCTTTAATCCATTGGTTGAATCTTTCTCAGCTGCTTGCCCATTTTGTGAGGGTTTATTTAAATAAAATTAGATAATACCTAGAAACCTACCAACCTGGAACATGTAAATGATGATATGTAGCAAAGCCCTGGAAGCTGGGGACATAGAATGGAGTGCCATGCTGTCATCCCTGGTGTTGTAGAGCTCTCACCCTTCCCTTAGGACACCTCACACATCTTACTCACTCATGACTGTCTGATGTGTGGACCAACTGATGGATCTGGTGACAATCTGCATATTAAACTTGAATTAATTTCTTTAGACTAAAAGTCATATAAATGGCACTTCCAATATTTTCTTCTGGAATCTTAACAGATCATCTCCAGCGCTCCTTGGAGCACACGTACGCCATTTTAGAAACACCGTTAGATGATCTTCCATTGCCTCTGTCGTGAAAGTCGTCATCCTTTCATGCAGCAGCTCAGCAAACATTAACCAAGCAGCTGTAAGTGCTAGGACCGTGTTAGGCATGAGACCCTCAGTAACATGACTCCTGCCTTCAGGGAGTTCACAGTATAGGTCCCACCAGGCCAGGTCCTGGTTATTCTTCCCTGTAGACCATGACTCTGGACATGGCCAAGCTTGTAGTGAGTGCCCTTTGGTGCCTTGGTCTAGACTGCCTGCCAGCCTTCCCAAAGTCTTAAGGCCATTGTTCCCCTTCCACTGGGTGGGAGAGAAGGTATCAGATCATCGCCTGCTCCCCAAATTGCCAACATTCCTGTGTCTGCCACTCGTGGAATCCCCATCTTCTCCACGGGTGAAGAGCTCCTTTCTTTCTTGAACCTAACTTCCCTGGGTACCTCACCCAGTGTAGCCTAAAGCCCTTTGGTGGCTCCCAAGCCAGGCCGTTAGCACGTGAGAGCTGGGAGTTCCCTGTGCCCACACAGGCCTGGTGTCTGCCTGTGCTGCTCCCAGGGAAGCGGTGAGCCGCGTGTGCGGACTGGTATCTCGGCCTTGACACAGCAGCAAAGGGTCAAACCCCATGAATGCAGTCTTTCATGGCCTTGGTACAGGGCTCCTATTTTTTCCTACAGAAACTCTTACACTTGCTTTCAGAAGTGACAATCAAATGTGAACTTTCATGGTTTATTTATAGCTCGGCCTTATAGAGAGAAAGAAAAGAAGTGATTAAAAGGCGATTTTACCAAATATTTTGTTTTTAAAAGCTTTCATTGTGTGGGCAAAAAGGAAAGAGAAAAGTCCCTGTCTTCGTTGTGCTGTCTAGACTCCCAAAGAGGGTAGTGTGCTACAAATCCAGATTGTCCGACTCCTGCCTGCTGACAAAAAGTATGAATTTTGAGGCCAACTTCAAATAAACCCTTTGAACAGAAATATATTGTGGGGGGTGACTATATTTAGCACATGTCAGCATTTCCATAATAAATTCATATTGTTGTGCTATGGTAATTTCCAGATTTACTGCAGCCAGTGGGTTCATGAGGTTTCAGTTTTATGTTAATTATTTGGAGAAATGGGAAAACTCAGCAGTGCTATTTCTGATGACAGCACTGATTCTCCGGGCATTCTCCATATTGTGTCAAATACCCTTAGTGAGCCCTGTGTCCCAGGAGAGAGGAGAGTGAGCACAAGTCATTTTGACTGCTTGTAGAAGCATAATTTTTTTTTAATATAAATTTATTTATTTTATTTAGTTTATTTTTGGCTGCATCGGGGCTTCATTGCTATGCATGGGCTTTCTCTAGTTGCGGCGAGCGGGGGCTGTTCTTTGTTGCTGTGCACGGGCTTCTCATTGCAGTGGCTTCTCTTGTTGCAGAGCACGGGCTCTAGGCACACGGGCTTCAGTAGTTGTGGCTCGTGGGCTCTAGAGCGCAGGCTTAGTAGTTGTGGCGCTCGGGCTTAGTTGCTCTGCGGCACGTGGGATCTTCCCGGACCAGGGCTTGAACCCGTGTCCCCTGCATTGGCAGGTGGATTCTTAACCACTGCGCCACCAGGGAAGCCCATAACTTTTTTTCTAGAGTGCAGTACAGTTTTATTTTCCTTCAAATGATCAAATCCCTATATGCTGCTGTATAAAGTTTAGAAGACAGAAAAAACAAGTTAACAATAGAAAAAGCTATCACCCATGCTCTTGAACCTGTTAATATTTTAATATATTTTCTTCCATTGTTTATGATGCATGTGTAACACAGTTTCTGAGATAGAATTGAAAAACAACTGTATTTTTTTACTCTCAGTGTCCCTTTGCAGTTGTGCACTAGAGCTAGTTTCTCTCTGCCCTGATTAAAAATTCTGTTAGTTCCATTACTTTCTTAGATAAGTAGAAAGTCACTTAGATAATACAAGTTTTATAGTCCCTTTAAGTCATGAGACATAACCAAAATTCAAACATTAGAATACCAAGGAATATATAATAATCACCACTTCATTTTTTATCCAAAGGTAAGACAACTCCTCACTCCTCCAGCTGGGACTGTTGCAGATGTGAGGAGGTGGCTGTGATCAGATTCTCCTTTTCTCCTCATTCACTTTCTCTCCCGTATATATTAGCTTTTTTCTTGTTCTTCTGAGGTGGTTGGAAGGTGTAAGGGAAGAGAGCTCAGGGGTGTAGGAAAGTTCTTATCTTGATCAGCATTGTCATAAATGGACTTCATGCTAAGTTTAATAGGTGTTTACAGCTAGGCTCCATTGTAGATTTTCTTTGGAGACTTTCCACTTCTGGAAACCTCTCACTGTATCCTGTCCTTGTCCTTCTCTATTCTAGTAGATTGCTTGCTCTTTTAATTCCTTAAAAATCCAGTAGGGGACTTCCTTGGTGGCGCAGTGGTTAAGAATCCGCCTGCCAATGCAGGGGACACGGGTTCGAGCCCTGGTCCGGGTAGATCCCACATGCCGTGGAGCAACTAGGCCCGTGCGCCACAACTACTGAGCCTGCGCTCTAGAGACCGCGAGCCACAACTACTGAGCCCACGAGCCACAACTACTGAGCCCACGTGCCACAACTACTGAAGCTCATGTGCCTAGAGCCCGTGCTCTACAACAAGAGAATCCACCACGATGAGGATCCCGCGCACCGCAACGAAGAGTAGCCCCCGCTCGCCGCTGCTAGAGAAAGCCAGCAAGCAGCAGCGAAGACCCAACGCAGCCAAAAATAAATAAATAAATTTATAAAAAAAAAAAAAATCCAGTAGTTTGCCTCAAGCTTCTTTATGCAGGCTCCCTCTGCCTCATTAGGTGACCATACTGGACAGGATCTAAGGCAACCCAGGAAGCCCTCTCACCTGTGGCCACCTCAGGTTTATGGGAAACAGTCATGCCTTTTGGAGTCTGACACGTTCTGGCAGTGCTGGCTGATCTCAGGGCAACACTCCTTCACTGCTACACCGAAGCTGCCAGCCAGCGCTTCTTCTCCAGACAGGAGCCACACTCAACCCACCGTGTCCCACGCCCTCAGGGATGCACATCCAGATCCCTGTGGCGTCAGTGAAGCCATACTCTCACCTCTCCCCTAGAAGGCCTGATGCTCAGTCAACACACAGCTGTCTCCTAAAAAATCCATCTCTTTTTCTGACCTTCCACATGGATGAAAGGTTTGAGTTGATTTATGGGTCCTCAACTACCCTTTTTTTCAAATTCTTCAGGGTGGTCTGTTTCCAGCTCACTTTGGTATCTCATATCTGTCAACTTTAGATCTCAGACAAAACTTCCATTTTAACATTCTTTCACGTGTACGGTCCTTAAGTTCATTTATCCCGTAGACAATTCGCTGAGCGCATACGATACACCAGATGCTGAGTTTGGCAGTGGAAACAATTATAACAGTTCCTGCCTTAAAGAGCAGGAGTCTAGTTGGGGCAGCTGATGTGCTAACAAAAAATTGTGGTGCCGTGTCATAAATGCTATGATGGATGGAAGCACAAGTTTCTGGGGGAGCAATAACTCATTCTAGGTGGGAGGCAGGTAGTGGGGACGAGTCAGGAAAAACCTTCTGTGGAATCAACACCTGAGCTAAGTTTAACATTTAAATCTGTACTTTCTTGAGAAACAAAATAACCTCTTTGTAAACCTTTGAAATTTCTGTCACTGTTATTCCTCAATAATTTATTTTAAAAATAAGCAAAGGTAACGTGAAGAAAGGAAAGAAGAATTCCCTGCTATCCGCCCTGTGTCCACACATCTGTTACAGTGGGAAGGAAAGTGACATTTGTGGAGCTCCTTCTCTAATACAAGTTTCCTGGATCCCACCCATGAAGGCAGTCCTGGAATGTCGGCTCCGGTCTGAAGCCTAAGCACAACCCGAGGAGTATTCCCCTAGGGAATTTTCAAGCTTCAGAGGAGGCAGGAGGAGGCGGGGTCCTCCCTAAAATAGGCAGAGCAGAGCACCGCTATGAAGGAAGAAGCAATCCCAAAACAAGAGAACCAGTGGCAAAGTTGGCAATGGGGATGGCTGAGACCATCTCAGCAAGACATGGGGCTTACTTTAAGGGAATCAGAACTTAATTCATGAAAGAAAATGTTATGACATATGTTGGGGTGAGCAGAGCTCTTAAAATATTCTTGTTAAGTGGAACGGCAGTGACCACACTAAGATGTTTTTACTCTTTTGCAGAATGTCCCCAGTCTGACCTTCGTTGGTTCTTATCCTTTCACCTTGATTCCCTTTTCAATAATTTTTCATAATTTTTCAAATCTCCTCCTTAATAAGGCTACCATTTCTTTCTGCTGTCAGTGTGCTTGCTACTCTCAGCATCTCTGATCTCCCAAACAGCACTTTTAAATCCACTGGGGGCTAGGAAACCAGATAACTAGTTCAGAATGTCCATGGCATCCTTGGGGAAGAGTTGGTAGGACATCCTTGCCAGATTGGAAATATGTGTAAGTGATTAGCAGATGAAAAAGTATCAAGTTTCTTAATCCTTGAATAACTATTGAAAAGAAGTTTATCTGCTTCTAGTGTAGTATTTGTCACACTCTATTTTGATCACAGTAAATGTCTTTTCCATTCTGTGGTGAGCTCTTTGATGAAAGGACCCATTCATTCTTCATCTCTGTATTCCATATATATTAGATGCTGTGCTTGGCACATAGAAGGGGCTCAATACATTTTACGAATATTCTAGGTACTGAGATTAAGCAGCAAATAGACAAAGCTCCCAGACTCTGTAGCTTACATTCTGGTTAGAACAAGGAATGGAGAGGGAGAGAAGGAACACATAAACCAATAAGTACACGAATTGTCAAAAAGGAATTAGTGATAAATAATAAATATATTATTTATATAATTATAATTATATAATTAAATATATATGTATGTGTGTGTGTGTGTATATATATAAATAAATAAATCATAAGTAAGGTGGTAAGGATGGGCAAGGAAACACTTGGATACGTTTTGAAGGTACCCAGGGCCTTTCACATTCTGTGTGGTAGTCAGCTTTTTACATTTCTTTCCTCCTCTGCTCGTGTGTGAGTTTCTCCAGGGCAAAGAGTATATCTTATGCAAATCTGTATCCCTAGCACAGTGTCTGTACATATTGAGTAATTAATATATAGAGAGAGTAAGAAGTTGTACATATGTGACCTCAGAATGACTACATCCTTTACAATAAGAGTTCAATAGCTGTTCCTAAGACAGGACCTATTCTGAGGAGCTTTGTCATGCTGTTGCTTGCAATCTCCCCAGGTAAGTCTTTGGAATCCAAAGTTTGGGTTTACTCCATTCCCCCTAACTTTCCCATAAACTTAATAGCATTGGGAGACTGCCCAAGGAAACTTGACCTTTCCATTCATATAATGGAGCCAACACAATCTATGGTTGATCTTGATGCTGTTCACTCTGACTGTGTCCACCAAGACACTGCAACTTGCTGATTGCCCGCTAACCGCATTGTAAAGACAAGAAAGTCCTGAGGTCAGGTCCATTAGACTCAGCCCAGAGGTCTCACATCTGTATGAACAGTTGCAGAGACTACTGGAAAAAGACCTAAAAGTGAAATGAAGAGGTCTTAAATATTCTATCTTAAAGTACAGGTGCAAAGTGGCTTCTGTTCAGTTACTGCTGTTGTGAATTAAGCAGGCAACGTGCTCAGTGGCTGATTATGTTGCCTTCTCAAGCCCTCGTGTCCAGGCAATGCAAAGGGGAAGTAATTCCTTCCCACCACACCCTGCAAGCCATAATAAAATTGCTTTGCCTTCCAGGTTGTTTATGCCCTGGAGGTCTCAATAGGCAACCATTTATTAAGCCCAGGCTGTGTGGTCATAGATGTAACCTTTAATGTTCACTGGATTTTAATCTTATCACCAGAGAAAGTAAGTTGAAAAAAAAAAAAAATGGACTCACTGAATCTCTTAAGGGAAGTAAATTCTAATTAGAATGTTCTTGCTGGGACTTACCTGGTGGCTCAGTGGTTAAGAATCCACCTGCCAACGCAGGGGACACGGGTTCAAGCCCTAGTCCGGGAAGATCCCACATGCCACGGAGCAACTAAGCCCGTGTGCCACAACTACTGAGCCTGCGCTCTAGAGCCCGGCGCCACAACTACTGAGTCGGCGTGCCACAACTAGTGAAGCCCGTGCACCTAGAGCCCATGCTCCACAACAAAGGGAAGCCACTGCAATGAGAAGCCCGTGCACTGCAACGAAGAATAGCCCCCGCTCGCCGCAACTAGAGAAAGCCCACGCTCAGCAACGAAGACCCAACGCAGCCAAAAATAAATAAATAAATTTATTTTTTAAAAAAAAGAATGTTCTTGCCTGTGACAAGCCTCACATTGGTATTAACTTTCCAACTTAGTTCTGTGTGTTCTGTTTTCCATTTGACAGGAGGCAATGGCAAGAATGAGCAAAGTTGGGAAAGTTGTGTTTCCTAGACGTGAGGATAAAAGGTAAGTTTATATGTTTTCTATGCACCGTGCTGAGGAATGAGGACAACAGACACATGCAACTTTAGAGCCGGAATAAACCACAGGGGTCAGCAAGCCAGGCCTTTCATTTAATAGTTGATAAAACTAAGTCTCAGAGAGGTAAAGTCACTTTCAATTCCCCAAGATCACGGAGCTAGATAGGGCCAGACCTGGAGATCAAATCCAGACTTTTGAACTCTCAAACCAATGTTTTTTTCCCTAGGTCATTAGCAGTAAATCTGGTCTCCTCTGTTCTAAAATGGGGATCTCTTGTGTCTTCTACACAGTAGCATCTGTCTGTTCCTCCACCCTTTGCATCATGTGACTTTGAGGGCTACAACATGACTTTTATTTTAAATTGAAGTATAGTTAATTTACAATATCCTGTTAGTTTCAGGTATACAGCACAGTGATTATATATATATATATATATATGTATAGAGAGAGAGAGAGAGAGAGAGAGAGAGAGAGAGAGAGATTCTTCTTCAGATTCTCTTCCTTTATAGGTTATTATAAAATATTGAGTATAGTTCCCTATACTATACAGTACGTCAACATAACTTTGATTAATGTTTTAACCCCAATTCACAAACACTAATTTATTGAGTGCCTGCTATCTTCAAGGCATTATGCTTTTTGGCATCTAGGCAGGATTTAGAAGGGAATAAGACAATCTTATTTATGCAGTAGATCATTTCAAGCCAAAGGGATATGTTATATAATAGAAGTATTACCAGGTGACAAAGTAACCCAAAACAGAAAAGAATTTGACCCTGTAGGAGTGAGGCAAAGCTTTTGAGAGGAGGTTAAGTCTAGCTGACTTTAAATGCTTAAAAGAAGTTGTCAGGCCAAAACTGAAAAGCACTTTGTCAGTAGAGGAATAACACAGGCAAGGTTATAAAGGTGGCAACAGCATCGTGTATTCAGGAAACTATCAACAACTCATAATTCTGAAATGCAAAGTATGAGATGGGAGATGGCAGGGAGTGAAATTGGGTGTTGGGGGGGAACAGAGGGGGTCCTCTCATAATGAGCTTTGAGGCCGTGCTAAGGACCTCAGACTTCCTCCTACTGGTGAGATGGAGATACTGAATTTTAGGCAGTGGTGGGACCTGGTCAGATGCAGATATTAGAAAAATCCTCTTAGAGGATGCGTTAGAGGGCCTAAGAGTAGGAGAGACCAGGTGAAAAGTTTTTCAACAATCCAGCTGAGAGAGGAAAAGGACCTATATTGAGTCACTGGTAGTGAGTTTAGAGATGAAGGAACAACTGTGCAAGTGGCTTTTATCATTTTAGGAAAGTATTTGAGGTTAAGACATAAAAGCAAATTCTACCTTATATAATGGACAGGCAAAGGTGCTGATCCCACCAAAGCATAATCGACATTTAACAGAGTGGAAATGTCCATGGAAAAAGCCATCCCCTATCTTTTTATTTTCTTAAAGAAAGTCTCCAAATGGAGTTGGGCTGTTAATCCTCTGAATGTAAACCCCTCTCTAAATACCAGGGTGAGTGGAGCAGGCCCTTACATGGGGGAGCTCAATGCAGGAACATGGAGAGAACTGAGTTCCCCATGGCAGTGGGAGCCCTGGGCTAGCAGCATCCCTCTTTTGTTGACATTAGAAACAGATTATTCTTCTCCATCTCTTCACTGACCCTCTGAAGACTCTTGAGGGAAGTCTGTTTTTAAGTTCTTTGAGTAGATTCCACGTGTTCTTTTAAAAAGAATCCTTGGCGGCTTGCTGTCAGCCGCTGTGAGAGAGGCACACACGATGCTCTAGCACCATCTGCAGGCAGCCTGAAGATTTGCAAGTGGAAAGAGCCAGTTTCCTTCTGAGCTACACTCAACATCTCCTTGACTCAAATCACGTTCTTGTCTGTATAGAACACTTACTTAGGTCTGTGCCACACAGACCTAAGAATGGAAGGAAACATTTATATATCATATATCTGATAAAGGATTAATATCCATATACAGAGAGCTCCTGAAACTCAATAACCAAAAAGCCAACAACCTAAATCAAAACTGGGGAAAGAACTTGAATGGACATTTCTCCAAAAATGATATACAGATGGTCAATAAGCACATGAAAAGATGCTCAACACCACTGATCATTAGGGCAATACAAATCAAGACTACAATGAGATACCAATTTATACCCATTAGTATGGCTACTGTCAAAAAACCAGAAAATAACAAGTGTTGACAAGGATATGGAAAAATTGGATCCCTTGCACACTGTTGGTGGGATGTAAAATGGTGCAGCCACTGTGGAAAATAGTATGGTGGTACCTCAAAAGTGTAAGATAGAATTACCATATAACCCAGAAATTCCACTTCTGGGTATGTGCCCAGAAGAACTGAAATCATGGTCTCAAAGAGATATTTATGCACCCATGTTCATAGCAGCATTATTCACAGTAGCTAAAACATGGAAGCAACCCAAGTGTCCATTGACAGATGAATGGATAAAGAAAAAGTGGTATATGCATACAATAGAATATTATTCAACCTTAAAAAGGAAGGGAATTCTGAAATGTGCTACAACACGGATGAACCTTGAGGATATTATGTTAGTGAAAAGAGCCAGTCACAAAATGACAAATATTGTATGATTCTACTTATATGAGGTACCTGGCATAATCAAATTCATGGAGACAGAAAATAGAATGTAGGTTGCCAGGGGCTAGGGAGAAGGGGAGAAGGGAGAGTTATTGTTTAATGGGTGGAGTTTTAGTTTTGCAAGGTGAAAAGAGTTCTATGGATGGATGGTGGTGACGGCTGCACAATAATATGAATGTACTTAATGCCACTGAACTGTACACTTAAAAATGGCTAAAATGGTAAATTTCATGTTATGTATATTTTACCACAGTTTTAAAAATTGGAAAATAAAAAGCACAGGGAAAGAAGCACCTTGGACCTCAGCTTCCCATGTATAAAAAAGGAAAAATATAGTCTCTCCGTCTTTTGACATTTCAGGATAATAGAAGGATGTAAGAACAACACTAGCCCACATTGTGTAAGCACTTGACAGTCCGCAGAATATTTCATGTTCATGTTTAAAATTCAGTCACTCTATGACATAGGTACTGTTATCATCCCTCTTACAGCAGGGAAACTGAGGGTCAGACCATTTAAAGAAGTTGCCCCAAATCACCTAGGCTTCTCTGCCTGGAAAGCCGATGCTTTTCCCACTGTACAAAGAATAAGGCCAATGAACAAAGTTGCTGCAAAGTTGTCAGTACTAAAATTAGAAATCTTCAAGTGTATGAGAAAGAGTACTGACCGAAGCTTCCTTCTAGAAGTTTCCCAAAGTCAGAAAATCCATCTCATATAGTGAAAAAATTGCTTGACGTTAGATTATCAGAGAGTAGCATTTGAAGAAGAAAATTGCTGTCCCCAAAATCATTCTATGATTAATAAATTTGGAGGCTCATAGAGTGGGTTTTAGTATAATCTACATATAGTGAGATTGATGGTAATATTGGAATGTTAATTTTTTAAGTAGTAACCATAACTAGCATTGATATCACTTGCTATGAGTCAGGCACTGTTCTAAGTGCTTCTCAGATACTACCTCATTTAGTTCACATAACAGTTCACGTTACCTCTATTGAGGTAGGTCTTATAATTTTTCCCATTTACAAATAGGGACATTTAGGAACAAAGAGATTAAGTAAGACATCCATGGTCACACAGCTAGTAATGGGGCCAAGCTGAGATGCAAACCCAGGCCTCAGAGTCCAGCTCTTAACCCTGTGTTTGGCCCCATCACGGCTCTTAAGTTACCAGAATTCTTAAGGTAGAAATGCTGGGCAGGGGTGTTCCTATTAATCTGTTTAGCTCTGCATGTTACAGGTAGAAGTCCCTGTGTGCATTCAGGGTTACTCTTACACTGTCTCTCCCCCAATTCCCAAGCTTGCACCAATGCTCCTTCACGAGGACTTCTTTTCAGAGCACCCCAGAATCTCCCAAGACATGCTAGACAGGGTTCATCAACCCCTTACCTCACGTCAGCTCCTCCCAGCCAGGAGGAATAAGGGCCAAGCTGCCGTCTGCAAGTATAATTTGTCTTAGCTACTACTGTCCTTTTCAAGATTGTGATGCCAAGGTAGCTTCAGCTGCTCTGCCTTCTAACTCACGGCCAACACCAGTTCTAACAGGTCTTACCTGAAGACTCAGCTGGATAGTACAGGAGAAAAGGGTCCTCTGTGGGATGCCCGGAAGGCAGGGCACAGCTTCAGGAAAGGTGTTAGTCACATTCTCATGGGGTTTTACTCCCAGATAAAGAAGTCTGCAAAGGAAATGTAGGTGTGGAATGTGCAAAGGGTGATTAAAATGTTCAATCTCATCCCTGGTCAGGCTGTGACGTTAAACCAGTCACTAAACTGGTGGGGGAGGTGGGGTAATCATATATGAAATATTTATTGAAGCTGGGAATGTGAAAGGCCCTGTGTCAAGCCTGGCACGACCACTGTGTTATAGTGGAGGCTTTGAAGTCAGATAGCCCTGAGTTTGAATTCCAGCTCTGCCGAGTTTTAGCAGTACTATTTTAGATTTGCCTCTGAGCAAATCTCAGCTCTAAAATCTTTACCTCTAAAATGGAGACGTAAGTTCACCCATGGAGGTTAAAGATAGTGAGTGTGAAACATGTGGCTCAGGATGCTGTCAGCATCCAAAAAATGGGAAGTGTCTGCAAAACTGTAACAGATAACACTTCTGTTCTTCTAAATGTCAGGGGAAGCTGCATAACAGTCTTGCTTGAGATCATCCAACATATTTATTTTTCTCCTGCAGATATTATGACAAGAAATATCAAGTATTCCTAAAGCTGGTTGAACACCAGAAGGAGTATGCATCCATCATGAAAGGGGACTGAAGTGAGCTTGCATGGCGGATGCCAGGTTTCATGTCATTGCATCAGGGGCCTCTGTCATTTCACCTTATATTTAAGACCCTTAGGTATCATTTCATCATTTCTGTATTTTCTTTTTAATAAAGAAAACTGAGACGTGTGCAACCAGAACTAGAGTCTTCCATTTCACAATACCACCGTTATTTACTTGGTAGTTTCCACAGGCACCATCATGGAGACAGAAACTTCACCAAGAGTCATAGGATCTCCTATGGGACTAGAACTTGGGGATCATTCAATCCAGGAGAAACTGTCCTTGGTAATTGATTCAATGTCAGCCACTAAGGACTTACTTCAGGTAGGACATCTAATGTTTATTCTATAGGTGGCTAAAAACTTATTAACTTTTTATTTGGAAATAATTTCAAACTTACAGAAAAATTGCAAGAATAGGAATAATACAGGGAGCAGCCATGTACTCAACTTTTACCTTTGAATAGTTATCCCATCTGCTTTCTCATTTATATGTTCTCTCTATATGTGTGTGTGTGTGTGTGTGTGTATATATATATATGTATTTGTATACATATGAATACATATACACACAAATTTTTATGAATCACTTGAGAGTAAATTTCAGTAGACTAAATATTTATGTAGCACTTTTATTTAATCTATTCATATTCCAGTTTTGTCAATAATTCAATAATGTCTTTTATGGCATTTTTCTCTCCTGAGTAGGATCCAGGTTAGACTCAGATATTGCATTTAACTGCAGAATAGTCATCTTGCAAACATCATTTTAAGATAGGTGCAGGCAGGAATCATCAATGGATCCAGGAGGAAATTTTTTTTTTTTAACATCTTTATTGGGGTATAATTGCTGTACAATGGTGTGTTAGTTTCTGCTTTATAACAAAGTGAATCAGCTATACATATACATATATCCCCATATCTCCTCCCTATCCCACCCCTCTAGGTGGTCACAAAGCACCGAGCTGATCTCCCTGTGCTATGCGGCTTCTTCCCACTAGCTATCTATTTTACATTTGGTAGTGTATATATGTCCATGCCACTCTCTCACTTCGTCCCAGCTTACCCTTCCCCCTCCCTGTGTCCTCAAGTCCATTCTCTAGGTCTGTGTCTTTATTCCCGTCTTGCCCCTAGGTTCTTCATGACCTTTTTTTTTTTTTTTAGATTCCATATATATGTGTTAGCATACTGTATTTGTTTTTCTCTTTCTGACTTACTTCACTCTGTATAACAGACTCTAGCTCCATCCACGTCACTAAAAAATAACTCAGTTTCATTCCTTTTTATGACTGAGTAATATTCCATTGTATATATGAGCCACATCTTCTTTATCCATTCATCTGTCGACGGACACTTAGGTTGCTTCCATGTGCTGGCTATTGTAAATAGAGCTGCAATGAACATTGTGGTACATGACTCTTTTTGAATTATGGTTTTCTTAGGGTATATGCCCAGTAGCGGGATTGCTGGGCCATATGATAGTTCTATTTTTAGTTTTTTAAGGAACCTCCATACTGTTCTCCAGGAGGAAATTTTGATGAGTAACAGGATATATGCATGGTCTTAAGATGTCTCCTCACAGATTGTTTATCAGTTACAAGAAGAAAAAGAATGTTAACCATACAGGGAAGAAATAGGACAGCATCTTGATTGGGTGATCAAAATTAACTTCAGATGGGTAAATAGACATCATGGGCCTCCAGATGTGATAGCCTGAAAAAGACACAACATCATTCTAGCTGGGAATGCATAGCCTGGATCTAATCATAAGGAAACATAAGACAAAACTCAAATTGGGCAGCATTCTGTTTTTTAATGGACTATACTCTTTAAAAATATCTCTGTCATAAAGACAAAAGTGTATGGAAAAGAAACATGGTGGCTAAAAGCTTTTGATATAGACAAGTATTTGAAAACACAACTACAGTTACCTTAGTTGATACCATAACACACACATAAAAACACAAACATACACACATGTACATACACACACACATACCATTTTGGACCCAAGAGTAACTGCTAGTTTTGATTCTAGAGCTGTCGTCATTCAGATGAGTTTGAATAGAGAACATATGGAACTTCAGCAACATAAGTCAGCAGGTAGAGAAGAAAAAGCCACTACAGCTCAGTCATCAAACCTCTTTTGGAGTACTTATTCTGTGCCAGGTATTGTGCTATGCACTGGAGTACAGAGATAAAGAAAACATGGTCCCTGCCTTCAGGGAGCTCCCAGTCTAAAGAAAAACAGAGACAAGTAAATTGAGCACAGTACACTGTAAGAAGTGCCACATTAAAAGAAGGCACCTGCTGCCATAGAGCACATCCAACAGCAAGAAAAGGAGGAAGCAGTGGAAGGTTAACAGATTGGATGGAAAGCATTATGATGTAATGGCTGTGAGCCCTGGCTTGGGATTCTAGGCCTGGCTCCACCTCTGACTTGATGTGTGACTTGGAGAAAGGCCCTCAATCTTCCTAAACTTCAGATTTTGAATGAGGATATTCATAGTACCTACTTTACCAGATCACAGTGAGGATTAAGTGAAATAATACCTGTAACGCACTTAGCTCAATTGTCTGGATCATGCCTGTCTTTTTGCAGGACCTGGCACCTAGGAGATGCTCAGAACAATAACAATAAAATTTTTGAGTAGGATGACCACACCCAGTTGCAAAGGCCAGCTCTATAATAACATTCTACAGTATCCAAAGGATATAGAGATCTTGGGCAGGGACTAGAGTGTGAAGGTAGGTGTGGCTGTCCAATCCAGCAGGCTCTGGCAGCAGGAAGAAGCCCAGTTCATTCACCTAGACCCCAGCCAGAACTTGAGCTATGGGTGAGAAGGATTGAGGAGTCAGACTCAGCACCTCAGAGGAGAAGTCAGGTATAGCAGGATCTAAGGCAAGATGTCAGGACCACAGTCAGACAGGCTTAGGCTGCTAATACTGATCAGCTCTGACTTAGAAACCAGGTCAGGCCTGGGCCTACTCAAGCAAAGCAGCAGTGAATGCAGAAGTTGTGCCTGGCTAGGAACACAGAGGTGGAAGAGTGAATAATTAGCAACTATTTGCCAAGTTCTTCCTGTATGTTCTCTGCAATTCTTACCACAGCATAACTTACGGTAACATTAACTTCATGTTCCAGTTAAGAAAGCTTAAGACTCAGAAAACATAAACAGCTTGCCCAGAATCCCTCAGGTGGCAGTAGAGACAGGATTCGAATCCAGATCTGTCTGGGTGGAAAGCTTTGGGTGTTACCATCTTGTAACAGCTGCAGAGGAATCCAGCCCCACAGCCTGCCCTTTAGTTAGAGTACTCGTGCCATGGGTGGACAGCGGGGCTGCTGGTCCTTCTCTCAGGCAACTCCTATCCAAACCAACCCTGGGTTCCCACTGCTTTATAGAGAAAGGAAAACACACACAGACGAGGCAAGGAACATGGGAACCCTAGAAATCCTCTGGCATCTTAACAGTGAGGAGCACTGTTAGAAAGGCTGAAAAACCTTGGGCAAGATACTTAACCTCTAGGCCTCAGTATCCCCCCCTCTGTCAATGGTATAATCCTGCTACCTACCTCCTAATGTTGGTCATAAGGATTCAGTGAAGAAACTATAAAGGCCCAAGCACAGTGCTATGTGGATAATAGGCACTCTACAAATACTGTTTCCACAGTGTTCTCTGGTGCCACCTGGCCAGATGGTTAATCCCTAAGAAAATGATTCTGGTTCCTACTATAAAGCCAGTGTTTTAGGAAAATGTAAATGCCTGTATGGATTTCTTTAACCATGTGTAGCTGGAGAATAAAAATTGTAATGACTCCAATACTCACCTTCTTGCACTGGGAAGGGAGGCTTTATTTAATGCACACATGTAAAAAAGTATAAGTGTATTTAGCTTTTATGAATAAGAATTACAGTGTGGCTAGAGTGGTTTGTGGGATTTTTGTTTGGTTTGGTTGCCTACTGAAAGCTTTTCTTTCAAGTTGAAGCCAGCCTTGTTTCGCAAATCATTTTGCTAAGGAGCACATTTTGGGTTTTTCATTTTGACCAAAAATACTTCCCATATGTGAAGAACATAAATGTGGCTTTCCAAAGAACCCGAGAGAACAAAAGCTGGGAGAGGGAAGTGGAGAGGAAAAGACAAGGACAGCGGAATGGGTGACATGGTGCAGAGTGGCAGTAAATGACAGGACCCAATGCCAGAGTTTGCTGGAGTCCAAATGCAACAGCTAGAAGGGATGCCCTCGCTCAGGGAGACCCCAACTGGGTGGTTGGTCTTGATATTCACACCACAGTCTATGTTGTTGCCAGTTGCACTGGGGAGCAGAGGGGTAGAGAGTATGTGTTCCAAGGGGAGTGGAGAAAATACTGTAGGGCATCCCTGGAAACACCCAGCTTTGAGGAGGCACCAGATCAGCAGGTAAGGGTAACGAGCTGAGCATTAGGGTCTTAATGTTAAGGTGATCCTCTTTCTCACAGGCCAGAGGATAATCATGTTATTCAGGTTTAAGTTTGTTGCCCTGTCACTGACCTGGTTGCTCTTGTCGGAAACTGAGACTCTCAGGGCCTGTGTTCTCTGCACCTAAATAGTTCTCAACACATATGGGTGCTCAGTATATAAATAAATACACAAAGATGAGACATTTTTCTGCACAAAGAAGACAGAACTAAAAATATCTCAAAAATATCTCACTTGCAGATCAAACAATCTATGATATGTGTTAGCAAACCTTAATTTAAGCAACATTGAAAACTTTAAAATGTGACATGGTCATTAAGGGTTAAGCAAATCATGCCTTATACCTAACGACTTGCTTTTAGTTTTTTATTGCACATGTGTGCGTGTACACACACACACAACACCACACACCTCATTTTGGGTTGTACTTCAAGCTCAGAAACCTTTTGCAAATTTTCAGTGTTGTTACAGACCATTCCCCGTATGATCTCTTATGGGAAACCAATTGCATCGTAGTCCAGAAATACCCATTGTTCACCAGGGCTGCAGTACACATGCTTTCAGAATTCAAGGGCATAGTTACAAATAATTACCATCAAAGGATTTAAAATGAAGGACATTGTCACTAAACAAAAACTAATGACCAAGCAGAGCTGTGTAATGTAATTATACTTAAGATGGGCCTTCTGATGAATTACAGAAGAATCTTTGTGCTGTCTCGTGTCTCCATAAAGGCACTTAACTGTTATTGACAGTAATAGGAGGAAGTCTTGAACATAAAAAACTTTTTTTTCCTTTTCTAGTTTCCACAGAGAGAACTTAAAAAGCAGTACATTTTTAAAAAGGATGTTTCTCCCAGTACTTCTAAATATTTGACAATTATATAAAATTTATAAAACAAAAGTAACAAATAAAAACAAAGACTACTGCTAATAAATTAAGGTTTTCCAATTTATTATTAGCTCACCCATTAATCTTACGGTCAATCTCTATTCTGCACAGAAAATCATTTAAAATTACATATTAGAATAAATGCTTCTAAAGACCTAATTTTATTTGCTTAAGTCATACCTGAAGTCTTGATTAGAAGTGTTTCCTTATTAAAATCTAGGGTGAGCCTGGCTCCCTACTATACAATTTTACTACACTTGAGGTGGAAAATATTTTACTTATTATTGTCTGGTATTTAGGCAAAGTCAATAATGATGCCTTCCATTTGAATATTTCTTTGCAGTATCCACGTTGACTGCAGGCATGTAATCTCAGCTGCTCCTCATAATAGATTGGTGAGGGGAGTCCTGACAAAGGGAGGGATCTCATTTTATAAAAACCACGGCTCCACGAGTTTAAGTTACTCGCCCAAGATTGGGTAGCTGGAACACAGAGGCAGGATCACTCCAATGCTTCTTCTTAAGTAATTCAATTAGCTTATGTGTGCAACAGAGGATGATTCATTAGTTGGCTAATTGCTCTCTCCTCTGTGGTCCCCCTCTTTAGAAGATGTATGAATATCTAGGAGGCCCCTTCTGATGCTCATTGGTTGATCAAAGTACTGCGTTATTTCTATGGGCAGCAGAGTGGTGAAGTGATAAAGGCTTGAGCCACGGAGTCACTGAGTCCTGCCTTTGGATCACAGCTTCACTGCTTACTAATGCACACAGTGTATGAACTCATGCAAGCTAGTTAACCTGTGAGTCTCTGTTCCTTATCTATAAGGTAAAAGAAATGAAAATCTGCCTCATGGCTGTTGTGAGAAGTAAATGGGATGATGTTTTGAAGTGCCTGATATAAAACAGAACTGCAACAAATATCAGTTTTTCTCCTCAACCCATCCATTTTTACATTATAAAGTAAATGCGTTTTTCTAGAAGCGTCTAGAAGTGTTGTTTCCAGTAAAGTTGGATGACTTTATATCCATTTTCTATAGGTGAAAGTTCTATGTTCCATCCATAACAACCAACCAGTACTGGGCCCTTACTATGTCAAGAGTGCTGGAATAGTTCCCGTCAGTGCGTAAAGGGGCCAGCTGCAGGTTACAAAGGCGACACACATAGAAACAGATTTAACAAGTCCAGAAATGTCATACTAGATGCCCAATGCACACCACGGTTGATAGGTTCTACAAGAGGTCCAAGGATGTCAGTAATGCAGGCCTGTCTGGAAAGGCTCATCTGTAAGTGATGAAACATCCAGCCCTGCCTTTCTCAGCTCTGCTAAGCTCAGGTACTGAAGGTCTTTCACCCGAAGATTCAGCTCTGCTCCATCCCCAAGATAAGCCAGGCTGAGGCAGGCTGTGTACACCCAATTCAGACCAGCTGCAGCTCTTCCCCAGCCAGTGAATCTGGAATTCGTCTTTCTGCCATTAGGCCCTAGGCACTGGGAACCTCACTAAATCACAGGCTTCTCCCCAAGGGACAAACATGTTTATCCAGTCTGGCATGACCCCTTGAAATTGCTCAATTCTTCTTATGCTAGGCACAAAGAAAGAAATGTTGAGTCCACTCACATGGTTCACTGCGTTATTCCTAAGCCATTTGTCAAAGTCCATGCCTCACATTATATTGCATTCCACATGTAATCCTCCTGAGCTCTGTTTACTTATTCTCTTATTTCTGGCCTCGCTAATCCCTTCAAATTTGACTTTTGCAACTGTCTCCCTGGGTAGAACCTTGGCTCTCCTTCAACCATAAGTTTGTTAAATTCACCTTCCTGCTACTCTGACTTATAAATTGTCTCTCCCATCCCACCTGGCCCCAGAAATCCCTCTCAAATTAAACCATATGGAAGGCTTATCTACCTGAACTCAGCAAACAGAAACTAGAGGTAAGCATCTGGCCCTCCAGTTTCCCTCCCGGGGCCAGAGTCCTGCTTGGATTTTAGGCGGTTTGATAGAACCCTGATACATTATCTAGCACTTACGAGCTCTCTCCCCCAGGGCCAAATGCAGTTCCCTGTAATTCTCCAGCCACCAACCCAGGCCTTGCGTTTGCCCATACAGACCTCCCAGAGAGAATCCAAAGGACTCAAGCATGCTTTCTGGCAAGAAACTTCTATTGCGATACCAGCTCTGCTGACATGAGTGATAGCCAGTGAAGACGTTCTCCGAGGGCTTCCCGTTCCTGATCTCTTATGGTTGAGTGGAATCTTGTAACCAGTTCTGTTTAATGAGCTGTGAGAAATGATGGGTGTGATTTATGGACCAAGTCTTTGTCAAGTAAGAATCCCCAGAGCTTTCTTTTCTCCCGTGTGACAACCAGCACTGTTCCAGAAAAGGGTTCTCCCTCCTCCTGGGCTCCAGAGTAAAGATGAGTCAGAGCAGAGCCCCCAACCAACCCACAATGAACATGCAGCTTGAGTGAGACATAAGTTTTAGGGTTGTTTCTTCCCTCAGCATAATCTTTTCTACCCTTACTGATGTACCTCACAACTGATATACCTCAAACTATTAGCACCACCCTGACCCATATGAAGCTAAGTTTGCCATGATCTGAACATCAGGCTCAGTCTTGTTAAATTAATGCCCTTGGTCCCAGTCCTGAACAACCCTTCATGCTTCCTTTCCCCACTAGTGTGTGTTGAGTGCTCAATCTCCCAGGAAATCAGCAGGACACCCTCTTATTCTACTCCAGGGTTTCCCGAGAGAATGTTTGTCACTTGGGATGGTGCTGAGCTGCAAGTGATAATAACCCGAGAGTAGCTTATATAAGATTTTTATTTCCTTATTAAGAAATATGGAGACAGGCAGTCATCAAGTTGGCGTGTGGATTCAACAATTCCATCAAAGATCCAAGCCCATTTTATCCTTCTGTTCCTGCCACCTCAGCCAGCTGGCTTTTGACCTTAGGTTTGTTACTTCCTGATTGCAAGATGCTGTCACTTTTAGAGGCATCTCATTTTTCACATAACAGCGTCCAGAGCATCCAGGACCTTCTCGCAATGCCACCTTTTTTGATCAAGGAAGAGCCTCCCAGCAGACTTCTCCTTAGGTCTCGTTGGCCAGGTTCTGCATCACAGATCTGCCACTAGGGATTCTTAAGACTGGCTTAGAGAACTCAAGATGCACTGGGACTGGGCATATTGCCGTTCCAATGAAATCATTGTTCTGTTAGAAAAGGGGAGGAGGCAAGAGCTGTTGTGTAGGCAGCCAGCAGGGTTTGATCTACAGGGTTTGCCAGAATAATAGGTTTTCCTTGGAAAAGCGAGCCAGGGCCAACTAAGTTTGGGAAACACTGAGTTAAACAGGCTTTTGTTATTATAGGATATCTTAGAATAGTCTAAATATGGTATGTGCATTGTGAATCTCCTAGAGAGAGATAAGTTGTGAGACATCTTCCAGACTGATTCCATTTTTGTATTGAGCATTTTATTGCACTCATATAGAACCACTATAGTAATTTGAACCCAATGGACCAAGAATCCATAATGTTTTGACCTGAGTCATATGAATGTTTCTTTAATGTTATCTGTGAATAAGGTTTATTCAGCAAATTAATGGTTACTAAATGCAATTTGGTTGTTTCACCTAATTATAGAAACAAAATGCTATTTACTACATGACTGTATCAATTTACTATATTCACTACTTTACTATATCAAATATTGTCTTACAAATGAATATTATTAATTATCAAGGTCTAAACTAGTCATTAAAAATAGGCTTAAAGAAGATTTTTATTTAGAAACACATTATAATAAATCTTTCAATTCAATTAAATTGTCCTTTCAGTTAAATTAAATTGTAGCTCTTGAAGCACCATAGATCAAGCCATTGGGATAGCTAGTGTCAAATACTAGCTGAAAATTCAATCCTGCATTTATTGGTGATCTTTTTAAATTTAGTATTTCTATTTATTCTAACTTTAAGTCTTCCTCCCCTCTATTATATATTCCAGGTAGGAACCTCTCTGGTCACACACAGCAGCCTGAGGACATCTCACTCTTATCTCCCCTTCCTGTGCACACCCTAACCCTAAACACACATACATACCTACAACACGGACAACCTTAACATAGTGTTAGATCTTCGGCTAAAAAGAGCAGAAAGCTCTTTCCTTGAGACCAAGAAAATACCAATGGGAAATATATCTAACATTAGCTATTTTGTGACACATGGAGTTTCTAATACTAAATTTCATGAGTTGCATTAAAATTGAGCTGATTTAAATTCCAATATTGTATAGAAATTTTAATATCATCCTTTTGACAATAGGTTTCTAAGACTTTTGGTTTATTATACGTTAATGGCTTTAGAAGAAGTTTTGGCATATCCTAGAAGATTTTAAAAATACTTGTCACAGTTAAGAAGGATTTGAAGAAACTATACAGTTGAGTTATGTTAATAGCAAACATGTTTTTTTTTTTTTTTTTACAAATGTGCATTTTCCTTTTTGACATCTACATAGTAATTTTTAAAGTATAATTTCTGAAACATATGGCTTAGCTGTTCTACACAGGTGTTATATTGCGCTGGAGAACGTATTGTGCTTCTGTATATTCAAGCATATGTTTCAAACCTACTCTTCTTAAAACAAACACTTCATAGACTTCCTGCTATTTATATCAGAAACATATACTTGACCTTGATATCACCTGCTCCTTTTAATACAGGGTCTTGCCAGGAAACTTCTGGGAGCTTATGAAATCTACAGGAAATAAGTACAATGTTGACTTTATTCTAAAGGTGATTGAGTTGGTGAGGAAGTGGTTAAAAAAAAACACCTTTATGACTGTAAATGTAGAATGAGATAACAATGTGTTACCCTTTTAAACCTTTCCTTATCATTTTCCTCTCCTCACAAACTTTTGCATTTGTACTTAACTCAGTGTTCTAAAAATTATTGTTTCTCATACTACACTTTAATCACAGCTCTCATTTTCAAATATATTATAGTTTATGTACCAATAAAAATAGCTAATAATGATAGTATCTTACACTGGATAAACTTGAAGAGTTTCCACTGGCCAAAACAGGGCAATTGTTGCATCAAAAAAAGAAACAACTATAATGGATTAATAGGTATATACCAATATATAAGCATCCATGAGTGGTCCCTAAATATGAACATGACTTAATTTATATTTATCCACTGGATAACTCTGCAGCATACTGCTCATCAAATCATATTTTTGCAAATAGATTCAGTCAAATCCTTCCACCCTGGACCTGAAATACAGGGTGATATTAAACTGAAATTGTCTCTTTTAGGAAAATGAAGGTCCATGTTCCTCATAAGAGAGGAAGAATAATAGGTAGTCTTCTCAAATCTGGAGAGCACAAAGGATCATAAGCGCGTCATCTGTATTAGACTTCTCCAGAGAAACAGAACCAACAGTGTGTATATATGTATACACATATATACATATATATATATACACATATATATGTGTGTATATATATATATATATATATATATATCTGTGTGTATGTGTGTGTTTGTGTCTGTTTGTGTAGATAGATAGATAGATACTTGTTATAAGGAATTGGCTCACAAAATTATGGAGGCTAAGATATCCCACAATCTGCTGTCTATAAGCTGGAGACCCAGGAAATCCAGTGGTATATAAGTTCAGAGTCCAAAAGATCAGGAAGAGCCGATGATATAAATCCCAGTCCAAGGGCAGAAGACAATGTCCCACCTTAAGCAGTTAGGCAGAGAGAATTCTCCCTCCACCTTTTGGTTCTATTCAGGCCCTCAAAAGATTGGATGATGCTCACCCACATTAGTGAGGGCAATCTGCTCTACTTAGTCTACAGATTCAAATGCTAATCTCATCCAGAAACACCCTCACAGACACGCACAGAAATAATGTTTAACCAAATATTTGGATACCCCATGGCCCTGTCAAGTTGACACACGAAATTAACCATCACACCATACAACTTCAGATCTATGGTTCCTCTACCCTAGTGATTCTCACTCCCAATTGCATATTAGAAGAACGTGTTTGGGTTCCACCTCCAGCTATTCTGACTGAATTGTTCTGAGATGTGGCCTGGCATTGGTATATTTGAAAATCTCTGCCAAGTAATTCTAAAGTGCAGCTGGCATTAAGAACCATTGCAATCTAACTATAACAGTAACTTCATTTTTTCTCTGGGAGAGAATAAGAGAGACTCTCCTTCAAGAAATACACTTAAAAACACCATCACCAGCAATAACAAGCCACTAAATGCCAGACATGCCAGATCAGATAGTAATACTCATTTAATCCTTTAAATAGCACTATAAGGGGCATATTACTATCCTGATTTTTGTGATAGTAAAATAATAAATGGTAAGTGAACTGAAGCACAGGGAAGTTAAATAAATGACCAATAGTCACAGAGCCAGTAAATCGTGAAACCAGGACTCAAACTAACTCTGCATGCATGCAAAACCCATACTCTTCACAATATCACACTTCAGATACATTTTCTTCCTGGATTCTTAGGTAAAAATAGGCTGCTGTCTAGGCTGAGTAGGTAACTTCTCAGTATCAGCCTGTGGTGACAAACATTTTCATTATTTTTCATCAAAGAGCCACCTCTGGGGAAGTGAACACTGCTGGGCTCACCTTTACAGGAGAGGGAAAGAAGGCATGTATGAGCCTGGCTTGAATGAGAGTGCACATGGTTGTTTAGAATCACTGCCTAATGGTATTGTTTTAAAATAAATTATAGATTTTAAGTGCCGTGATCAATATTTGATAGCAATAAACTACCTCTTTCTGTAGAGAACTGAGAATTTCTATATAGGAATTGCTCTGGGGACTCAATTTGGTGGAAAGTGGGAGCTACCAGACTTCTCACAAAACTGCTTTTGCAAAGCCCTTTCCATAAGAATGAGAAAGTGTCAGCTGTCCAAGATCAAGGAATTGAAGGGGAAAACCAGTGGAAATTGTGGAAAAGCAAAAGCCCACAAACCCTAACAACCCTACTTGTCACTGCTGCTGTCTCTCAGACAGGCAAGGATGTTTATGGAACCATCTGACTGAGGCTAAAAGGAAGAGATTAGATACTCTGTGTCTTTATAATTAAATATTATTACTATTACTATCTTCCTTTAAAGAAACCTCTTGGATTTCCCATACATCTTCACCTCTTCCACTCTCAGAGTCTAGGTTCTAACTACATCTAAAAGCTTCCTAGCTAACTTCTTTCCTCTATCTGTCTTCCCTTTATCCTAGCCTGACTTGTTGCTACCAACCTCATCATCAACTCTCGCATTCTGTCTTTCATTTGGTTTCCTATTTTTAAGGGTAAACTGAAATAAAAGGAAGACCCTGGTAAGGTCCTAAGTGGGGGTGTGGAAGGAGAATCTTTCATCACTGTGGTGGGGTTGTGAGGAGCTGGGAGACAAATGCCAGAATGATCTTCTGGAAGGGATACCAAGGTCAAGGTAGGGCAGCCAGCCAAGCCAGGTTGTTATACCCAAGGGTGAGGTGAGGAATAAGTGTGAGAAATGGAGCCCAAATGAGGAAGAAGAGAGCAAGAACTCACGTGAGAGGCAGTCTAAATGAATGCTGGAGACACAATGCTGATGATAGTAGCATCTTTTTGTATGAAGTCCCAGCATGACTAAGCCAGGTTTATTTAAAGGACCTGGAATGGTATGGATGCCCCTGCTCTGCCTCCAATACTCTGGCATACTTCTTTTTTTTTAATTATTATTATTTTTTTTTAATTTATTTATTTATTTTTGGCTGTGTTGGGTCTTCGTTGCTGCGAGTGGGCTTTCCCTAGTTGCGGCAAGAAGGGGCTACCCTTTGTTAAACGGTGCGCGGGCTTCTCATTGCAGTGGCTTCTCTTGTTGTGGACCATGGGCTCTGGGTGAGCGGGCTCAGGAGTTGTGGCTCGTGGGGTCTAGAGCACAGGCTCAGTAGTTGTGGTGCACAGGCTTATTTGCTCTGCGGCATGTGGGATCTTCCCGGACCAGGGCTCGTACCCATGTCTCCTGCATTGGCAGGTGGATTCTTAACCACTGCACCACCAGGGAAGTCCCACTGTGGCATACTTCTGAGCAGGGGAGCTCTTTGGCCCATATAACCCCTGATGGATCTATCATTGGGGCTGGCTGTTGTGTCACTGTGATTCTGAAACTTCCTCCTCCCATCAGATGTTTCCTATCTGTCTGGGACTGTCTGGAAAGCAGTGGTGCTTCAGTAATCCTAAACAGGCTCTCAGCAACACCTCCTTCTTCTAAACGTCACGATACCTGAAGCCCAGAATGGTTCGCAGCACATTGACTATAATAGATACTTAGGAAAACAACCAGTGTAGCAATGGGAAACCTTGCCCCAGAGTTTCAGTCGGTCTGGAAAACAGGGAATTTCATCATGACCTTTGTTTTTGTCAGAATCTAATCAGGAAGTAGAAACCACCTGAGCATTCATAGTAGCGACTCCAAAACTGGTAAAGTTACACAGGTAACGGAGGAACTGAGAGCCAAAATGAGGACAGGGAGGCAACCCAAGAGTAATTGACAGAAGGAGGCCATTAAGACCCTAGGTTACAGGGACAGAGGAAGAGGTGGTACCACTGGCCTCTGGGCAAAAGCTGAGACCATGGCAGGACTGTTCACGGAGATGTAGCTGCTGCTGGAGTCATTGCCCCAGCCAGGGACTCCAATCTCCCACCCTCCAGTGTCTCACTGTTGCCTCCCATTGGCCATATTCAGCTGGAAACCATCAGAAGTGGGAGGCTGAGAAATGTATCCTGCAGGGGTCAGCCCTCTGCAAATACAGAGTAGAGTGGGGTTCCAGTGAAGAACCTACCTAAGGCAGCATGCCCCAGAGAGGCTAATCGCTCTTCACTATTAATCAAAATATTGATACAAGGCCCTCAGACATACTTCCATACCAGTATTGCTCCTTGCTTCACTCTCCACAATTCATACTTCTGCCATCTTTATGCCAACCTACCCACTGTGCCTCATGGAACCCCCATTTCATTCATACTACTCTGTGCCCCGAACCTTTTCTCCAAACACTCTCTCTTTATGACTTTAATTGAATCGTGACTCTCTCTTAGCAAAAACCTTGTGTCATTCTTTCTGTCATTCAACAATGATACGTTGAATGAGAATTATATCAATGATAACTAACCTTGCACTGTTGTTTGTGTTTTATACATAGTAAGCCCTGCTGTTCTCACAACCACCTTATCTTCTTTTTTATAGATGAGAACACTGAGACATGGAATACTTAAGAAACTTGCTCGTAACACAGCTCATAAGTGGCCAAGACAGGAATTAAATGTACAGCCAGGCTCTAGAACCAAAGTCTTGTCCAGCATACAGCCCTGTTCTAGGAATGGACATATAGTAGTGATCACTACAGAATGATTCCTGCTAACAGAGTTCAGTGGGAGAAGATATTTTTAACTTCTCATTTTGAAATAATTTTAGTTTTACAGAACAATTGCAAACAGTATAGAGAGTTCCTATATATGCTTCCTGCGTCTCCCCTAGTGTTAATGTGTAACACAACCAAAGCATATTTTTCACTAAGCATTAACGTTGGTACGATACTCCTAACTGAACTACAGACTTTAACAGACTTTACCAGCTTTTCCACTAATGTTTTTGTTCCAGGATTCCATGCAGGACACCACATTGCATTTAGTCAGCATGTATCCCTACTCTCCTCCAAACTGTGCCAGTTTCTCAGACTTCCTTTGTTTTTTATGACCTTGACAGTCTTGAAAATTACCAGTTAGGTAATTTGGGTTTGTCTGATATTTTCTCACAATAAACTGGAGTTATGGATTTTTTGGATGAATAATCTAAAGGTGGAGTGCCTTTCTCATCACATTGTGTCAAGGATACATGCTATAAACATGACTTATCACTGGTGATGTTAACCTTAATCATTTAGTGAAGGTGGTGTATGTCATATTTCTTTACTGTAAAATTACTACTTTTACAGTAACTGCTTTCATATTCTATTAGTTAGAAGGGAGTTGACTCAGCCTAGCCTACACTCCAGGGGAGAGGAATTAAGCTCTACCTCCTGGAGGGGGGAGCAACTGCTCTTATTATTTGTAATTCTTCTGTAAGAAACATTTGTCTCTTCTCCTCCAATTATTTATTTATTTATTCAATCACGTATATCATTATGGATTCATAGATGTTTGTTTTATTCTTTAGGTTATAATCCAATACTATCATTATTTATTTTGTTGCTCAGCCTGTTCCAGCTTTGGCCATTGGGAGCTCTTTCAGGTTGACTGCCATGTGCTTTTCACATATCACCATTTTTTAAAGCACTTCCTTGCTTTCTGTCACTGCGAGATGCTCTAGGCTCATCTTGCATTCTCTCTGCCCCTAGAATCAGTCATTTCTCCAGGGAGCCCTAACTCCTTTTATTGGAGAATGATGTTAGAAACCAAGATCTGGGTGCTAGATGTGCTTCTAGGCCGTCTCGGTGCTAGAAAATATACGTATGTATGTATACTACCCCATGTATATACATATAAGAAGAATTTAAGTAAATAAAAGCACAAATAGGTTGTTAAATAAATTAGCTATGAAGAAAAATGCCACATTCTGTGTAAAAGAATTATAGATGTGATTTAACACAAATGGGGCGAGGCAGTGGTCAGTGTGGTCTTCTTTGTAGCAGGAATACTTAAACCAAAATCTTTTAAATGAGCAGGAATTAGCCAGGCTAAAGGGCAAGGAGAGAGCATTTCAGGCAAAAGGAGCAGCCTCTGAAGGAGCACTTAGTAGGACGAGCTCAATGCATTTGAAGAATTGGAAGGGATCCATCATGGTGAGAGCAGAGTGATCCAAGGGAAATGCGACTGCAAATGGGCAGAGGCGGGATCATGTAGGGCCTTGAAGCCCATGGTAAGAATCTCCTTTTATCATGGATGCAATGGGTTGCCACTGAGAGGTGTTAAATAGGGGAGGGAGTACATCCTACTTCACATAGAAATATAGGGTTATGTGAAGTGGGAACCTCCCCAACTGCCTCAGCTCTCCTTTCCCACCTATTAGCTTTTCTCTGCTGGCGCCCATCCCCAGGAAGCCATATCACTCTGGTCCACACCACAGTCTTATCTTTCCAGTTTGTTTTGGATTCCACCAAGGCCATATCTATAAAATGTACTCATGTGAGGGATACGTGTATACTTTTGTTGTAAAGTGTGCTCTCATTTACATTATTTATGTAAAGCCTTTTCTAAGAACAGATTTGAATCCAAAGCCTCACAGAACTCCAGGCTCTGCTAAATAGTAAGAATAATGTTTCCTTCTTTTCCTCAGTTGCTAAGAAGTTCATGACTACATATGATACACACTCAGTTGTATTTTCCTGTGAATTCCTGATAAAAATTTTTCTCCTTTCCTCTTTTACTGATTGGTTGTTTTTAGTGACTGTTCGGATTGTTTATTTTATTATACCTGTACTTTTGTTGTAAATAAATTGAAGACCTTTTTTGAAATGAGGAGAGTTACAATTTATTTTAAAAATGAACAAAGAAATAAGAAGCCCATCCTATCACTGGATGAGCCCATCCTACAACTGGATGCTGGAATTTTCTCTTTGACACCCCTACCAGCCTCAGCCTGAGGATTTCAGTAACGTGGAGCTCCTGAGTTGCTCTGTCTCTCTGAACAGCTCTAATTACTGCAGAGTTATTGATGTTTATTCATCATTGGGCCAAATGAATTAACAATGGTCTGTTGTTTTTGTTAAATAATGAGGCACTCGTTGTTTAAAAATGTTCATAGTGCCTTACATAAAAACTAAAGCGTTACTAAACTTAAAATACCTTAAGAAAACAATTTGTTTATTAAAATCATAGATTTAAAAATGCATGGATCAAATGTAACTATTAAAATGAAAATAGTAGGTTCTATATCATCTATAGAGTAGTATTGCTGGAATGCAATAAAGACAAACAATTATCCCCAGAGGAACACTACTACAATCATTGCTTAATTACGGTTTATTTTTCCTTTCCTCTTGTGATAATTACTCGCTCCTTCAGACTAAGAGATACTGACATTTCACTAACAGCATGATTGTTTTTATTCCACATACCCCGTGGTTTCCGCTCATTTTAGTCCTAAGACAATGTGTTCAATTATTTGAAAGTTCTAAATTTGTTTTAATGGTGTCTGTGTTTATTTAGATTAATGACTCTCTAATTTAAAAAATTAGAACAATTTTATTTTGATATTTTACAAATATATTGAGTGCCAGTTGACTCGTTAAGGAATTCTAAGTCCTCATACCATATATAAACTTAAGTTTGAAAGTCAAGCCAGAAAAGCATTGGGACTTGGAGTTGCAAGACTTGGATTTGAATGACAGCTCTATCACATACTAGCTGTATGTGAACTTAGATGAATCAATTAATCCCTCTGAGTTGTTCTTTTCTTATTTTTAAGATAGAGTGGGTAGTCATCCCTCTATCCAACCCACTAGGCTGTTATGAGGTTCCAATGGAATAATGTCTGGAAAACTGTTCACTTTGTACACCATAAAGTTCTTGTCAAGGATCAGTCGTAGTAAGTGTATTCATTCAATTCAAAAACATTTGCTAAGTACACACTATGCTCCAGCCCCGGTGCTCATGCCAGAAATGTAGAGATGTTTGAATAGAAGATTATGATGATGATGATGATGATTATGACAAAGTTTCATAGAGTTAAATATGTACACAATATTTCTTATGTCTATGAAACCACATCGGAACGTTATAATGGAGTTAGGATATTTCCTCCTGTTAAATCTTTTAAATTTATGTTCTACTCGCTCTGGAAGCAATAATTTTATTGTAACTTTGTCATAGATATTATATGCTGAGTGTTAACAATTAATATAGCTGAGAATCTGGATTTGCAAAGGATATAATTTATGATTCTATTTCTAGTACAAAAGTCAGAAACTGATTAATTTTTTATTAAGCTGGTGAATTTTAACAGGCTTTATGCTTAGTTCTCAGTGTTGTCCCTGATCAACTCTTTCTATTTTTGACTGACAGTGGGCCCAGGTCAAGTTTTGAGACAAATTGTCACAGAAAAAAGACTTTTGAGACCGTCTGTATCACTTATTTTTCAGGAGTTTATTTCAGAGTGCAGAAATGGCATTAGGACTCCAAGAGCAAGAGAAATGTGAGCTGTAGTTACAACAGGGCAACAAGGAACTGAAATTCCTGCAGGGACAGCAAGAGACAAATTGATATGCCGAGTTCAAAAATCAGTCATCAAATACCGATGGACCATTTACCATGTACAGAGCACTAGTGACAGGGATACAGCAGTGAATACAGACCTACTACCCTGCTCATGAAGTTTAGAGAAATGAGGAAGAGTCAAGAAGAGTTAGGCGGAAAAAACAGTACTTAGGAAGACTTGGAGGAAGAAAGAAGTATGACACCTGTAAGTTACTCTTGGGGCTTGGAGGACATGTTCCGATTTGTTCTGTATATCTGTGTATCGCTTCCAATGTCTGATATTGTGTTGTACACACAGAGACGAACAGCAGATATTTTAAAATCAGCAATAAATGATGAACACTAATGACTATGGCATCACTGGATCGGCTGACCCTCCCAGAGCTGGTGTAGCTCTGAATGCCAGAGCATTAGTATCTCCACTGGTAAAGTATGAACCATGATATCCACTATACAGAATGATATGGAAAAATAATGAGGTGATATATGAGAAAGTAGTTTTTTAAATGTGAAAACATCATCAATGTGTTCATTGTTCATCTTTGAAACAAATAGAGGAGTAGTAAGAACATGGAAAGGAAGAACTTCCAGGAAGATTATACATTGGAAGGGGTCAGAATCCTGAACACTTTCTTAGTTTTAGTTTCAAACATATCAAAGAACAGACTGTATCTGAATCAGAAATAGCCACATCTGTGTCAATCTGTGGACTTGGGGGAGAAAGAGAAAGTGCTCAGGCTGTCAGTGGAGTAAAAGAATAATCATTCCTTATGATCAAAGCTCACAGGCCAGTGAACCTGAGTTTCACACAGCAGAGTAGAAGGTGAACAATTTGATTAAAGAACATATTAATGATGGCAATCAGCAAGTTTGGGTAGATCCTCCACAGACTCAAACTCATTGTGTTTATATATTTATATACCTACAGACAGATATGTGCATTACTATGAAACTTGTTAAAGCTTTGTTTGGAGGTTATAAAATGATATACCTGAAAACACATTATAATATATCAATACGTATGGAACTCTAAGAAACTGCTATTATCTGTAATATTTTGATTCCAGTGCCATTACAAACTTATGGGCAAGGCTTCTTAATAATGGTCCTTTGGGAACTTTCACTAAATGGTCTTGAATGAAATCCAAGTCTCAAATTGCTTAAACAAATTCCACTGTCTTCTGAATGGTGCAGTCGTGCTGCTTCAGGATGTGAGATAATGTTATTGTGACCCGGCAGCTTTAGCAGAGCTAACTCTATTAATAAGGCCAAATAGGCCTTTATCTAGGATGATAAAAACAAATAGCAAGCAACTTTTAAAAATAACCATTGAGATATCCTTGGAATAGTGCCACACATTTGAGTCTGAAGAAGAAAAATTAATTATTTGGAGAGGGAGTGCACTCCCATATTGCTCATCTTGCCTTTTACTAAAGTATGGGAAGCAGTCAGACTATAATGATGTGCATCACATACAATGAGCTTAAGTAAAAGGCTCTCAGGATGTCTGTGATTAAACATAAAAGCTACTCTCTCCATGCTGTATAAATAAATTAATTAAATTAAATTTAAAAAAAAAAGAAGCTACTCTCTCCATAGGGCATTTCCATATTATAGACCCTGTAGATTTATCGGTTAATTTACTGGTCATATTATACCAGGCACAGCAAACAGGTTTCAACTCCCCTGCCAATAGTAATTGATGGGTAGTGGCTGCTGGGGGTAGTTTGTTGAAAAAGGCTGTGATGATAAAGCCAACTCTGAAGCAAAGATCATGGATATGTGTGTTTGAGGGTGGAGGTGAGGGTTAGCGGTCCCTATACAGTGGTAGTCTGTATTAGGAGAAAGGCTGATCAAGCACAGGCCAAAGGTTACACAGATACTAGCTACTCATTTATTCATTTGTTTATCCTTCACCTCTTCAAAAAAGACACAGAAGAGAATATCTGTAATATAAAAAGATTTTAAAACTCAGGGCAAAAGGAAAGTAAGATCAAAATGGTAAGTTAAGGCCACTGAGAAATGCAAGCCACAAAATCCTGCACACTTAGCAATGGGGGCTTAACATTTGACTCTGAATTTCCTAACAGCCAAATTAAATATGGAAGTCATAATCATTTACAAGATTCACATTGTCAAAAATGTAAGGTTGGTCATGTAATGTAAAGTGTAGGACAGACATTTTGGTATAAAAGAATAGGTGTGGAACTAGAAGACGTGAATTTAAATCCAAAGGCTGCCACTTAGTAGCCACGTGACCTTCAGCAAGTTGTTTAAACTTGACTGCCTCAGTGTCGTCATTTGTAAAATTTGGATAATAATGCTGCTTCATGAATTGCTCTGAAGTTAAATTATGAAGTGAGCATGCTCTTTGTTTTTCATTTGGTCACCTAGATCCATGCCCCTCACTTCTCTGCCCTGCAGACTGCATCAGCCAGGCTCCCTTTGCCCTCTGGCTTCCTGTTCAGTTCAGCCAACAAGGAGTAACCTCTCCCCACCTCTTCAATGCCGAGAGTCTAATGGTAGCTGGTCCCTTTATGACTGTAGCCCTTATGGGCAGCAGCCTTCCAGAGCACCAGCTCTCACCAAGCTCCATGATACTGTGGCCTCCCCTTGCTTCTTTAGGCCTAAAGAGTAACAGCTACTTGACGTTGCTATCTCTGGGTGCCTCAGGATCACTTTTTGGTTTCCCCAACTCCATTCATACTTCTGTAAACTGTCTCTGCATTTAATTCTCATCAGAATCCAATGTGAGCATGTTTTCTGTTTCTGGCCACGGCCCTGACTGAGACAATAAATATTTATAACAAATGGGAGGGAGATGGGAATAGAGTCGATTTTTGAGCCCCTACTACAGCCAAGCAGAGAACCAGTCACTACTTATAACAGATATTCAATAAATGCTAATAAATCTGAAGTAAGGGGTCTGAGACAGGATAAGGGAGAACAGATTTCGCCAGAATTTGAGACACAGGGCTCAGATCCTTTCCATCAGATGACCTCCTTTCTCCAATATGGAATGTCAACAGAAGAAAGAGAAAGAATCAGGATTAATCGGCCCATTTAGCCTGAGCAACAACAACAAAATGCTAGCATTTATGAAGATGTAAAATCCTGTTCTACGTTTCAAAAAAAATTCAAAGGGAAATGGTGCAGCAGAGAGCGAGTACGTGAATTTTCTTTGTGCCATTTTAGGTACCTGGGGGAAGAGTGGAGGTGAGTGGGCATAATATAATTAATGGAATGCCTACTGTGCTCTTGTGCCATTCCATTTTGGAACGATTTACGATTTTCCAAGGATGTGCTATCAGAAAGGAAGTATTTGGCCTCCTTTTCACAAAAGAAAGATACTTTAAGAATCACAAATAAAAGAGAAAGTAACAAGAACCCATGAACTATGTTCCGGCACAGGGACAACCAAAGGTTTGTGGGCACCCAGCAGATTCTGCTGTTGTCCCTAGAAACCACCAAAGGCAGGTAATTCCAAGTGCTTCCCTACTGAAGCATCCTACATGTTACTGCAGTCAGGAGAGGCTCGCATCCTCAGATCCTCTTTATTGATAGAGATCTATTTTTTTCTCTGTTGACACAGATTTTTACAGGAGGGCAGAGATGTCTTAGATCTTTTGTGCACAAGTTGTCCCCATAACCAAAAAGACAGACCTTGTACAAAATAACCACAGCGCAGGGGAGAACTCACAAACAAAGAAAAAGAAGCATAAAGTGAAATGTTTTGCTTTTCTTTTCGCCATTTTCATCCTGTTTTGATTTCCAACATGTGCAAATCGTTCTGTTGCTATAAAACTTATTAAATGAAGTAAAAGAGCAAAGACCAAAAATGTAATAATGAAATGAAGTTTTAATCCCTTACAGTTTTTTGGCATCATCAGCTTGATTATATTTGATATACACTGAAGGGTTTTGAGTTTTAGATGGAACTTTTCTTAAAACTGTTCATGCGTCCCAGATGTGACCTAGTTTCGTTCTGGGAAATGGATGCTGAGTGTTGCACAGGCAAGTCAAGCAGGCATGGCTATTTTAGGAGCCATTAATGTAGTATATTTACAGGAACCAAATATGTGGCTCCACCTGGCCCGTGAAAAACCTTCATTGAGCATGTACTATGTGCTGAGCACAGAACTGTAAACACAAAGGACCAGTCCTGATCTTGAGGAGCTCAGAAACCAGGTAACAAACATGTTATATGGTAAAAGAAAACACATGTAAAAATAAAGCCAAGACATAACGTGTGCAAATGTCAGAAGCTGGAAGAAGGTAGAGAAGCGTTCCGTAATATGTAGGCAATTTTTTTTGTCTTAGGAGAGTTAAGGGAATGCTTCACAGAGGAGGTAGAATCAGAACAAATTCTAAAGTTTTAATTCCAGCTGGGAAATTCTCTTCATTTAGGTCATGACTTACTTATGAACAAATGAATTTATGGTCCACTTGGATTGACAAGAAAACAGATGGAAAAAGCCTAGGATAAGGCTGGGCATAAAATAAGAATCATTAAGTGCTTTCTCTCTTCTCCAGTATTGTTTTAATTGAGGTAAAATTCGCATAACATAAAATTCATCCTTTTCATCATTTTAAACTGTACAGTTCAGTGGTGTTTATAAATTCACAATGTTTTACAAGCATTACCACTATCTAATCCTACAGTATCTTCATTATCCTACAAAGAAAGGCTGTGCCCATTGAGCAGTCACTGGGCCTTCCCCTTCCCCTCCAGCACCTGGCAACCACTAATCTGCTTTCTGTTCCCATGGATTTGTCTGTTCTGGACATTTCATACAAATACAGTCATAGAATATGTGACCTTTGTGTCTGGCTTCCTTCACTTAGCAAAGCGTTTTCAAGGTTCATCTAAATAGTAACATGAATCAGTACTTCATTCCTTTTTATGGCTGAATAACATTCATGGTACACAAATACCACGTTTTGTTTATCCGTTTATCAGTTGGTGGACACTGAGTTGTTACTACCTTTTGGCTGTTGTGAATAGTGTTGCTATGAACATTCACATACAAGTCTTCATTTAAACACCTGTTTTAAATTTTTCTGGGTACATATCTATAAATGGAATTGCTGGATCTTATGCTAACTCAATATTTAACTTTTTGAGGAACTACCAAGCTGCATTTCCATTGAGGATGCACCATTTTACATTATTACCAGCAATGTATAGGTGTTTTAATTTCTTCACACCTCACAGACACTTGTTATTTTCTGTTTGTTTGTTGGTTTGGTTTGGTTTGGTTTGGTTTGGTTTGGTTTGGTTTGGTTTGGTTTGGTTTTGCTTGTAGCCATCCCAGTGGGGGTGAAGTGGTATCTCATTGTGGTTTTCATTTGTATTTCCCTAGTGACTGATGATTTTCAGCATCTTTATATGTGCTTATTGACCATTAAAATACCTTCTTTAGGGGCTTCCCTGGTGGCGCAGTGGTTGGGAATCTGCCTGCCAATGCAGGGGACAAGGGTTCGAGCCCTGGTCTGGGAAGATCCCACATGCCGCGGAGCAACTAGGCCCGTGAGCCACAATTACTGAGCCTGCGCGTCTGGAGCCTGTTCTCCTCAACAAGAGAGGCCGCGATAGTGAGAGGCCCGCGCACCGCGATGAAGAGTGGCCCCAGCTTGCTGCAACTAGAGAAAGCCCTCACACAGAAACGAAAACCCCACACAGCCAAAAATAAATAAATAAATTAATTAATTAAAAAAAAAAAAAATACCTTCTTTAGAAAAAAGTCTATTCAGATCCTTTGCCCATTTTTAAATTGGATTGTTTGATCTTCTTGTTGTTGCAATGTAAGTTATTTATATATTCTGCAGACAAGTCTCTTAACAGATAGATGATATGCAAATATTTTCTCCCATTCTGTAGTTGTTTTTATTTAAATGACAGTGTCCTTTGATGAACAAAATTGCTCTTTTAAATTTTTATAAAGACCAAGTTATCTATTTTTTTTTCTTTTGTTGCCTATGATTTTGATATCATGTTTAAGAAACCATTGCCTGATGCAAGGTCATGAAGATTTACACCTATGTTTCCTTCCAAGAGTGGTAGAGTTTTAGCTCTTACATTTAGGTCTTTTGATTCATTTTGAATTAATTTTTGTATATGGTTGAGGTAGATATCCAAATTCCTTCTTTTGTGTGTGGATATCCAGTTGTCCCAGTACCATTTGTTGAAAAGACTATTCTTTCCCCTATTGAATGTTCTTGGTACCTTATAGATGTCTGGGTTTATTTCTGGATTCTGAATTATATTCCATTGATCTATATGTGTGTCCTCATGCCAGCACCACAGTGTTTTGATTACTGTAGCTTTGTAGTAAGTTTTGAAATAGAGAAGTATGAAGAATTTTGTTCTTTTTCAAGATTTTGGATATTTGGTATCCCTTGCAATTACATGCAAGGGATGTAATCAGCTTGTCCATTCTTCACAAAGGCAGTTAGAATTTTGATAGAGATTGCATTGAATCTGTAGGTCAATTTGAGGAGTATTGCCTCTTAACAATATTAAGTCTTCCAATCTATGAACATGGAATGCCTTTCCATTTATTTAGGTCTTCTTTAATTTCTTTGAGCAATGTTTTGTTGTCTTCTGTGTACGAGTCTTACTCCTCCTTAGTTAAATTTATTACTATTTTATTCATTTTGATTTTAAATGGAATTGTTCTGTTTTTTTCAGATTGCTCATTGCTGGTGTATAGAAATACTACTATAAGATTTTTATATGTTCATCTTGTTTCCTGCAACTTTTCTGAATTCCTTTATTAGCTCTGTGATATATATATATCACATATATATATATATATATATAAAGCTAATATATATACACTCATGTGTATGTATACATATATGTATACATGTGTATGTGTATGTGTATATATACATATATGTATATATATGTATATATATTCATATCATCTGTGAATACAGATAGTTTTGCCTGTTCCTTTTCAATCTGGAGGCCTTTTCTTTCTTTTTCTGGACTTGTTGCCCTGGCTAGAGCTTCCAGTATCACGTTGAATAGAAGTGACAAAAGCGGACAATCTTATCTTATTTCCGATCTTGGGGGGAAAGCTTTCACTCTTTCACACTGAGTGGGGTTTTCATACATGGCTTTTATCATGTTAAGGAAGTTGCCTTTTACTCCTAGTTTTCTGAATAATTTTATCATGAAAGATTGTTGAATTTTTAACTTTGTCAAATGCCTTTTCTGCATGAATTGAAATGACTGTGAGGGTTTTTTTCTTTTTTTTCTATTAATATGATGTAATATACTGATTGCTTTTCATATGTTAAACCACCCTTGCATTCCTGGGATAAAAATCACGCTTTGTTTTGGGGTATAATCCTTTTAATATGCTCTTGGATTTGTTTTGATGATATTTTGATGAGGATTTTTACCTCTATATTCATAAGGGATATTGGCCTATTGTTTTCTTTTCTTGTAATGTCTTTGTTTGGTTTTGATATCAGAGTAATGCTGACCTCATAGAATGAGTTAGGAAGAGTTCCCTCCTCATCTGTTTTTTGGAAGAGTTTGAGAAGGATTGGTGTTATTTCTTGAAACACTTGGTAGACTCTACCAGTGAAGCCACACAGTCCTGAGTTGTTCTTTTTTGGAGGCTTTTGATTATTGATCAAAATAATTAGGTCTATTCAGATTTTCTATTTCTTCTTGATTCAGTTTTGGTAGTTTGTGTGTTTTGAGTAATTGTTCATTTCATCTAGATTATCTAATTTGTTGATACACAAATGTTTACAGCATTCTCTTATAACCATTTTTATTTCAATAAGGTTAACAGTAAATCTCCATTTCATTATTTATTTTAGTGACTTGAATCTTTTTTCTTGATTAGTAGATCTAAAGGTTTGGTAATTTTGTTGATTTTTTCAAAGAACCAGCTTTTATTTCATTTATCCTATCATTTTTCTATTTTCTATTTCATTTATCGCTACTCAAATCTTCATTATTTCTTTCCTTCTACTTTCTTTGGATTTAGTTTGCTAGTTTGGATTTTTCTTTGCTAGTTTCTTAGGAAGTTTAGATTATTGATATAAGGTTTTTCTTTTTTTGTAGCCTAGACATTTTAGAACCATAAATTTCCCTCCAAGAACTGCTTTAACTGCATCCCATAAGTTTTGGTGTGTTGTGTTCTCTTTTTCATTCATCTCACAGTATCTTCTAATTTCTTGTGATTTCTTTTTTGACCCATTGGTTGAGAGTGTGTTGTTTAATTTCCACATATTTGTGAATTTGGCAGTTCTCCTGTTTGTTATCTTCCTCCCTGCCTCCTTCCCTCTCTTCTTTCCTTCCATTTCTTCTTTCCTTCCTTCCTTCCTCCCTTCCTTCCTTCCTTCCCTTCTTTCTTTTCTTTTCTTTTCTTTTCTTTCTTTCTTTCTTTCTTTCTTTCTTTCTTTCTTTCTTTCTTTCTTTCTTTCTTTCTTTCTTTCTTTCTTTCTTTCTTTCTTTCTTTCTTCTGTCTTTAAAAAGGTTTTTTTTTGTGTGTGTTGAAGAACACTAAACATGAGATCTACTCTGTTAACAAACTTTAAGTGTACAATACAGTATTATTATAAGTTAACTATAGGCAGAGTGTTGTACAGCAGATCTCTAGAAGATTTTCATGTGACGTAACTGAAACTTTATACCTGTTGAACAGCGCCACCCCATTTTCCCTCCCTCCAGCCCCTGGCAACCACCATTCTATTCTCTGCTTCTATGAGATTGACAGTTTTAGATACCTCATATAGGTGAAATCAGGCAGCATTTATTCTTCCATGACTGGGTTACTTCACTTAGCATAGTGTCCTCCAGGTTTATCCATGTTGTCACATATGGCAGGATTTCCTTCTTTTCTAAGGCTGAACAATATTCCATTGTATGTATATATCACATTTTCTTTATTCATTCATCTGTTAATGGATATTTAGGTTGTTTCTATATGTTGGTTATTGTCAATAATGCTGCAATGAACATGGGAATGCATATATCTTGTAGAGATCCTGATTCCAATTCTTTTGGATATATACCTCAAAGTAGGATTGCTAGATCATATGGTAAGTCTAATTTTAATTGTTTGAAGAAACCCCATACTGTTTTCCATAGAGGCTTCACCCTTTTACATTTTACATCTACCAAACGTGTACAAGGGTTCCAATTTCTCTGCATCCTCACCAACACTTGTTACCTTTTAAATATATATATAATAGCTATCCTAACAGGTGTGAGTGATATCTAATTGTGGTTTTGATTTGCATTTCCCTGGTGATTAGTGATGCTGAGCATCTTTTCACATACCTATTGGCCATTTGTATGTCTTTAGAGAAATGTTAATTCAAGTTCTTTGCCCATTTTTTAATCTTTTTTTTGTTTGTTTGTTTTTTTGGCTGTTGAGTTGTAGGAGTTCCTTATATACTTTGGATATTAATTTTTTATAAGATATATGGTTTTAAAATATTTTTTCCCACTCTTAGTTTGTCTGTTCATTCTGTTGATTGTTTCCTTCACTGTGCAGACTTTTAGTGTAATTATGTATGTAATTTCGCTCTTGTTGCTTGTGCTTTTTGGTGTGTTATGCAAGAATCATTGCCAAGCCCAATGTCATGAGCGTTTCTTCTATGTTTTCTTCTGGACTTTTATAGTGATTTCTCATTTTATTTCATGGTGGTCAGAAAAAATGTTTTGTATGGTTTCGGTCTTTTTAAATGTATTGAAATTTATTTTGTGGCCTAACATATGGTCTTTCCTGGAGAATGTTCCATATGCTCTTGAGAAAAAAGTGTATTCTGCTGCCGTTGGGTGGTGTGTTCTATATATGTCTCTTAGATCCAGTTGGCTTATAATGTTATTCAAGTCTTCTGTTTTCTTGCTGATTTCCGTGTAGTTGTTCTATCCATTATTGAAAGTGGGGTGTATATATATATGTATATATGTCCTACTATTACTGTTCAGCCCTTTAGTTGTTAGTTTTTGCTTCATATATTTTGGGCCTCTGTTTATGTGTCTATACTTAATATATCTTCTTGATGGGTTATGTTTTATCACTATGTAATAGCCTTTTTGTCTTTTATAACAATTTTCCTTAAACTCTATTTTGTCTGATATTAATATAGACAATCTGGCATGTTTTGATTAGTGTCTGCATGGAATATTTTTTCACATCTCTTAATTTTCAACCTAGCTTACCTTTGAATCTAAAGTGAGTCTCTTGTAGATACAGTATGGTTGAATCATGTTTTTTAATCCATTCTGCCATTTTTTTGCCTTTTGATTGAGGTTTTAATTTCATTTACCTGTAATGTAATTACAGATAAGGAAGGACTTCTATTTTGTATAGGCTCTCTATATGTCTTATATCCTTTCTTGTTCCTCAATTCCTCCATTACTGCCTTCTTTCGTGTTCAATATGTATTTTTTAGTATTCCATTTGGATTCCTTTCTCATTTTTTCCTACACATTTTCAAGTTATTTTCTTAGTGGTTGCCCTAGAGATTAAAATTAACATTTTAATTCATAACAATTTAGTTTGAATTAGTATCAGCTTAGCTTCAATTATGTACAAAATGTTTCTTCCTGTACAATTCCATCCCTCCCTTTATGTTATTGTCACAAATTACTTTTTATACTTTGTGTACCCATCAAAATAGACTTATAATTATTATTTTATGCCATTTTCTTTAAATCATATAGGGAAAACAAGGAGTTACAAAGTAAAAATACATTAATACTGACTTTTTATTTACCTATGTAGTTACCATTATTGCTCCTCTTGTGTTTTTTCCTTTCCCTTCTCCCTCTCTTCATTTGTTCCATTGTTCCTTTGCCCCTTCTTTCCTTGTTTCTTATTTTCATTTCTAAAACATTGGTAGAAAAAAGAGAAAGTTGTATTTTATTATTATTTTAAATTGGGAAGCTTATAATGTCCTTGGTAATTAATCATTTCTCTTGTCTTTGACACTCACATGGTGTGTTACAAAATTGATTTGCCTTTTTTTATAGGCAAGTTCAGCATCCCCAATTAGATGGCAAGCATAGTAAGGGTAGACACTCTGCCGTATACTTCTGCACATTTCCAGTGTCAAAGGAAATGTTCTGTCTATAGAAGATACTTAATAGGTGGTTGTTGATGTCCTAGATATCCTGCCTCCTTCCTTCAGGTACGCAAGCTATTATTATCCCCATTTACAGTGAGAAAACTGAGAACCAAGAGAGTTCAGAAACTTGACCATGGCAATAATAAGAAGGGGAGAAAAGCATGTTCTTCTGGGCTTTGTACGTGACATTGTTTTTCAGGCAACTTGCCTCAGTTATCTCTGACAAGCCTACAACAAGCTTTCCCACCACTAGCACCAACTTGTGGCAACAGGCAGTACTTGTAATGAATAATCCAACTGAGACAGCATTCAGTTTGAGATGCCTATCTGTTCTTTTTGAATCAACACTGAAAGCAAATGAAATAGAATTATTTCCCACAGACTTCCTGAGCAGTAGAGAGAAATGTTTGAACCTTATTCTCAACTGAAGGACAATATTTGTGAGGGTAGCTCTGCATGCAAGTCACAATGAACAACTTCAAGTGGAGCAGAGAAAGCAGCATGACCATAGTTTGCTATTCTCGAGACTTGAAGTGGGTGGTACTTGTCCTTTTAGCTCACAGACCTCCTTGCTTGGCTTGGGGAACAGAATGGGATAGTAGAAGGCACAGATGAGGCTTTTGGGGCCAAACAAAAAGGGTTTTAGTTCTGGGCTATCTGCCATACGTATTGCAACTTTGAAGAAGTTACTTCCTCATTTGCAAAACTAAGGATTGTTGTAAGGATTAATTTAAATTGTGTACATGATGGTGCCCGGAATAGAAGAAATTGATGTTAGCTTTCTTTCCATCCATGGACCCATCTCACTTATCCACTGCCCCCGCCCCCCTCTTTCACATTGTCCAGAGTCCTCATTCTCTCTGCCTCCAATCCCTTATAAAATATACGAGCTGATAAATACTTTCACCCTGAAGTGTAAATGGCTATTAGGGTCAATATTTTAGTTTTTACAGGGATGTTATTATTTTAACACAGAACTAAAATCCAATGTCCAAGGAATGAAATTATAATTAGGAAATGTAACCTGCTTTGGTCATAGAAATTCAGCCTTACTAAACACCATTCCCCATAAAATGGAGCCAGGGCTTCTTTGAGAAATGACTGGTGTCAAGATAGGGACAGGAAAGTACAATACAAAGGGAACCTGGAACATCTTGTGTATGGAAGAGCTTAAAAAACAGTAGAAGTATGCAGAAATGACTCAGAAGCCAACTTGAAGGGGTTCCCATTGGCTGAACTTGGGACAGTTTAATGATTAAAAAAAAATAGTGGCAAGAATTTATTATATCATATTGAATAAAAACACGTTTATGAGTCCATATTTATACTTTAAAAATAGAAGGTGGATATGGAGATAAGAGGAAAAGTCTTTTTTTTTTTAACAGAATAATGTCAGCTAATAGATGTAAAAAGAATAATGGAAGTAGAAAAGCACCATTTTGTGACCACCATGGTAATAATTAATTTAGGCAATAATTAACAATAGAAGAAAGCACTGGGTGACAAACTTTTGGGGAACCATATATTCACACAGTCTCAAATTACTAAGTAATTACAATGGAAAACATCTTTACAACGGAGAAATCTGGTGGACACTATCTGACTAAATTATAAAATCTAACATCTCCCATAATCAGACAATCCAATGTCATATTCCTGCCAAGGCGACACACTGAGCTCCTATATAATCTCTGCTAAAAATGGTTAAACCAAATCTGGTCATGAAGAGACAACCTGACAAATCTTACTGGACTGGACTATTCAAAAATGTTGCTGTCATGAAATCACACACACACACACACACACACAAACACACACACACACACACACAGGCTGGGGAACTGACCTAGATTAGAGGAGCCTAAAGCAACTTGGCAATAAGCACAACGCATGGTCCTTGATTTCTTGATTTTTGGATTCCAGAGTGGGGAAAATAATTGGGGACAATTAGGTAAATTTAAAGAAGGATTGCATATTTAATAATAGTATTTTATCAATGTTAAATTTCCCAAGTGTGATAATTATATATGTGGTTATGTAAGAGAATGCCCTTATTCTTAGAAGATTTAAGGGTAAAGGGTAATTTTTTTTTGTTCTATTGAAATATATATACGGAGAGAGAGGGAGAATGTGGCAACTATAGGCTAAAAACCAATTTGAACATAAAAAAAATACACCCCCAAGAGTAGGCCAGTTATTCAGTCCAAATGGTCAACTTAATTATTCCTCAGAAAAATCATGTGAAGTTTACAAGAAAAATTGTATTCGAAATAACAGGTCCAGCTCATCTTCAGATAAAAAATGTCAAAATCTTCATCCATTCAAGGTCTCTCAGTCATGTGTTTTAGTCACTAGCCTTCAGTCAGCAGATTCTCTAACAGCGACAATTAATTTCACTCATCTAGACATGATGGCTTCGCTTGCTTCACAGTGTTAAACAAAAAGAATCTTGACTGCCTGAAGAAATATTTCAGTAGCAAGGGAAAGTACAGAAACAATGACTGAAGAACTGTACATGCTATATTTTATTTTGCAATGATTGTCTTTTAAAAAATCAGTTCTAACCACAAAACACACACACACACACCCACACACAAAAGAACACAATTTTTGGAGGTGATGGCTGAGTTTAGAACTTTGATTATGGTGATGGCATCATGAGTATACACAGATGTCCAAACTCATCAATATGCATATATTAAATGTGTGTAAATGTTTGTATATCAATTATACTTCAATAAAGCTTAAAAAAATGGTTCTGATCTCCCCTAGGAAAATTCTCCTCTTTACATTTGAAAAGAGATTTTCTGAAGTATGCAATTTATTCATTATATGATCAGTTTCTTCATCTATAAAATAAAGATTAAAAGTGTTACCTACCTTGTCAGTTTGTTGAGGATAATGAATTAGCAAAGATGAAGCACTTAGAATAGAGCTTAGCACCTAATAAGTACTCCATAAATTTTAGCTGTTATTATTGTTGCTGTTGTTGTCATAGGTCTTTATGGCCTCAGGATTGGATATCTTCATGGTTACCAATCATGTTCATACAAAACACTGTTGCAGCGTGAAGTCCCATACGTAAATGAAATGTGCAGCTTCTCTCTTTTCTCTCTAAGGCTAAGCCCTGATCAGTTTTTTAATTTATGTTTGTTTTGTTTTGTTTTGGGGATATCTGGAAAATATTTCCAAATCATATAACATAGTATTTATTTATTTGGTTAAATCATTTCAAAAATTTTATTAACCATAACTGGACTTCTAGGTATTTCCTACAACTGCTCATATTAACAAACCCATAACACATCTTTCCTGGCACTTCTGTCTTTGTTTTTACAGCCCAACTTTTTATGGCTAGATAGCTCCCCCCTTCTTCTGTCCTTAAATGATCTGATAAATTTCTTCCTTTTAGCATTTTGGTATTTTAAGATGTATTAAATTCTATATAAGTTATATTATCTAACACATGGAGAATGAGGAAGATACATTTCCTCAGGCAAAAATCACTTCCTGTATTTTCAACTGATATGTGTGTGGAGGTTTCAGAATACCATGTTTAGCCACAATGGTTTCAAGTATAGTTTTCTCAAGCTATAATAAAATATAAGCAGTATCTCTAGCACAGTGATCCCTGTCATTCTTAGAAATCATGCTCTTGTTATTATTTCTGCGAACCTTGTCTCATGAATATGATTTCATTCACTTTCCATTTATATAATGTAAATTAAAGAACTTCTTATTTTAAAATATTTATTTTCAATACCCTTGAAAACAATAGGAGGTACTTTGGGTAGTTATACTGTAAAGTTAGATTTTGCTTGCTTTTTAGAGACAAACATCTGTGGATTAAGTGATTAGCCACTATGTGTCAGTGTTTAGATTTTATTTTAAAAATCTGCTTACATGGATTAGAAGGATTTTTGTGTAGAAGAAACAGGTCACCAACAGAATGAGGCATATGGATCATCTCTTCTAACAGAGTGTAAAATGATGACATGTCTTGTAATTCACTTAAATAAGCTGAGCTAGAAAGTACAGGATTTATATGTTTAAGTGATACTTTAGGTTGGTTACATCATCAGTACATTTTACTAAATGTTTATTTTTGTTACCTGTTGTTTTTATGTTTTTCTCATCTGAGTTCCTTAGGACAAGATAAAATAATCTGGTCCAATTTTATTTGACTTAGAGCTTTGGGGTGAGTTTAAATATGCTTAATAAATGAAATAGTTATATTTATTTTCACTCAATAAATGGCAAACTAATCATTCCTTCCCATCAGTGTAAAATGCAATTGATAATATCACCCTATGTTGTGATTTATCTTTCATAACTTTTGTTTCCCCAGGCACTCCAGTTTTAAATTCTCTAAGGCAGCATTTGTTTAGTGATTTGACACCAAGCCCCTACATGAAATTGTAACTGTGGCTATGATCCCTTTCCATTTTGGTGCCTTCTCAATGCAAGAACCAAGAATACCAACATGCTTCCTCTGTGACCATTTTAACTTTGTGGTTATGATACTATTGCCCCAGTTAAGGTTACCTGTCCATGCTTTTTCTGAACCATGCTTTACCGTTCTGAGTGATGGTACCCCCACCTCTACCTAAATGACTGTGGACATTACTGCTGTTCAGATGATACTGTGATGTGATACCTAGATCCCAACATGTGGCAGTGCTGTTGGCAGACAGCCATCAGCCTTTGTGAATTGCCTAGGCTGTCATGCCACCTTTCCACGATAGTCCACATCCAAGGACTGGTCAACATGGTGGCATAAGGATCAGGCCCCCTTCATCCAAACTCAGACAACTCAGAAGGGTCATTCCAGCTTCAGAGCTCCCCAGGGATTGGTTAGGACTTTCAGTAGGACTGCATCACAGCCTTCCTTCTTTCTCCCTCTGAGCACTTCTGCTTCCTTTCCTTCCCTTCCATGGCTGTTATTCCCAAGAGCACTTCTTAATAAACCTTTTGCATGCTAATCTCCATCTCGGAGTCACTTCTTGCAATTTTTTCTTATAGTATAAATTTAAAATCCCTTGCATTGTAGATGTACATTCATCAGTGACAGAGATGACTTCACCCTTAATTTGAACTTGCACTTGGCTTGAACTTCTTCATTGAAACCCTAGAATAATCTCTTTTTGGGCAACCCAACAGGTTAGTAATAACATCACTTGTAAATACTGAACTAAAATGCATTAAAAAGCAGTATCATTAAGTGATATAAGATCATGTAAGTCTATAAAAGCCCCAGAAGCAAAATTCTCAGTGTCATGTACAGTCTCCAAATGAACATTAATTTCATAACAGGAGTGAGTTCCTGGCCAGGGTGAAGTATTCCCTTTTATACACAGTGGGAAGTAGTCCACATCCTTGATCCCCTTTCTCCAGTTTCTTTCTCAATAGTCACCAGGGCTGAAAATACCTGTGGGGATGAAGTTTGTCCTAACCCCATCACCTAAAAGTTCAGATCTACTGAGTGCCCAAGTCAATTCTGTCCAAGATTGTCTCTTTATCAAAGGCTAAAACTCACCCATGGTTAGTGTTTGGGATTGGTCTTGCTTCCCTAAACCCAGTACAGTATTTAACAGAGCTAGGCACTTGCACTGACTGTGATCACAGGCCTGAGAACTAGAAGCTGTTTTAAAAATGTCAATTTTTGGCATCATCTCTCTTCCCTACCTAGGGCTTGTAAATCCCCTTTCCCAGGGCCTGGGCATTCTTATTCCAAAATATCTCCCAGATTCTGAAAACTGTTACAATCTAGAAATGTCTCCGGTTGCATTTAACTGACTGTGGATCTCGATGCTGATCAGATGTTGGATCTTCTGTGTGGGGGAATGCTTCAGGAATGAATGCTTTGCTGGCGAGGTCCACTGGATTGTCTGCTGCTGATATGGTGACTCTCTGCTAGAATGGCTGCTCTTTTTGAATGTCTAGTTCCATGCCTGTCCAGGCCAGGGTTTTCTTCTAGCTGGTGAACACCCTCAGCCATTCAGGGTATCTGCATATCAGCAGAGAAAACCTTAGACTTCTCCATTTTTTCACTCCATGGCTTGTGTGTGCAAGACATAGATTTCCTCTTTACAAGAGAGCCTACTACAATTCTTTTTAAGGTACTTAATCAGGGATTTTCTCCTTTTATCATGTATCCATCCACTTAGAGTCCAATTCAGAGCTTAAAATCTCATCCTGACCCAGTCTTTCTCTTAAAAATTTTGTGGTTTATTTTAAAAAGGTAATATTAGTTCATTTTGGTAAAATAGGAAAATAAAAAAAATAATCACAGTGAATAACCTCTACAAACATTTTAATATATCTTCTTTCAGTTTTTTTAATGAGTGCAAACACACACACACACACACACACACCTTAAGACATACACACAGTGTAAATAGTAGTTAAAATAGATTGAGCAACTATTATGAGCTAGGAATTCTGTTAGGCATTTTATATGCGTTTGGTCTTCACAGCAACCATATGAGGAAATGTGGAGAGAATTGCTGTTTTTGTTTTTGTCTGCAGGCATCCAACTCCCCTACTCCATCCACATGGGGCAACCACCCCATGATTTCAGCTTGGGTCTGCAGTCCTGGTGGGGCAGCCAGTCGAGGTCCTTTGTCCTTTTCTGGCAAAGGGTTGGACACATATCCCTGATAGACCCATCAGATGCCCTTCCTGCAACTTGAATCTTGAACAGAATGACTCAGAAAGACTTGCAACCATTTTATCATATTCATCTGGGTGGTGCTCTCCTGAAAAGACTTCTTATAATTTTTGCTACCTAGATCTGATGAGCTGCCCTGGGACCTGCCCTTTCCCATGCAGAGTTCTTCAGATTTTTCTCCGAATCTGTGAGATTTTCTACACTTGCAATAACATTGTTTTCTTTATAGTTACCAGGTTTGATCTCACCCACTTACCACCAAAAAAATCCCTAAGCAATATAGAAAGAAATGTGCAGAAATATACAAGTATTATTCGAGTTTACAGATGATAAGATCACTATAGAAATTTTCAAAATTATTGTAAAGTACAAAGAAGGTAAAACTTACCAATTATTCCAAAACCTAGATATTATCATTATTACTATTCACATTTTTGTTTATTTCCTTTAGTCTCTCCTCTCTCTCAGTGTGTGTATATACATACATATATACACACACATGCATATACAGATATGTGTTTATATATATACAGAGAGAAATCCATACTATATGTACAGATTTGTATCATCACTTTTTAATTTTAATATTATTTTGTAAGCATTTTCCTGAGTAATTAAACTTCTTTCAAAATAATTTAAGAATTACAATATATTTTATTGTATGGATATATCATAATGTAGTTAATCATTCCTCTTTCAGACATTTAATGGCTGTTTCTTTTTTTGCTTTGATAAATAGCACTGCAATCAACAACTTTGTTGGCATCTGATTATTTTCTTTGAATAGATTCTGGAAGTAAAATTGACTTAAAGGCTTTGAACATTTTAAAGATTCTTGATATCTATTCTCAAAAACTTTTCAGAAAGATTGTGCCAATTTATAATTCCATGGCTAGTGCTTAAAAGTTAGTTAGTTTTATTCAATTCTCCAAATATGGATGCTGACTTTTAGAAATGAATGCCAAAAGTTGGAAAATAACAGCCAATATTGTATCAGGCATTTCTTTAATATCTTTTTTTTCCTGGTATAATGTAATGCAAGCTAACTTTATAATTAAAAACTTAGAAAAATATTCTAAAATGCTTGTTCCAGTTGTATATGAAAGTGTACTTTACTCTTTTCAACATTATTTTGTGTTGTTTTATTTCAATGATTCATGTTTTGCACTTTTCTAACTTTTCATATTTGTTTGCAATATTTGTATTTCTTCTTCTCTGAATTCACAATCATGTCCTTCACATATTTCCCCATTAGATCTAGTATCATGAGGACAACTGGGCATCCTTCCCGAAGGATCTATTCTCTGCTTGTATAGAGCCCAGAAGGATAACTCAGTTGCCCCTCAGTGACTCTTCTTAAATACTTCAAGTAGTTTAATCAGCTGTGGCTCTTAGTAGTAAGTGTTCTCATACACTTCTAAGCATATATGATTGCAGTAACTCATATTTGCAAAGGAGTTTTTAATTCATAAAAATCTTCCACATCCGTTATCATTTTTGCCTCTGTGAGGTATGCAGGGCAGGTTAGCGTCATTAGCATTATTTCAGGAATGTGGTGGTTGGGTTCCAGAGGAGAAAGCTGTCATCATTGCCAGTGAGGAGTAAAGTCAAGACTCAGACAAAGTCTTCAATTCTTAGATCTTTTACTTTTCATTAAGTCATATTACTAATGTTGCTAGTGTCCAGAAGTATAAAATACTCCACACAGGGTAAGAAAGTTCTGGAATAATGTTAAGGGACTCAATAGCAAATGCATGTACTGTATTTTTAGAATGAGACTGATTTATATTGGGGGCCTTTTAATTGCAGTCATCCATCGGTTTTAAACTTTCAATGTCTAAGTATAAAGATGCAGTAATATAAAGGATCCAGCTGCATTTTTACACAGAGCATGAATTGATGAGTTTATGAATGAGTGAAGTGATGGAAATCAACAGCAAGACTAACAATATGCCAGCCCATTTCAATAGCCTAAGCTATATACATCAGTACCTTGGAGAGTTTCCAATTTTACATCTCCCCCTCCCCCATGAACATTCTCAGAAAAGACAAGTTTTCAACCGTTAAAGAAAAATAAGAAGCATTGTACATTGATATCTTCCATGTTTTTTGAAAACTAAAAGATCATTTCATTTTTCATTTTCCTACCTTTTGCCCCATTTAAAATAAAATTGCCCATGGTTTGTGATCTCGTGAGAGCTTATTTGATTTAAGCAGCTTTATAGTATTTTTCCCCCATAGGAAACACATTTCTTTGCCTTATCTGCAAATTAAAGTATCCTTTTCTAATGAGAGCCTAGAAGAAAATCAACTCTCCCTATCTGGAGTGGTTTTTATTCACGGGTAGGATCTACTTCTGCAGACGTTGTGGAAGCAGAGTGTGGGTCTCCATAGCTGTAGCCAGGAGCTGCCCTACCGGCGAGGAAGGAGGCGGGAAGATGCCCGAGCCGGCCCTGCGTACCCTTAGGCCCCCGCGGCCGCTTCTGCCCTTGGGGCTGCGCCTCGGCAACCCCCCACCGCGCACGCGCACTCGCTGCCCCCACCCTAGCTGCACCTGCCAGGTCATAAACCCCTTCCCACCCTGTCGCTCGCTCTCTAGGAGGCACAGTCTTGTCTCATGTTGATTGGTCGAAGCCCAAGAGGGCGCCTCCAATCAGCAATCCCTCCTGCTCAACCTATTCCCGCTCTTCCCGCCCCCTCCCCGCCCCACCCGTCCCCCTCCGGCACCTATCTTCTTTGTAACTGGTGCGCGCCCAGGTCACTCAGTGCGGCGGGGAGAGGTGTGCCGGAGTGGGAAGGAGGGGTGGGAGGACGACGGGGAGGGGAAGGGAGGAGAGGGGGCGGGGCTCAGGTGCCGAGCGGCGCGGCCCGGGCCAGACGGGGGAGGGGGCGAACTGCGGGGCGGGGCAGGGGCAGCAGCGAGGAGGGGGTTACGCCGGCGACGTCGGCAGCGCGAGGCTTCGCGCGTGAGCGGCGCGGGCGCTGGGCCTGGCTACCGAGCTTTCCTGGCCGGCGAGGAGGTCCTCGACGCCGGCGCCTGGGGGAGCGCGGGGAGGAGGGAGGTTTTGGTGTCAGCGGTGTAGTTGACGGCAGTCCCGGCCATGGAAGAGACGCAGCCGCTTCCGCAGTCCGAGCTGCCACTGTGCGACAGCCTCATCATCTGGGTGAGTACGAGGGGGCGAGGGGGGCCGGCGGACCGCGGAGAGGTCCTGGGGGGTGCCTGGTCACTGGCATCTCTCAGGTGAGCCTGCGGAGCAGCGGGGACCACCTGCGCCGTAGCGGGGGCCACCTGCGCCCCGAACTCCGCTCATTGCCCTCCGCGCCTCCAGTCGCCCTTGACCGCGAGAGTGCCACCTGCGGGTTGTGGGGCAGGTGTGCGTCCGTGAGTGAGTGTGCGTGTGTTTATGTCTTTGAGGGCGGGGGGAGGGTAAAGGGAGCTCTGGGGGGCGGGACGGAGGAGGCTCGTCTTACCACCCTGATCGTGCTCCTAACAGCTGTGGCGGGAGCCAAGCGCCCATCCCTTTACTCCCCGCTCTCCCATTTTCTGCCCCTGCCCTGCGCCCAAGCCCTAGACTTTCTGGGCCACCGACACCCTTGCCTTCCGTCTGCTGAACAGCCTTCCCATAGTGACCTTTGTGCCACTTGGGAGTGAAGACCCCCTCTGAAACCTCCCCCCCACTGCAACCACCTTCCTCTACTTGGACGCAGGTGACCAAGAGGTGGTTTTAGTTCGTGGATCAGTGCTTCTCCCTGACCCCAGGACATCCATTTTTGTAGAAGCCGCTTAGAAGAGATGTTTCCACGTATTTCCTGCGTGGATCAGAAGATATGTTAGGGGTGAGGGCTCGTATTCCCTTTTTCTCACTGGTTCCCCTCCCCTTCCAATGGACAAGCATTTTCCTTAAAGAAAAGAACTTGGCATTTTCGTTTGCACTTTATCCGCGTTTAGTATTTCTGTTAATTTGTTGGGTTTGGACGGGCAGGATCTGTCCCCACTATTCCCGCCAGCAAAACAATGTCTCTGTCACCTTTTGGAGGTGCTCAGCGATCAGAGAGAGCTGACGTTCAGGTGTGGCTTCTAACCCACATTGGGCAAGGTTGATGCTCGATGGTCCACAAGGTGCTGTCAATGATGCTCATCCCTAAACCAGGTGTTTAGTTTTGTGTAGGGGACTGTGTGCAGACTGGAATGTAAACAGACTGGATTAGGAGGCGGTAATTGGTTGATGAGATTCCCTGTCTATCTCTCAATGCATGTAATTCAAAAGAATGAGAAATTAGGGAAGGTTTCTGACAATGTGTGAAGTATATTGGAAATAACCATAATGTAAAGCAACCTTTACACTTTGGAGGTAAATAGCTTTTGCTTTAAGTAGAATGCAAGCATCTGGAGTTCCTGAGTTAAAAGCAATTAGCTGAGTGTTCATCTGTATTTTCACTTAAAAGAAGTATTGGGATTTAGATGCCATGTTTAAGGCTGTCATGAAACAAGGCAACATTACTTCTAATGATGTGTTTTATTAAACGAGTGACTAATTAAAGGGTGTATCCTAATCTGTTGCATTGTTGCTCTAAACATCTGACTTACCTAGTAAACTTAGTCTTTATGATGTCATTGACTTATATGAGAGTTGGTGGTGAAGTATAGGATTTTCTTGAATTGTATTTCTTTTCTTGAATTGTATTTCAAAATTTAAAATATTTTGTGACTGTATCCATTGTTTTAATCAGTATTAATAAATAGTGAAGTTCCTACTTTGTGTAAGACACTGAGGAAGAAAGATATCAAGAATAATCAAAGAATTTTCAATTTTAATTGATGTGGTAGGCAGAGCTGTGTATTTTTTATAATGGAAGGCAAAATTCCTTAAAAACTGTAAAAATATTATTTATTTATATTTAATTTTATTTTTCTGGCTGCGCCATGCGGCATGTTGAATCTTAGTTCCCCCGCACAAGGGATTGAACCCGTGCCCCCTGCATTGGGAGCACAGTCTTAAGCACTGGACCGCCAGGGAAGTCCCATGTAAAAATATTATTTATAACATAAGGAAAGATAGGAATCATAGATGACAGAGTATAATTGGTTGTTTGCTTCTCCAGTTCTCTCTCAGGCTGCTGAAACACTATGGAGAAAATGGAATTAACGTGCAGACTGTTGCCTCTCAAATGCTGCTACAGCCAAATCCGTCTGTTCCCATACACTGCCCGGCTTTACGATTAAGAGTTACCACACAGTTCCTCTCTTACTTCTCTTTGCAAACCTTTATCAGTACCCTGTTTGAGCCCCAAACCTTCTCCCCATCAGGAAAATGACCTCCTCCTTATCTTTGGCTCTGGCTCTAGATCCACCTCTTTCACCTCTTCTAAAACTTTGCTCTGTCATTTATCCCCTTTCGGTATTTATTTTTTCCTTTCCATTACCTCTTTCCTCTCTACATGAAAACTTGCTCGAATCTTCCCTCTCTTAAAAAGAAAAACAAAGAGCCATCACTCCCTATTAAAGCTACACTGTACTCCCCCCTTCCTTCACAGTCATATTTCTTGCATTTTTAAGTACTCATCCTTTATACTTTTTGAGCTGTTATTTACTCCTCAGCCCATTGCACTTGAGCTCTTTTCTCTAAGGCCTTCACATACTGGGATTGGCAAACTGGGAACTATTATATTATCCTTATCGTAATTGATGGCTCCTTTGTGAAATTACCTTCTGCCTTAGTTTCTTAGGTTCCTGCCTCTAGGCTTTTCTTTACCTCTCTGCATGATTCCCAGTGAACTTTGCTGTTCGTCAGCTACTGCACAGTTGGTCTTACCTCACCTCCCCAACTTTCTGCAAACTGCCCTCATGCCACACTCCTCCATGCCCACCATGCTGTGTTGACTTTCTGTTTCTTGAAGTTAAGCTCTTTTTTTTTTTTGATGCATCAGGGCTTTTTAACTTCTCTTCCGTCTTCCTAAAATATCCTCCTTCTAGTTCTTCCAATGGCTGGCTGGCTTCTCACCATTCAGTTCTTGGGTCTCTTGTCAGATGAGAGACAGAGACAGTCTGTGACAGTGAGTGACCTACCTGTCCCCTACTCCTATCCCATTGTAACCTGTTAACCCCTTTTTGTTGTGTCTGTAACACTTAACATTTTCTGAAGTCATCTCATTTGCACTTTGGGGTCAGAGCTCTCATCTGACCTGTTTTCTGCTTTATCCCCAGGAACAAAAACTGACTAGGATCTGCAGTACAACGTTGAATCAAAGTGATGATAGTAAATATCCTTGTCTTGGTCCTGACATCAGAGACTAGTATTTCACCATTGATTATTCACCACTAAGTATATAGGTTTTTGTAGATACCTAGGATAAATTTTTAACTGTTTCATAGAGGATTGATGAATTTCAACAAGTAGAAATCAGGAGAAATGAGTTTTCCAGACACAGGGAAGAACTCCTAGCAGTAATGTAATAGTCTTCTTTGAGGATAAATTTTTTTTTTTTTTTTCCCCACACACACTGTATTTTATTTTTACAAGAGATAAATAGACTGACACCAAGCATTGTACATGGATGGCCACAACAAAAGCAACAATGATTGCAATTACCAAACATGAAACACACTCATACTATGTCATAATATTGACATTCAGTCCAGTAATCCTCCACTGCAACAGCTCCTTTACTTTGCAGTGAAAATTGATTTGTATATTCTTTGCCTCTGAGTTCTTGTGGGATTTTTTCTTTTTTTAAATTCAACCAGAAAGTCACAAAAATTATACTCATCCTCATCAGTTCACTCAGTCCCATGTAATTAATTTTTTTTTTTTTTCATCTTGATCTTTTGTTAGCACTTTTATGAGCTCATCAGTTTTTCATTAGAGTTCTGAAAATGCTTATTCATTCAGTTCAGCAGTACAGTCAGGTACCAGAAACCTGTACTTGTCAGAGTCTTTTCCATGAATTTCCTGAAGATGAAACCCTTTTATAGGAGCATATTTACAAAAGCATCAGAGTACACCCAGAACTGTCTGTAAATGACAAAAGACTTAAAAATGACCACGGTTAAAGATTTGATGAAAGTTCATAATAATGCAGTTGACAAGAAAATTAGTTATTTCTGAGATATACATTTTAAAGTAATAACTAGGATTATGACTTATAACATTATACCAGAACATATAAGATTTTTAGAAATTTCATGTAATGTCTGAAACATTTATATTAACATATTTCCATACAAATAACCCAATGAAAGTTTAGTATTAGTTGTTTTGTTTGTTTGTTTATACTGCAGGTTCTTACTAGTCATCAATTTTATACACATCAGTGTATACATGTCAATCCCAATCGCCCAATTCAGCACACCACTATCCCCACCCCACCGCAGTTTTCCCCCCTTGGTGTCCATATGTCTGTTCTCTACATCTGTGTCTCAACTTCTGCCCTGCAAACCGGCTCATCTGTACCATTTTTCTAGGTTCCACATACATGCGTTAATATACAATATTTGTTTTTCTCTTTCTGACTTACTTCACTCTGTATGACAGTCTCTAGATTCATCCACGTCTCAACAAATGACTCAATTTCGTTCCTTTTTATGGCTGAGTAATATTCCATTGTATATATGTACCACAACTTCTTTATCCATTCGTCTGTTGATGGGCATTTAGGTTGCTTCCATGACCTGGCTATTGTAAATAGTGCTGCAATGAACATTCGGGTGCATGTGTCTTTTTGAATTACGGTTTTCTCTGGGTATATGCCCAGTAGTGGGATTGCTGGGTCATATGGTAATTCTATTTTTAGTTTTTTAAGGAACCTCCATATTGTTCTCCATAGTGGCTGTATCAATTTACATTCCCACCAACAGTGCAAGAGGGTTCCCTTTTCTCCACACCCTCTCCAGCATTTGTTGTTTGTAGATTTTCTGATGATGCCCATTCTAATTGGTGTGAGGTGATACCTCATTGTAGTTTTGATTTGCACTTCTCTAATAATTAGTGATGTTGAGCATCTTTTCATGTGCTTCTTGGCCGTCTGTATGTCTTCTTTGGAGAAATGTCTGTTTAGGTCTTCTGCCCATTTTTGGATTGGGGTGTTTGTTTCTTTAATATTGAGCTGAATGAGCTGTTTATATATTTTGGAGATTAATCCTTTGTCCGTTGATTCGTTTGCAAATATTTTCTCCCATTCTGAGGGTTGTCTTTTCGTCTTGTTTATGGTTTCCTTTGCTGTGCAAAAGCTTTGAAGTTTCATTAGGTCCCATTTGTTTATTTTTGTTTTTATTTCCATTACTCTAGGAGGTGGATCAAAAAAGATCTTGCTGTGATTTATGTCAAAGAGTGTTCTTCCTATGTTTTCCTCTTAAGAGTTTTATAGTGTCCAGTCTTACATTTAGGTCTGTAATCCATTTTGAGTTTATTTTTGTGTATGGTGTTAGGGAGTATTCTAATTTCATTCTTTTACATGTAGCTGTCCAGTTTTCCCAGCACCACTTATTGAAGAGACTGTCTTTTCTCCATCGTATATCTTTGCCTCCTTTGTCATAGATTAGTTGACCATAGGTGCGTGGGTTTATCTCTGGGCTTTCTATCTTGTTCCATTGATCTATGTTTCTGTGCCAGTACCATATTGTCTTGATTACTGTAGCTTTGTAGTATAGTCTGAAGTCAGGGAGTCTGATTCCTCCAGCTCCGTTTTTTTCCCTCAAGACTGCTTTGGCTATTCGGGGTCTTTTGTGTCTCCATACAAATTTTAAGATGATTTTTTCTAGCTCCGTAAAAAATGCCATTGGTAATTTGATAGGGATTGCATTGAATCTGTAGATTGCTTTGGGTAGTATAGTCATTTTCACAATGTTGATTCTTCCAATCCAAGAACATGGTATATCTCTCCATCTGTTGGTATCATCTTTAATTTCTTTCATCAGTGTCTTATAGTTTTCTGCATACAGGTCTTTTGTCTCCCTAGGTAGGTTTATTCCTAGGTATTTTATTCTTTTTGTTGCAATGGTAAATGGGAGTGTTTCCATAATTTCTCTTTCAGATTTTTCATCATTAGTGTATAGGAATGCAAGAGATTTCTGTGCATTAATTTTGTATCCTGCAACTTTACCATATTCATTAATTAGCTCTAGCAGTTTTCTGGTGGCAGTTTTAGGATTCTCTATGTATAGTATCATGTCATCTGCAAACAGTGACAGTTTTACTTCTTCTTTTCCAATTTGTATTCCTTTTATTTCTTTTTCTTCTCTGATTGCCGTGGCTAGGACTTCCAGAACTATGTTGAATAATAGTGGTGAGAGTGGACATCCTTGTCTCGTTCCTGATCTTAGAGGAAATGCTTTCAGTTTTTCACCGTTGAGAATGATGTTTGCTGTGGGTTTGTCATATATGGCCTTTATTATGTTGAGGTAGGTTCCCTCTATGCCTACTTTCTGGAGAGTTTTTATCATAAATGGGTGTTGAATTTTGTCAAAAGCTTTTTCTGCATCTATTGAGATGATCATATGGTTTTTATTCTTCAATTTGTTAATATGGTGTATCACATTGATTGATTTGCGTATATTGAAGAATCCTTGCATCCCTGGGATAAATCCCACTTGATCGTGGTGTATGATCCTTTTAATGTGTTGTTGGATTCTGTTTGCTAGTATTTTGTTGAGGATTTTTGCATCTATATTCATCAGTGATATTGGTCTGTAATTTTCTTTTTTTGTAGTGTCTTTGTCTGGTTTTGGTATCAGGGTGATGGTGGCCTCATAGAATGAGTTTGGGAGTGTTCCTTCCTCTGCAATTTTTTGGAAGAGTTTGAGAAGGATAGGTGTTAGCTCTTCTCTAAATGTTTGATAGAATTCACCTGTGAAGCCATCTGGTCCTGGACTTTTGTTTGTTGGAAGATTTTTAATCACAGTTTCAATTTCATTACTTGTGATTGGTCTGTTCATATTTTCTGCTTCTTCCTGGTTCAGTCTTGGAAGGTTATACCTTTCTAAGAATTTGTCCATTTCTTCCAGGTTGTCCATTTTATTGGCATAAAGTTGCTTGTAGTAGTCTCTTAGGATGCTTTGTATTTCTGCGGTGTCTGTTGTAACTTCTCCTTTTTCATTTCTGATTTTATTGATTTGAGTCCTCTCCCTCTTTTTCTTGATGAGTCTGGCTAATGGCTTATCAATTTTGTTTATCTTCTCAAAGAACCAGCTTTTAGTTTTATTGATCTTTGCTATTGTTTTCTTTGTTTCTATTTCATTTATTTCTGCTCTGATCTTTATGATTTCTTTCCTTCTGCTAACTTTGGGTTTTGTTTGTTCTTCTTTCTCTAGTTTCTTTAGGTGTAAGGTTAGATTGTTTACTTGAGATTTTTCTTGTTTCTTTAGGTAGGCTTGTATAGCTATAAACTTCCCTCTTAGAACTGCTTTTGCAGCATCCCATAGGTTTTGGGTTGTCGTGTTTTCATTGTCATTTGTCTCTAGGTATTTTTTGATTTCCTCTTTGATTTCTTCAGTAATCTCTTGGTTATTTAGTAACGTATTGTTTAGCCTCCATGTGTTTGTGTTTTTTATGCTTTTTCCCCTGTAATTCATTTCTAATCTCATAGCGTTGTGGTCAGAAAAGATGCTTGATATGATTTCAATTTTCTTAAATTTACGGAGGCTTGATTTGTGACCCAAAATGTGATCTATCCTGGAGAATGTTCCATGCGCACTTGAGAAGAACGTGTAATCTGCCGTTTTTGGATGGAATGTCCTATAAATATCAATTAAATCTATCTGGTCTATTGTGTCATTTAAAGCTTCTGTTTCCTTATTTATTTTCATTTTGGATGATCTGTCCATTGGTGTAAGTGAGGTGTTAAAGTCCCCCACTATTATTGTGTTACTATCAATTTCCTCTTTTATAGCTGTTAGCAATTGCCTTATGTAATGAGGTGCTCCTATGTTGGGTGCATATATATTTATAATTGTTATATCTTCTTCTTGGATTGATCCCTTGATCATTATGTAGTGTCCTTCCTTGTCTCTTGTAACATTCTTTATTTTAAAGTCTATTTTATCTGATATGAGTATAGCTACTCCAGCTTTCTTTTGATTTCCATTTGCATGGAATATCTTTTTCCAGCCCCTCACTTTCAGTCTGTATGTGTCCCTAGGTCTAAAGTGGGTCTCTTGTAGACAGCATATATATGGGTCTTGTTTTTGTATCCATTCAGCAAGCCTGTGTCTTTTGGCTGGAGCATTTAATCCATTCACGTTTAAGGTAATTATCGATATGTATGTTCCTATGACCATTTTCTTAATTGTTTTGGGTTTGTTTTTGTAGGTCCTTTTCTTCTCTTGTGTTTCCCACTTAGAGAAGTTCCTTTAACATTTGTTGTAGAGCTGGTTTGGTGGTGCTGAATTCTCTTAGCTTTTGCTTGTCTGTAAAGCTTTTGATTTCTCCATCAAATCTAAATGAGATCCTTGCCGGGTAGAGTAATCTTGGTTGTAGGTTCTTCCCTTTCATCACTTTAAGTATATCATGCCACTCCCTTCTGGCTTGTAGAGTTTCTGCTGACAAATCAGCTGTTAACCTTATGGGAGTTCCCTTGTATGTTATTTGTCGTTTTTCCCTTGGTGCTTTCAATAATTTTTCTTTGTCTTTAATTTTTGCCACTTTGATTACTATGTGTCTCGGCGTGCTTCTCCTTGGGTTTATCCTGTATGGGACTCTCTGCGCTTCCTGGACTTGGATGGCTATTTCCTTTCCCATGTTAGGGAAGTTTTCGACTATAATCTCTTCAAATATTTTCTCTGGTCCTTTCTCTCTCTCTTCTCCTTCTGGGACCCCTATAATGCGAATGTTGTTGCGTTTAATGTTGTCCCAGAGGTCTCTTAGGCTGTCTTCATTTCTTTTCATTCTTTTTTCTTTAGTCTGTTCCACAGCAGTGAATTCCACCATTCTGTCTTCCAGGTCACTTATCCGTTCTTCTGCCTCAGTTATTCTACTATTGATTCCTTCTAGTGTAGTTTTCATTTCAGTTATTGTATTGGTCATCTCTGTTTGTTTGTTCTTTAATTCTTCTAGGTCTTTGTTAATCATTTCTTGCATCTTCTCAATCTTTTGAGGATAAATTGAAAGAAGGTAATGGAAGACACCTTTGTCATGATATCCCTGGACTCTTAATGAATGTGCTCCCTGCCAAGCTAAGTAATGTTACGTGTTGAGGGGAAGTTGTAGGAGATATAAGATTAAAAAAACATTATGATGTAGGTGAGAAGAAAGCTGGTAGTAAACTGTGTTCTTTCAGTACTGGACATTGTTCTTGGACAATAGAACCATCCTTAACAGAGAAGTCATCAAGAAAAGTTGGTTAGGTGAAGAGATGCCTGTTTTAGCAGTTTTTTAAAAGTTATATTTTATGATTTGGAGCTCACCTTAAAATGATTAGTTCTTAGAAATGTTATACTGCTACTTAGCAAAAAATTCAGGGCTGAAGGATAAATTTGGGCATCATTTATATGGTAGGGAGAATTTGAAGTACGTGTGTGAAGGTAAATTTAATTTTGCCTCTTGGCTCTGTGACATTTGAAAATTTTAAATCTTTGGACTTTAATTTCTTCAATAAAATTAGAGTGCTGGACCAGGCTTTTCTTAATGGTTTACTTGGTTCTTTCATTCTTTGACTTCAACATGCTGGTGAAGGAAAAACTAATACCGAATGTATGCCCAAATTACAAAAAAAAAAAAAAAGGCTGAATCATTTTTATGAAGATCTTAAAACTCAGAGCAGTGATTCTCTTTCTGAAATGAGCAGCTGAAGGAAGAGAATTTGAGAATAATTTGAGAATAGAGTTGACCCAAAGTTGAGTTTTTGTTGGGTATCAGTGGTGAAAACCCCTTTTCTTCCTTGATTTCTTTGACGTTTATATTGAAGCAGTTCAGGAACAGCATTTCCACATTTCTGATTGTTTGCTTTATTTAAAAATAAAGAAGAAAGTAAGATGCTATTTGCCAGAGCGCTGTGTTTAGTGATGGAAGCCCTGTTTGTCCTTTTTGGGTCACTCACCAAAAGACTTTTTCATCTTCACCTCTATGAAGAGTAGTCTGAAAGGGTACATTTTCTTTTGTCCCACTGCTTTGGCTTCACTCCCCTCACTGAGCTTTATAATTTATTCACACTTCTTGGTTATAAAGTCTTTCAATTTAGCCAAATGAAGTGACGTTCTCTGTTATCTAATTTATTTTGCAACTAGTTTAAGAGCTTCCAAGAAATACTTTTCATGGCCGTAAAAAGAAGAAATTGATCTTAATCTGGGCGTGGTGGGCCATGAGGCACTCAGTGTATTTACTCCTTTTACATATTTCTTTACTATTTTGCCTAATATTCTGTGTCTCATGAAGTTGTCTTTTTAAAAATCACTAATCATATCCATTTTGTAGAAACTTAATGATGTAATGTGTAAGTAGGAAGGGTTGAGAAGTGGGAGCCACATTTTACCTGAATGTATATGATTATCCTCCTTTTAAAGATGCCCTAAACCCTGGGGTTTTTCTTCCTTGTACATCCACCCAACTGCAAAATCCTTCTTATTTTATATTTTAACTATTCCATGAATTCATGCTGTCCTGTTAGTCCATTACCCTAACTAATCTTAGCATTCCATGTTGTCAAAAAGACCATTGCAGGAACCTTCTAACTGAGCAAGCATAAAGCTACTGTCTCCCATTCTGTGTGTCACTCTTGCTACTATCCAAAACATACTAAAGATGTCTCTTCCTTGTTACTCTTTAGTGATTCTTCATCACCCAGAGCAATGGTTCTAAAAAACTGATGTGCATAAGAATCACTTGGGGATTTTGTGATTTAATTTGTCTGGAGATTCTGATACATATTGTTCTTAGACGCCACACTTTGAGAAACCCTGACTCATAGCTAATGTGCTAACAGCTGTTGAGTTTGTAACACGTGCCAGGCACTGATCTACGTACACTGTGTTTGCTAATTTATTTAATTCTCACAACCAACTTGTGAGGTAGAAACTATTCTACTGTTTCCCCATGATATAGATAATACCGTTAAGGATAATTCCAAGTTTCTTGCCATGACCCCGAGTTCTGACCCATGCCTGTTTTTTACCCCCTTGCTTGTCTCCCTTAACACTGAACATGCAGAGAAATCCAGCAATACTGAACTGCATGTTACCTAAAAATACCATGTCTTTTCTTGTACTTGTGCTTCTATCGTGTTGCTATTTTCTGAAGTTTCCTTCCCCTGGCCCTTTCTTTACTCAAGATCATCCATTGGAATCATCTCTAAGAAGTCTTTAATAAATACAAGCCCTAATTAGGTTAGTTGACTCTTGTATATTTCGGAACATTTTGTGCATACTGCAGTCATGAGACTAGAAGTAACATCTTCTACAAATGATTTGTGTCTTTTTCTCCTCTCCTTAACTCTGGATTGAAGCTGCTTAAGAGTGGAAACCTGGTGTTTTTCCCTTGTAACTCCTTCCTATACTACAGTGCCCTACATAGAGTAGAAGCTCAGTAAAGTATCTTTATCTTTGTGCTTTCAAAGTAACTGTGGCTAGATTTACATAGTTTGTGTCATTCTTCCATTTTGTATTAGGATAATGGAGACAGATTTGTAGAATCTCAAAATACAACAACCACTAAAGGTGTATTATGGTGGTAAACTAAGGAATTATAACTGAATAGTAAAGGAGATGAATATGTGTGGGAATAGAGAATCATAGTATATTTAAGATATTTATGGATTGAGATTAGATTTCTAGAAAGTATATAATCCATTGAGCTCTGTTGTAATTTGCTTTTAAAAAATTCCTCTATCTTGTATTTGCTTATTAGGAAGAGTTGCCACTGTTTCACTTCTGTTTTTAAAATGTACATGAATGTTTAACACAGAGAGATTTGAAAAGTTAGTAGCATCTAAAGCCAAACTAGATAGATACAACTTGACGTGATGGGTGGGCCCTGGACTGACCATGCTCTAAGGGTAACTGTTGGTAACAGGCAGAAGTCCTGCCTTATTTAGAGCTCATCGATTAACTAGGTAGTTTTAGACTTGACATTTCTAGCTTTTGTTTTCCTACCAAATGATATGAGTGAAATTTTAACTTGCAGATGTTAGGTTATCTTAAAGTTCTTTTCCTGATGTTATTCTCCTAAAAATTGACAAAACACAGACTATTACTATCTTAATAGTTCTACACGTGTTTTTCAGAAATTCCGAAGTACTTCATACATGACATCAATATGTTTGACTATTTTAGGTATGATAATGATTTTATGAAATGTTAAGTATTTATTCTTATAAAAATATAACAGTCATAGAAACGTATTAGTATAATTTCATTTGTTTGGCAGGGTCTATTTAAACAAAACAGTTTTCTCTTTAGTGTTCATTCATATATATAAATTGAGGGGGGAGGGGAGTAAAGCAGTTAAGTAACTTGCTTTATGTCATTTTAGCTGCAGACATTCAATACTGCTGCACCTTGTCAGGATGTGAAACAGCTGACTAATGGAGTTGCCATGGCACAAGTTCTTCATCAAATGTAAGTAGTGTTCCACACTCTTCCTGAAATAGTTGTAAACCCAATTTCAAGGAAGAAAATTTAGACTTGTATTCTAAAGGTTATTGAAACTTTATCCTTTCCAGTGATGACAGGCATGTGTTGCCAAGGCATTCTTGCATGTAAGGAACAAAAAATTTTACCACCTGATTATTTCTTGCTTGTTCATAGAGATACATCTTAATTAAATGAACAATCAGGATTCTTATCTATTCAAGAGATGTTAATTTTAAACTTGTTCAGGTCATGTTCACAAGTTATAGTTACTGAGAAAGAAACAGGTTAAATGAATGATATAATTTCTTATACTGTAATGTTTCCTTCAGTTATACTGTTGTCATCTTAAGATATCAATACATGGAGATTATTATTTTTGAGATAATTGAAGCATGAAATACTGGATTTGGAAAAAATATTAAATTTAAAATCTATATTGAATTAATAATCATAATTGTATGAATCCACCAATAATGAAATGTTGTGTAAATGACATTTTAAGTCACAAATGCTGGGTACCTTAACCAGTAAAGTGATTCTGTTTGGGTTGGGCTCCTTTTATATAATTATACAATATCAAAAGTTCCTAAATCCATTATTTTGTAATTTTTGCCAAACATTGTATAAGGATTAGGGTTGTAATATCTACAATATGAGTTGTACTCTTAATAGGACAAACAGGGCCAATTCTGTAGTCATAATTTTTTTTTAATTAATTAATTTTTTTTGGCTGTGTTGGGTCTTCGTTGCTGTGCACGGGCTTTCTCTAGTTGCGGCAAGCAGGGACTACTCTTCGTTGCGGTGCGCGGGCTTCTCATTGTTGTGGCTTCTCTTGTTGCAGAGCACGGGCTCTAGGCATGCGGGCTTCAGTAGTTGTGGCACATGAACTCAGTAGTTGTGGCGCACGGGCTTAGTTGCTCCGCGGCATGTGGGATCTTCCCCGGCCAGGGCTTGAACCCGTGTCCCCTGCATTGGCAGGTGGATTCTTAACCACTGTGCCACCTGGGAAGCCCTGTGGTCATAATTTATTAATTAATAGTCATACTGATTTTGTATTAGCTTACTTTCATG